>NC_059200.1:56445888-57045888 GCF_020615455.1 Coregonus clupeaformis | reverse complement strand
AGCTAAGCTAGATATAACAATACTTACATGTACATGGAAAGGAAGCCATAGGTGGAGTTGAATCTGTACGTCTCGTAGTTGAATATCTCAATGGCATCCCAGCCATTAGACTAACAGAGAGAGATACAAGGGAATGGTGGTTAGTGTGTGGGTCTCACTGTGTGTCACCAGCTAGATACTAAGCTAGATCTACACAGGCTTTTGTAAAGCTAGCCAGCTTCAGTTAGCTTCACATTCCAGGTCAGGCTTCATCCGTACTATGACGGTGGATATTGCTCGCCCGCCCGCCTGCCGCTAACTCTACCAGGCTTGTAACTGCGTGTGCATGTCGCACATTGCTAGTCCAACGCCAAACTCTTCATTGAGACAATGCTGAAACATCAATCCATGGGTGAGTCAGTGTCACATTTTAATTTGCGCCGAAATGAAAATGAAATAAAAGTTATCTTGCAAATTCAGCAGACTATGGTGTGAAATAGGCTTTTAAAGTGCCGTCTTTTTTGTATTACTTATTGTTAATGCTGTCTTTGGTGTGCTTATCAATATACGAGAACCTTTTTCCCACTCCTATCACACTTTATGCAACGGGTGGTTCTAATCCTGAATGCTGATTGGTTAAAACCGCATTACAGCCGGTGTCTATTCCACAAGTTACCACCGGCTAAATCTATGACGTTAAAATGATACTCTGTTCCATGTGACTGCGCAATCCACTGTCTTATCAGCCCAGCCATGTCATTTAGAAACTTTATCTCCACTATAAAAGCATCTAGACATTATCTCCCTTTTCTTTCAGACTAACATTTAGTTTTCAACAGCAGAGATTTGTATAAACCTTGCTGTCTTCCAACATTTGCAATATTATTTCAATATTCAAATTCGATCTCCAGCTGTCCCATAGTAATGTACGTGCCAGGACAAGACAGACAGGCAGGCAGGCAGCGTTTCTCAACCAGTCGAAATCATGAATCAGCTGGCATCATTTTAATGGATATATACAAAGAAATGTCAATTGAAAAAGGTCAAACGAAACGAAGTGCAGCTAGTTTGCCATCTTTCCAGCTTCAATTTGAAGTGATTGTGTTAGCTGTGTTGTTGGCTAGCTCCTCTGAAAAACAGTGTCCTGACGAGTGAGCACATTTTCTATGCCAGGCAAAATCGCACGTCATTCGCTCATTGTTATGGATGTATCCAAATAAATGTCTCTAGAAAAAAGCTTAAACAAATGCAGATGCAGCTCCTTTGCTGTTTTTCTGGCTGCACATTTTGACATGAATGTAAATTAGCCGTAGTTGGCTAGCTAGCAAGCAAGATATAAGAACGTTGCCAGCCAGTATAGCAATGGAATATTTAGAACAAACGACTGGGTTGCGTCCATAGATACAGAACAAAAAGACTGAACAACTGGCAAACGAACCGATAGAACGAACCAGCTTCTCTGGCATTATGGAACAGCTTGTTGCGTTTTGGCCATATACAGTGGGGAGAACAAGTATTTGATACACTGCCGATTTTGAAGGTTTTCCTACTTACAAAGCATGTAGAGGTCTGTAATTTTTATCATAGGTACACTTCAACTGTGAGAGACTGAATCTAAAACAAAAATCCAGAAAATCACATTGTATGATTTTTAAGTAATTAATTTACATTTTATTACATGACATAAGTATTTGATACATCAGAAAAGCAGAATTTAATATTTGGTACAGAAACCTTTGTTTGCAATTACAGAGATCATACATTTCCTGTAGGTCTTGACCAGGTTTGCACACACTGCAGCAGGGATTTTGGCCCACTCCTCCATACAGACCTTCTCCAGATCCTTCAGGTTTCAGGGCTGTCGCTGGGCAATACGGACTTTCAGCTCCCTCCAAAGATTTTCTATTGGGTTCAGGTCTGGAGACTGGCTAGGCCACTCCAGGAACTTGAGATGCTTCTTACGGAGCCACTACTTAGTTGCCCTGGCTGTGTGTTTCGGGTCGTTGTCATGCTGGAAGACCCAGCCACCACCCATCTTCAATGCTCTTACTGAAGGAAGGAGGTTGTTGGCCAAGATCTCGCGATACATGGCCCCTTCCATCCTCCCCTCAATACGGTGCAGTCGTCCTGTCCCCTTTGCAGAAAAGCATCCCCAAAGAATGATGCTTCACGGTTGGGATGGTGTTCTTGGGGTTGTACTCATCCTTCTTCTTCCTCCAAACACGGCGAGTGGAGTTTAGACCAAAAAGCTATATTTTTGTCTCATCAGACCACATGACCTTCTCCCATACCACATGACCTTCTCCCATCCAGATGGTCATTGGCAAACTTCAGACGGGCCTGGACATGCGCTGGCTTGAGCAGGGGGACCTTGCGTGCGCTGCAGGATTTTAATCCATGACGGCGTAGTGTGTTACTAATGGTTTTCTTTGAGACTGTGGTCCCAGCTCTCTTCAGGTCATTGACCAGGTCCTGCCGTGTAGTTCTGGGCTGATCCCTCACCTTCCTCATGATCATTGATGCCCCACGAGGTGAGATCTTGAATGGAGCCCCAGACCGAGGGTGATTGACCGTCATCTTGAACTTCTTCAATTTTCTAATAATTGCGCCAACAGTTGTTGCCTTCTCACCAAGCTGCTTGCCTATTGTCCTGTAGCCCATCCCAGCCTTGTGCAGGTCTACAATTGTATCCCTGATGTCCTTACACAGCTCTCTGGTCTTGGCCATTGTGGAGAGGTTGAAGTCTGTTTGATTGAGTGTGTGGACAGGTGTCTTTTATACAGGTAACTTGTTCAAACAGGTGCAGTTAATACAGGTAATGAGTGGAGAACAGGAGGGCTTCTTAAAGAAAAACTAACAGGTCTGTGAGAGCCGGAATTCTTACTGGTTGGTAGGTGATCAAATACTTCTGTCATGCAATAAAATGCAAATTAATTACTTAAAAATCATACAATGTGATTTTCTGGATTTTTGTTTTAGATATGTCTATGGTTGGTTGTGGCTGTGATTTGCCTTTCGCAAATTTCACAATTCAATTGCACGGAAAACTTACAGTTTGGAAAGCAAATGCTGTCCTTACTAAATGTGTAATGTGATAGGTATTATAACATTTAAAAAATGTACACACAAAAAAACATTTCATTAATGAAATATTTAATCAGTCGTCTTCCTCAGATGAAGGGAATGATGACACAATCTTTGCAAAAGGGAGGGTATCTGATTTCATTGGTCCTCAACTCGTAGCTCAGACACTTGCCACGGAGCAGGTTAGTTCTGAAGAATTCATTGCTATAGAAATGTATTTGGCTAAAAGGTGAGCCATTTTCATGGTACTGGTTATCCCGAGTTGAACTCAAAACCAAAGTTACCTTGCTAACTCCTCAAATCTGACTCGTAGTATAGGGCTCAGGATGAAGCCCTCTCTGTTGCTATCTCCTCTGTCCAACTGCTACAGCACTGTGCTCCCAGTTCACCCCCAACCAGCTGATCGCTGTGTCTGTGAATGCATCCATCCAAAAACACACACAGACACAGAGACAGAGGAGACAGAAATGTAAATCAACCATACACTAACACTATCTACAAACAATGAACAAACCAATCAGTAATGAGGAACTGATGACTCATCATAATGAGATGGTAAGTGGGTACTGAATGATAGTTGTACTGTAACATGAGGACATAAAGACAGATGGAGACATGCTCACCTCTATTGTTCCTTGCTGTGCCTCTACCTCTTTCTTCCCTTTTTCGCTTTTCTTTTCTGGTGCCCACTCCTGAAAGAGAGGTTTCATTAGACTCCTGTATATTACCCTCCAGCAGTCTCTAATAACGATCCTCTTCATCTCCTCCTGTGATGCGTCAAAGATAGACTCCATCTACTCCAGATGGAGGTTGGTCACCTCGTCCAGAACCTTCTCAAAGCGGGCTCACACCTGGGGGTGTCGCATTGGAGGGAGATGTACACATTATTACACACACCCACATACATAGATAAAGGTAGGTTTCCAGTAGAACATCATGTCATTGCAATATTACAATATTGAAAAAAGGGTAAATGTAAAAAAATATATATATTCTGTACTTACTTTGATTGGGGTTGTACTGTATTTTCAAACGTGTTGATGGATTACAGGTGGATATCCTTGATCTAGAATTTTTTTTAAAAACACTACACTGCCAGAAACAAATAAAACTTTGTAAATGATAGACATTTAATCAAAGAACTGGATGGTTTCAAATACTAACTTTAATTAGATAGCTAGCTAGTTATTCTACTCATCAAGCCCTTTTAAAACAGGAAGTCAACTCGTCTATTTACAGCTAGTGTTAGACAACTAGCTAGGAATCATAGACAGGACCTGCATGTCTCTCTGGTTGATAACGTTAACTAGCTAGGTCAAAGCAATGTATAGCCAGATATTTGTATTTCTGGCATAGTCATAAATAGCTAGCTAGCTGGCTAAATAACTGGATAGTTAGCTAACGTCATAACCTTTTGGACCTAGACGAGTTCTCTGACAGGTAAAAACTATTATTGGTACCATCAGCAAACAAGATAGCCTCTTCGCTCCAGGAGATGTGCACACATTGGTGTATCCAATGTGTACAGGTCTCCCAGAGAGAATAGGCTACTAGCAGGAGGAATGTAATGCTAACTAGCAAGCCTGTAGCTAGTTGTTAATGGTGTCGCATTGCAGAAGGTTGCAAGTCTGTAGCTAGCCAGCTACATTTACATTTACATTTACATTTTAGTCATTTAGCAGACGCTCTTATCCAGAGCGACTTACAGGAGCAATTAGGGTTAAGTGCCTTGCTCAAGGGCACATTTACGTCATTTAGCAGATGCTCTTAGCCAGAGCGACTCACAAATTGGTGCGTTCACCCTATAGCCAGTGGGATAACCACTTTACAATTTTTTTTGGGGGGGGGGGGGGTAGAAGGATTACTTTATCCTATCCCAGGTATTCCTTAAAGAGGTGGGGTTTCAAATGTCTCCGGAAGGTGGTGAGTGACTCCGCTGTCCTGGCGTCGTGAGGGAGCTTGTTCCACCATTGGGGTGCCAGAGCAGCGAACAGTTTTGACTGGGCTGAGCGGGAACTATGCTTCCGCAGAGGAAGGGGAGCCAGCAGGCCAGAGGTGGATGAACGCAATGCCCTCGTTTGGGTGTAGGGACTGATCAGAGCCCGAAGGTACAGAGGTGCCGTTCCCCTCACTGCTCCATAGGCAAGCACCATGGTCTTGTAGCGGATGCGAGCTTCAACTGGAAGCCAGTGGAGTGTGCGGAGGAGGGGGTCACCGCCTTGATGTTGGCGGAGAACGACAGGGTGTTGTCCAGGGTCACGCCTAGGCTCTTCGCACTCTGGGAGGAGGACACAGCGGAGTTGTCAACCGTGATGGCGAGATCATGGAACGGGCAGTCCTTCCCCGGGAGGAAGAGCAGCTCCGTCTTGCCAGGGTTCAGCTTGAGGTGGTGATCCGTCATCCATACTGATATGTCTGCCAGACATGCAGAGATGCGATTCGCCACCTGGTTATCAGAAGGGGGAAAGGAGAAGATTAGTTGTGTATCGTCAGCGTAGCAATGATAGGAGAGGCCATGTGAGGATATGACAGAGCCAAGTGACTTGGTGTATAGGGAGAAAAGGAGAGGGCCTAGAACTGAGCCCTGGGGGACACCAGTGGTGAGAGCACGTGGTGCGGAGACAGCTTCTCGCCACGCCACTTGGTAGGAGCGACCGGTCAGGTAGGACGCAATCCAGGAGTGAGCCGCGCCAGAGATGCCCAGCTCGGAGAGGGTGGAGAGGAGGATCTGATGGTTCACAGTATCAAAGGCAGCAGACAGGTCTAGAAGGACAAGAGCAGAGGAGAGAGAGTTAGCTTTAGCAGTGCGGAGAGCCTCCGTGACACAGAGAAGAGCAGTCTCAGTTGAATGACCAGTCCTGAAACCTGACTGGTTTGGATCAAGAAAGTCATTCTGAGAGAGATAGCAAGAGAGTTGGCTAAAGACGGCACGCTCAATAGTTTTGGAAAGAAAAGAAAGAAGGGATACTGGTCTGTAGTTGTTGACATCAGTGGGATCGAGTGTTGGTTTTTTGAGAAGGGGAGCAACTCTCGCTCTCTTGAAGACGGAAGGGACATGGCCAGCGGTCAAGGATGAGTTGATCAGCGAGGTGAGGTAGGGGAGAAGGTCACCGGAGATGGTCTGGAGAAGAGAGGAGGGGATGGGGTCAAGCGGGCAGGTTGTTGGGCGGCCTGCAGTCACAAGTCGCAGGATTTTATCTGGAGAGAGAGGGGAGAAAGAAGTCAAAGCATAGGGTAGGGCAGTGTGAGTAGGACCAGCAGTGTCATTAGACTTAACAAACGAGGATCGAATGTCGTCAACCTTCTTTTCAAAGTGGTTGACGAAGTCATCCACAGAGAGAGAGGAGGGGGGGATTCAGCAGGGAGGAAAATGTGGCAAAGAGCTTCCTAGGGTTAGAGGCAGATACTTGGAATTTAGAGTGGTAGAAAGTGGCCTTAGCAGCAGAAACAGATGAAGAAAATGTAGAGAGGAGGGAGGAAAAGATGCCAGGTCGGCAGGGAGTTTAGTTTTCTTCCATTTCCGCTCCGCTGCCCGGAGCTCTGTTCTGTGAGCTCGCAATGAGTCATCAAGCCACGGAGCTGGAGGGGAGGACCGAGCCGGCCGGGAGGATAGGGGACACAGAGAGTCAAAGGATGCAGAAAGGGGAGGAGAGGAGGGTTGAGGAAGCAGAATCAGGAGATTGGAGGGAGAAGGATTGAGCAGAGGGAAGAGATGATAGGATGGAAGAGGAGAGAGTAGTGGGAGAGAGAGAGCGAAGGTTGCGGGCGGCGCATTACCATCTGTGTAGGGGCAGAGTGAGTAGTGTGGGAGGAGAGCGAGAGAGAAAAGGAAACAAAGTAGTGGTCGGAGACATGGAGGGAGTTGCAGTGAGATTAGTAGAAGAGCAGCATCTAGTAAAGATGAGGTCAAGCGTATTGCCTGCCTTGTGAGTAGGGGGGGACGGTGAGAGGGTGAGGTCAAAAGAGGAGAGGAGTGGAAAGAAGGAGGCAGAGAAAAATGAGTCAAATGTGGACATAGGGAGGTTGAAATCCCCCAAAACTGTGAGGGGTGAGCCATCCTCAGGAAAGGAACTTATCAAGGCGTCAAGCTAATTTGATGAACTCTCCAAGGGAACCTGGAGGGCGATAGATGACAAGGATATTAAGCTTAAATGGGCTAGTGACTGTGACAGCATGGAATTCAAATGAGGAGATAGACAGATGGGTTAGGGGAAAAATTGAGAATGTCCACTTGGGAGAGATGAGGATTCCTGTGCAACCACCCCTCTGACCAGATGCTCTCTGGGTATGCGAGAACACATGGTCAGACGAGGAGAGAGCAGTAGGAGTAGCAGTGTTTTCAGTGGTAATCCATGTTTCCGTCAGCGCCAGGAAGTCGAGGGACTGGAGATTAGCATACGCTGGGATGAAGTCAGCTTTGTTGGCAGCAGAACGGCAGTTCCAGAGGCTGCCTGAGACCTGGAACTCCAGGTGTGGGGTGCGTGCAGGGACCACCAGGTTAGAGAGGCAGCAGCCACGCGGTGTGGGGCGTTTGTGTAGCCTGTGCAGAGAGGAGAGAACAGGGATAGGCAGAGGCATAGTTGACAGGCTGTAGCAAATGGCTACAATAATACATAACTTGGCTAGTTAATTGTCTGTGACCTAACGTTAGCTAGCTAGCTTGTTAGATAGCTAATTCGCTAGCTAACGTGTCTGCTAATATCGCCGATTCAACTTTACTTCCCATGCATTTAGCCACCTGCTGTGCATTTAGCAACCTGCTGTACGGGTAGTAAACTGTAGAAAAAATAAATCCATTGCGGAATGTACTGTTTATTTATTTTTACAAAAAACAACAGATAAATTAAAAAAACATCTCACTCCTTCAGTCACAGTCCAAACCAAATCAAATACCTACACAGGCTCAGGGGCCTGGAAGGGGGGGAACATCTTCATTGCGTATTCCCTGCAATGCTTCGGCTATTAAAACAACACATTTCACTGCCACTATCTGGTGTATCTAATAATTCCCTCAGACCCAAAAACCTTTTAGCCGCACCTACAATTATGTCTAATTATTAGACTTCTTGTTTTTTTGGGAGTACAATTAATCACCTGCGCAATAAACGCCAAAACGCACCTTCTTTACAATAAATGTATCAGTATCCCTCAACTGTTGAGCGACATTCTGAACCGGCTGCGGGTCATCCACTGCCATAGATTCCTCAGCTCCACTTGCTCCTTCAACTATAGTATTTCCCACTCCTCTCTGTAGGAGATCTGTTGTGCAGCTCAGACCCTTCCAAATTCTACCTCCTTTGCCCTTGCAGGGCACTCCGAGAATTCGGCAACGTGATTTCCACCACAATTGCTACACAGTACATCATCACATTCTTCAACTACATGTTGATTCCGTCGACACACATTTGAGACATGGCCATACTTTTTGCAATTTCGGCACTGTAACGGTTTATTTACGAAGGCTCTTACAGCGTATCTCATGTATCCCATCTTTACATCAAACATCAGTAAAACCGACTGGCTTCCTCCATTCTTTCCATACTCTACATGGTGCAGGCTCCGTGCTCCCACCACTCCTGGAATCTTCTTCTTAAAACATGAAGCCTCAATGTCCCACCTTTAATTCACACCTTTAATTGATGCCCTGCTCCAAAAATCTAAGCTCTCCACTTCATAATATTATGTTGCCAACTTATGGACCCACAAAGCTTTCTCCTTCTGCTCTTCCGAGAGGCATGAAAACCACTCCTGGTATCTCTGAATGATTCTACCTTTCCTAATGCATCCTTTATCATCTTTGTGATCTCAAATGGATCTCCCAAGTATACATAATTATTAACAAATTGCACTTCACCGATGATCATTTACAACTTTTGCTATTTTAGCTCTATCTTACATTTCCACAGTCTTCCACTCACTCTCGCCGAGCTTCCTCAATGCGCCATCAGAATCAAGCAGCACTTCTGCTTCCACCATGATTCCGTACAGCTCGGGGCTGGCACCAGAACAAATCATTTGGATGGGCATTTGATTTCCATAGGGGGGCACGTTTTTTCACCGGACCTCCTATTTTTTTTATGGGTGTTATAGTAAAGACCATAGGCGGCACCTGAGTTTCAAGTTTGGGGAAGTTTACAATTTATCCTACCATTTCTACTGATCTGCATGCCAGTCATGATCATTTTTATATCTGCATTTTCGTGGAACAGTTTCATTTCAATAATAGCGTTTTTGTTCCTCAAAATCATTGTGATGTGGTTAATCATAAAAATCTTAATTAAAAATGATAAAAATGTAAAAGTAAAAATTCAGCTAAAGCGAGAGCACCAGCCTCTGCCATATGGACACATTGACACACCGTGATCCATTGGCAACTAAATAAATAAGAATGGAACTCAAAGAACCTATAGGCCAATTAAGCAGTAGGCCTATAACTTCCATCGTCAACTAAGTAAAATACAGTACCTTCAGAAAATATTCATCCCCCTTATTCCACATTTTGTTGTTACAGCCTGAATTCAAAATTTATGAAATATATATTTTTTCACCCATCTACACACCATACCCCATAATGACAGTGAAAACATGTTTTTAGAAATGATTGAAAATGAATTGAAAATGAAATACAGAAATATCTAATTTACATAAGTATTCACACCCCACAGTCAATACTTTGTAGAAGCACCTTGTCACGCCCTGGCTCTGGGGACTCTAGTATGTTGAGCCAGGGTGTGAGTTTTCATGTGTGTTGGTTCTAGTTGTTGTATATCTATGTTGGCCAGGGTGGCTCCCAATCGGAGACGGCTGTAGCTCGTTGTCTCTGATTGGGAGTCATACTTAGGTAGCCGTTAGGCATTCATTCATTGTGGTTTCTTGTTCCGTGTTGGTTTGTGTATGTAACCAGGGACGTCACGTTTTCGTTTTTGTTCGTGTGATCATTATCTAAATAAATATGTTCGCATTCAACGCTGCGCCTTGGTCCTCCTCTCTTAACGACGATCGTGACAGAAGAAACCACCAAGACTGGACCAAGCAGCGTGTCCAGGAGCCATCGCCAGGGAGATCTCTAGCAGATCTCATTCGCCTCCTCGACTGGGTCAAGCCGGGTGAGGAAAAGAAGGGCTTGACATGGAAGCAGAAGGGCGAAAGGCTGGTGAGGGACATGGAGACCTGGTCCACGGGTAGGAGAGACGCCCAGAAAATTTTTAGGGGGGGGCTAACGCCGTGGACGACGGGCCAGCAGGAGACCGCGGCAGAGCGGCCCAGCGGGTTGGCAGAGGAGGCCGCCAGGTTACGGGGGCCACTGGTCGAAGAGGGGATGGAAGGTGTAGAGGCACGGCGAGAGGTACTGGGGTGTGTTACCAGTCCGGTCCGGCCCATTCCAGATCCCTGCGTAGGACCAGTGGTGTGTGTCCCCAGTACGGTCCGGCCTGTTCCTGCTCCCCGCACCAGGCCAATGGTGCGCGTCGTCAGCCCGGCTCGGCCCGTTCCTGCTCCCGCACCAAGTCAGTGGTGCGCTCCGTCAGCCCGGCTCGGCCCGTTCCTGCTCCCCGCACCAAGTCAGTAGTGCGCTCCGTCAGCCCGGTTCGGCCCGTTCCTGCTCCCCGCGCCAAGTCAGTGGTGCGCCCGTCAGCCCGGCTCGGCCCGTTCCTGCTCCCCGCACCAAGTCAGTGGTGCGCTCGTCAGCCCGGCTCGGCCCGTTCCTGCTCCCCGCACCAAGTCAGTGGTGTGCTTCGTCAGCCCGGCTCGGCCCGTTCCTGCTCCCCGCACCAAGTCAGTGGTGCGCCCGTCAGCCCGGCTCGGCCCGTTCCTGCTCCCCGCACCAAGTCAGTGGTGCGTTTCTTCAGCCCGGTTCGGCCCGCTCCTGCTCCCCGCACCAAGTCAGGGGTGCGTTTGGTCGGCCGGCTCGGGCCGTTCCTGCTCCCCACACCAAGCCAGTGGTGTGCGTCGTCAGTCCGGCACAGCCCGTGCCTGTTCCACTGGTGCCTGGTTCAGCACGGGTCAGCTGCTTCACGCCGGAGCTAGAGCAATCCGCTCCACCAGTGTGCAGTCCAGCTCCGGTCAGCAGGGCCAGACCGGACCAGGGGTACTTTGGGGGGTTAGAGAGCGAGTGGGGATCATGCCCGGAGCCGGATCCGTCGCCAAGGCGGAGTGCCCACCCGGTCCCTCCCCTGTGGTATTTGGTTAGCGCGGTCGGAGTCCGCGCCTTTAGGGGGGGGTACTGTCACGCCCTGGCTCTGGGGACTCTAGTATGTTGAGCCAGGGTGTGAGTTTTCATGTGTGTTGGTTCTAGTTGTTGTATATCTATGTTGGCCAGGGTGGCTCCCAATCGGAGACGGCTGTAGCTCGTTGTCTCTGATTGGGAGTCATACTTAGGTAGCCGTTAGGCATTCATTCATTGTGGTTTCTTGTTCCGTGTTGGTTTGTGTATGTAACCAGGGACGTCACGTTTTCGTTTTTGTTCGTGTGATCATTATCTAAATAAATATGTTCGCATTCAACGCTGCGCCTTGGTCCTTCTCTCTTAACGACGATCGTGACACACCTTAGGCAGCGATTACATCTGTGAGTCTTTCTGGGTAAGTCTCTAAGAGCTTTCCACACCTGGATTGTGCAACTTTTGCCCATTATTATTTTGCCATAGATTTTCAAGTAGATTTAAGTCAAAACTGTAACAGGAACATTCACTGTCTTCTTGGTAAGCAACTCCAGTGTAGATTTGGCCTTGTGTTTTAAGTTGTTGTTCTGCTGAAAGTTGAATTAATCTCCCAGCGTCTTGTGGAAAGCAGACTGAACCAGCTTTTCCTCTAGGATTTTGCCTGTGATTAGCTCCATTCTGTTTATTTTTTCATCCTGAAGAACTCCCCAGTCCTTAACGATTACAAGCATACCCATAACATTTGTATTTGTATTTATTATGGATCCTCATTAGCTGCAGCAGCTACTCTTCCTGGGGTCCAGCAAAATTAAGGCAGTTAAACATTTTAAAAACATTACAATACATTCATAACAGATTTCACAACATATTAAGTGTGTGCCCTCAGGCCCCTACTCTACTACCACATATCTATAACGTGTGTGTATAGTGTCTATGTTTGTGTTGCTTCACAGTCTCCGTTGTTCCATAAGGTGTATTTTTATCTGTTTTTTAAATCTAATTTTATGAGTTACTTGATGTGGAATAGAGTTCCATGTAGTCATGGCTCTATGTACTACTGTGCGCCTCCCATAGTCTGTTCTGAGCTTGGAGACTGTGAAGAGACCTCTGGTGGCAGGTCTTGTGGGGTATGCATGGGTGTCCGAGCTGTGTGCCAGTAGTTCAAACAGACAGCTCGGTGCATTCAACATGTCAATACCTCTCAGAAATACAAGTAGTGATGAAGTCAATCTCTCCTCCACATTTGAATTTTCTTCTGCTGCTCGATCTGCTACTCTTTTCATCTCGTAATGATTTGTCCCAAATACAATACTTTTAGTTTTCAAATATTTAGGACTAACTTATTCCATGCCACCCATTCTGAATCTAACTGCAGCTCTTTGTTAAGTGTTGCTGTCATTTCAGTCTCTGTGGAAGCTGACGTGTATAGCATTATAGACATCCACATACATAGACACACTGGCTTTACTCAAAGCCAGTGGCATGTTGTTAGTAAAGATTGAAAAAAGTAAGTGGCCTAGACAGCTGCCCTGGGGAATTCCTGATTCTACCTGGATTTTGTTGGAGAGGCTTCCATTAAAGAACACCCTCTGTGTTTTTTAAGACAGGTAACTCGTTGTCCACAATATAGAAGGGGGTGTGAAGCCATAACACATACTGTAAATTTTTCCAGCAACAAAATATGATCGATAATGCCAAAAGCCGAACTGAAGTCTAACAAAACAGTCACCGCAATCTTTTTATCATCAATTTCTCTCAGCCAATCATCAGTCATTTGTGTAAGTGCTGTGCTTGTTGAATGTCCTTCCCTATAAGCGTGCTGAAAGTCTGTTGTCAATTTGTTTACTGTAAAATAGCATTGTATCTGGTCAAACACCATTTTTTCCAAAACTTTACTAAGGGTTGGTAACATGCTGATTGGTCGGCTATTAGAGCCAGTAAAGGGGGCTTTACTATTCTTAGGTAGGGGAATAACTTGTGCTTCCCTCAAGACCTGAGGGCACACACTTTCTAGTAGGCTTAAATTGAAGATATGGCAAATAGGAGTGGCAATATCATCTGCTATTATCCTCAGTAATTTTCCATCCAAGTTGTCAGACCCCGGTGGCTTGTCATTGTTGATAGACAACAATACTTTTCACCTCTTCCACACTTACTTTACGGAATTCAAAATTCCAATGCTTGTCTTTCATAATTTGGTCAGATATTCTTGGAAGTGTAGTGTCAGCTTTTGTTGCTGGCATGTCATGCCTAAGTCTGCTAATCTTGCCAATGAAAAAATCATTAAAGTAGTTGGCAATATCAGTGGGTTTTGTGATGAATGAGCCAGCTGATTCAATGAATGATGGAGCGGAGTTTGCCTTTTTGCCCAAAATTTCATTTAAGGTGCTCCAAATCTTATGTCATTTATCTTTGTTTCATAATGTAGTTTATTTTTATTTTTATTCAGTTTAGTCACATGATTTCTCAATTTGCAGTACATTTGAAAATCGGTTGTACTGTACTGCCAGACCTATTTAGCATCTCTTTTGCCTCATCCCTCGCAACCATAACATTTTTAATTCCTCATCAATCCACTGGGATTTAACAGTTTTTACAGTCATTTTCTTAATGGGTGCATGCTTATCAGTTACTGGGATAAGCAATTTCATAAATGTGTCAAGTGCAGCATCTGGTTGCTTGTCACTACACACAACAGACCAACAAATATTCTTTACATAAACAACATAGGAATCACTACAAAACTTTTTTATATGACCTCTTATACACTATATTAGCCTTTGGAACTTTGGTTGTCCTAGATATGGCTACTATAATGTGATCACTACATCCGATGGATTTGGATACTGCTTTCAAACAAATTTCTGCAACATTAGTAAAGATTTGATCAATACATGATTTCATTCCTGTGCTGTTTGTAACTACCCTTGTAGGTTTATTGATCACCTGAACCAGGTTGCAGGCACTAGTTACAGTTTGAAGCTTTCTCTTGATTGGGCAGTCACCATTGGCCTGATGGTGAAATTCCTGAGTGGTTTCCTTCCTCTCCTGAGTTAGGAAGGACGCCTGTATCTTTGTAGTGAATGGGTGTATTGATACATCCAATTAATAACTCCACATGCTCAAAGGGATATTCAATGTCTACTATTTTTATTTATATCTACCAATAGGTACCCTTCTTTGCGAAGCATTGGAACACCTCCCTGGTCTTTGTAGTTGAATATGTGCTTAGAATTCACTGCTCAACTGAGGGACCTTACAGGAAATCGTATGTGTGGTTTTACAGAGATGATGTAGTCATTCAAAAATCATGTTAAACACTATTATTGCACACAGAGTGAGTCCATGCAACTTATTATGTGACTTGTTATGCATATTTTTTACTAATGAACTTATTTAGGCTCCTGAATTTATAAAGGGCTTGAATACTGACTTATTAATTAATTTGGACAAAAATTGAAAAACATAATTACACTTTGACATTATGGGGTATTGTGTGTAGGCCAGTGACAAAAAATCTCTATTTAACACATTTTTAATTCATGCTGTAACACAACAAAATGTGTAAAAGGTCAAGGGGTGTGAATATTTTCTGGAGTATATTTGGAAAGTATTCAAACCCCTTGACTTTTTCAAAATGTTGTTAAGTTACAGCCTTATTCTAAAATTGATTAAATTAAATGTTTTCCAGGTCCTCACGAGTGACACAGCGGTCTGAGGCACTGCATCACAGTACTTGAGGCGTCACTACAGACCCGGATTCAATCCCAGGCTGTGTCACAACTGGCTGTGACCGGGAGTCCCATAGGGAGGTGCACAATTGGCCCAGTCTTGTTCGGGTTAGGGGAGGGTTTGGCCGGGGGGCTTTACTTGGCTCATCGTGCTCTAGCGACTCCTTGTGGAGGGCTGGGCGCCTGCAGGCTGACTTCGGTCATCAGTTGAACGGTGTTTCCTCTGACACATTGGTGCAGCTGGCTTCCGGGTTAAGCGGGCAGGTGTTAAGAGGATGCATGACTCGACCTTCGCCTCTCCCGAGCCAGTTGGGGAGTTGCAGCGATGAGACAAGATCGAAATTGGAACAAACAATTCCTCATCAATCTACTCACAATACCCCATAATGGAAAAGCGAAAAAAGGTTTTTAGAAATTTTTGCAAATGTATTAAAAATAACAAAACAGAAATACCTTTTTTACATGATTATTCAGACCCTTTGCTATGAGACTCGAAATTGAGCTCAGGTGCATCCTGTTCACATTGATCATCCTTGAGATGTTTCTACAACTTGATTGGAGTCCACCTGTGGTAGATTCAATTGATTGGACAGGAATGGAAAGGCACACACCTGTCTCACAGGTCCCACAGTTGACAGTGCATGTCAGAGCAAAAACCAAGCCATGAGGTCGAAGGAATTGTCGATAGAGCTCTGAGACGGGATTGTGTCGAGGCACAGATCTGGGGAAGGGTACCAAAACATTTCTGCAGCATTGAAGGTCCCCAAGAACACAGTGGCCTCCATCATTCTTAAATGGAAGACGTTTGGAACCATCAAGACGCTTCCTAGAGCTGGCCGCCCGGCCTAACTGAGCAATCGGGGGAGAAGGGCCTTGGTCAGGGAGGTGATCAAGAACCCGTTGGTCACTCTGACAGAGCTCCAGAGCTCCTCTGTGGAGATGGGAGAACCTTCTAGAAGGACAACCATCTCTGCAGCACTCCACCAATCAGGACTTTATGGTAGAGTGGCCAGACGTAAGCCACTCCTTAGTAAAAGGCACATGACAGCCACTTGGAGATTGCCAAAAGGCACCTAAAGGACTGTCAGACCATGAGCAACAAGATTCTCCGGTCTGATGAAACCAAGATTGAACTCTTTGGCCTGAATGCCAAGTGTCACGTCCGGAGGAAACCTGGCACCATCCCTACGGTGTAGCATGGTGGTGGCAGCATCATGCTGTGCAGATGTTTTTCAGCAGAGCTAGGACTTGAACCCGATCGAACATCTCTGGAGAGACCTGAAAATAGCTGTTTAGTGATGCTCCCCATCCAACCTGACAGAGTTTGAGAGGATCTGCAGAGAAGAAAGGGAGAAACTCCCCAAATACAGGTGTGCCAAACTTGTAGCGTCATACCCAAGAAGACTCAAGGCTGTAATCGCTGCCAAAGGTGCTTCAACAAAGTACTGAATAAAGGGACTGAATACTTACACTACTAGTGAAAAGTTTGGACACACCTACTCATTCAAGTGTTTTTCTTTATTTTTACTATTTTTTACATCGTAGACTAATAGGGAAGACATCAAAACATTATCTTCACTATTATTCTACAATGTAGAAAATAGCAAAATAAAGAAAAACCTTTGAATGAGTAGGTGTGTCCAAACTTTTGACTGGTACTGTATGTAAATGTAATATTTCAGTTTTTTATATTTAATACATTTGCAAAAAATTCTAAATACCTGTTTTTGCGTCATCATTATGGGATATTGTGTGTAGATGAGAGAAAAAACGAAACTATTTAATCAATTTTAGAATAAGGCTGTAACATAACAAAATGTGGAAAAGTAAAGTGGTCTGAATACTTTCCGAATACACGGTAGGGCTAAAGCCGACAAATGAAAACAGTAGAAAATATCCTGATAAGAATTCTGGTTATTTCAATCGCATTCATCTCTCTGCTCCGCCTGTCTGCCTTCCTTTCTATCTGTCTTGACTTGAGCTATCGCTAGTGAATTGCATCATTGTATCAAATCAATCAACTGGTACCAAATGAAATCTTAGGATAGAAGCAAGGGGAAATAATGTGCGAGTTAAGATGAGATGATTTGGACAGCAACATGAACATGATGATATTCCTATGAAGGCTTTGTGATAATGGAACTGTTGGCAGGCATAGTGTGCCTGTGACGGCCAATACAGCACGGCTTGGTACACTGCTCGTCCAATCAGGATCCAAACAACAGCAAAATGATCTTAAAAAAACGGATTAAACAACATCTAAAACACATCATGGGGGAAGTTAGGTAATGTGATAAATATATTCCTTTTATGCAAATGTATACACATTTAAATCATTATATTGTTCAGAAACTACACTGAACAAAAATATAAACGCAACATGTGAAGTGTTGTTCCCATGTTTCATGAGCTGAAATAAAAGATCCCAGAAATGTTCCATACGCACAAAAGCTTATTTCTGTAACTTGGGTGTTGCAAGCAAACACCCAAGTTACAGATGGGATCATCTTCATATCAGTCATAATTCAACTTCACACACAATACAACAAACAGTCCATCCAAAGTCTTCAATAATTTCTATGATGAGTGTCTGTTGGCTGTCATGGACAAAGTGGAGGTGAAATAAAAGATCCTGGAAATTTTCCACAAGCACAAAAAGCATATTTCTCTAAAATATTGTGCCCCAATTTGTTTACATCCCTGTTAGTGAGCATTTCTCCTTTGCCAACATAATCCTCCACCTGACAGGCGTGGCATATCAAGAAGCTGATTAAACAGCATGATCATTACACAGGTGCACCTTGTGCCGGGGACAATAAAGGGCCACTCTAAAATGTGCAGTTTTGTCACACAACGCAATGCCACAGATGTCTCAAGTTTTGAGGGAGCGTGCAATTGGCATGCTGACTGCAGGAATGTCTCACAACCGCAGACCATGTGTATGGCGTCATGTGGGTGAGCGGTTTGCTGATGTCAACGTTGTGAACAGAGTGCCCCATGGTGGCGGTGGGACAACGAACTCAATTGCATTTTATCGATGGCAATTTGAATGCAAAGAAATACCGTGACGAGATCCTGAGGCCCATTGTGAGGCCCATTCTTTTAAGGTATCTGTGACCAACAGATGCATATTTGTATTCCCAGTCATGTGAAATCTATAGATTAGGGCCTAATGAATTTATTTCAACTGACTGATTTCCTCAAATGAACTAACTCAGTAAAACCTTTGAAATTATTGCATGTTGCGTTTATATTTTTGTTCATTGTATTTTAAACATGTTTTTACTTGTTGATAGACAGTGACTAGAGGTAACAGGAAAGACATGAGAAAACATGGACTACATTCCGATTCTCTACCCTAGCCAGAAGTGCGCACTTGTTTGAGGAATATGGTGGAAACTCCCTCCAGGCATGCTTGCACCAATCCAATGCGTTTAAATGCATAAGGGGGAGTGAATGAGTGCACACTTCTGGACAAGGGAAGATAATAAGAACACAGACGTTGTGTCAAATAGGTAGTGGGACGGATTCACCCATGGGGGTGGTGGGACTAACCGCTGGACCACCCCCAGGTCTCTAGCTGACAATGTCAATTCTTGTTTTATGGTTGTGTACATGGAGGGAGTGGGGCATAACAGTGACTATATTATGATTACATGTCTTTACGGCAGATTTATGACAGATTACTTGCCAACAAAGTTAATGTGATTCTCATGATTGTCAGTGTTATATCTGCCCTGTTATTGTTTGTTGTTATTACCTCTACCTTTAGGCAAGTTGACACAAAACAACTTTATTGACTTATGATATCAATTATTTGTTTTTCAGGATATTCAACAATTATATGACACACTGAAGTTCTGTGGGTATGGTAAGTTCAAAATTAATTTGAACTAAAAATGAATCAAATTTCAATAGCTATTGAAACCAAATAAAGACAATCATAAAATAGGAAGTTAAAACAGAGTTCATGTTTTTGATTGAGAGTAGTTTTGACTCTTTGCCTGTGTTCTTTGCCTATGACTACCTCTCTCTTGCTTTGTCCCTCACTCCCTTCCTCCCTCTCACCCTCTGTCTCTGTTTTTCTCGCTCCGTCCCTCACTCTCTTGCTGTCTCTCTCATTCCCTCTACCTCCCTCTCTCCCTGTGTCTCGCCCTCCCCTAAGGTTCGTCCTTCCCGCCCACCTGGTCACCGCCACTGTGACAGCTGTTTCAACAAGTGCTGCAAGGCCCCTGTGGAGATCTCGGTGTCATGTGTGCTCATCCCCTGCCACCTGCTGTGTGGCGCCCTCTTCCACCTGTGCAAAGAGGAGGAGCATGCGCTGCTCTGCCCCAATGAGAGGGTGCCATGCCTAAACGCGGGCTTCGGCTGTCCAATCAGCATGCCCCGTTCCAGGCTGGCGGCGCACCTGCACGTCTGTCCAGCCAGCGTGGTGTGCTGCTCCATGGAGTGGAACCGCTGGCCAGCCGAGGACGCCCAGTCACACACACATACGGCCCTGCAGGAGAACCTAGTGAAGGAAGAGGAGGAGGGAGGAGGACACGGGGAGGCGCTGGACCTGGCCATGGCTCTGAGAGATCAGCACCACCTGTTCCACTCCCTGAAGATGAAGAATCTCTTCCCTGAGCTGACTGAGAGGGTGGAAGAAGAGGAGAGGGAGGAGCAGAGGAGAAGGCGGGGGAGGAGGAGGGAGAAGGAGGAGAAGGAGAGGGAGGCCCTGGAGGCACAGGGAGTGGTTGGAGGAGTGTCTTTCCCTAACAGGGTAGGCTGTGGGTCTCCTGCTGATCGAGGATGGTATGGACCCCTCCCTGAGAATATTCAGGAGGCGGTTAGGGAGAGGGACAGAGAGAGGGAGGAGGAGAGAGAGCTGACCCAGGAGGAGAGGGAGGAGCTGGCCAGGGGAAGGGGGGTAGGATCAGAGGGCCTGGTGGGCTACATCTGGGAGCGCATGTTTAACATGGAGAGGGGAGGCTGCATGATAGCTGAGGCTAACCAAGAGGCAGGGGCAGGGGGCAGAGGTCAGGGTCAAGCATCAGGGGTTAGAGGTCAAGAGACGGAGGCACATCAGTCACAGACCCTGACCACCACAGAGACACACGCACTTAATGACGCACACACAGACACATGCCCCAACTCCCAGTGTGTGGCCTGTCTGGCCGGCCCTAAGAAGAAGCAGATGTATTACTACGGCCAGCTGGAGCCCATGAAGATCAACACAGTGAGGACCTTTAAGATTCCCACCAGCTTCACGGCCAAACACACACGCATCAGGAACCCCGGACACTGGAAGAGGGTGGATGTGGCCGTGGACACCAGCGACCTGGGGGTGGAGCCACAGGACATGCCAATCTGGGAGGAGGTGCAGGTAAGAGTTCAAGGTGAACTCTCTGGATATCTCCAGTCAAAGTAGTTGCAGACCGACAGTCTCCCATTATAGTTCTCTAGTCTCCTACTAACATCAATTCATTGCCTAAGTGAAAATTTGGGCTCACCACTGAGGAAATTGCCGCACCTACAGTGGCTTGCGAAAGTATTAACCCCCCTTGGAATTTTTCCTATTTTGTTGCCTTACAACATGAAATTAAAATTGATTTTGGGGGGGGTTGTATCATTTGATTTACACAACATGCCTACCACTTTGAAGATGCAAAATATTTTTTGGGGTGAAACAAACAAGAAATAACACAAATAAAACAGAAAACTTGAGCGTGCATAACTATTCACCCCCCCCAAAGTCAATACTTTGTAGAGCCACCTTTTGCAGCAATTACAGCTGCAAGTCTCTTTGGGTATGTCTCTATAAGCTTGGCACATCTAGCCACTGGGATTTTTGCCCATTCTTCAAGACAAAACTTCTCCAGCTCCTTCAAGTTGGATAGGTTCCGCTGGTGTACAGCAATGTTTAAGTCATACCACAGATTCTCAATTGGATTGAGGTCTGGCCTTTGACTAGGCCATTCCAAGACATTTAAATGTTTCCCCTTAAACCACTCGAGTGTTGCTTTAGCAGTATGCTTAGGGTTATTGTCCTGCTGGAAGGTGAACCTCCGTCCCAGTCTCAAATCTCTGGAAGACTGAAACAGGTGTCCCTCAAGAATTTCCCTGTATTTAGCGCCATCCATCATTGCTTCAATTCTGACCAGTTTCCCAGTCCCTGCCGATGAAAAACATCCCCACAGCATGATGCTGCCACCACCATGCTTCACTGTGGGGATGGTGTTCTCGGGGTGATGAGAGGTGTTGGGTTTGAGCCAGATATAGCGTTTTCCTTGATTGCCAAAAAGCTCAATTTTAGTCTCATCTGACCAGAGTACCTTCTTCCATATGTTTGGGGAGTCTCCCACATGGCTTTTGGCGAACACCAAACGTGTTTGCTTATTTTTTTCTTTAAGCAATGGCTTTCTTCTGGCCACTCTTCCGTAAAGCCCAGCTCTGTGGAGTGTATGGCTTAAAGTGGTCATATGGACAGATACTCCAATCTCCGCTGTGGAGCTTTGCAGCTCCTTCATGGTTATCTTTGGTCTCTTTGTTGCCTCTCTGATTAATGCCCTCCTTGCCTGGTCCGTGAGTTTTGGTGGGCGGCCCTCTCTTGGCAGGTTTCTTGTGGTGCCATATTCTTTCAATAAAAAAAATATGGATTTAATGGTGCCCTGTGGGATGTTCAAAGTTTTGGTTATATTTTTATAACCCAACCCTAATCTGTACTATTCCACAACTTTTTCCCTGACCTGTTTGGAGAGCTCCTTGGTCTTCATGGTGCCGCTTGCTTGGTGTTGCCCCTTGCTTAGTGGTGTTGCAGTCTCTGGGGCCTTTCAGAACAGGTGTATATATACTAAAATCATGTGACACTTAGATTGCACACAAGTGGACTTTATTTAACTAATTATGTGACTTCTGAAGGTAATTGGTTGCACCAGATCTTATTTAGGGACTTCATAGCAAAGGGGGTGAATACATATACACTCACCACTTTTTCGTTATTTATGTTTGAGAATTTTTTTTCATTTCACTTCACCAATTTGGACTATTTTGTGTATGTCCATTAGATGGAATCCAAATAAAAATCAATTTAAATTACAGGTTGTAATGCAACATAATAGGAAAAACACCAAGGGGGATGAATACTTTTGCAAGGCACTGTATTTTGAGTAATTCCTGTCCTAGAGCGGAAATTCTCATTTAGGTTCCACCTCAAAGACTGACGCAGGATGCTAATACATATTCAGGAATTGGGGGTGGGAACGTTGTGGTGATTTCCATGTGTAGCAGAGAAATAACAACAAATAAGATACTGACTGACAGTTGTCAGAGTAACAAGCTAGCTAGCTACAGTGGGGAGAACAAGTATTTGATACACTGCCGATTTTGCAGGTTTTCCTACTAACAAAGCATGTAGAGGTCTGTAATTTTTATCATAGGTACACTTCAACTGTGAGAGACGGAATCTAAAACAAAAAATCCAGAAAATCACATTGTATGATTTTTAAGTAATTAATTTGCACAAAAGCAATAATGGCATTATAATGAATATAAGTGTCGATATGACAGCAGTCATAAATAGTCAATTATTGTCAGCTCATGCTTACATGGTTTCACGCAATGGCATCAGTTGGATTTCATTTAGCGCTTATCCCTTGTGCTAACAGTCGACACAAATCTTCACCCCTTTCACTTGCTTGACACACTTCCCACAAACACGTCACTTGCAGGTGACACAAGTGTCTTGGGTTCTGTTCTTTGTGCATCTGGTCACAAGGCACTGTCTCCTCCCTGGAAGCTTGGAGAATTTGACATGCATAAAGGCTCCCATGGAATCTTTGCTGCTGCCTTGGCCCTCATATGTCTCTCACGTAGCCCACATGCCAGACTCATGATGAAGTCTCTCCAAAACATCCACACCAACCTGTGGAACAGAATAGAGCAGAAAACATTAGGATGATTTTTCCATCAGAAAAAAAACTTGTTATACAGAAGAGAATAATGCATTGCATAAGTTTATCTATATATATGGCGATGGGTATTATATAATATTGACATACCTTTGATTGTAGCAGCGCTAACGCAGCATGTGCATCCATTCGTCTTGGTCTTCTTGCTATTGTAAATTACGCACTCTCTCACTGTGTACTCCATGTAGGCCAGAGTAGATTCATAAGACTGCTTGGATTTTGGTGGACTGATATAGGGTACATACCATTTTGAGATTATAATTTGAATATACAAATACAATACAATAACCCGCCTTGTTCTTCATTCACAATTGGTGATTACACATAATTATGCATCATTCACTTCCCCTTGCTCATCAAGGCAAAGGTTGGCTATTTGAAGAATCTCAAATATAATATGTATTTTGATTTGTTTAAAACTTTTTTGGTAACTACATGATTCCAAATGTGTTATTTCATAGTTTTGATGTCTTATTCTACAATGTAGAAAATAGTAAAAATAAAGAAAAACCCTTGAATGAGTAGGTGTGTCCAAACTTTTGACTGGTACTGTATATACTTATTTAGGAAAAGTCAAGGACGGAGGAGGGCATGATTTAGAAAATAGTAGAGTAATAAAATAAATAAATTCATGAGCAGTCAAAATGACTGCGTTAGCGGTTCTAGTGTTAAGTAGACCGGAACTGACAATTTTTCTAAAATGGTAAACGGTCTTAGTGAACTATCTTCATTTATCCACCATCTTTGCTGTAGCCAAAGATAATCTATTATTTTGCTCAGCTCAGTGGTGACTTGCGAACTTTGCAGGTGTTTCTGATTAATAAACAATTCCATGCTGGTGGGTGGTACCATTCAAATTAAACCCAGCACTGAAACGAAATGTAGGCGAAAAATAATTTACACGTCATTTCATAGGAAAAGACACGTCATTGGCACAAATTTGCACAAAGCGGGCAGTTCGGTTCTGTCACTTCAAGCCCAAATACATCATACTTTGACTAAAACAATGACTTATTTACTTATATCATGGGTAAGCTCTGGCCATTTTCTTTCAGCTCAAAAAAGTGGATTTCTACTGGTTGGTGTGGGTGTTTAATCTTGTCCAGCAACAGTGTAAAAGGTTAGGATTGCATATTACTCCCAAACTCTTCCTGCATGTATCCTCCAGGCCAGTCTGCTGTGTTCTCTGGAGAAGGAGCTGAGGGGTCACCTAATCGCTGAGTCACAGTCCAGCGACGCTCTCCTGAGCGACACGGGGACGCAGACCTACGCCTTCCTGTCAGCTCCGTTCGGTCGTGACACCTCATTGGCCAGTCTGACGGAGGACCGCCCCCTCCAGCTCCACCTCCAACTGCAGGCGAAGAGTGTGACGACCCGACACAACAAGACTAGCTCCGCCTTCACCTTCCTCTGTGGACACTCCTTCCAGCGCAGAGAGTTCCCCAAGCACTTCAGGTACTCCAAACACTTCAGGTAGCCCAAACACTTCAGGTATCTCAAACACTTCCAACGGAGAGAGTGCCGCAAAAACGTAATGTACTCAAAACACTTCAGTTACCCCAAACACTTCAGGTACCCCAAACATTTCAGGTACCTGACACTCTGTCATGTAGTAGCCTTGATATGGCTGTACAGCCTCCTTTAGTATGGTGTCTAGACAAATAAAAGGAATGTTCCTCATCATTATTATTCAGGAACGTGCACACCGACATACAGATGTGCGCTAGTGGCTGGTTTGAGCAGAGGTGTCCCCTGGCCTACCTGGGCTGCACCTACAGCCAGAGGAGGTTCCAGCCCTCCACACACACCGCCACCGTCACCTACAAGTAAGAAAGCTCCCTCATAGAAATATACAGACTGCCCTTACCCTTACCTTGACCCTGACAATAACTCTATCTAACCTGTACCTCCAGCCAAGAGCTTAGTAGCTTCAGCCTGAGACCCAGTGTCCCTGCCTCTCTAAATGAGGAACCCCAACACTCCAAGTCCCAGCCTGCTCAAGAACCAGTCTCAAACCTCAGGAGGCGAAGGTCGAGGGGAGGAGGAGGAGGGGACTGGGACTCTCTGAGCGCTCTGCCCTACGAGGTGCTGTACCACATGACCAGCTTCCTGGACAGCCTGTCCCTGTCCCAACTGGCCCTGGTTTCCCGCCTCATGAGGGAGGTGTGTTCCTCTCTGCTGCAGGACAGGGGGATGGTCTCCCTCCTCTGGGAGAAGAAGACCTACAAGACTGGCATGGCCAAGTGGAAGGCCAAGAAGGTGGTGAGTTAGCCGAGACAGGAGAAGTCTCTATCTTACTTTTTTACGGTGCTTTTCCTTTGTTGATTTCCTCTTCTCTCTATTCCTTCCTCCTCTCATCTTCCCCTCCCCTGTACTCTCCCTCCACACCTCCCCTCCCCTGTACTCTTCCTCCACACCTCCCCTCCCCTGTACTCTCCCTCCACGCCGCCCCTCCCCTGTACTCTCCCTCCACGCCTCCCCTCCCCTGTACTCTCCCTCCACGCCTCCCCTCCCTCTGCCCAGGTGTGGCAGTTCAGTACACTGTTCTCTCCAGTGGAAGCATGGTGTTTCGACAACGATGTACCCTCCATGTCAGACCACCTGAAGGTGTGCCCTTACTATGAGATGGAGCCCAGGACCGAGCGTGTGCTCCTGCCTCACATTGTCAACAACAAAATAAACACAGACACACAAAGCAAGAGCAATAGTCTGGTCACCCTGTTCCAGAAGAAGAAGACTTTGAATAGTGTTTCATAAAATTTTATAGTGGTTCATAAGCTTTGAATAGTAGTTCATAAGGTTTGAATAGTGGTTCATTTGTGCTGCACCTACAATCATCTACCCTGAGTGCCAGTCTGTTTGTGCCATCATGCCAACTCCTTGTCACTCATTGTCATGCCAAACATGTATGGCTTGACAATGACAACAATAGAGTTGGCAAGAGCATAAACAGGTCAAAGACCAGGTTAGCGATCCACTTAAAGAGCCACTGAACACGTTGATTGGCATGTGCGTTTTTCTGTTGCTCATTAGAAAAATGAGATTTCAGTCTTAGAAGTGTGTTTCCTGACCGATTCCGCGCTTGGTTAATGATGTTTGTCCCCCATGAGACACTGCGGAAGCCTATTTCACTTCCTCAAAATCCCCAGAATGAATCTAAGATAACTCAAGAAATCTATAATTAATTTTGACGTTTTTGCCGAGGATGTTTAGTTGCACATATTTACATCTAACTAAGGCGTTTGGTGCAGTATTTCTCAAGTAAAAAAATTTTGGTGACGTGTTGTCTTATGTAAACAAAGTCGAAGCAGCTGGGCAGGTTTGTTTCACTGTCTATGCTATTGGATAGAGAGCAATCACTGCAGCTGTTCACTCCATGTTAGTGGGCAAATGGACATCTTCAAATCAAAACCCAACCTTCATTTAACCGTTGTTCCAAACTCAAGAGTACCCCCAACACTACAGCAAACATTTTGTTGTAACCCTGGAGAAGAACACCTTTCTACCATGCTAGAGCTGCCCCAGACAACTGTAATTGCTGTTATTGTGAAGTGGAAACATCTAGGAGTGGTAGGCCACACAAGCTTACAGAACGGGACCGCCGAGTGCTGGAGTTCTCTGGAGTGATGAATCATCTGACACCATCACCAACGGACAAATCTGGGTTTGGCGGATGCCAGGAGAACGCTACCTTCCCGAATGCATAGTGCCAACTGTAAAGTTTGGTGGAAGTGGAATAATGGTCTGGGGCTGTTTTTCATGGTTCGGGCTAGGCACCTTAGTTCCAGTGAAGGGAAATCTTAATGCTACAGCATACAATGACATTGTAGACGATTCTGTGCTTCCAACTTTGTGGCAACAGTTTGGGGAAGTCCCTTTCCTGTTTCAGCATGACAATGCCCCCGTGCACAAAGCGAGGTCCATACAGAAATGGTTTGTCGAGATCGGTGTGGAAGAACTTGAAAGGCCTGCACAGATCCCTGACCTCAACCCCATCGAACACCTTTGGAATTAATTGGAAAGCCGACTGCGAGCCAGGCCTAATCGCCCAACATCAGTGCCCAACCTCACTAATGCTCTTGTGGCTGAATGGAAGCAAGTCCCCGCAGCAATGTTCCAACATCTAGTGGAAAGCCATCCAAGAAGACTGGAGGCTGTTATAGCATATTAATGGCCATGATTTTGGAATAATAAAAGAATTAGACAGCCCACAATTCTTCATCATCATTACACTATTGTTCTAAATTCAATCATCCTCATCATCATTCAGATCAATCAAATCCAATCACCATCTTCACCCTCCTCATTATTCAGTTCATTGAAGTCACATTCACCATTATCAGTTTCTATCTGCTTTCTATCACCCATTCATCCATTGACGACAGAATAGCATATTTTAAGTTTAATTTGATTATGTTACCAGTTTTTGCTTAATAGCCAGAGCAATGCTGCCGAGTGAGTGGTCATGTGTTGAATGCATGGACAGATTGGATATAGAGCTGCACCTCTTGAATTTTGAGTGATTTGACAAAGGTTAGTGTCATAGAAACTGCAGAATATGCTCTTTCTGATACTATATAGAAATCAAAATGTTTTAAATGGATGTAACTCTGAAGGAGGATTTTATAAATTGATGCTCCTTTCCCTGCATCTGTAAATTAGAATAGAATAGAACAGAATAAAACTTGATTGTCCATCCAGAATGGACATTTTCCTTTGGCATCACATTACATTAAAATAATCGCATACACATACGTTCTCACATCATACACATTTAAACCAGTCAGTCCATCATATTGCATACACTAAAAATATAGAGGACATTAGTAATAGAGTTATAGTAAATAAAACAGTCCCATAACAACTTATTTTTACAAAGTAAAACGTAAAAGATAATGGTATCAACCCGCGAGATGCGCGGTAAAATTATAACACAAACTCATCTATACACTCTTTTCTTTCTACATTAAATCAACCTCTTTACCTTATCATTCAGTTAGGCCTAATTTAAATTAAATTGTGAAGTAAGGTGCACAATTATCCCAATTCATTCATTTGTCAATCATTCAGTGAGGAGAGAGAGACGCATTAGTGCCTGGCTGCGTACCAACGTCCTCCAGCACATTGTCTTGGCGGGTGAAGTTGGCAATAGGTGTTGAAGAAAAAGGTTAAAAAGGCTCTAAATACTTTTCTGTTTGTGATTTCAAAATTCTGACAGTTGAGCGCTGTAAAATACAAACATTCAGGAAAAGTCAGGGAAGGAGCAGGCAATTTTTGGGGGAAGATTTTTTTAACAAAATCAAACATCAGTGGCCGTTGGCCTATGGTGGTTCTAGTGTTAAAGGGATAGTTCACACAAATTACAAAATGACATATTGGTTTCCTTACCCTGTAAGCAGTCTATGAATGAGATAAGACAGCAATCCATGCTTGGGTTTTGTTTACCTGGTCACTGTCTCCAACTTTTTAGCATTTCTAGCACAAAATCAATGTAAGTGAATATCCGTGATGTTAGCATTTTTCGCATTTCATTTCTAAATCATCTTAAAGTAACTTTATTGAGCTATACAATCAAATTTTTATAATTTGGGATGATTTGGAAATGGAACATGGAAATGCTTATACCGGGGATTTCCACTTGCATTGGTTTCATGCTAAAAATGCTAAACAAAACCAAAGGATGGATTGCTATCTTACCTTGTCCATCGACCGCTAGCATGCTAGCAGATACCCATAGACTTCCAGTCATTGCGCTAACGCTAGTTATCAATTGCTCTAGCGCTATTTAGCAACTTCCATCAAACCGCACGCAGAGACATACAAATGGTATCCACGAGTTCATCTGACTCTGGGGAAGTAGATAATCCCGATGTATCCCTTTAACAAGTAATACATTTTTTCTCAAAAAGGTAGTGGTCAAAATGATTGACACCCCTAAAGATTCTTATAAATAAAGTAGTCAAGTGTTTAGTATTTGGCCCCATATTCCTAGCATGCAATGACTACTTCAAGGTTGTGACCCTACAAACTTGTTGGATGCATTTGCAGTTCGTTTTGGTTTTGTTTCAGATTATTTTTTGCCCAGTATAAATGAAATGGTAAATAATGTATTACATCATTTTGGAGTCACTTTTATTGTAAGATATGCTAACCTCCCCTGTTATGGGTAATGGTGAGAGGTTAGCATATCCTGGGGGTATGATCTTTGACCCTCTAACTTTCTCACTCATCATTCCCCGGGACCACCAATAAACACACAAAAAAAAATGTATGCAAGCATGACTGTAAGTCGCTTTGCATAAAAGCGTCTGCTAAATGGCATATTATATATTATTATATTATATTATTATTATTATTATTATTATTATTATTATATATTATATTATTCACGATTCATTCAGGATTATCCGTAATCATGGTAGCATATACATTTGTGTAGAAGTGTTTAAAAACATATTATATTCTTATTTACAATAAAAGTGACACCAAAATGATACAATACATTATTTACCATTAATTTCTATTGGGCACTAAATAATATGAAACACAACCAAAACAAACTGCAAATGAATCCAACAAATTTGTAGAGTCACAAGCTTGATTTAGTCATTGCATGCTAGCATTATGGGACCAAATACTACACTTTTGATTACTTTATTTATAAAGTATAATAAGTTTGACCCCTACCTTTTTGAAAGAAAAAAAAAAATCTTAAACTGACAGATTGTGATGGGGATGTTTTATTATGTTACTTAGATTGATGCACTTGTGCGTCTCTTAAGGATTTGCCTTTATCTATGAACTTGTGGATAACATTTGTATGTCTCTGTCACGAATTCTGCCGAGACTGCTCCTCCTCCTTGCTCGGGCAGGCTTCGGCGTTCGTCGTCCCCAGAGTACTAGCTGCCACCGTTGAATGTTTCGATGTTCGTTTGGTTGGGTCTGTCTGTTACACCTGTGTCCGTTTGGGTCTGATTATGTGCCTTATAAGTTTCCTATGTTGCTTTCGTTAGTTTGTGTGTTATTTTCCGCCTGTCCGTTGGTGTCACCTGTGCAGTACTCTGGACTTTGTTTATTGTGACGCACTGTGTTGCGTTGTCGCTCGCCTCCTTGTTTTGAGGTCCTTTATTTTGTATTGTTTATACAGTTAGTAAAGTCTTGTTTGACTCAGCCTATGCGTCCTGCGTCTGACTCCTCAACCGCATCCACATCAACACTGACAGTCTCTGCGTGTAGTTTGAAGGAAGTTGTTAACGAGCGCTAGTGCAATTGCTAACTAGCGTTAACGCAATGACTGGAAGTCTATGGGTATCTGCTAGACTTTGTCATTGTGCTAATGCTGGCAGATACCCATAGACTGCCAGTCACTGCGTAAACACTAGTTAGCATTGGCTTACGAAACTACCTCTAACTTCCTTCATACTGGACACAGAGACATAAAAATGGTATCCACAAGTTCATCTGACTCTGGGGAAGTAGACAAAATCCGTAAGTATCCCTTTAACCCATAAAAGTCTAAGCCCTGTCTAAGATGGGGGGGGGGTTCTACTAAGCTAAATGGAATTGCTTTAAGAAGGTCATACCAAGGATAATTTATCTATTTGATTTGGAATTTTAAGACCCCTTGAAGTATAAAAAAATATACTGTATTTAAAAAATATTTGATAAAAAATTATTTTTGGCCTTACTGCTATTAGCCCATACAAATGCATTGAATAACATATTCACTAAATGGAACAACAGATAGTCCCCCCAAAAAATCTAAAGGAAGTTTGTTCCGAAGTGTCTAAGACATATAAGACAGATCAGGAAACACTTGTAGTTTTTATTTTTTACATGTAGTTAACGCCTTATTTTTGGCACTAAACAGCCTCCATATATACAATACTTCCATTCATTTTTTCAACTGGTACTGGGGGACCGTCAGACGAGTCTTGTGAGGCCTGTGGGCATCCTAGAGCATAACAACCGACATGTACGTGTTCGAGAGAGTCTCACCTTCCCACAATGTGTAGGTCAAACTGTTCGGACGCTACAGACAGAAGTTGCCAGATCGGCTGTACCGACTTCAGACAAGTCCCAAGACGTTTGTAGGCCAAACTGTTCGGACGCTACAAATGATTTCGTGAGAAGACCAATTTTCCGGATGTCTCATGGTCTAACAAACACCTCTGTAGCTCTGTCACCTTTCACCATGGAAGTGTGACATCGGCGGATGCGGTGGATTGAGATGCATCCAATGCAAATAAAATGGATGTCTCTAGCTTAAACTGACGGATTTGTATGAGGATTGTTTTCTTATGTTAATTAGCTTTTTACGGGGGCGCGGACATTACATTTACATTTTAGTCATGTAGCAGACGCTCTTATCCAGAGCGACTTACAGTTAGTGAGTGCATACATTTTCATACTGGGGACATTGACTCGAGGGGGTTTTAAGGGGACAAACTACGGGTGCATAGAACAATTCTATATCTGAATGCCTGGCCTTTTTAACATACAGTACTTGGAAAATGATAGAGAGGGACTATTAAAAGTGCAGAATGTTAGTGTTTTTCAACAGAACACAGTCTTGTGTCACAGTTCAGAGATCAGTGTTGTATTTGGCTAAACTGTGTGTGCGTGTGTGTCAGGTTTAGTGTTAGTGTATCAGTGAGTAGGTAAGTCCTAGGTTGGGGTTGTGGTTGAGCTGGGATGTGGACATGAAGCTAAGGTTAGGGTTCTGGTTGTGGTTGAGGCCAGGGTTAGGGTTGAACAGAGATGTGGACATGAAGCTATGATTAGGGTTAGGTTTAAGAGGGTTTCTGTTTGTGCTGGTATCAAACCTTGGGTTGCACGGGCTTACTACAACTTTCTGCTCTGTCTGTAAATTGCAAGTCAGTCTGGTCTGGGGAGGGTGGGAGAACATTGGGTGGGTTTTTGCAAGAGGGATCAATGAAGTCCAAGAGCTCAGAGGGGTCACCCATGACAGTTCAACATTAAGAGGAAGACAAGGGTTGATTAAATGCTGAAACAAAAAATATTAAAGCATGCAAGCTGGATCAATAAATGTATAGATAAATAATTGAATAAGTAAATAATATAGTAAATCATGAAAAATCACACCAAGAGCTTAAGGGCTGCAAAAATAAGTACTATGCTAAAGGGCTTAATACAAGAAACTGAAATAAATATTGAAGACAATACCAGACAAATAAAAATATACTTTTTTCTGAACTGCCTACTCATGTTGATGGCCCCTCTGGCTCTCCTAATTTATATTTGTATTTGTATTTATTATGGATCCCCGTTAGCTGCTGGGGTCCAGCAAAATTAAGGCATTTTCTAAAACATTACAATACGTTCACAACAGATTACACAACATGTTAAGCGAGTGACCTCAGGCCCCTACTCTACTACCACATATCTACAACACAAAATCCACATGTATGTGTGTGTTTAGTGCGGAATTTATTGTGTGTTTGCATGCATGTGTCTCTGCCTATGTTTGTGTTGCTTCACAGTCCCCGCTGTTCCATAAGGTGTATTTTTATCTGTTTCTTGTATTTAATTTTACTGCTTGCATGAGTTACTTAATGTGGAATAGAGTTCCATGTAGTCATGGCTCTATGCAGTACTGTGCACCTCCCATAGTCTGTTCTGGACTTGGGGACTGTGAAGAGACCTCTGGTGGCATGTCTTGTGGGGAATTAATGGGTTTCCGAGCTGTGTGCCAGTAGTTCAAACAGACAGCTCGGTGCATTCAACATGTCAATACCTCTCACAAATACAAGTAGTGATAAAGTCAATCTAGACTCCATTTTGAGCCAAGAGATGCATATTATTAATGTTAGCTCTCTGTGTACATCCAAGGGCCAGCCATGATGCCAGGTGCGACAAAACTAGGGCCTGTAGGACATGCACTGATAGTGCTGTTAAGAATGCAGAGCAGTGCTTTATTATGGACAGACTTCTCCCCATCCTAACTACTGTTGTATCAATATGTTTTGACCATGACAGCTTACAATCCAGGGTTACTCCAAGCAGTTTAGTCTCCTCAACTTGCTCAATTACCACATTATTCCTTACAAGATTTAGTTGAGGTTTTGGATTTAGTGAATGATTTGTCCCAAATACAATGCTTTTACTTTTTGAAATATTTAGGACTAACGTATTCCTTTCCACCCATTCTGAAACTAAATACAGCTCTTTGTTAAGTGTTGCAGTCATTTCAGTCGCTCTGGTAGCTGACGTGTATAGTTTTGAGTCATCCGCATACATAGACACACTGGCTTTACTCAAAGCAAGTGGCATGTTGTTAGTAAATATTGAAAAAAGTAAGGGGCCTAGACAGCTGCCCTGGGGAATTCCTGATTCTACCTGGATTTTTTTGGAGAGGCTTCCATTAAAAAACACCCTCTGTATTATGTTAGACAGGTAACTCTTTATCCACAATATAGCAGGGGGTGTAAAGCCATAACACATACGTTTTCCAGCAACAGACTATGATCGATAATAACAAAACAGCCCCCACAATCTTTTTATTATCAATTTCTCTCTGCCAATCATCAGTCATTTGTGTAAGTGCTGTGCTTGTTGAATGTCCTACCCTATAAGCATGCTGAACGTCTGTTGTCAATTTGTTTACTGTAAAATAGCATTGTATTTGGTCAAACACAATTTTTTCCAAAAATGTACAAAGGGTTGGTAACAGGCTGATTGGTCTGCTATTTGAGCCAGTAAAGGGGGCTTTACTATTCTTAGGTAGGGGAATAACTTTACTTCCCTCCAGGCCTGAGGGCACACATTCTAGTAGGCTTAAATTGAAGATATGACTGTCACGGGCTGAGGTGTAAGGTGTGTGGAAGTCAGGCGCAGGACACCGAAGCTAGTCCAACAAAGTTTACTGAAGTTTACCAATAGGCAAAAATACAGAGAACGGCCTCAACATAAAACAGACTGTGCGTAAAACAAACAAACAAGAAAACAGGTACAAAACACGCAGCACAACGGACAGGAGAAAAACAACACACAATCTAACCTAAGCAAAACAAGGAACTTATAGGACAAGTAATCAGCACACAAACGGACACAGGTGTAAAAGACAGACGAAAGCAATCACACCAAGAAACATGGAGCGGTGGCAGCTAGTACTCCGGGGACGGCGAACGCCGAAGCCTGCCCGAACCAGGAGGAGGAGCAGTCTCGGCAGAATCCGTGACAGTACCCCCCCCTTGACGCGGCTCCAGCCGTGCGCCGACCCCGGCCTCGGGGACGGCCAGGAGGACGCGGACCCGGGCGCGTGGGATGCCCACGGTGGAACTCAGTCAGGAGGGACGGATCTAGGATGTCCCTCCTAGGCACCCAGCACCGTTCCTCCGGACCGTACCCCTCCCACTCCACGAGATACTGGAGACCACTCATCCGGCGCCTCGAGTCCAAGATGGTCCGGACCCTGTACGCCGGGGCCCCCTCGATGTCCAAAGGGGGCGGAGGGGTCTCTCCTATCTCATCTTCTTGGAGTGGGCCAGCTACCACCGGCCTGAGAAGAAACACATGGAACGAGGGGGTTAATATTCTTGTACTCAATAGGCAGTTGTAACCTGTAACACACCTCGTTCAACCTTCTCAGGACTTTAAAGGGGCCCCACAAACCGCCGACCCAGCTTCCGGCAGGGCAGGCGGAGGGGCAGGTTTCGAGTCGAGAGCCAGACTCGATCTCCCGGTGCGAACACCGGTCCCTCACTGCGGTGGCGATCGGCGCTCGCCTTTTGTTGACGGATGGCACGCTGCAGATGGACATGGGCAGCGCCCCACGTCTCCTCCGAGCGCCGAATCCACTCGTCCACCGCAGGGGCCTCGATCTGGCTCGTGCCATGGTGCCAGGACCGGCTGATAACCTAAAACACACTGGAAAGGTGTTAAATTGGTGGAGGAGTGGCGGAGAGAGTTCTGGGCCATCTCTGCCCAGGGGATGAACCTAGACCACTCCTCCGGCCGGTCCCGGCAATAGGACCTCAGAAACCTACCCACATCCTGGTTGACACGTTCAACCTGCCCATTGCTCTCTGGGTGGTACCCCGAGGTAAGGCTTACCGAGACCCCCCAAGCGCTCCATGAACGCCCCCAAACTCTGGAGGTGAACTGGGGACCTCGGTCAGACACAATATCTCGGGGACCCCATAGTGCCGGAACACATGGGTAAATAGGGCCTCAGCGGTCTGTAGGGCAGTAGGGAGACCCGGCATTGGGAGGAGACGACAGGCCTTGGAAAACCGATCCACAACGACCAAAATGGTGGTATTCCCCTGGGAGGGGGGTAGGTCGGTCACAAAATCCACCGATAGGTGGGACCATGGTCGATGTGGAACGGGCAGGGGATGTAACTTACCCCTGGGCAAATGTCTAGGCGCCTTACACTGGGCGCACACCGAGCAGGAGGAGACATAAACCCTCACATCCCTAGCTAACGTTGGCCACCAATATTTCACGCTAAGGCAGTGCACTGTCCGGCCAATACCTGGATGCCCAGAGGAGGGTGATGTATGAGCCCAATAAATCAGACGATCACGAACCTCGAGCGGGACGTACGTCCGTCCCACAGGACACTCGGGGGGAGTAGGGTCGGTACGCAGTGCCCGCTCGATTTCCGCATCGACCTCCCACACCACCGGAGCCACAAAACAAGATTCCGGCAGTATGGAAGTAGGCTCAATGGACCTCTCCTCTGTGTCATACCGCCGGGACAGGGCGTCTGCCTTACCGTTCTGGGACCCTGGGATGTATGTGATCTTAAAAACAAACCGGGTCAGGAACATGTTCCACCTAGCCTGACGAGGGTTCAATCTCCTAGCTGCCCTGATGTACTCCAGGTTACGGTGATCAGTCAGAATGAGGAAAGGGTGTTGAGCCCCCTCAAGCCAAAGCCTCCACACCTTTAGGGCCTGGACTACAGCTAACAGCTCCCTGTCCCCAACGTCATAATTTCGCTCCGCCGAGCTGAGCTTCTTGGAGTAGAACGCACAGGGGCGGAGCTTAGGTGGTGTGCCGGACCGTTGTGACAGGACTGCCCCTATGCCGGCCTCGGACGCGTCTACCTCTACTTGGAATGGTAAAGAGGGATCCGGATGTGCCAGCACCGGGGCCGAGGTGAACAGATTCTTCAGCTTGGCAAATGCCCTGTCCGCCTCAGCTGACCACTGCAACCGAACCGGACCCCCCTTTAGCAAGGACGTAATGGGAGCTGCAACCTGTCCAAAGCCCCGGATAAACCTCCGGTAGTAATTAGCAAAACCCAAGAACTGCTGCACCTCTTTGACAGTGGTTGGAGTTTGCCAATTACGCACGGCCGACACACGGTCTACCTCTATCTCCCACACCAGACGCGGACAACCGATAACCCAAAAAGGAGACGGACTCCTGGAAGAACAGGCATTTCTCTGCCTTGACATACAAGTCATGCTCCAACAGTCTTCTCAACACTCGGCGCACCAGGGCTACATGCTCGGCTCGTGTGGAAGAGTACACTAGGATGTCGTCGATGTATACTACCACACCCTGCCCATGCATGTCCCGGAAAATCTCGTCAACAAAGGATTGGAAGACTGAAGGAGCATTCATTAACCCGTATGGCATGACGAGATACTCGTAATGACCGAGGTGGTGCTAAATGCGGTCTTCCATTCATCCCCCTCCCTAATGCGTACCAGATTGTACGCGCTCCTGAGATCCAACTTTGTGAAGAACTGCGCTCCGCGTAATGATTCTGTCATAGTCGTAATCAGTGGAAGAGGGTAACTGTACTTAACCGTGATCTGATTGAGACTACGATAGTCAATACACGGGCGCAAACCCCCGTCCTTCTTCTTCACAAAGAAGAAACTCGAGGAAACCGGGGAAGTGGAGGACCGTATGTACCCCTGTGCCAAGGACTCGGCTATGTAAGTTTCCATAGCCGCTGTCTCCTCTTGAGACAGTGGATACACACGGCTCCGCGGAAGTGCCGCTCCTGTTTGGAGATCTATCGCACAATCCCCCTGTCTATGAGGTAGTAGCCGTGTAGCCCTCGTTTTACTGAACACAAGTGCTAAATCCTCATACTCGGGGGGAATGCGCATTGCGAGCACTTGGTTCGGACTCTCTACCGAGGCCGCCCCTAAGGAAACACCTAGACATCTCCCTACACACTGGGCAGACCACTCCATAAGAGCCCTCTGTTGCCACGCAATGGTAGGATCATGGGTGCTTAACCAGGGAAGCCCCAGCACCACGGGATACGCAGGAGAGTCAATCAGATAAAACTGAATGGTCTCCTCAGACCCCCCCCTGCGTCGTCATCTTAAGTGGTGCTGTGACTTCTCTGATCAGCCCCGACCCCAACGGCCGGCTGTCTAGGGCGTGAACAGGAAAGGGGGCTTCTACCGGCCGAAGGGGAATTCCTAACTTATAACAAAATGCACGATCAACAAAATTCCCAGCTGCGCCTGAATCTACTAGCGCCTTATGCTGGGAATGAGGTGCCACCTGTGGAAATCTCACAGGTATACTCATGTGACCAACAGAGAGCTCTGGGTAAGTGGGGCGCCTACTCACCTGAAATGACTCCCAGTGCGTGACCTGTTGTCCCCTCTCCCAGGACACCCTCCCCAGCACCTGGCCGCGGTGTGTCCTCCACGGCCACAGTTGGTGCAGGGGATTGCCCCCCCTCGGGTTCTCTCTCCTCCTCTCTCTAGCGCCAGCACCCCGAGCTCCATGGGAATCGGCTCGGAGGTGCTGGAGGGGTGGAATGGACGACCCCCACTCGGGGACGTCCGCGGGTAGCCAGCAGGGTGTCGAGACGGATGGAGATGTCTACCAACTGGTCGAAGGTTAGGTTGGTGTCCCTGCAGGCCAGCTCACGACGAATGTCCTCTCGTAGGCTACACCGGTAATGGTCGATGAGGGCCCTCTCATTCCACCCCGCATCCGCCGCTAGAGTCCGGAACTCCAGGGCGAACTCCTGTGCGCTCCTCTTCCCCTGTCGGAGGTGGAACAGACGCTCCACCGCCGCCTTCCCCTCAGGTGGGTGATCGAAGACAGCCCTGAAGCGGCGGGAGAACTCCGCGTAGGTGATGGTAGCGGCGTCTATTCCCCTCCATTCGGCGTTGGCCCACTCCAAGCGCCTTGCCGGATAGACAGGAGATGAGGGCGGAGACGCTCTCGTACCCCGAGGGCGCTGGGTGTATGGTAGCCAGGTAGAGTTCCACCTGCAGGAGGAACCCCTGACACCCGGCTGCAGAACCGTCATATGCCCTCGGGAGCGAGAGCCGTATGCCACTGGGTTCCGGTGCTGAGAGAGGAGGACTGGCCATTGGTGATGGGATGGTGTGAGAAGGCGTGGGCACCTCTCCAGTCACCAACCGGCGCAGAGTGTTGGACACCTCGTTCATGGCGGCCCCAAGTTGCCGGATCATGGTGTCTTGATCGCTGATCCGATCCTCCAGCGACTTGGGTGCCGCCACTGCTCCTGCTGACTCCATGAAGGTGTGTTGTTCTGTCACGGGCTGAGGTGTAAGGTGTGTGGAAGTCAGGCGCAGGACACCGAAGCTAGTCCAACAAAGTTTACTGAAGTTTACCAATAGGCAAAAATACAGAGAACGGCCTCAACATAAAACAGAGGCGAGCAAATACGCAAACTGTGCGTAAAACAAACAAACAAGAAAACAGGTACAAAACACGCAGCACAACGGACAGGAGAAAAACAACACACAATCTAACCTAAGCAAAACAAGGAACTTATAGGACAAGGAATCAGCACACAAACGGACACAGGTGTAAAAGACAGACGAAAGCAATCACACCAAGAAACATGGAGTGGTGGCAGCTAGTACTCCGGGGACGGCGAACGCCGAAGCCTGCCCGAACCAGGAGGAGGAGCAGTCTCGGCAGAATCCGTGACAATGGCAAATATGAGCAGCAATATCGTCCGCTATTACCCTCAGTAATTTTCCATCCAAGTTGTCAGACCCCAGTGGCTTGTCATTGTTGATAGACAACAATACTTTATTCACCTCTTCCACACTTACTTTACGAAATTAAAAATTACAATGCTTCAAATCAAATCAAATTTTATTGGTCACATGCGCCGAATACAACAGGTGCAGACATTACAGTGAAATGCTTACTTACAGCCCTTAACCAACAGTGCATTTATTTTAAACAAAAAAAGTAAGAATAAAACAACAACAAAAAAGTGTTGAGAAAAAAAGAGCAGAAGTAAAATAAAGTGACAGTAGGGAGGCTATATATACAGTAAAATAAAGTGACAGTAGGGAGGCTTGTCTTTCATAATTTGGTCAGATATACTAGGATGTGTAGTGTCAGCTTTTGTTGCTGGCATGTCATGCTAAGTTTGCTAATCTTGCCAATGAAAAAATAATTAAAGTAGTTGGCAATATCAGTGGGTTTTGTGATGAATGAGCCATCTGATTCAATGAATGATGGAGCAGAGTTTGCCTTTTTGTCCAAAATTTAATTTAAGGTGCTCCAAAGCTTATTACTATAATTATTTATGTCATTTATCTTTGTTTCAGTGTAGTTTCTTCTTCTTTTTATTCAGTTTAGTCACACGATTTCTCAACTTGCTGTACGTTTGTCAATCAGTTGTACTACAGCCAGACCTATTTGCCATTTATTTTGCCTCATCCCTCTCAACCATACAATTTTTCAATTCCTCATCCATCCACAGGGATTTAACAGTTTTTACAGTCATTTCCTTAATGGGTGCGTGCTTATTAGTAACTGGGATAAGCAATTTCATAAATGTGTCAAGTGCAGCATCTGGTTGCTCCTCATTACACACCACGGACCAACAAATATTCTTTACATCAACAACATAATAATCGCTACAAAATGTCTTGTATGACCTCTACACTATATTAAGCCCAGCCTTTGGAACTTTGGTTTTCCTAGATATGGCAACTATATTGTGATCACTACATCTGATGGATTTGGATACTGCTGTCAAACAACTTTCTGCAGCATTAGGAAAGATGTGATCAATACATGTTGATGATTTAATTCCTGTGCTGTTTGTAACTACCCTGGTAGGTTGATTGATAACCTGAACCAGGTTGCAGGCACTAGTTACAGTTTGAAGCTTTCTCTTGAGTGGGCAGCCTGATGAAAGCCAGTCAATATTTAAATCCCCCAGAAAATATACCACTCTATTGATATCACATACATTATCAAGCATTTCACAAAGGTTATCCAGATACTGACTGTTAGCACTTGGTGGTCTATAGCAGCTTCCCACCAGAATGAGCTTTAGGTGAGGGAGATGAACCTGTAGCCATATTAGTTCAACAGTATTTAACATGACATCCTCTCCAAGCTTTACAGGAATGTGGTTCTGAATATAAACAGCCACACCTCCACCTTTGGCGTTTCTGTCTTTTCTGTAGATCTTATAACCATGTATTGCTACCACTGTATCATCAAAGGTATTATCTAAGTTAGTTTCAGAGACTGTCAGAATATGAATGTCATCTGTTACTAGCAAATGATTGATTTCATTAACCTTGTATCTTAAACTTCATATGTTAAAGTGGGCTATTTTTAACACTTGATTGATTGCTTGACTGTTTTTATTGCTTTACTGGGAAGCTTAGCAGAGGTAGACATGTTATTTATGTTAGTGCAGGGTGAGCTGCACACAGTGGACTTCCTGCTAGGGCACACCACCAAAGGGCTAACATTATAACTCTGGTTCATAGGCATATGATTACTGCATACAATAGCTGTAGGATCAGCAGAGGCATTCAGGGCAGTAAGAGGGACATAATTTAGGTTACTTACATTGTGTCTTCCAACTCCCCTGGGATAATGTACATTTGCTGAAGTATTATGACAACTCAGCGACACAATGGAAGGGATTAAATGAGCTGAGCTTGGGTCATTGATAAGTCATTGTCTCAATGCAGCCTTATAATGCTTTGAAAGGATCCAGGAACCCAAATGATTTGGGTGGATCCCATCCTCCTTATAATACAAGCTTTGTTTCCAGAAGGTATCAAAATGGTCAATACATGTTACACCCACAGAGCTGTAATAGTCTCGTAGCCAGTTATGGAGGGCTAAAAGTCTGCTGAACCATTCAATGCCACAATTTAGGGAGGGCAGAGGGCCAGATATTATGGGGCGTTTGTTGGTGTCAAGTAGTGACCCAAAAGTCAGCTCTTTAAAATCCATCTTCAGCTGTTCTGAGCTGCCCTTAATAATGTCATTCGACCCCACATGAACCATGACAGTATCAGCCCCCAGTGACTGACGCACTGCCTCGGGAAACGAGCTGGTGATATCCTGAACTTTTGCCCCAGGAAAACACATACTTTGCTGCAGGTACAGATATATGCCTCACCATCGAACTCCCTATCACAATAGCCAGAATGATCCGGCCTCTGCTGTGTCTCGAAGCTGATTGCGAGGCCAGAGCCATAGAACTCACCTGAAAAGGATGCTGCTGAGACGCCAGCTGCGTGCAGGCCACACTAGCCAAAGGGACAGAGCTCTGATCCAGAGAGCACGGCCCAGCGGAGGGGGTCCCGCTGTGGTCTAGGCTGTGCCCAGGCAGTTCATTGACTAGGACAGGGAGCGGTAGCTAGAGGGACATCCACAGCCATGGAGGGAACATCCAAGCCCCCGGCAGAAGACAGCTGGTACAGGGGCTCAAAGCGATTTGAAAGTCTTCAGTCCGGACGCGGGGGAAGGCGAACCAAGAAAGATTATTCTCCTTCTTTCTGATTCCGACACGCATCCACTTACGCTCACCTGGAGTCGAACAATGAGCAGCTTTTTTCTGGTTCAAGCTAGTAGAGGGCTGCAGTGGTGGGAATGTATCATAGTCCCGGAAGGTTCCATTATGATCCTCTTGGATGTTTTGATAGGAAACATTTAAAGATGACAATAGTCTCATGGAATCCTTATTTAGTTCAAGTCGCTTGGTCAAATGTGTTATTTCTTCATGAAGAGTAATAATCCTTTCTTTAGCTGCATCAAGTTCAAGAAATGTTTCACCAATGAAGGTATCCATCGGCCCTTTCCCCGTGACAACTACGAACATGTCGCAGATTATACACTTAATAGCACGCGAGTCCATAGCAGATTCAAAGGAGTTTTCACTGCTGAACGCAGACAGTCCAAGGGAACAAACATTTCCTGCCGCCGCCGGGGACTTAGATGCTCCCTCCATGGCCGCGGACACCCCTACCAGTGCCTTGCACAACTGTGTTGTTGTCTGTCTCTCGCTGCCAACTTTACTTTATTTTCCTTTTTTCCATCGCAACTTTTTTCCCTCATTCAACTTTTTCACTCCGGACGCTTTATCTGGACATGGTTCGTCAACATCTTCAACAGCCGAAGCTAAGTAGTAACATTAACATGATGTCTTCTAAATGCAGTCGCTGTACTCATAATATACAGGAGAACGATCGCCTTACGGCGAGAATAGCTGTGCTACAAGCCCAGCTTCAGACGCAATCGTTAGGCAAGGGTAATTTCAGTGTAGGAAAGGAAGAAACAGCGTCTGTGCCACCAGTAAGTACAGATAGTAACGTTAGTATAAATCCCCCGCACAGTCCCCGCAGCCGGACAACTTTCTCATGGCTTCTGGAGGGAAATACTGTTGGAATGATCAACCGGTGTCGCTCATTCAGCCGACAGAAACTTTCAACCGGTTTTCCCCATTATGTAGCGAGTCGGAGTCTGAGTCTGAGTCTTCTCTTGTCTCTACTCCTCCCGTTACGGGGTCTGAGACGCCGAAGGCTCCCACCATTAGCTCTGACAAATTGAAAACCCTAGTCATTGGCGACTCCATTACCCGCAGTATTAGACTTAAAACGAATCACCCAGCGATCATACACTGTTTACCAGGGGGCAGGGCTACCGACGTTAAGGCTAATCTAAAGATGGTGCTGGCTAAAGCTAAAACTGGCGAGTGTAGAGAGTATAGAGATATTGTTATCCACGTCGGCACCAACGATGTTAGGATGAAACAGTCAGAGGTCACCAAGTGCAACATAGCTTCAGCGTGTAAATTAGCTAGAAAGATGTGTCGGCATCGAGTAATTGTCTCTGGCCCCCTCCCAGTTAGGGGGAGTGACGAGCTCTACAGCAGAGTCTCAGCACTCAATCGCTGGTTGAAAACAGTTTTCTGCCCCTCCCAAAAGATAGAATTTGTAGATAATTGGCCCTCTTTCTGGGACTCACCCACAAACAGGACCAAGCCTGACCTGCTGATGAGGGACGGACTCCATCCTAGCTGGAGGGGTGCTCTCATCTTATCTACCAACATAGATAGGGCTCTAACTCCTCTAGCCCCACAGTGAAATAGGGTGCAGGCCAGGCAGCAGGCTGTTAGCCAACCTGCCAGCTTAGTGGAGTCTGCCAATAGCACAGTCAGTGTAGTCAGCTCAGCCATACCCATTGAGACTGTGTCTGTGCCTCGACCTAGGTTGGGCAAAACTAAACATGGCGGTGTTCACCTTAGCAATCTTATTAGGATAAAGACCTCCTCCATTCCTGCCATTATTGAAAGAGATCGTGATACCTCACATCTCAAAATAGGGTTACTTAATGTTAGATCCCTCACTTCAAAGGCAGTCATAGTCAATGAACTAATCACTGATCATAATCTTGATGTGATTGGCCTGACTGAAACATGGCTTAAGCCTGATGAATTTGCTGTGTTAAATGAGGCCTCACCTCCTGGTTACACTAGTGACCATATTCCCCGTGCATCCCGCAAAGGCGGAGGTGTTGCTAACATTTACGATAGCAAATTTCAATTTACAAAAAAAAAATGGCGTTTTCGTCTTTTGAGCTTCTAGTCATGAAATCTATGCAGCCTACTCAATCACTTTTTATAGCTACTGTTTACAGGCCTCCTGGGCCATATACAGCGTTCCTCTCTGAGTTTCCTGAATTCCTATCAGACCTTGTAGTCATAGCAGATCATATTCTAATTTTTGGTGATTTTAATATTCACATGGAGAAGTCCACAGACCCACTCCAAAAGTCTTTCGGAGCCATCATCGACTCAGTGGGTTTTGTCCAACATGTCTCTGGACCTACTCACTGCCACAGTCATACTCTGGACCTAGTTTTGTCCCATGGAATAAATGTTGTAGATCTTAATGTTTTTCCACAAAATCCTGGACTATCGGACCACCATTTTATTACGTTTGCAATCGCAACAAATAATCTGCTCAGACCCCAACCAAGGAGCATCAAAAGTCGTGCTATAAATTCTCAGACAACACAAAAATTCCTTGATGCCCTTCCAGACTCCTTCTGCCTACCCAAGGACGTCAGAGGACAAAAATCAGTTAACCACTTAACTGAGGAACTCAATTTAACCTTGCGCAATACCCTAGATGCAGTTGCACCCCTAAAAACGAAAAACATTTGTCATAAGAAACTAGCTCCCTGGTATACAGAAAATACCCGAGCTTTGAAGCAAGCTTCCAGGAAATTGGAACGGAAATGGCGCCACACCAAACTGGAAGTCTTCCGACTAGCTTGGAAAGACAGTACCGTGCAGTACCGAAGAGCCCTCACTGCTGCTCGATCATCCTACTTTTCCAACTTAATCGAGGAAAATAAGAACAATCCAAAATTTATTTTTGATAATGTTGCAAAGCTAACTAAAAAGCAGCATTCCCCAAGAGAGGATGGCTTTCACTTCAGCAGTAATAAATTCATGAACTTCTTTGAGGAAAAGATCATGACCATTAGAAAGCAAATTACGGACTCCTCTTTGAATCTGCGTATTCCTCCAGGGCTTAGCTGTCCTGGATCTGCACAGACTCTGCGAGGGCCTGGGATCGGGAGAGACACTTAAGTGTTTTAGTACTATATCTCTTGACACAATGATGAAAATAATCATGGCCTCTAAACCTTCAAGCTGCATACTGGATCCTATTCCTACTAAACTGCTGAAGGAGCTGCTTCCTGTGCTTGGCCCTCCTATGTTGAACATAATAAACAGCTCTCTATCCACCGGATGTGTACCAAACTCACTAAAAGTGGCAGTGATAAAGCCTCTCTTGAAAAAGCCAAACCTTGACCCGGAAAATATAAAAAACTATCGGCCTATATCGAATCTTCCATTCCTCTCAAAAATTTTAGAAAAAGCTGTTGCGCAGCAACCTCACTGCCTTTCTGAAGACAAACAATGTATACGAAATGCTTCAGTCTGGTTTTAGACCCCATCATAGCACTGAGACTGCACTTGTGAAGGTGGTAAATGACCTTTTAATGGCGTCAGACCGAGGCTCTGCATCTGTCCTCGTGCTACTAGACCTTAGTGCTGCCTTTGACACTATCGATCAACACATTCTTTTGGAGAGACTGGAAACCCAAATTGGTCTACACGGACAAGTTCTGGCCTGGTTTAGATCTTACCTGTCGGAAAGATATCAGTTTGTCTCTGTGAATGGTCTGTCCTCCGACAAATCAACTGTACATTTCGGTGTTCCTCAAGGTTCCGTTTTAGGACCACTATTGTTTTCACTATATATTTTACCTCTTGGGGATGTTATTCGAAAACATAATGTTAACTTTCACTGCTATGCGGATGACACACAGCTGTACATTTCAATGAAACATGGTGAAGCCCCAAAATTGCCCTCGCTAGAAGCCTGTGTTTCAGACATAAGGAAGTGGATGGCTGAAAACGTTCTACTTTTAAACTCGGACAAAACAGAGATGCTTGTTCTAGGTCCCAAGAAACAAAGAGATCTTCTGTTAAATCTGACAATTCATCTTGATGGTTGTAAAGTCGTCTCAAATAAAACTGTGAAGGACCTCGGCGTTACTCTTGACCCTGATCTCTCTTTTGACGAACATATCAAGACTGTTTCAAGGACAGCTTTTTTCCATCTACGTAACATTGCAAAAATCAGAAATTTTCTGTCCAAAAATGATGCAGAAAAATTAATCCATGCATTTGTTACTTCTAGGTTAGACTACTGCAATGCTCTACTTTCCGGCTACCCGGATAAAGCACTAAATAAACTTCAGTTAGTGCTAAATACGGCTGCTAGAATCCTGACTAGAACCAAGAAATTTGATCATATTACTCCAGTGCTAGCTTCCCTACACTGGCTTCCTGTTAAGGCAAGGGCTGATTTCAAGGTTTTACTGTTAACCTATAAAGCGTTACATGGGCTTGCTCCTACCTATCTTTCCGAGTTGGTCCTGCCGTACATACCAATACGTACGCTACGGTCACAAGACGAGGCCTCCTAATTGTCCCTAGAATTTCTAAGCAAACAGCGGGAGGCAGGGCTTTCTCCTATAGATCTCCATTTTTATGGAACAGTTTGCCTACCCATGTGAGAGACGCAGACTCGGTCTCAACCTTTAAGTCTTTACTGAAGACTTATCTCTTCAGTAGGTCATATGATTGAGTGTAGTCTGGCCCAGGAGTGTGAAGGTGAACGGAAAGGCTCTGGAGCAACGAACAGCCCTTGCTGTCTCTGCCAGGCCGGTTCCCCTCTCTCCACTGGGGTTCTCTGCCTCTAACCCTGTTACAGGGGCTGAGTCACTGGCTTGCTGGTGCTCTTTCATGCCGTCCCTAGGAGGGGTGCGTCACTTGAGTGGGTTGAGTTACTGACGTGATCTTCCTGTCTGGGTTGGCGCCCCCCTTGGTTTGTGCTGTGGTGGAGACCTCTGTGGGCTATACTCGGCCTTGTCTCAGGATTGTAAGTTGGTGGTTGAGGATATCCCTCTGGTGGTGCGGGGGCTGTGCTTTGGCAGAGTGGGTGGGGTTATATCCTTCCTGTTTGGCCCTGTCCGGGGTTTCTTCGGATGGGGCCACAGTGTCTCCGGACCGCTCCTGTCTCAGCCTCCAGTATTTATGCTGCAGTAGTGTATGTGTCGGGGGCTGGGGTTAGTTGGTTATACCTGGAGTACTTCTCCTGTCTTATCCAGTGTCCTGTGTGAATTTAAGTATGCTCTCTCTAATTCTCTCGTTCTCTCTTTCTCTCTGAGAACCTGAGCCCTAGGACCATACGTCAGGACTACCGGGCATGCTGACACCTTGCTGTCCCCAGTCCGCCTGGCCTTGCTGCTATTCCAGTTTCAACTGTTCTGCCTGCGTGTTACGAAACCCCTACCTGTCCCAGACCTGCTGTTTTCAACTCTTAATGATCGGCTATGAAAAGCCAACTGAGAGACCTGAGCCCTAGGACCATACGTCGGGACTACCGGCCGTGGTGACTCCTTGCTGTCCCCAGTCCGCCTGGCCTTGCTGCTATTCCAGTTTCAACTGTTCTGCCTGCGGTTATGGAACCCCTACCTGTCCCAGACCTGCTGTTTTCAACTCTTAATGATCGGCTATGAAAAGCCAACTGAGATTTATTCCTGATTATTATTTGACCATGCTTGTCACTTATGAACATTTTTGAACATCTTGGCATGGTTCTGTTATAATCTCCACCCGGCACAGCCAGAAGAGGACTGGCCACCCCTCATAGCCTGGTTCCTCTCTAGGTTTCTTCCTAGGTTTTGGCCTTTCTAGGGAGTTTTTCCTAGCCACCGTGCTTCTACACCTGCATTACTAGCTGTTTGGGGTTTTAGGCTGGGTTTCTGTACAGCACTTCGAGATATTAGCTGATGTAAGAAGGGCTATATAAAATTGATTGATTGATTGATTGAAGAGCGAGAGAGAAGCGCAGGGGGGCAGGTGATGGCTGGGTCGGTTGTCAGTGGCAGGTCGCCGGCTGTTCCTTGCTAAGCACCGGCCCGGTTGCATGTTAACTTTTGGTGTAGCCTCTCAGAGCTGTGTCGGGGGTGTCCCCAGAAGTTCCTGAGGGTGTAGTGAGGGAGTTCCTCCTTACAGAGCTTCAGATCCCATGTGAAGCTGTCGACAAAATCCAACTCGAACGTGTACATCGTTTTGGACAGAGAGGACAGCGATATGAGCACCCAATCATTGCCAAATTTGCTTTCTTTAAATATAAAATAATGGTTAAAAGCCTGGGTAAACTACATGCTGGCACGAAAACATCACTGGGGCCAAGCTTCATGCCATCCAGGACCTCTATACCAGGCGGTGTCAGAGGAAGGCCCTCAAAATTGTCAAAGACTCCTACCACCCTAGTCATAGACTGTTCTCTCTGCTACCGCACGGCAAGCGGTACTGGAGTGCCAAGTCTAGGTCCAAAAGACTTCTCAACAGCTTCTACCCCCAAGCCATAAGACTCCTGAACAGCTAATCATGGCTAACCGAACTAGTTGCACTGCCCCCCCACCCCCTCCCCCACCCCCACCCCATCTTTTTACGCTGCTGCTACGCTGTTAATTATTTATGCATAGTCACTTTAACTACCCACATGTATATATTACCTCAACTACCTCAACTAGCCGGTGCCCCCGCACATTGACTCTGCACCGGTACCCCCCTGTATATATAGCCTCCCTACTGTTATTTTATTTTACTTCTGCTCTTTTTTTATCAACACTTTATTGTTGTTGTTTTATTTTACTTTTTTTTATTAAAAAAATAAATGCATTGTTGGTTAAGGGCTGTAAGTAAGCATTTCACTGTAATGTCTACACCTGTTGTATTCGATGCATGTGGCCAATAAAATTTGATTTGATGTGATTTTAATGATCAGTTCCCGAAGGAAATTGCAGAACGGCGCAAAGTTCTGTACCCAATCTTCAAGGAGAATAGATTAAAAGGGAAATGTGTAGCTCTCATGGTCGATAAACTGGATATTGATAACCAAATGTTCCGAGACACCTAATTGGGCCTTCACCGACCCCCAAGGCTGTGTGCTATTCTTTACCAGGCAAGCCAAGTGAAGCCAAGGTCTTAAGTTTGGCTATCCACCTGGATTCAGCCGCTTCTTCTCTGGCCAATGGTCCAGGAGGCTTTCATCTCCAGATTGGTGATGCGGAGGGATGTTGTGGGGTGGGTTTGAAAGTGTCTGACCAGGTGTGTTTGTAGTGTGTGTTTTTTTCAATTGTGTAGAGGTGTTGTTTGAGGCGTGTTAAGATGGTGTGGCTGGTTTCTCCTATATAAATGTTGTGACATAGTATGCATGTTATGACACAGACAATGTTAGTGCTCTGAATGGTCATGAGTTGTGGAATAGGACTGGATTTTGAATGTGTGGGAGTTGTCTATAGTGCTGTTGATCAATAGATGGTTTAGGGGTGGGTCTGTTGGAAAATTTGGCATAGACTAACATTTTTTTTTTTACTCTACACACAATACCCCATAATGACAAAGCAAAAAACAGGTTTTTAGATTTGTTTGCAAATGTATTGAACATAAAAACAGAAATACCTTATTTACATAAGTATTCAGACCCTTTGCTATGCGACACGAAATTGAGCTCTGGTGCATCCTGTTTCCATTGATCCTCCTTGAGATGTTTCTACAACTTGATTGGAATCCACCTGTGGTAAATTCAATTGCTTGGACATGATGTGTATTAGCCAAATACATTTAAACTCAGTTTTTCACAATTTCTGACAATTAATCCATGTAAGAATTCCCTGTTTTAGGCCAGTTAGGATCACCACTTTATTTTAAGAATGTGAAATGTCAGAATAATAGTAGAGAGAATTATTTATTTCAGCTTTTATTTCTTTCATCACATTCCCAGTGGGTCAAAGGTTTCCATACACTCAATTAGTATTTGGTCGCATTGCCTTTAAATTGTTTAACTTGGGTCAAACATTTCGGGTAGCCTTCCACAAGCTTCCCACAATAAGTTGGGTGAATTTTGGCCCATTCTTCCTGACAGAGCTGGTGTAACTGAGTCAGGTTTGTAGGCCTCCTTGCTCGCACACGCTTTTTCAGTTCTGCCCACACTTTTTCTATAGGATTGAGGTCAGGGCTTTGTGATGGCCACTCCAATACCTTGACTTTGTTGTCCTTAAGCCATTTTGCCACAACTTTGGAAGTATGCTTGGGGTCATTGTCCATTTGGAAGACCCATTTGCGACCAAGCTTTAACTTCCTGACTGATGTCTTGAGATGTTGCTTCAATATATCCACATAATTTTCCTTCCTCATGATGCAATCTATTTTGTGAAGTGCACCAGTCCCTCCTGCAGCAAAGCACCCCCACAGTATGATGCTGCCACCCCCGTGTTTCACGGTTGGGATGATGTTCTTTGCCCCCCTTTTTCCTCCAAACATAACAAAGGTCATTATGGCCAAACAGTTATATTTTTGTTTCATCAGACCAGAGTACATCTCTCCAAAAAGTACGATCTTTGTCCCCATGTGCATTTGCAAACCGCAGTCTGGCTTTTTTATGGCGGTTTTGGAGCAGTGGCTTCTTCCTTGCTTAGCGGCCTTTCAGGTTATGTCGATATAGGACTCGTTTTACTGTTGATATAGATACTTTTGTACCTGTTTCCTCCAGCATCTTCACAAGGTCCTTTGCTGTTGTTCTGGGATTGATTTGCATTTTTCGCACCAAAGTACGTTCATCTCTAGGAGACAGAACGCGTCTCCTTCCTTTTTTTTTTTTTTTTTTTTTAGGTCATTTAGCGGACGCTCTTATCCAGAGCGACTTACAGGAGCAATTAGGGTTAAGTGCCTTGCTCAAGGGCACATCGACAGATTTTTCACCTAGTCGGCTCTGGGATTAGAACCAGCGACCTTTCGGTTACTGGCACAATGGTCTTAACCACTAAGCTACCTGCCGCCCCCTTCCTGAGAAGTATGACGGCTGTGTGGTCCCATGGTGTTTATACTTGCGTACTATTGTTTGTACAGATGAACGTGGTACCTTCAGGCGTTTGGAAATTGCTCCCAAGGATGAACCAGACTTGTGGAGGTCTACAAATTTTTTTCTGAGGTCTTGGCTGATTGTTTTTCATTTTCCCATGATGTCAAGCAAAGAAGAACTGAGTTTGAAGGTAGGCCTTGAAATACATCCACAGGTACACCTCCAATTGACTCAAATTATGTCAATTAGCCTATCAGAAGCTTCTAAAGCCATGATTTTCTGGAATTTTCAAAGGCACAGTGAACTTAGTGTATGTAAACTTCTGACCCACTGGAATTGTGATACAGTGAATTATAAGTGAAATAATATGTCTGTAAACAATTGTTGGAAAAATTACTTGTGTCATGCACAAAGTAGATGTCCTAACCGACTTGCTAAAACTATAGTTTGTTAACAAGAAATGTGTGGAGTGGTTGAAAAACAAGTTTTAATGACTCCAACCTAAGCGTATGTAAACTTCCGACTTCAACTGTAAATTGCTTTTGTTTTCAAGATGAGTACTGAATTGCATGGCCCCAAAAGGCACATTTAAAGTGTCCCATACAATAAGGGGATTTGCTGTACCTATGTTATGATGGAAAAGATCAGTTATAAATTCCTCTGTCCTAGTTAAAAACAAGTTATCATCCAATAGGCTTTGATTAAATTTCCAATATCCTTGCCCACGTGGAAATTAAGTAAGAGTAATGTATATGCCAATTATATGATGGTCCGACTGCATTCTGTCCCCTATCAACACTTTTTAAACTTTTGGTGCCAACGAGAATGGCATAAGAAAGAAGTCAAGACGACTAGCTTGATTGAGTCTCTGCCGTGTATATCTCACTAGATCAGGATATTTAAGCCTCCATATATCTACTAGTTCTAATGTATCCATGACATTCACGATTTCCTTAAGAGCATGAGGGTATAGTTTGTAGTGTGATTTCTTTTACGGTCCATTCAGCTATTTAAAACAGTATTATAATCTCCCACCATAATAATAGAGTCTTGTATTGCTTGCAGGGTTGATCATTTATTATACATATTGTCAAAGAAGTGTGGATCATCATTATTTGGTCTTTAAAGGTTAATATATAACAGACTTAGGTCATAGAAGATCAAGGAGTGGTATTGAGAGCAGGATGGTGTTTTAGAAAGTAGTGGAAAGTCTGTATTTTCTGGGACGATCCCATGACAGGTAGGGCAGTGTCCTGGAAACTACAGTCTGTTTTTCGGTTCCGGTGGGAGCATGTTTGAAGAAGTTGATTTGTGTCGATTGAAAATCTTTAAAACACGAAGGGATTGTTTGATTTGAGTAGATAAGGATTTCTAACGTGCTATATGGTTTATGTGAATATATGAAAATAGGGTGAATTTTATGTGTGTGTAATCGATTATTAGAGATTTGATAAAGTAATAATTGGAATACTAACTTGCGCACCCAAAACGTAGATGTACGTGAGGGAAGGGAAACAATAAATGAACGTTTTCTGAGTTGGTGCCGTTTATGGACCATTTGGTAGAGATAAGGGTAATCATTATATGACTGTTTGGTGTTACTGACTAAAATCTGGGTTTCTGATTGTAATTCAACTGTTGGTATGTGGTGCTTAGACAGATACTGCAGCCAATGTTGGTTTTGTTATGTAGACTGGACGATTTTGCAGCTTGATGAGTTCAAATCGAAAGACTCACTTATGCCACCGGAATAGCGAGACGATTTCGAGGTAGTCATTTTTTGCGTTGCCTAATGGTTTGCTAGCATAAACTACTGTGAATGGGGTCGTAATTTCAATCACTAAATTGAATATTAATACTATGGATACAAATGGACTATATGCTTGTCAACTATAGCAAGTAGATATTTGTATTACCTGTAGCCTAATTGGAAGGGACAGTTACCTAAATGTACTGACTTCTAATAACAGCGGATTGACAATTGAGATATAACTGTGGCCATGATCTTATGTGATAACATGAATTTCAAAGCATAGCCAGCTCCGCTAGAGTGAATGGAGTGGTATGATGAGGAAGTAGCTCGCAAGCTAGCCACCTTTAGCCAGTTAGCTTGGGAGCTGGATTTCCTTTGTGAGAATCAAGGAGAAAAGATATGCGGTAAGATTGAAATTAGTGGTATGTATGTGCGAGGGCACGATTGATGTTTACAAATAGTCAAACTTTGTATGGCGACGCATTTCAATGATCGCTACATGGTGTAAATGTGAGGGTTCTGTTGATACAATATGTTAACGTGAATGGCAGTTAGTTTGGACTATTACGCTGGTAGGGTAGCGCCAACTTTTTGGAGGTTCTAGATTTGTTAAACAACAGATTTATATTTTGAATAAATTAATACAATAGGCTACAATGATAACATTATCGGAAATAGGCACAAATAGAATTACCCAAATTGATACATGAAATTCGAAGGTGGGGGCGCAGACCGGGAGAAAAGATAACAGTCAGACCACGATTATTAAAACAGTGGTTGGAGCCGGAAATAGTAATAACATGGAAGGTAGGAGAATTTAGGATATGAACTAGGCGTCCAGATATAGACAAGTAAACGAGAAAAAATAAGAAGGAAATGTTAGGGAATAAATGACAAGACGAAGATTAGAACGAGAACCAGCAGCATTTAAGTATAGGATAAGGGGATATACAGTAGTGGATTACGCAGTGACAGCAAACATAAAAATAACAACGTATGATATAGATATACTGAAAGACAGGTATAGCAATTTAGATAAGAAACCATAGATTAAGAAAATAGAAAGTAGGAATACTTGATCAAATAGAGTGGGGTCTAGTGACCCAAAGCTGAATAAATCATTGGGAAAATACCTATGCACAGGAGAGGAAAGTGGTTTTATAGGTTTGAGGTAAGATAAGGGAACAAAGAAAAATAAGAATATAATACCGAAGCACAGGAAAGTGAGTGTGTTATCTTAATGGGAAGTGAAGCAAGGGGACAAAGAGAATAAAAAGAGTATTAAAAACACAAGGGATAAAAACGCATTGTTGAAAAGAAGCAGAGTATGAAGATATATTAGGAAGAGAGATACCATTAACTGAGGGATATAAAAACTTTTAGCTGACTGAGATCACTACAGAAATATTGCTGACCCAACATCCTAACAGAGACACAGAACCAAAACATGAAGCTACAACAGCAATCTAGGATTGTGACTACTTACCTGGTCAACCACCAAGCCACCATGTCCACCCACACTGAACCACAAAGCACATGAGTTCCATCCTCAGAGCACACCTGAAGTACAGGAGAGGTGTCAGCCGCCACAAATAGTTGAAGAGGAACAGGAGCAAACTCAGCTGGAGAAGGAGTGGGAAAGGGGATACCTAGTCAGTTGCACAACTGAATGCATTCAACCGAAATGTGTCTTCCGCATTTAACCCAACCATAGACTAACACTGGCAGTAGAATGGCCTTACTGAAAAGCTCAGTGACTTTCAATGTGGCACCGTCATAGGATGCCACCTTTCCAACAAAGTCAGTTTGTCAAATTCCTGCCCTGCTAGAGCTGTCCCGGTAAACTGTGAGTGCTGTTATTGTGAAGTGGAAACGTCTAGGAGCAATGGAGCAGTGGAAATGCGTTCTCTGGAGTGATGAATCACGTTTCACCATCTGACATTCCGGCGGATGCCAGGAGAACGCTACCTGCCCCAATGCATAGTGACAACTGTAAAGTTTGGTGGAGGAGCAATAATGGTCTGGGGCTGTTTTTCATGGTTCGGGCTAGGCCCCTTAGTTCCAGTGAAGGGAAATCGTAATGCTACAGCATACAATGACATTCTAGACGATTCTGTGCTTCCAACTTTGTTGCAACAGTTTGGGGAAGGCCCTTTCCTATTTCAGCATGACAATACCCCGTGCACAAAGTGAGGTCCATACAGAAATGGTTTGTCGAGATTGGTGTGGAAGAACTTGACTGGCCTGCACAGAGCTCTGATTGCCTTTGGGATGAATTGGAACGCCGACTGTGAGCCAGGCCTAATTGCCCAACATCAATGCCTAATGCTAATGCTCTTGTGGCTGAATGGAAGCAAGTCCACACAGCAATGTTCCAACATCTAGTGGAAAGCCTTCCCAGAAGAGTGGAGACTGTTATAGCAGCAGGTGTTCACATACTTTTGGTCATGTCATTTTTCTCAGATTCAGTTAAAAAAACTGCCTGCAAAAACTCAAGCCACCCCAAATGTTTTTATTATTATTTATTTACAAAATCAGTCTCAATTTTAGTCACTCATTTTTTAAAGACATTAAACAGTGCTTTCATTTAATTTTCAATAATGATAACTATGCTCAAGTCTTTGTCATTTATCTATTTTTCCAGTCCAGCAGAAAGAAAAAAACGAGGTGAGATTTTTGGCACATGAGATAAAATTCAGATCTTTGGGACACAAGCTCAAAAAGCAGCTTTGAAGCAACAATGTTGTCTTAGTTGCATATATTGCATAAATAAATGCCCACATGAAAATAGAATCACATAATATTTTACATGACATGATCCAGTCTATTATGGTTCACCCTTTTCCCTAATTAGTACACTACTTTTGACCAGTGCCCTACAGCCTATGATCTGTCCCAAATGGCACCCTATTCCTTATGTAGTGCACTACTTTTGACCAGGGTCCACCTAGACCTGCTTTCCTTTTTCCACGCCTTCCAGTAAGTGTTGCAACACTAATGTTTGATCATGTATGGTTGGTGAGAGAAAGGCTCTCACCAACCCATAATAGGGTTCCATTTGGGACATAACATACAGTTCATTCGGGAAAGTATTCAGACCCCTTGACTTTTTTCACATTTTGTTATGTTACAGCCTAATTATAAAATTGATTAAATTAATAAAAATCCTCATCAATCTACACACAATACCCCACAATGACAGACAGTTTTTTAGAAATGTTTGCTAATTTATAAAAAAATTAAAACAGAAATATCTTATTTACATAAGTATTCAGACACTTTGCTATGAGACTCGAAATTGAGCTCAGGTGCATCCTGTTTCCATTGATCATCCTTGAGATGTGTCTACAACTTGATTGGAGTCCACCTGTGGTAAATTCAAATGATTGAACATGATTTGGAAAGGCACACTCCTGTCTATATAATGTCCCACAGTTGACAGTGCATGTTAGATTAAAAACCAAGCTATGAGGTCGAAGGAATTGTCCGAAGAGCTCCGAGACAGGATTGTGTCGAGACACAGATCTGGGGAAGGGTACCAAAAAATGTCTGCAGCATCGAAGGTCCCCAAGAACACAGTGGCCTCCATCATACTTAAATGGAAGAAGTTTGGAACCACCAAGACTCTTCCTAGAGCTGGCCGCCTGGCCAAACTGAGCAATCGGGGGAGAAGAGCCTTTGTCAGAGAGGTGACCAAGAACCCGTTGGTCACTCTGACAGAGCTCAAGAGTTCCTCTGTGGAGATGGGAGAACCTTCCAGAAGGACAACCATCTCTGCAGCACTCCACCAATCAGGGCTTTATGGTAGAGTGGCCAGACGGAAGCCACTCCTCAGTAAAAGGCAAGACAGTCCGCTTGGAGTTTGCCAAAAGGCCCCTAAAGGACTCTCAGACCATGAGAAACAAGATTATCTGGTCTGATGAAACCAAGATTGAACTCTTTGGCCTGAATGCCAAGCGTCACGTCTGGAGGAAACCTGGCACCATCCCTACGGTGAAGCATGGTAGTGGCAGCATCATGCAGTGGGGATGTTTTTCAGCGGCAGGGACTAGGAGACTAGTTGGGATTGAGGGAAAGATGAACAGAGTACAGAGAGATCCTTGATGAAAACCTGCTCCAGAGCCCTCAGGACCTCATACTGGGTTGAAGGTTCACCTTCTAACAGGACAATGAACCTAAGCACACAGCCAAGAAAACGCAGGAGTGGCTTTAGGACAAGTCTCTGAATGTCCTTGAGTGGCTCAGCCAGAGCCCGGACTTGAACCCAATCTAACATCTCTAGAGAGACCTGAAAATAGCTGTGCAGCGACGCTCCCCATCCAACCTGACAGAGCTTGAGAGGATCTGCAGAGAAGAATGGGAGAAACTCCCCAAATACAGATGTGCCAAGCTTGTAGTGTCATACCCAAGAAGACTCAAGGCTGTAATCGCTGCTAAAGGTGCTTCAACAAAGTAAATGTAATTTTTTTGTTTTTAATAAATATGCCAACATTTCTACAACTGTTTTTGCTTTGTCTTTATGGGGTATTGTGTGTAGATTGATGAGGGGAAAAAATGATTTAATCAATTTTAGAATAAGGATGTAACATAACAAAATGTGGAAAAAATCAAGGGGTCTGAATACTTTCCGAATGCACTGTGCAGGCCTGTGTACTGCTCTGTGATACGGCAGGCACTGTCACCTAGTGGGCAACATATCCAACTGTACTTGTGCTGTATAATAGCTTCAACAGGTGGTGAAGACAAACATACAGTACATAACACCCATTTGAAATTAGGAACAAACTAGGGCCATAATCACTAGACCAAACCGAAGCAAACAAACCAAAACGGAAGGGATCTACCTGAACTTGTCCAATAAGAAAAACTTGTATTCGCTTTCCATGGTGAAAAGTTTTGTTCCGTTTTGCACTAAGGACCCAGGAGGGAAACAGTTGACAGAACTGAACAACATGGACAACATCTCACATTTGTATCAATGTTGTGACCGAAGATCTACTACTGTAACCTGTAACTCCAAATAGGCTTCCTAAGGACTAGGGCTCCAGAGTGGCGCAGCGGTCTAAGGCACTGCATCTCAGTGCTAGAGGTGTCACTACAGACCCTGCTTCGATTCCAGGCTGTATCACAATCCGGCCGTGATTGGGAGTCCCATAGGGCGGCGGACAATTGACCCAGTGTAGTCCGGGTTTGGACTGGGTAGGCCGTCATTGTAAATAAGAATTTGTTCTTAACTGACTTGCCTAGTTAAATAAAAAAAACATATTATCCCGATGGCACGGGAAATACCACTAAAATCAGAAATGCCTATTTAAAGTGTTTAAAACCAAGATATGGTCACTATGCCAGGGTTCTCCCAAAATAAGATTGTCGCTGCGCTGTAAAGATTTCACAGCAAGTGAAACTGATACTAGGTCATGAGTAACTTTGATTGCCAATTACATTGTTGTGAATTACGAAACAGGCCGTTCATAAATTTAGAGCGTTAGCATTAATTCAGCGCATTTCAGCAGTAGACCTAGGCCTAGGCTATCTCGACACAGAGCGCGCTCAGGACACACAGAGTGCACCCAGAGTAGGCTATAGCGTTGTCGAATCATACAAACTTTGTAACGGCAGTCAAAAAAAAAAATGCCAAAGTTGCTAAGCTTGCTAGATAACCTCCAACAAATGACTATTTGGCAAAATCGAGTTGATGATAGCATATCAGCTCATGAATAACGGAGATATGAAGAGAGGAAATTGTTTAAATATCAAGGTATCTTAACGGGGACCAACTGTTAAAATAAAATATCCATATCTACTCTCATCAGCCTACCGTTTGTTGATCACACATTCTGTACCGAAGCTCTCATATCGGCAGCCATGGACTGCAGAATAAAGTTAGGAATGTTCATGCAAGACAGGAGTCAGGATTTGGGGTTTCAGAGGAATTGGGACGATAGGAAAATAGCCTCTATATAAAGCTACTACGGTATGTGAGTCAATAGATAAATAAAACACTTGATTTAGGCTACATTATTGCATGCTGAATGTTTCTGATCGGTGATAGATGAGCAAACAAATACATAAGCTACCTCTTCCACGTGTCCAGCCAGAGATCAATTAACCAAATATACAGACAGAGATGAAGTGAAACCAAATCACATTGATTGATTATCAGACAAGTCACAAGCTTTTGGTCAGGAGTAGGACAGGCTGAAGAGCAAAATGAACTTGTATAAAATGCTAGCAAAATGTTCTGATCAGCTAATATATGAGCAAACTAGAATAAAGATGATCATTAGCACTCACCTCAACTCAGCTAACATTTTCCCAGCCTAATTGTAACCAAATATCCAAATGGAAATTAAGTGAAAACAAAAATCTGACATTGATTGATTTATTTAGACCAGGGATTCCCAAACTCGGTGGGAATCCCTGGTACACAGATTATAGTTTCAGCACTGTTTTGATTGGGACAGCACCATAGCGCTGCTTTGAGACAGGTGTGGGGGATTCAACTAGATCAGGGTTTCCCAAACTCAGTCCTGGGGCACCCCATGAGAGCAATGTTTTGTTTTTTGACCTAGCACTACACAGCTGATTCAAATAACCAACTCATCATCAAGCTTTGATTATTTGAATCAACTGTGTAGTGTTAGGGCAAAAAACTAAACATTGCTCTCATGGGGTGCCCCAGGACTGAGTTTGGGAAACCCTGATCTAGTTGAATCCCCCACACCTGTCTCAAAGCAGCGCTATGGTGCTGTCCCAATCAAAACAGTGCTGAAACTATAATCTAGGTGACCACACACGACTATTGCTTTAAATTAGTATAACAGTTGACTTTTGGAGTTTCAGTATAAGCAAAAATGTGATACATGCCTTCAATTGCATTAGCCTACTACATTCCAATATTTTCATCATTCAGTTGATCATAACTAAGGTGAGTTTTTCTCTCTCTGTGCTTTTTCTTGGCCCAATGGCTGTTTCCCTGTCTCCTCACTCCGCTGCCGCCCACCTCCGCCGCGCTGTTCTCAACACCAGTTTAAATCAATATAGCCTACTGTTTTCTAGAAATCTGGGGGGGGTTTTCGGATTCGGGCTCATTTAAATTCTGTGATGTCGGACCAGGCCTGGGCTCGGGCTTCAGCCCACCAGGATCACATTTTCAGTTCTGATGAAAACTCATAACTGCATTCGGGTCTTGTATGCAGTCCAGCAGTGTTAATTATGTGTGTGCTTTGAATTTATGGCGACTTTGTGTGAAGTAGATACACTAGGCTAAAGGCTTCCATGCGACAACCTGTTTGGAGAATGAGCTATTACATTTTTTGCTAATCTGCTGCTGTGCATGTTGTGTATTTTGCGGAATTGCATTAGTGCGACATTCAGGGAAAAAGTTATAATTTCCCAGGTCTTGTCATAAAATGTTTTTGGGAAATGTGAAGAGTGGTCCCGGGATCCTGGTTACTTGTCTTAATCCTTACCAAGGACACAGAATCAAGTGGAACACCAAAACATTCTGTGCGGAAACAATTCAAGCTAACCAAATAAGGGGGAAAAAAGCTGTACAGGCAAATCCCTTGCATTATTCTGCCTAAAGATAACAAAGTCACAGGCTAAGACACCAAAGAAAAATTGACAAAAAACAGGTCCAAAAATTAGCATAGGTATGTCCCAAATGACACCCTATTCCCTACATAGTGCACTACTTTAGACCAGAGGCCTATGGAACCTGGTCAAACGTAGTGCACTATATAGGGCATAGGGTGCCATTTTGGACACAGACAGAGTGTAGCATCTTCCAGATGCAGAGGACTAAAGGGAGTCCATCCAGTGGCAGAGTCTGCAGTCCATACCAGTCTCTCCTTTTCCTCTACAGTATGTGCTATGGGATGAGGGGAGGCAGGGCACACTATGGGGGTCTCCCTCTCTCTAAGGCAGGGGCATGGTGCGGTTACGGACTCAGTCTGTGACGCCATCAGAGCTTGGTGTCCTCCTGAGAGGTGGAAACATAGCAACATACACACATGACTGTTAGAGGTCAGCTTGAGCCGATATAATACAAATCATTTCTTAAAGATAATAACAATTGTTGTGGTACATACATATTTTGTATTGGCGTGTTATCAGCAAGCAGATTATATTCTGTGCATGGGGATGGTAAAGGATCACTTGAGGTGACTTGATGTTGAATGGAGTTGTTTCAGAGTTTTTAGGAAATGTATAGTCCATAGATAGATAGTTCAGTGATCTTTGTTCGTGAAATATCTAATATCAATATCTTGGGGCTCTATTCAATCTGTAAAGTCGAAGCTTTACCGATTCCACGATATACATTTAAATTTCAATCACACTGTAAAGCTGAACTTCTGTGATGCGGATTGAATAGAGCCCCTGAACGTGAAAGAACACCTTCCTCACCTTCTCTTCGTTGTGGTCTGTGTCCCTCTCTCACTCCTTCTCTTTGCAGGCCAGCTCTTCCCCCTCTTCTTTTTCTCTCTCTGTAGATGACTCCTCCTGGTCCTTACTGAATGCTGAACAACTCTCTCTCTCCTTCTCCTTCTCCTCTTCTCCTCCACACCCCTGACCACAATCTTTCACCTCCTCTCCTCTAGTTACATCCTTTCCTGTCTGTCTCTCCTCTCCTGTCTGTCTCTCCTCCTGTCTCTCCTCCCCAGTCTGTCTCTCCTGTCTCTCCTCTCTCTGGGGCTCCAGTGTGTTTTCTGACTTTGTCTTTTTAAGTGGGTCAGTGTCTGTGGTTGAGCTGTCTGTTGTGGCAATCTGTTGCTGTGAGTTAGCAGGGGTGGAGGAGCCTGTCTCTGTCTTTGCTTTGGTAGACAGAGTGGTGTCTGCTCTTTCGCCCTCCTTCTCCTCCTCTTCCTTTTCAAACACCTCCTCCTCCCCCTCTCCCTTCTCCTCCTCTCCAACTTTGGCCGCAGGGTCGTCAGGTGTAGTTAGGGGCGTCTCTTCGCCCGTGGCCCCGCCTCCTTCCTCTCCGCTGGACTTCCTGTGTCGTCTCGAAGGTGGGCGTCGCCGGATGGAGAGGCGGGCTCTTCCCTGGAGAGGCAGGGACACAGACCATTAAGAACAGCTATGACACAGGATATGACATAATACACATACAGACAAACACACAGGCTTAAAGGTAACACACACACACCCTGGCACACACGCACACACACACACTTGCGTGCACTTACACACACACACACATTTGTTTTATGAACCTTGAGGGGACCAAACAATTGATTCCAATCAGAATACTATTTTCCCTAACCCTAACCCTTAACCCTAACCCCAAACCCCTAAACCTAACCCTAAACCCTAATTGTAACCCTAAACCTAACCCCTAAGACTAAAATAGCCTTTTTCCTTGTGGGGACCGGCTAAATAAGTAAATATATATATATATATATATATATATATATATATATATATACACAGTGCCGTGAAAAAGTATTTGCCCCCTTTCTAATTTTCTCTACTTTTGCATATTTTTGATACTGAATGTTATCAGATCTTCAACTAAAACCTAATAAAGGGAACCTGAGTGAACAAATAACACAAAAATGATATACTTATTTAATTTATTTCATAAACAAAGTTATGCAACACCCAATCCCTCTCTGCGAAAAAGTAATTGCCCCTTTACACTCAATAACTGGTTGTGCCACCTTTAGCTGCAATGACTGGGCCCCGTGTAGCTCAGTTGGTAGAGCATGGCGCTTGCAATGCCAGGGTTGTGGGTTCGATTCCCACGAGGGGCCAGTATGAAAATGTATGCACTCAGTAACTGTAAGTCGCTCTGGATGAGAGCGTCTGCTAAATGACGTAAATGTAATGACTCCAACCAGACGCTTCCTGTAGTTGTTGATCAGTCTTTCATATCACTGAGGAGGAATGTTGGCCCAATCTTGCATGCAGAACTGTTTTAACTCAGCCACATTTGTGGGTTTTCAAGCATGAACTGCTCCTTTCAAGTCCTACCACACCATCTCAATTGGGATTAGGTCTGGACTTTGACCAGCCATTATCATGTAGCCTTGATTGTGTGTTTTGGATCATTGTCTTGCTGTGCTTCAGCTTCAGCTCACAGACGGATGGCCTGGCATTCTTCTGTAGAATTCTCTGATACAGGGCAGAATTCATGGTTCCTTCTATTAAGGCAAGTCATCCAGGTCCTGAGGCAGCAAAGCATCCCCAAACCATTACACTACCATCACCATGCTTGACCATTGGTATGAGCTTCTTAATGTGGAATGCAGTATTTGGTTTTGGCCAGTTCTGCATGCAGAAGTGGGCCACAATTCCCCGACAGTGATGTGAGAGACTGATCAACAACAACAGGAAGCATTTGGTTGCATACACTGTATATATACACAGAACAAAAATATAAATGCAACATGCAATAATTTCAAAGATTTTACTGAGTTACAGTTCATATAAGGAAATCAGTCAATACGCCATTATCTATGGATTTCACATGACTGGGAATACACATACAGTACCAGTAAAAGGTTTGGACACACCTACTCATTCCAGGCTTTTTCTTTATTTGTACTATTTTCTACATTGTAGAATAATAGTGAAGACATCAAAACTATGAAATAAAACATATGGAATCATGTAGTAACCAAAAAAGTGTTAAACAAATCAAAATATATTTTATATTTGAGATTCTTGAAAGTAACCATCCCTTTGCCTTGATGACAGCTTTGCACGCTGTTGGCATTCTCTCAACCAGCTTCATGAGGTAGTCACCTGGAATGCATTTCAATTAACAGGTGTGCCTTGTTAAACGTTAGTTGTGGAATTTATTTCCTTCTTAATGCGTTTGAACCAATCAGTTGTGTTGTGACAAGGTAGGGTTGGTATACAGAAGATAACACTATTTGGTAAAAGACCAAGTCCATATTATGTCAAGAACAGCTCAAATAAGCAAAGAGAAATGACAGTACATCATTACATGAAGGTCAGTAAATCCGGAAAATTTCAAGAACTTTTCAAGTTTCTTCAAGAGCAGTCGCAAAAACCATCAAGCGCTATGACGAAACTGGCTCTCATGAGGACCGCCACAGGAAAGGAAGACCCAGAGCTACCTCTGCTGCAGAGGATAAGTTCATTAGAGTTACCAGCCTCAGAAATCGGCAATTAACTGCACCTCAGTTTGCAGCCCAAATAAATGCTTCACAGAGTTCAAGTAGCAGACACATCTCAACATCAACTGTTCAGAGGTTTTTGCGTGAATCAGGCCTTCATGGTCGAATTGCTGCAAAGAAACCACTACTAAAGGACACCAATAAGAAGAAGAGACTTGCTTGGGCCAAGAAACACGAGCAATGGACATTAGACCGGTAGAAATCTGCCCTTTGGTCTGATGAGTCCAATTGTGAGATTTTTGGTTCCAACTGCCGTGTCTTTGTGAGACGCAGAGTAGGTGAACGGATGATCTCCGCATGTGTGGTTCCCACCGTGAAGCACAGAGGAGGAGGTGTGATGGTGTAGTGGTGCTTTGCTGCTGATACTGTCAGTGATTTATTTAGTATTCAAGGCACACTTAACCAGCATGGCTACCACAGCATTCTGCAGCAATATGCCATCACATCTGGTTTGTGCTTAGTGGGACTATCATTTGTTTTTTCAACAGGACAATGACCCAAAACACACCTACAGGCTGTGTAAGGGCTATTTGACCAAGAAGGAGAGTGATGGAGTGCTGCATCAGATGACCTGGCCTCCACAATCACCTGACCTCAACCCAATTGAGATGGTTTGGGATGAGTTGGACGGCAGCGTGAAGGAAAAGCAGCCAACAAGTGCTCAGCATATGTGGGAACTCCTTGAAGACTGTTGGAAAAGCATTCCAGGTGACTACCTCATGAAGCTGGTTGAGAGAATGCCAAGAGTGTGCAAAGCTGTCATAAAGGGAAAGGGTGGCTACTTTGAAGAATCTCAAATATAAAATATATTTTGATTTGTTTAACACTTTTTTCGTTACTAAATGATTCCATATGTGTTATTTAATAGTTTTGACGTCATCACTATTATTCTACAATGTAGAAAATAGTACAAATAAAGAAAAACCCTTGAATGAGTAGGTGTGTCCAAACTTTTGACTGGTACCGTATGTGTGTGTGTGTTTTATTGTCACATACACAGGATAGGTGCAGTGAAATTTTACAGGGTCAGCCATTGTCTTTCACCTTGTCTGCTCAGGTATTCGAACCAGCAACCTTTCAGTTGGTGGCCCAACACTCTAACCGCTAGGCTACCTGCCGCCCTAAAATGTTCCCACGTGTCCAAATTTTCCTTGTTTTACTATCCTTGTGAGGACTTCTGATCCCCACAAGGATAGTACAACCAAACACAGACACACACTGAGCAGACCTTGTTGATGCTGGGCAGTAGGGCTCCTTCAGTGGGTGTGGCTGGGTTCTCAAAGGTGGTAGGCGTCTCTTCCTCGCTCAGCGACCGAGGGAGGGGCGCCCTGCTGACTGGGGAGGTGGGGGTTACTGTAGTAACAGGAGGGGTGGTGGAGCATGGGGAGATGGGGGTGAAGGGGGGTGGCAACAGTCTCAGCCCAGGGCTCTTAGGAGAGGGCAGGAGGGAAGAGGGGGATAACGCCAGGTTAGCCTGGAGAGAGAGAGAGAGGGTGGGGAGAGAGGGAGAGAGAGAGGGACGGACGGACAGAGAGCGAGAGGAAGTAGAGAGAGCAAGGAAGAAAGAGAGAGAGAGAAAGACAGGGAGAGAGAGAGAGTTATTGTAATGTTATTACACACTAAGACGTACCTAAGATTCAGAGAGCTTGCAGCCATTTTTTGTGGGCTGTCCTCAGTGACACTGACTGGATGTTGAGGTGTGAGAGACTCAGTCAGGAAATGGCTGCTCTCTCTTATTATCAACCTGTGAGACCGTACTGTACCTGATCCTCTCTGCCTGATCTCCCTTCCCTTCTCTTCCCTCTGTCTCTGCATGCACCTGCACTGCTCACTTACATACACCAGGGGGCAGCCTTGACTACTCTTCACATACCACCAACTGTATGGTACAGCAAGAGCATTGCCCTCTCCAAATCAACAAGCACACACAGATGCAGACAAGCACGTACATACACACACACACACACACACCATGCTCACCTGCAGTTTCTCAATGAGAGCAGAGTTCCTTTTGGTTTTGGCAGGATGCAGAGACGGGGAGATGGGTTTCTGAAACACAGGTGAGAAATACACACGCACGCGCGCACACACACACACACTGCGTCACAGAATGCTTTCTCTGTCTCATCCTATATTTTAACTTTATCTTAGTCTGTATTAAATACCAGGTTTAGGGTCAACTCTATTTCAACCCTTAATTCAATGATACTAAGATACAGATGATGTACACAAAATAGAACTGTACAACACACAATGCAGAACACACATCACTTCCCCTCACATTCACGCACAGGTACGCACACACATAAAAGGGACATGGCATAATATAACTGTACAACACACAATGGTCAAACATTCCCCGTAAAACACTCACACCCACACACTCCTCTCACCTCCTCCTCCACCTGTCCCTGTCCCTGTGCTGTGGTCTTGGGGAGCTGTAGGGTTCGAGGGGGGCGTCTCCTAACAGGCGTACTCTGGAAGAGAAACCAACACCAGGGGGCTACTCAAACAATGCTATACCAACAGACATAATACTATTACACATAGCATAGCACTAGCATGGCACTAGCATAGCATAGTAATCACACACACACACAGATTAAGAGACACAAGACCAGAGGCTACTAAACCAACACTCTGCCAAGGACACAATGGGCCTACCAGCAACACAACACACACACAACACTGAAACGTCAACATAACAGGAGACAACAGAACAACACAACTAGAACACAGGGCGCTACAGACATGCAGACATACAAATCTGACCAAATAAACACATAACTCAACCATGTCAGGATCTTAGAAGATACTACAACACTGACACATGCCACTGACCATCAACATAAATGTTCATTTTAGTGATAAACAAAAACGATCACAGTGTACTGTCACTGACATGACTCAGAGGCACAAAACACAAATGCAGTAGACTGACTGACAATGACAACACAGCAACCACAATCCATACATGAACACTGACAAACAAACATACTCCACATACACACACTGGCATGCTGACATCAACGAACACACCAAAGCACAAGAACTGTGCAGCACGTCAGAACAAATGATGTTGACAGGACACACAACATGACACATAAATGACATGTTGAAGTACATTTCATGAAAGAGTGTTTACGACCGAGTGTGTGTTTAAGATCTATTTGGTCATACAGAAATAAACAAGTAAAAAAACATCAATGAGGAGCTAAAAGTATTATAATAACACAATATAGTGCCCATCTTTACATCAATGAATGTGGTTGTGAGTGTGTTTTCAAGCAGGGCTGACACGGCATTCACACAGAGGCACAGATATTCATAGAACCACTTCCTGCGCCTCACTTCCTGTGTGTAACTTCCTGTTTCACGTCTCTGTGTATTAATACGTTTAGCTGCTTCAGTACTATCTATCTATCTATCTATCTATCTATCTATCTAACTATCTGATAGAGTGAGAGAGAAAGAAGATGAGAAGAGAAAAGAGAGCGAAAGAGAGATAGAGAAAGATAGAGAAAGAGAGGAAAAGGAAGTTATAATGACCTCACCCCGTCAGTTCCAGTGGGGATGGGAGGGGCATGACCTTTGAACTTTCCAGCCAGCTCCGCAACTGACTTCTTAGGCGGGGCGTCCTCATGAAACACAAAAAGTACAATATGACTTTGGCACACACACACAAAGTAAATGGCTGCTGACACACACACAGATGAGGTGAGGTCATTGATATGGGAGAAGCTGGGGGGGAAATTGGACAGGGATTGCGTCCCAAATGGTACCCTATTCCCCTACAGAGCCCTGGTCAAAAGTAGCACATAATGTAGGGAATAGGGTGGCATTTGGGACACCCCTTCCCCTATACACAACCATACTGACACCACAGGACATTTACATTGACATTTTAGTCATTTAGCAGACGCTCTTATCCAGAGTGACTTAACAGTGAGTGAGTGCATACATTTTCGTACTTTTCCAATTTTCCACAACAGGAAATGACCTCACACTCTCAGCTTGGCTAGGTAGGATATAGGGGGGAATACAGCGAGGAGCATGATTAAAAGAAAACCGAGAGAGGGGTATAGAAATAGAACGAACAGTTGGATGTGTCTGTCGGCCTGTCTGCCATTATGTCTGTCTATGGATGCTCTCTCTCTCTCCCTCTCTTCTTCTCTCTCTCTGTCTCTCTGTATCCTGTGACCTCACCACACTTATATTTGACTGGATGGGCCATGGTGAGATTCACAGGCCCACTCCCTTTTCCTTCTAGCTCTGGAACAGTCAGGTTACACAGGTTACTCACAAATCCTCTCTCTCTCTCTCTCTCTCTCTCTCTCTCTCTCTCTCTCTCTCTCTCTCTCTCTCTCTCTCTCTCTCTCTCTCTCTCTCTCTCTCTCTCTCTCCTTCCATCCCCCTTCCACCCATTTTTTAACACAGACGCTCTTATCCAGAGCGACTTAACAGTTAGTGAGTGCATAAACATTTTTTCTCTCTCGCTCTCTCTCTCGCTCTCTCTTTCCCCCTCTCCCCTCCCCTCCCTCTCTCTCTGTCTGTCTGGGCTACCCAGAGTTCCTAGCAAGTTTGGAGCTTTCCTCAATACTCCTGTAAGTCTAACATAGAAATAGATGAGAACCATAATGTCTGTTTTGGTAAGTAGTTCTGCCATATACTGTGGCTCTTTCTACAGTCTAAGTATGACCTCACCCTTCTCTCTCTCTCCCTAGGGCAAGACCTAGTCAGATCATGACTGCATCCCAAAAGGGCCCTGGTCAAGATTTGTGCACTATAAAGGGAATAGGGTGCCATTTGGGACAGAGCCCATGCCCCCATCCTCCATCCAGAGCTGAGGTCATAACCCTCTCTCTTTCCCCCACTCTCAGCTGCTTTCCCCTGCTCTGGTCAACAAGCACTTCACTCTCTAGACATCCCCACTGCCCACTCACTGACAATCTATATTTCTTTGCTCAACTTAAACAACTCAAAACATCTTGGTACTGAATCGAGAGAGAGAGAGGAACAGAGAGAGAGTGAAGACAGAAATAGGGAAGACAGAGAGATGGAAAGAGAAAGAGAGAAAGAGAGAGAGACAATATTGAAAATATTTATTATAATTATTTTTATTATGTTAATATTGTAAATCTCCAAAGTAAGCTTTGGCAATATGTACATTGTTACGTCATGCCAATAAAGCAAATTGAATTGAATTGAGAGAGAGAGAGAGAGAGAGAGAGAGAGAGAGAGAGAGAGAGAGAGAGAGAGAGAGAGAGAGAGAGAGAGAGAGAGAGAGAGAGCGCAACCCGTGTGTCTGTGTGTGTGTGTGTGTGTGTGAGAGAGAAGTGCTGGGGGTGGGTGGGTTGGTTGGTTGGTGGCTGGGGACCCGGGGACTTGAGACTGGAGGACATTACATAAAGTGGCAGTGAATAAGGTAAATGACAGGCTGGTGAGAGAGAGAGAGCACTGGCCTGAGAGATCTACTAGGGAGAGGGAGAGAGATAATGAGAGGGAGAGGGAGAAAAAGGAGGGATATCAGTAACAGACTGAGAGTCTGCTGCCTGAGGTGCATTGTTCAGGGCAGAGAGAGAGAGAGACAGAGAGAAAGAGAGAGAGAAAGAGAGAGAGAGAGAGAGAGAGAGAGAGAGAGAGAGAGAGAGAGAGAGAGAGAGAGAGAGAGAGAGAGAGAGAGAGAGAGACCAGAGCTGTTGACAGCTCTAATGCCTCATTCAGGCCTGCTTCTACAGTACAGACCTTTCTTCCTGTTTAATGTGGCCAGTTAACACATACACTCAGTATTTGGGACCCATGCAAGGAATCAAACCCCCAAACCTAGTGTTGCCACTGCCAGTACTATGCTCCACCATGCTCCAAGTTAGCTCACTGAGCCTCCTTCCTCTATGAGACAATTATTCTCCTTCACTATCTGTGCATCTTCAGTTAGTCTCCTATAAGACGTGTGTTACAGAAGAGCTTAGGAAAACACTATAGCTGGTCTAACCAAACACACTCTCTGAAGGTGAAACTTCAGACATTTATGTACAATTTGTGTGAAAATTGTCTTTAAAAAAATATGTACTTAATCAACCAAACTACACACTGCATCCAGTGAGTGCTGCCTGGCCTTCTTCTAACATCATTACTAGACACACACCTGTTCCACAGTGCATGATGGGAGATGATGTCACACCATGGCAGACAGCCTCAACACCTCTGAACTGTTGTTTTTACAATGCTTTTACAACGTTAAATAAACACGCCAGCCTCACGCACTCCCTTCCCAGCCCCGCCCCTTCCCGCTAGAATTGTTGTTAACTTAGTGTGTGTTTGTGTGCGTGTGTTAACTAGGCTGGGCAGCACTCCAACCACAGGGAGAGGAGAAACACTGCAACGGCACAACAAAAACACAACATCTTAATCACTTTACCATGCTGGACCTCTCTCTCTCCCTCCCTCTATCTCTCTTTTTCTCTCAAGCATACACTCTTTATAATCTCCACACTCTCTTTCTCTCTTTCCCTCTCCGCTCTGCTCTCTTTACAGTCATGTTGCTATGTGTGTGGGTTCTGGGTAGACGTTATTGGTTGCACCCTTCCGGAAACATCCAGACATAACTCATCTGATCCCTATCTATATGACTGGATCCCTATCGATATGCCTGTATACATCATCCTCACACATACAGTGCCTTCAGAAAGTATTCATACCCCTTGACTTATTCCACATTTTGTTGTTAGCCTGAATTAAAAATGTATTAATTATTTTTTTTCTCTCACCCATCTACACACATTACCCCATAATGTGAAAACATGTTTTTAGAAATTTTTGCAAATGTATTGAAAATTAAATACAGAAATATCAAATTGACATACAGTACCAGTCAAAAGTTTGGATATACCTACTCATTCAGCTAATGCCAATAGCGTGCAAAGCTGTCATCAACGCAAAGGGTGGCTACTTTGAAGAATCTCAAATATAAAATATATTTTGATTTGTTTCACACTTTTTTGGTTAATTTTTTGATTCCATATGTGTTATTTCATAGTTTTGATGTCTTCACTATTATTCTACAATGTAGAAAATAGTAAAAATAAAGAAAAACCCTGGAATGTGTAGGTGTGTCCAAACTTTTGACTGGTAATATAAGAACTCACACCCCTGAGTCAATACTTTGTAGAAGCAGCTTAGGCATCGATTACAGCTGTGAGTCTTTCTGGGTAAATCTCTTAAGAGCTTTCCACACCTGGATTGTGCAACATTTGCCCATTATTCTTTTCAAAATTCTTCAAGATCTGTCAAATTGGTTGATGATCATTGCTAGACAACCATTTTCAGATCTTGCCATATACAGTGGGGAGAACAAGTATTTGATACACTGCCGATTTTGCAGGTTTTCCTACTTACAAAGCATGCAGAGGTCTGTAATTTTTATCATAGGTACACTTTAACTGTGAGAGACAGAATCTAAAACTAAATCCAGAAAATCACATTGTATGATTTTTAAGTTATTAATTTGCATTTTATTGCATGACATAAGTATTTGATCACCTACCAACCAGTAAGAATTCCGGCTCTCACAGACCTGTTAGTTTTTCTTTAAGAAGCCCTCCTGTTCTCCACTCATTACCTTTATTAACTGCACCTGTTTGAACTCGTTACCTGTATAAAAGACACCTGTCCACACACTCAATCAAACAGACTCCAACCTCTCCACAATGGCCAAGACCAGAGAGCTGTGTAAGGACATCAGGGATAAAATTGTAGACCTGCACAAGGCTGGGATGGGCTACAGGACAATAGGCAAGCAGCTTGGTGAGAAGGCAACAACTGTTGGCGCAATTATTAGAAAATGGAAGAAGTTCAAGATGACGGTCAATCACCCTCGGTCTGGGGCTCCATGCAAGATCTCACCTCGTGGGGCATCAATGATCATGAGGAAAGTGAGGGATCAGCCCAGAACTACACGGCAGGACCTCGTCAATGACCTGAAGAGAGCTGGGACCACAGTCTCAAAGAAAACCATTAGTAACACACTACGCCGTCATGGATTAAAATCCTGCAGCACACGCAAGGTCCCCCTGCTCAAGCCAGCGCATGTCCAGGCCCGTCTGAAGTTTGCCAATGACCATCTGGATGATCCAGAGGAGGAATGGGAGAAGGTCATGTGGTCTGATGAGACAAAAATAGAGCTTTTTGGTCTAAACTCCACTCGTCGTGTTTGGAGGAAGAAAAAGGATGAGTACAACCCCAAGAACACCATCCCAACCGTGAAGCATGGAGGTGGAAACATCATTCTTTGGGGATGCTTTTCTGCAAAGGGGACAGGACGACTGCACCGTATTGAGGGGAGGATGGATGGGGCCATGTATCGCGAGATCTTGGCCAACAACCTCCTTCCCTCAGTAAGAGCATTGAAGATGGGTCGTGGCTGGGTCTTCCAGCATGACAACGACCCGAAACACATAGCCAGGGCAACTAAGGAGTGGCTCCGTAAGAAGCATCTCAAGGTCCTGGAGTGGCCTAGCCAGTCTCCAGACCTGAACCCAATAGAAAATCTTTGGAGGGAGCTGAAAGTCCGTATTGCCCAGCGACAGCCCCGAAACCTGAAGGATCTGGAGAAGGTCTGAATGGAGGAGTGGGCCAAAATCCCTGCTGCAATGTGTGTAAACCTGGTCAAGACCTACAGGAAATGTATGATCTCTGTAATTGCAAACAAAGGTTTCTGTACCAAATATTAAGTTCTGCTTTTCTGATGTATCAAATATTTATGTCATGCAATAAAATGCTAATTAATTACTTAAAAATCATACGATGTGATTTTCTGGATTTTTGTTTTAGATTCCATCTCTCACAGTTGAAGTGTACCTATGATAAAAATTACAGACCTCTACATGCTTTGTAAGTAGAAAAACCTGCAAAATCGGCAGTGTATCAAATACTTGTTCTCCCCACTGTATTTTCAAGTAGATTTCATTCAAAACTGTAACTCTGCCACTCAGAAACATTCATGTCTTCTTGGTAAGCAACTCCAGTGTCGATTTGGCGTTGTGTTTTAGGTTATTGTCCGGCTGAAAGGTGAATTCAGCTCCCAGTGTCTGGTGGAAAGCAGACTGAACCAGGTTTTCCTCTAGGATTTTGCCTGTGCTTAGCTCCATTCAGTTTATTTTTTATCCTGAAAAACTCCCCAGTCCTTAATGATTTCAAGCATTCCCATAACATGATGCAGCCACCACTATGCTTGAAAATATGGAGAGTGGTACTCAGTAATGTTGTATTGGATTTGCCCCAAACATAACAGTTAATTAATTAGTTAATTGCTTGACACATTTTTTTGATGTATTTTTTGCAGGATGCATGTTTTGGAATATTTGTATTCTGTACAAGCTTCCTTCTCTTCTTTTCACTCTGTCAGTTAGGTTAGTATTGTGGAGTAACTACATTGTTTATCCATCCTCCGTTTTCTCCTATCACTGCCATTAAACGCTGTAACTGTTTTAAAGTCACCATTGGCCTCATGGTGAAATCCCTAAGTGGTTTCCTTCCTCTCCGGCATCTGAGTTAGGAAGGATGCCTGTATCCTGTGATGTGTGTGTGTGTGTGTGTGTGTGTATGTTTAAGCATCACAAAGATGTTCTTTGTCAGTGTGTGATTGAGACCACCAGCATCAGAACTCATGAGCATGACTCTATTAGTGGTGCTTCATGGGAGAGGCAGCATGTGTGTTTAAGAAAGAGAAACAGAAAGAGGAGAGAGAAGAGTGAGAGAAAGCAAGAGAGAGACAGAGGGATGGTGGGAGAGAGAGGGGGAAGAGAGAGAGAGAGAGAGAGAGAGAGAGAGAGAGAGAGAGAGTGAGAGAAAGAGAGCAAGAGAGGTGTGTCAGAATGGAACAGTCAGATTACACAAATTACACACAAATCCTTCTCGCTCTCTCTCTCGCTCTCACTCTCTCTCTCATGACATCATCATCTGGCGCTGTTTATGTGTGGTGGATATGAGGTGGAGTCCAGCGTGTGTGTGTGTGTTGGCAGAGACTAAACATTTAGCTCAGAGGACCTTCCCAAACACACCCCGAACACACACACACACACTTTCAGTAAGACCATATCCAGATCTTTACTGTCCTTTACTCCCCTTCCTCTCTTTCTCTTCCTCTTCCTCTGTCCCTCTTTCCTTTCTCTCTCTCTCCCTCTCGTGCTCTCGTTCTCCCCCTCTCTGTCTTGTATCTCCTTGTCCTTCATTATCTGCCCTCACTTCAGGCACAAACACACACACACACACACAGCTGTTGAAGTGGGGTTGATACACACTCCTCTAAATTGAAGGACTCACATTGCTGGCATTCAGCAGATAATGAAATCACATAGCCCGGAGGCCAGGCGCACGTAGGCGCACACACACACACACACACACACACAAACAAATGCATTCTCATCCTTAAAGGCAGGAGACCTAGAGAATGAGTGTAAAACATGTCTTTAGCATGGACCTGTTGTCAAATGGCACCATATACCAATTTAGTGCACTACTTTTGACAATAGGGAATAGGGTGCCATTTGGGATGCACATCCTTGGTCTAAAATCTCCTCTTCTCTGGACAACTAGTCGGCCAATCAATATCACGTTTCACAACCCACTCATGTATATGGCTACAGCGTGTAGAATTGAGCAACTCCATCTGTAGAAACTTGTTGCAAAGGTAACGGTTACACCACTTCCTCTGTGTGTGTGCATGTGTGTGGGTGTGTGTGGTGTGTGTTCCTGTCATATTTCCTGTTTGAGTAACGTACTGAACAGCATTGATGAGGAGAATCAGCTACAGTATAAGGTCAGCAAACCAGGAAGTGTTCTTGTGATAGGCTACCATCGCCATCATTCCACCACCACATGCATCATGCATCTAACACAAACCAATATGTCTGCTCCCAAATGCTACAACTCTATTCCAAAAACTACTACTCCCTTTACGACTGACACACAAGTAACATTCTTTCATCATCGCCTAATGCAGAGGTGTCAAACTTAATTCCTGGAGGGCCGAGTGTCTGTGGGTTTTTGCTCCTCCTTTGTCCTTGATTGATCAATTAAGAATATTGATTAGTTAGAAACTCCCCTCACCTGGTTGTCTATTTGTTCTTGTCCCCAGGTCCAGAACATATTCAAGGAAACATACAGTATTATACAGAGCCATCATTGCATGGAACTCCCTTCTATTTCATATAGCACAAGTGAACAGCAAACCTGGTTTCCAAAAACAAATAAAGCAACACCTCACGGCACAACGTACTGATGTGTAACTGATGGATGCACACGCACACTACATGTTAATGTTTTTAAATGTATGTAAATTGTAAAGTATTTTGTCTGTAATGTCTTCTTCATTATGTCTCGGACCCCAGTAAAAGTAGCTGTCGCCATTGGCGTCGGCTAATGGGGATCCTAATAAAAAAATACTTTTTAAAAGTCTGTCTTAATTGTACACAAATTGAAAGGTAATAACAAAAAACAGGAATTGAGTTTGACAGTTGACACCCCGGGCTTAATGCATACAAATCCAGTCATTAGGCTATATGCTTGACAGTCTCTCAAATAGTGATGGCACGATGAACATGAGAGAAAGAGAATGAGAGTTAGATGTCATGACAAGTGACAATATGCATGACTAAAAGTAGTTTAATTCAGTGTAATTTATGGGTTAGAACTAAGCCCAGGCCTGGTTGTTATGCCCCTCTGTAACTCAAAACACGTGAATCATCTAATCTGCATGCTATCTAGGCCACAGTTTGGTCCATACAGATCAAACAGAGAGTGTCATGTCTTATGCATGTTATTAGACTACATAGCCGACTAAACTCAACTCAACAATTTACGAGTTTAGTCCGCTATAGACTACATTGTACTGGACAGCACAGAATCACAGATATAATTCTATATGACATGGTGAATCAACAACTTAGCTCTTCAACACAAACAAAAACATATTTAAAAACACCCCAAAACTCTGTTTACCTCCATCCTCTGCTGCAGCCGCCTTGACTGTCGTCCCGTTCGCAGCAAGTTTCAACTCCCTCTAAAAGTTTTATTTTGGGACTTGTCAAAGTTGCACTCCGTCTCCTCTCCTCACACCCGTCTCTCTCCTGCCAGGCCCATGTATGTGAGCTATGCGAGAGCCCTTAGTAGGCTGGGAGGGTGGTCTCTCTCTCCCGCTCTCTCTCTCTCTCTCTCTCTCTCTCTCTCTCTCTCTCATAAATTATAAATGAAATGTATTTACAAAGCCCTTTTACATCAGCAGATGTCACAAAGTGCTTATACAGAAAGCCAGTCTATAACTACTTAAATGTGTATATATTAGCATATAATATACTAACAACAATAATTGTAACTCTTGGACTGTTCAAGCTACATACACCAAACCAACTTTCACATGTTCAGGCTATCCTAACTTCAAATTATTAAAAACTTTTATCAACAATAACTACATACATTTGTGTAAAATAACAACATTCATTATTGAACCATTCAAGCTAAAGACACCAAACCAATTTTCACATGTTCACGCTATATCACGAGTCAGGATAAGACCCAGATGCAAACCTAACCACCACCGTAAGGATAGTGGTGTGCCATCTGATGGAGGGAGACCAGTGACGAAGTCCAGGGATATATGGGACCAGAGGTGGTGAGGAACAGGGAGTGGTTGAAGGAGGCCAGCTCTTATATTGAGCACACACAGTGCAGGCGCGATGAACGTGGAGACATCAGGAACCATGGTGGGCCACCAAAAATGTTGTCGTACAAAGGCCAGGGTCCAACGGGATCCAGGATGGCAGGCGAGTCTGGAGGAATGAGCCCATTCCAGGACCGGGGAACGGACGGAGTCCAGGACAAACATCCGGTTAGCTGGGCCCTGGTTCTCTATACCCCAGATGATTGCAGCCGCTAGACAATAAGTAGGGAGGAGGGTCTCAGGGTCCGACGGTGTAGCAGCGGGGCTATAGAGACATGAGAGCGCATCCGGCTTCACATTCTTGGACCCCGGGTGGTAGGGAGAGGGTAAAGTTGAACCGAGTGAATAGCAGGGCCCATCGAGCTTGCCTAGAGTTGAGGCACTTGTGATCAGTCCACACAATGAATGGATGTTCCACCCCCTCTAACCAGTGCCTCCACTCCTCCAACGCCATCTTCACGCGAGTAGTTCTCAATTTCCCAAGTCATAGTTCCTCTCAGCGGAATTAAGATGATGGGAGAGGAAAGCACAGGGATGCAGCTTTTGGTCCTGGACAGAATGCCGGGACAGGACGGCCCCAACTCCGATGTCCAAGGCGTCAACCTCCACCATGAACTGACGGGATGGGTCCGGATGGATTAACAAAAAAAGCTGGTTCTCCAGGAGACGCTGGAGGACTTGTTCTTGACCTGAGCAGGAAAAAACAAGGACGTCATCGAGGTAGACGAACACGAACCGGTTCAACATGGAACACTGCAGGGCGTTGGTCAGTCCGAATGGCATCACCAGGTGTTCGTAGTGCCCGCTAGCCATGTTAAAGGTTTTCTTCCACTCGTCTCCTTCCCGTATCCACACCAGATGGTAGAAATTTTGAAGGTCCAACTTAGAGAAGATCGTAGCTGCCTGGAGAGGCTCGAAAGCCGAGGCTAGGAGTGGTAGACCCCGGTAGTCGATACACGGGCACAGGGTTTTGTCCTTCTTCTCCACAAAGAAAAACCCTGCGCCGGCGGGGAGGCAGAAGGACGGATACACCCTGCAGCCAGCGAGTCCAAGGCTTCTCCCAAGCCCAGAGGAAGACGTCCCGGGGCAGGCTGCGCCGACTTCAGGCAATGAGCTTGAAAGAACGGGCTCCAACCCTTGATAGAACCAACAGTTCAGTCGATAAGGGGATTGTGCCTCTGGAGCCATGAAAACCCCAAAATCACGGGTACCTGAGGAGACTCGATGAGCATAAATTGCATAGACTCACTGTGGTTACCTGACACTCGCAGGTTGATAGGAACCATATTATGGGTGACTTTACCAATAGAGCGCCCATCCAGCGCTCTGACGTCCATGGGAATGGAGATGGGTTGAATGGGGATTCCCAGCTCTGACACCAGGGTAGGTCGAGGACAGGCAGAGGTTCATAAACCAGGTCAGAGTCCGACAAGTACAGAACGTCAGAAAGGCTCAGGGTCAGGGCAGGCAGAAAGGTCAGTACCGGGAGGACTAGAAAACAGAAACTAGAGAGACTGGAAAACATGCTGGTAAGACTTGGCAAGACAAGACGAATTGGCAACAGACAAACAGAAAACGCAGGTATAAATACACAGGGGATAATGGGGAAAATGGGAGACACCTGGTGGGGGGTGGACACAAGCACAAGACAGGTGAAACAGGTCAGGTGTGACACGCTATCCTAACTTCTAATTCTTAATTTTGTTTAGCGTCTATCACTATATACATTTGCATAAAATAGCATAATATAACACCAACAGTAACTCTTAAACCATTCAAGCTATTCTAACTTTTCATCTTCCTACTTTTATACTGTAAGCAGTCACCACCATTAAATCCTCAGGCACCATCACTACTATACACTTTTTCTAAACCATACATACTTTAAAACTGCTAGTAAATTAAAACTTTTTAAACATCTACAACAAAAATACTTTTAAAGAGTTAAAGCAAGTCCCATCAATTGTACTTCATGTACAATTATGATCTAGTTACAATTAACTCAATATTAGGAAGGTGTTCCTAATGTTTGGTATACTCGGTATAGATACGGGATGTTCCCAAACTTGATCTTTTAATAAAGCTTTGGTGATTAAGATTTATTTCAAAGCGGTCTCACGAGCCAAACCATTTATGATGGTATTGACTACTTGCCAAATGCATTGAGCGGCTCAGGGATATGAACCAGCTACTTCTTAGTTACTGGCCCAACACTCTTAACTGCTAGTTATATAAACTTGGCACACCTGTATTTGGTGAGTTTCTCACATTCTTCTCTGCAGATCCTCTGAAGCTCTGTCAGGTTGGATGGGGCACATCGCTGCACAGCTATTTTCAGGTCTCTCCAGAGATGTTCGATTGGGTTTCAGAGACTTGTCCCGAAGTCACTCCTGAGTTGTCTTGGATGTGTGCTTAGTGTTGTTGTCCTGTTGGAAGGTGTACCTTTGCCCCAGTCTGAGGTCCTGAGCGCTCTGGAGCAGGTTTTCAACAATGATCTCTCTGTACTTTGCTCCGTTAATCTTTAACTCGATCATGACTAGGCTCCCAGTCCCTGCCACTGAAAAACATCCCCACAGCATGATGCTGCCACCACCATGCTTCACCGTAGGGATGGTGCCAGGTTTCCTCCATACGTGACGCTTGGCATTCAGGCCAAATAGTTCAATCTTGGTTTCATCAGACCAGAGAATCATGTTTCTCATGGTTTGAGAGTCCTTTAGGTGCCTTTTGGCAAACTCCAAGAAAGCTGTCATGTGCCTTTTACTGAGGAGTGGCTTCCGTCTGGCCACTCTACCATAAAGGCCTGATTGGTGGAGTGCTGCAGAGATAGTTGTGCTTCTGGAAGGTTCTCCCATCTCCACAGAGGAACTCTGGAGCTCTCTCAGAGTGACCATCGGGTTCTTGGTCACATCCCTGACCAAGGCCCGGCTTGGGTAGCAACCCTAGATTTGTGTTGGGACTATATCTTGTGGATGGATGAAATAGTTTGAATAATAGTTTGAGTCCCCTGTAGCTCAGTTGGTAGAGCATGGCGCTTGCAATGCCAGGGTTGTGGGTTCATTTCCCACGGGGGACCAGCATGAAAATGTATGCACTCACTAACTGTAAGTCGCTCTGTATAAGAGCGTCTGCTAAATGACTAAAATGTAATAAATTCATCAAAATAAAGCCTTTTATTTTATTTGAATATACTGGTAACCCGTTGGCCACTCTACCAAAGGGTCTGAATACCTACAGTACCAGTCAAAAGTTTGGACACACCTACTCATTCAAGGGTTTTTTTTTATTTTTACTATTTTCTACATTGTAGAATAGTAGTGAAGACATCAAAACTATGAAATAACACATATGGAATCATGTAGTAACCAAAAAAGTGTTAAACAAATCAAAATATATTTTCTATGAGATTCTTCAAATAGCCACCCTTTGCCTTGATGACAGCTTTGCACACTCTTGGCATTCTCTCAACCAGCTTCATGAGGTAGTCACCTGGAATGCATTTCAATTAACATGTGTGCCTTCTTAAAAGTTAATTTGTGGAATTTCTTTCCTTCTTAATGCGTTTGAGCCGATCAGTTGTGTTGTGACAAGGTAGGGGTGTATTCAGAAATATCACATTTACAGTAAAAAAATGTTTTTCTTTGTCATTATGGGGTATTGTGTGTAGATTGATGAGGAAAAATAAAAATGTAATAATCGATTTTAGAATAAGGCCGTAACGTAACAAAATGTGGAAAAAGTCAAGGGGTCTGAATACTTTCCGAATGCATTGTATAGCCAGTATTTGTATTTGTATTTACTATGGATCCCCATTAGCTGCTGCCAAGGCAGCAGCTACTCTTCCTGGGGTCCAGCTAAATTAAGGCAGTTATACATTTTTTAAATATTACAATACATTCATAACAGATTTCACAACATATTAAGTGTGTGCCCTCAGGCCTCTACTCTACTACAACATATCTATAACATAAAATCCATATGTACATGTGTGCATAGTGCGTATGTTATCATGTGTTTGTATGCATGTGTCTATGTTTGCATTGCTTCACAGTCCCCTTTATTCCATAAGGTGTATTTTTGTCTGTTTATGAATCTAATTTTACTGCTGGCATGAGTTACTTGATGTGTAATAGAGTTCCATTTAGTAAGGGTCTTATGTAGTACTGTGCACCTCCCATAGTCTGTTCTTGACTTGGGGACTGTGAAGAGACCTCTGGTGGCATGTCTCGTGGTTTATTTTATTTTATTTTTTAACCTTTATTTAATTAGGCAAGTCAGTTAAGAACAAATTCTTATTTACAATGACGGCCTACACCGGCCAAACCCGGACGACGCTGGGCCAATTGTGCGCCGCCCTGTGGGACTCCCAATCACGGCCGGTTGTGATACAGCCTGGAATTGAATCAGGGGGTCTGTAGTGACGCCTCAAGCACTGAGATGCAGTGCTTTAGACCGCTGTGCCAATCGGGAGCCCTATCAACATGCATGGGTGTCAGAGCTGTCTGCCAGTGGTTCAAACAGACAGCTCGGTGCATTCAACATGTCAATGCCTCTCACAAATACAAGTAGTGATGATGTCAATCTCTCCTCCACTTTGAGCCAGGAGAGATTGACATGCATATTATTAATGTTAGCTCTCTGTGTACATCCAATGGCCAGCCGTGATGCCCTGTTCTGAGCCAATTGCAAGTTTCCTAAATCGCTCTTTTTGGCACCTGACCACACGACTGAACAGTAGTCCAGGTGCGACAAAACTAGGGCCTGTAGGACCTGCCTTGTTGATAGTGCTGTTAAGAATGCAGAGCAGCGCTTTACTATAGACAGACTTCTCCCCATCCTAGCTACTGTTGTATCAATATGTTTTGACCATGACAGGTTACAATCCAGGGTTACTCCAAGCAATTTAGTCTCATCAACTTGCTCAATTTCCACATGATTCATTACAAGATTTAGTTGAGGTTTAGGGTTTATTAAATGATTTGTCACAAATACAATGCTTTTAGTTTTTGAAATATTTAGAAGGAACTTCCTTGCCACCCATTCTGAAACTAACTGCAGCACTTTGTTAAGTGTTGCTGTCATTTCAGTCACTATGGTAGCTGACGTGTATAGTGTTGAGTCATCCATATACATAGACACACTGGCTTTACTCAAAGCCAGTGGTATGTCGTTAGTAAAGATTGAAAAAAGTAAGGGGCATAGACAACTGCCCTGGGGAATTCCTGATTCTACCTGGATTTTGTTGGAGAGGCTTCCATTAAAGAACACCCTCTGTGTTCTGTTAGACAGGTATATCTTTATCCCCAATATAGCAGGGGGTGTAAAGCCATAACACATACGTTTTTTCAGCAACAGACTATGATCGATAATGTCAAAAGCCACACTGAAGTCTAACAAAACAGCCCCCACAATCTTTTTATCATCAATTTGTCTCAGCCAATCATCAGTCATTTGTGTAAGTGCTGTGCTTGTTTAATGTCCTTCCCTATAAGCGTGCTGGCAGTCTGTTGTCAATTTGTTTACTATGAAATAGCATTTTATCTGGTCAAACACCATATTTTCCAAAAGTTTAGTAAGGGTTGGTAACAGGCTGATTGGTCGGCAATTTGAGCCAGTTAAGGGAGCTTTACTATTCTTAGGTAGGGGAATATATTTTGCTTTCCTCCAGGCCTGAGGGCACACACTTTCTATTATGCCTAAATTGAAGATATTTCAAATAGGAGTGGCAATATCGTCCACTGTTATCCTCAGTCATTTTCCATCCAAGTTGCCAGACCCCGGTGACTTGTCATTGTTGATCAACAATAATACTTTTTTCACCTCTTCCACACTTACTTTATGGAATTCAAAATTACAATGCTTGTCTTTCATAATTTGGTCAGATATACTTGGATATGTAGTGTCAGCATTTGTTGCTGGCATGTCATGCCTAAGTTTGATAATCTTGCCATTGAAAAAATTATTAAAGTAGTTGGTAATATCAGTGGGTTTTGTGATGAATGAGCCATCTGATTCAATGAATGATGGAGCGGAGTTTGCCTTTTTGCCCAACATTTAATTTAAGGTGCTCCAAAGCTTTTTACTATCATTCTTTATGTCATTTACCTTTGTTTCATGGTGTTGTTTCTTCTTCTTTTCATTCAGTTTAGTCACATGATTTGTCAATTTGCAGTACATTTGCCTATCGGTTGTACAGCCAGACCTATTTGCCATCTCTTTTGCCTCATCCCTCTCAACCACACAATTGTTCAATTCCTCATCAATCCACGGGGATTTAACCATTTTTACAGTTATTTTCTTAATGAGTGCATGCTTATTAGTAACTAGGATTAGCAATTTCATAAATGTGTCAAGTGCAGCATCTGGTTGCTCGTCAGTACACACCGCAGACCAACAAATATTCTTCACATAGGAATCACTACAGAAATACTTCTATGACCTCCTATACACAATACTAGGCCAAGCCTTTGGAACTTTGGTTTTCCTAGATATGGCTACTATATTGTGATCACTACATCCAATGGATTTGTTTACTGCTTTCAAACAAATTTCTGCAGCATTAGTAAAGATATGATCAAGACATGTTGACGATTTAATTCCTGTACTGTTTGTAACTACCCTGGTAGGTTGATTGATAACCTGAACCAGGTTGCAGGCACTAGTTACAGATTGAAGCTTTCTCTTGAGTGGGAAGCCTGATGAAAGCCAGTCAATATTTAAATCACCCAGAAAGTATACCTCTCTATTGATATCACATATATTATCAAGCATTTCACACATGTTATCCAGATACTGACTGTTAGCACTTGGTGGTCTATAGCAGCTTCCCACCAGAATTTGCTTTAGGTGAGGCAGGTGAACCTGTAGCCATATTACTTCAACAGTATTTAACATGCGATCCTCTCTAAGCTTTACAGGAATGTAGTTCTTGATATAGACCGCAACAGCGCCCCCATTGGCATTTCTGTATCTTATAACCATGTATTGCTACCACTGTATCATCAAAGGTATTATCTAAGTGAGTTTCAGAGATTGTCAGAATATCAATGTCATCTGTTGCTAGCAAATTATTGATTTCATGAACCTTGTTTCTTAAGCTACATATGTTAACGTGGGCTATTTTTAACACTTTTCTGTGATGCTTGATAATTTTTCTTGCTTTACTGGGAACTGTAGCAGAGGTAGACATACTCTGGTTATTTTTATTAGTGCAGGGTCAGCTGCACACAGTGGACTTCCTACTAGGGAACACCACCTCAGCGCTAACAGTATTACTCTGGTTCTTAGTGTAGTGTCTAAACAATTTATGACTTTGCTGACATTTGCAAATGGTGTCTTAGAGGAAGTTGACTCAGCATCTGTGGAAGCATCTGGAGAGCATTACTATAGGGGCACCCTAAAACAGAGGAAGTCTGTTATGTGGCGTCCAGGGATTGGCCTGTAGGGGAAACCACCCATATCAGGTTACATAGGATATAAATACTATGGTTTGGACAAAGGAGGGGAGTAACAACATATTAAAGATTTGGCCGGTTGTTCTCCAGATGTCTGCAGAAGTCTGTAAATTGGCGCTGAAATCTTCAATGTAATACATTTTTATAATCGAGGACAGTGTCAGCGGATTTCTTGTCATTACAGCATCTCAGCATCTTTCTCGACACTACATTAGGCATATGATTACTGCATACAATAGCTGTAGGATCAGCAGGGGCATTTGGGGCAGTAAGAAGGACATAAATTAGGTTATTTTCATTGTGTCTTCAAACGCCTCTAGGATAATGTACATTTGCTTAATCATTTTGACAATTCAGCGACACAATGGTAGGGATTAAATGAGCATTGATAAGTCATTTTCTCAACGCAGTCTTATAATGCTGTGAAAGGATCCAGGAACCAAAATGACTTCGGTGGATTCCATCCTCCTTATAATACGAGCTTTGTTTCCAGAAGGTTTCCAAATTGTCAATAAATGTTACACCCACAGAGCTGCAATAGTGTTGTAGCCAGGTATGGAGGGCTAAAAGTCTGCTGAACCGTTCAATGCCACGATTTAGGGAGGGCAGAGGGCCAGATATTATGGGGCGTTTGTTGGTGTCAAGTAGAGACCCAATCAGTTCTTTTAAAATCCATCTACAGCTGTTCTGAGCTGCCTTTCATAATGTAATTTGACCCCACATGAACCATGACGGTATCAGCCCCCGGTGACTGACTCACAGCCTCGGAATATCCTGACCTTTTGCCACAGAAAAACACAGTCTTTGCCCCAGGTACAGATATATGCCTCACCATCGAACTCCCTACCACAATTGCCAGAATGATCCGGCCTCCGCCGTGTCTCGAAGCAGATTGCGAAGCCAGATCCACAGCATTCACCTGAGAAGATGGCTGCTGAGACGCCGGCTGCGTGCAGGCCACAACCGCCAAAGGGACAGCGCTCTGATCCAGAGAGCACGGCCCAGCGGAGGGTGGCCGCGGTGGTCCAGGCTGTGCCCAGGCAGTTGATTGACTAGGACATGGAGAGGTAGCTGGAGGGTAATCCACAGCCATGGAGGGAACACCCAAGCCCCCAACAGAGGACAGCTGGTACAGGGGCTCAAAGCCATTTGAAAGTCTTAAGTCCGGACGCGGGGAAGAAGGCAGGTGCGCCGAGAACGATTATTCTCCTTTCTGGTTCCGACAGGCATCCATTTACGCTCACCTGGAGTCAAACAGTGAGCAGCCATTTTCTGGTTCAAGCTAGTAGAGGGGTGCAGTGGCGGAAATTGATCATAGTCCAGGAAGGTCCCATTATGATCCTCTTGGATGTTTTGATAGGAAGTATTTAAAGATGCCGATATTCTCATAGAATCCTAATTCAGTTGAAGGTGCTTGGTCACATTTCTTATTTCTTCATGAAGAGTAATAATCCTTTCTTTAGCTGCATCAAGTTCAATAAATGTCGCATACTATACATTTAATAGCTTACGAGTCCCCAGCAGATTCAAATTAGTTTTCACTGCTGCACGCCGACAGTCCAAGCGAAAAAACATTTCCCAGCTCCGCCGGGGACTTAGATGCTCCTTCCACGGCCGCGGACGCCTCCACCAGCCCCCCGAACAACTGTGTTGTTGTCTGTCTCTCGTTGATCGTGAGGATGATGTCTGGGTCGGTTATCAGTGGCAGGTCTCCGGCTGTTCCTTTCTACGCACCGGCCCCGCTGAGTGTTTGTGTTCGGTGTAGTCTTTCAGAGCAGTGTCTGTAGTCGTGGGGGATACAAAACATACAATTAAAGCATTTACTGGCCAACAATTGGAGTCACACTCATACGCTGGAAATTAGCACTTTCCTTTAGTAGTTTTATAGAGAGCGTTGTATGAGTTGAGCTCTTCATAGCCTGGCTTTGTTGTTGGTATCCAGGTACTAAAGCGTCCGGGTTGAAAAAGTTGAATGAAAAAGTTCAGCGAGGAAAAAACTAAGACATTGGTAAATGTATGAAATGCAGAGTTTTGATTAAACAGTTATTAAAAGTAAATAAGGAAAAGTTTGGCAGGTAGCCAAGTCGCAACAAACAGCACATTAGCACAACAACGCGGAAGCGCATTTGCAGATGGCCTTGGCACTTGGATTGTAATCAGGTGCTACCCAAACTAGGCCTATCTGAAATATGAAAATGATCAACGAAATCACCAGGTAGCTTATTATTGGCAAAGATGGCTCCATAGTAGATTTCTAAAGTGTATTTTATATGGATAACCGTAGGCCTACTGTGTTTTGTCAGGCAAAGCCGAAGATAAATTAAAAGTGCTTTCTCGTTACTAATCTCTAGATATGCACGCTCGCCTTTGCGCGCCAATGCTGATGACTGGTTCATTGGTCAACAATCAAGACTTGCAACTTTTTGGGTCTGAAAAACAGATTAGATGTTTTTGAGACAATACTTTGTTATAATATCGTAGGCCTATATTAGAAACCAGATCAAATAGGCAAAGGTGTATATATATAAAATACAAACGGTAGGCCTATATGTAACCTAATAAAAAAACACATATATATGAAAAATATGTATTTTTCCCATTCTGTTTCACACTCGCGACCCCCAAAAATCTTCCCACTTTGAGAACCACTGCACACCCAACTTGTGTTGATTGACAGTTTTCTGGTCCAATAGAGGGCAGAGTGTACATTTCACTAGCCAATCTGTTGCACGTTTTTTTGCAAGTCGATGCTGCAGGGAGAGTAATCCATGGAGACTGTGCCACAAAATGAGTGACAAAATGTTACAAAACCTAGCCAGATAATTTCAAGTCATCAGTCTCAAGTCAAAGTTGAGTCTTAATGCTCCAAGTCCAAGTCAAGTCTCAAGTTATTGTATTTTCTATCAAGTCAAGTCTCAAATCATGAAATTTGTGACTCAAATCAAGTCATGTGACTCGAGTCCACACCTCTACCGCACAGAAAGGGGTATTCCTGTGCCGTTGCCTCTTCAGAAAGTTACAGGGAATATGAATCTCTGATGCATTCTGTACATGTCTTATGATAAACTTGGGGAAATTAATACATTTTCACATAAATCAAATGAATTAGTTGATTTCCAAACATGAGACACATTTGATAGAAGAACCAAAAGTAACAAACATCTAGTACTGAACCGTTTTTAATGTTTCGGTGTACCGTGCAACACTAGTGGCTGCAAACGTGAGCGCCACTGTTCTCGGAAGTGTCGATACTGGATTATCATGCACTGCATTATGCCATTATGCTGGCACGTGAACCAGGGCCCTAAGTATTTTCTTTTTCCCCACTAATTCGAATTTAAGGAATACATTTAATGTATTATTACTTCATTTCATATTATTTTATGAAAATGTCACTTGATAAGCTATTTTAAACTTGACTATGGATTCATTATCAGCTACATAGGCATCCATTTTGAATTACACCTCCTTGTTAAGTTTGCAATGAGCAACCCTTCTAGGATGTTTTCATGTCTTCTGAGGTATGTTTGTACCAAATGTCATGCTTTAATCCACCACGCTAAGGCCCCTGACTAAAAGAGAGGTTAGGCTGAGAAAATACATAAAAGATTGTACGTTTTCAAAAGCTTATAAAAAGCAACTATCAAAAGCTTTCTACGGCAAATTGAAATCAGATCTTTACTCTAGAATCTAGATCTACAGATATATGCCGTTAACTGGGTGGAGCACATACAGGATTAGGGGATGGAGAGGGGTGAGGTAGTGGGTAGGTAAAGGGAGAGGGGCGAGGGAGGTGGTAGGTGAATGGAGAGCGGCGAGGGAGGGGTAGGTAAAGGGAGAGGGTCGAGGTAAGGAATGGAGAGAGAAGGGGAGAATAAAGAGAAGAAGCAAATGATGAATGGAGAGCTAGAGGACGAAGAGATGAAAAATGAAATAATAATATATAATATAATGAATATGATAAACTAGAGATAGCTTCAAAATCTTGTGAAAGAGAAGTGTATGAAAACAAATGTTGGTGATTTGCTGCAAAGTATGTGTATTAGTTTAGAATTAGAACAAATTACAGTTGAAGTCGGAAGTTTACATACACTTAGGTTGGTGTCATTAAAAACTCGTTTTTCAACCACTCCACAAATTTCTTGTTAACAAACTATAGTTTTGGCAAGTCGGTTAGGACATCTACTTTGTGCATGACTCTCTCTCTCTCTCTCTCTCTCTCTCTCTCTCTCTCTCTCTCTCTCTCTCTCTCTCTCTCTCTCTCTCTCTCTCTCTCTCTCTCTCTCTCTCTCTCTCTCTCTCTCTCTCTCTCTCTCTCTCTCTCTCTCCCTCTGCAGTTATATTTAGAAAGAACTCTCACAACATTTCCAGGACGTGTGATTAGAGTGAGAGTGAGTGAGTGAAGCAACAGTAGCCTAGGTCGGATCAAACTGTAGTGTTGCGTTGCGTGCATTTTAATGCCGAGCCGACGCTGAGATTTATACAAAGTGATTGAAATTCATTTTAGGGATGCGTATGGCGCAGGTGTAGCTACCAGTGGAAGCTCCTCAGAGGACCATCCTACTCAGTGAATTTCATAAACATTTAAATAGTGAAACGTTTAAAAAAGTATCCTTTTTACTATACTAAATATATTCTCGTCACCAAATAACTGATTAAAACACGTTTTGCAATTAAGCCTCATCAGCACCCTCTAGGGTAGCACCATGGTGTAGCCGGAGGACAGCTATTTTCCATCCTCCTCTGGGTACATTGACTTTAATACAAAACCTAGGAGGCTCATGGTTCTAATTATGATGACGTCCGGACATCTAGAGCCTGACCGATTTATCAGTTTACCAATATTATCGGCCGATATTAGCCTTTTACCGATGTATTTGTATCTGCGTTTAATCCATTGCAAATGGCCGATATAAGATACGGAGAAAACGCTCGGCAAAAAAGCCATTCTTCATAGATTTTGACTTTTTTGTGCATTTCATTATTTGTCCTGAAGAGGACACGCTTTACATGGCTATAAGCCTATCTTGCCTTGGCGCACTAAACTAAGACTGGACACTACCACCGGACCAATGCAACTACACCAGTCAGAGAGGAGAGTGAACTACTGTGAACTAACTCTTAGTCTTACTGCTTCTACGATGAGTGCTGAGTAGATAAAAGCTTGCCAGCTCAATAAAGTGCCAAAAATGGACACTGGCCATATACTGTTATGTGAAGTGTCATAGTAGGGTGTCGGGTGTCGTGACAAACAATGGATGCTATGGCCAAATGTAAAGTAAGTGCCGTGCTAAGACAATCAACTCTGTGTTAACGTTAACATTACAGCTCTTTAGTAAAGCCAGCGAAATCTGGTGTGTTACATTTGCTCTTTGTGAAGGGTATTCCTCAAGCTCTGTCTTTCAACTGTTTTCAGAGACACTAAAAACAACTTTGCAGGTTGAAAAGTAGCACTTCGTAGCTTCATTTTGAAGTATGGGTTCATCGTAACTTGATAGGGACTGGTCCAAATTCACATTTCGCCAATTGCCACCCCCATTTCCATGACGAGTGCTAGCTAGCTAGCCAGCTAACTAGCTGTGTGAGACTACTTGACGCCATCACTGAGGTTTAGTGCTATCTGGAAACCTTGGGACATCCATACGCTAAACCATAACCCTTACCTAACCCGAACCTTAACACTTACTGTAACCATGTGTATGGACGTCCCAAGGATCCAATATAGCGCAGAGGCAATGCCTGCTGCGAGAGGCAGCGGCACATTTTGTGATTGATGTTTTTCCTTTCAACTGAAAACTACTAGAATTCAGTGGCTACAGCCCTACAATCGATGAAAGCATACTAAATATTAATGTAATGAAAATGTGTCCTATATTGTTGTTTTCCAGCTGGCTAGCAATTTTCAATCTTCAGAGGCAAAAGAAATTTTGGAATCAGTGCAGTTTATCCTCCTTTTACTAGTGTACCACACAGTTTTCCATTAAATCTTGTCTTTCTGGTGCTCCTAAATTCAATGTGGCGCTTAGATTAATGTTCTTTCCTCAAATGTAACAAATCAATTTTCAGAGTATCTTTGTAGGGCTGTTTTAAGCACAATCCATACAGATTATTATTTTTTTTTTCAGATTTAATAATACAAATATCTGTAGATATATATATAATTTCCACTCTAAAATCGGAATTGGTATTGGATCCAAAAATCCCCGGTCTGGCTCTAACGTTCTCCAAACTATCAGAACTCTTGCAGTATGAACTGACATGTTGTCATCCAATCAAAGGATCAGATCATTTCATCTAGTACTGAAAGCATAAACTACAGCTAGCTAGCACTGCAGTGAAAAAAGTGTGATGAGTATTTGACTCAGAGAGAAAAAATATTTTGTTTTAAATTCAGGAGAAGCAGCAGAGAGAGACAGAGATATTCCATTGTATTTTTTTCTTCTTTACCTTTTACTTACTTTAGCCTACTCAACAACCTGACTCAAACAGAGAGGAATGATATTTATGTTATTTAGTTAGCTAAGGCTATCCAATACTGCAACTCTTCCAAGTCAAGGTAAGCTTTCGGTTTTATTAATTTATTGCCACTGGGGCCTGCTGGTATAACTGCTAAACTGCTTGCTTTACACTGTACTGTGTGATTGTACACATGGATAGGATTGTGGGTTACTAACGCGTTAGTTGTAGTTTGCTGACTATAACGTTAATATGGTGACAACAATGTAGGCTGTGAAGCGGTTATGGTATGAAGGTTTGGTTTTGAGCGTTTTTTTGCGCCTAGTCACAGACAGCTGTTGTGTTGTGTACTGAAGTCCACAAGCGAAGAGAAAATGTGAGAGGAGGAGAGTACGTAGAGGCGAGAAGGAACTATACAAACGAGCAAAGTGATGATGCTGAAATTGAACTGTTTGTGCAGGTGTTAAGGAGTGTATTCATTCCGCTGATTCTGTTGCAAAACGTTTCTTAAACGGAAGCAAACGGAACAATTTGTCCAATAGAAACTCTTGTTTTGTTTGGACTAACGACTACACCCCAGATCAGCTAGATGCAGGAAAGGGTGTGCAAGGCGATATTTAATGTCTCACTGTCTGTCACCTTGATTACTCCAATTTGTCTCTCGACCTACGTTATAAACTTTCCTTTGTAGGCTAGGTTGTAGCAACCTAATGATGGGTATAGGGCAAATTCGAGTATCATGTTGTTGCCTAAACATGTAATGAATACTCAGGGAGAAAAAGGTGTAGATTCACGCGCAGAGCGCGGCAGGGGTTTATTTTGCCTTCGCAAAAGGCAGGAATCGTGGTCACAGGCAGGCAATGGTCATACACAGGTAGGCAAACAGGCAGGAGAATCAAAAACTAGGACTGAAGGCTATAACTGGTTCTCACAAACGAGCTAGGAAAAGGCTTAGTAGAGTCAAAACGAACAATACCTCACAAGGCACAAACAGAATGAACTGAACTAAATAAGGAGATAATGAGACCAGGTGAGTAACAAACACAGGTGAAACCAATGAACAAAAATTAAAGACAGGGCTACGTTCAAAAACACAAAGAAACAGGGCTAAGTTCAAGAACACAAGGTTGACTAAGAAAATAAATACAGAACCTTACAAAACCTATCGATGTTACATTGAACTGGGTGAATGGAATATGAATGACAGCCATCCAATATGCTGTAATAGAAATAAGGCCATGCTCATAAAACAATTATAATCCTCCCTAATCTTAAACGGCATCGACCGCCACTGGTAGCTACTGTAGGCTACAGGCCTAGGCCCTACCTGTCAAAATATGTCAAGAGATATTGCTCCACTGCTTCATCTGCTGGGGCAGGAGAAGGATAGTGAGGCCCTATTCTGTAACGCAATGCACTGCAGGCCTAATCTGGTGGGAGAGTGCAGCCATGGAGTAAACAAGTTTATTCAACTCCAGTGAATCAACAGTGCATGGATGAATTATCGAACAAGCTACTTGACAAGATTCAACAAACTAATGGCATTAGAATACAATGTTTCACACTATCATGGAAATGTCCCCAAAGCATATTGCTGCCAGGATCTTTATTTTTTATTTTTTTAACACTGCTTTATTTAGGTTATTTAATTAATCTTGACTAATCATCAAGCAGCTGATTAGTTGAAGCAGGTGTATAAGTGCTGGTCAGGAACAACAATGTGCAGTCCATTGGGGTAGGCTTTATGACTATGGGCCTTGGGTTGCACTTTTGGGACTATTCCATTGGCTTCCATTGAACCAGGCAAGCTCAGTCAATTGTCTGAAAGAAAACAAACAGTATTTCAACACAGGTGTGTAGAAAAAGTATGAAAAATGTACGCACTCACTAACTGTAAGTCGCTCTGGATAAGAACGTCTGCTAAATGACTGAAATGTAAAATGTAAAATGTAGAAACATCTGTCTGCTCTCTCTAACAGCCTCTTTGCTCCTCACAGGAAGTTGAGTCACTTAACTGCTTTCACTTCTGCTTCTTACACACTGTGGAAGTTGAGATTCAAATCCAGCAGCAGGCCCCTCGATAGAGAACATACACACACAGTTGAGTCCTCAAGGACACTGAACCTGAACTAGTTGAATAGACTGACTCTCTAGCCAACCAGTAACATCAGTATATCAGGTACCAGGGAGGGAGATGAGAACCAGTGGACACTTCAGCCCTCCAGTCGAAAACGCCATTGTCACTTATAGCAGAAACATAAGTGAAGGAGAAACTATGTCTAAGATAGAGTCACAGGGGCTGTGTTTACACAGCCACCCTAAGAACTCAAATAAGATTTGCTTTCTATATCTGATATTTTTTTCTGACTGTCCACGTTTAGTTTTATGTGTGACCCATATCAAATGTGCGTATTCACGCTGATGTAGCCTTTGAGCAACTACAGGAAGTGATGTTACAGGCTAGCTAAAAAACCCACTTCAGAGCAAAAAAATCTAATCTGAGTGTCCAGACAGAGGTCGTATATGGAGGATCAGGTTTGTATCAGGATTGAGATCCACATATGAAGGTGGTATAAATCGGAAGTCAAAAGATCAGATTCCATGTGTTTTTTTTCCTGTTCACACATTAAGGAAATCAGATAGGAATCAGACATGCAAATAATTGGCAAAATATCTGAATTGGGCTGCCTGGCTGTGTTTCAATATGTACAAGAGTAGGTTAATAGTCTGAACCTACAACTTGAAGCATACAGCAGTGTGTTAACTGTACACCTGTACTTTTTCTGTAGTAGGACTATATTATAAGAGAAAAGGAAAGGTGGCTATGAAGGAAATGAAGCAAAGAGAGGAAGCTATGAAGGAATGAGGCAAGGAGAGGAAGCTATGAAGGAAATGAATCAAGGAGAGTATGTGCTTAAGGAAAGGAGACAAGGATAGGAAGCACAACTCCTTGAGTTGCCTAACACTGCACACGTCTGCCTTCAGGAAAACCCACTTTACACTTATGAAACCCAGTTTTTTGTTGACAACTCTTCCTTATATGGGGGACAGAGACAGAGACACGTTGACTTCCTGGTCTAGGCCTCTCCCCTTCAGTAATTTCCTGTTTGTCATCCAGAGGAGATGACATTGCCTTTAGACACTGATCTAAGGTCAGTTTTGCATTGCCCCCTTAAGGTTAGGACTCCAGAAGGGTATACTGATCCAAGATCTGTCCCTAGGCAACTTAAACCCAGAGTATCTAGTGGAGGTGGGGTGTCCATGGACCTATTGCTCAGGTCTGGTTCTAGGAGCATATGTCTGGAAGGGCAGTTCAATTTTTGTTGGTTTGTTTCAAAGTTCGTTTACTGCAATTTTAACCATTTAACATGACTTGAGCATAATCAATTGGGTGGGCAACATGACATTTTGAGTGGGCAGTGCCCAATCCGGCCCTACAATGACTATAGCTTTACATTCAAATCCAGAATGCATGTAGTATGCATGCTCAACAACAGCTGAACAGCCAAATAAAGACTAACATTGTCTTGTTTAAACTCTTGTTTTAACCAGCATTCTTTCCTTGTGAAACAACTCTCATCTGATGCAATATTTACAAAATCATTGTATTTCTCAACACTCTCTCACACATGATTGGTCAGTAAAAGCTCCTATTAGCTTGTTGATTGGCTGAGGGTCCCAGTAGATTGGGCATGGATAAACCTGGTTCCTGTTCATTAGAGTACAACCAGGGGAGAACGACTGCACCTTTTCATTGAAGCCACAGAAGTTCAAGGCCGCTGCGGTACATTGTTAGCAGAAAACAAGATCCTTCATTATAGTGAATGGAAAAATGGCTAAATGGTCACTCTTCGTGTAAATAAAAAAAATGTAGAAGACAATCATGATACCAATAATTGCTTTTAATACACCAGATACAGGTTCTTGAACCAATTTTTGTTAAATATCACACAGAAGAAGTTATAAGTGAACCGTTTTAAGAAACTAGGCATATGTTGCATGTCACTAGGAGAGGCATTTGAACGTTTTTTTATTTGATTTTTTATCAAAATAAATTTTGGGGCAGAAATGCCTTCTTGAACATGTGAACTTTCATGTGCCTCAATAACAAATGTGTCTGTAAATACGAATACAATTGTTAAATAACGAGCCTAGTTGGTTTAGCCACGGAAAAATATAGGAACTTGATTGGCTGAGATAATGGATGGGTTGGACATGCCGAGAGATGAGTTCGGATTGGTCTGCCATGTAGCATGCTTCTGTCTATAACACTAGCTGCTAAGTATGTGTGGATAATCCTGTCTATGGCAGTTTTTTTTTTAATATCATGAAGAACTGAAAAAGTTGTGCTACTGCTCTCAACATTGCTGCCCTGAAGTTAATAGGGCTATCGACAAAGCTCAGTGGGAAAATGTTGTGATGGACTACTTTCTGGAGGATGATCGTGCCATGCTGACACTCTCTGACTCTGAAAATGAATCAGACAATGAGGAAATCCCTGATTTAAGTAAAAACATTATAATTGAACCCAACATTGTAGTATCTTCTGATGACAATGGTGCGGAAGAAACGGTGTAGTTGTCACGGAAGAAGTTGACCAAGTTTTGAAACCAGTTGAATGCCCGGTTGAAGCAGAGAGATGATTGCCAAATGCGGAGAGAGTCCAAAAGAGAACACAGAAAGAAGGCTGTTGTATAAAACACTCGTCTCCGGATTACATCTTCAATCTAAGGGCAACCATGGCATCCATGGCAGAGAGAGAAGCATTCATCCATGTATACAGGTAAGAGTCTAGCTACATTTTCAGCTATTATAAGTTTCAAATTTTGTCAGAAAGTTGTTTTCATTGTAAATTAAAGCGTACTGTTAGCATTTTACATTTACATTTTAGTCATTTAGCAGACGCTCTTATCCAGAGCGATTTACAGTTAGTGAGTACATAAATTTTTCATACTGGCCCCCCATTGGAAACGAACCCACAACCCTGGTGTTGCAAGCGCCATGCTCTACCAACTGAGCTACAGGAGGCACGGAGCAATTGGGCTCCGTACCTCCTGTCATCCTGATTTCCGGACCTTTTTTGGAATATCATTATATTACATTTTTTTAGATTATCGGTCAGGGCCCAGGTCTGACAGAACCTGTGCAGATGATCTAGATGCTGCTCTAACCCCTCCTTAGTGGGAGACAGTAGCACCAGGTCATCTGCGTACAGCAGACACTTGATTTCAGTGTTGTGTAGAGTGAGACCAGGTGCTGCCGATTCTTCTGTTTTTGCCAATTCATGTTAAATAGTGTTGGACTTATTGGACAGCCCTGTTTCACTCCACGTCCCTGAGAGAAGAAGTCTGTTTGCTTGTTGCCGATTTTAATCGCACATTTGTTTTTAGTGTACATTGATTTAATAACATCATATGTTTTCCCTCCAATACCACTTTCTATTAGTTTGTAAAAAATACCTTCATGCCAAATTGAATCAAATGCTTTCTTGAAGTCTACAAAACACGGGAGATTTGTCTTTGTTTTGGTTTACTTGTTTGTCAATTAGAGTGTGGAGGGAGTAAATGTGGTTTGTTGTGCAATATTTTTTTTACAAATGCTAAGGACGTTGTGTTCATCACATAGCTCCTGAGTGGCGCAGTGGTCTAAGGCATTGCATCGCAGTGCTAACTGTGCCACTAGAGATCCTGGTTCGAATCCAGGCTCTGTTGCAGCAGGCCGCGACCGGGAGACTCATGGGCGGCGCACGATTGGCCCAGCGTTGTCTAGGGTAGGGGAGGGAATGGCCAGCAGGGATGTAGCTCAGTTGATAGAGCATGGCGTTTGCAATGCCAGGGTTGTGGGTTCGATTCCCACGGGGGGCCAGTATAAAAAAATATGTATTCACTAACTGTAAGTCGCTCTGGATAAGAGCGTCTGCTGAATGACTGAAATGTAAAATGAAATGATGTAGTCTGCTGTTTATGATACTGCAGATAATTTTCCCCAAGTTGCTGTTAATGCAAATTCCTCTGTAATTATTTGGGTCAAATTTGTCTCCATTTTTATAAATTGGTGTGATCAATCCTTGGTTCCAAATATCGGGGAAAATACCTGCAGTTAGGATAATGTTGAAGAGTTTGAGTATAGCCAATTTGAATTTGTGGTCTGTATATTTGATCATTTCATTTAAAATACCATCATCACCACAGGCCTATTTGGGTTGCAGACCGCACCACCCTCTGGAGACCCCTGCGGTTGCGGGGGGTGCAGTTGCCGTACTAGGCGGTGATACAGCCCGACAGGATGCTCTCAATTGTGCATCTGTAAAAGTTTGTGAGGGTTTTAGGTGCCAACCCAAATTGTTTCAGCCTCCTGAGGTTGAAGAGGCTCTGTTGCACCTTCTTCACCACACTGTCTGCGTGGGTGGACCATTTCAGTTTGTCAGTGATGTGTACGCCAAGGAACTTGAAGCTTTCCACCTTCTCCACTGCAGTCCCGTCGATGTGGATAGGTGGGTGCACCCTCTGCTGTTTCCTGAAGTCCACAATCCTCTCCTTTGTTTTGTTGACGTTGAGTGAGAGGTTATTTTCCTGGCACCACACTCCCAGTCCCCTCACCTCCTCCCTGTAGGCGGTCTCATCATTGTTGGTAATCAAGCCTACTACTGCAAACTTGATGATTGAGTTGGAGCCGTGCTTGGCCACGCAGTCATGGGTGAACAGGGAGTACAGGAGGGGGCTGAGCAAGCACCCTTGTGGGGCCCCAGTGTTGAGGATCAGCGAAGTGGAGATGTTGTTTCCTTCCTTCACCACCTGGGGGCGGCCCGTCAGGAAGTCTAGGACCCAGTTGCACAGGGCGGGGTTCAGACCCAGGGCCTCAAGCTTAATGATGAGCTTGGAGGGTACTATGGTGTTGAATGCTGAGCTATAGTCAATGAACAACATTCTTACATAGGTATTCCTGTTGTCCAGATGGGATAGGGCAGTGTGCAGTGCGATGGCGATTGCATCGTCTGTGGATCTATTGGGGCTGTAAGCAAATTGAAGTGGGTCTAGGGTGACAGGTAAGGTAAAAGTGATATGATCCTTGACTAGTCTCTCAAAGCACTTCATGATGACAGAGGTGAGTGCTACGGGGTGATAGTCATTTAGTTCAGTTACCTTTGCTTTCTTGGGTACAGGAACAATGGTGGCCACCGTGAAGTATGTGGGAATTGGATGACCGTTGAAATCGATTTTTTCCAACCTGAGTTTTTTTGGGGCGAGTTCCTAGTTATTTTGAACGCATCATTAGAGTTGGGATCATGGTTCATTGTTTAGCTTGCTAGCAAGCTACATGTCTAAACAAAAGACTCCACAATGCAAATAACCATTTCACTGTACCGTTTACACCTTCTGTATCCTGTGCATATGACAAATAAACTCCGATTTTATTTGATATAGTGGGTGTTTACCAGAGGCAGTAATGTGAATAATAACATGACCTGCACCAAAGTCAGATTAGGATTATAGGCCAAGGACTAGATAAAGTTTATTTGTTCTACTACTTTTTGCTACTACTTGCACCACTTTTAGTCTTGAAATCTTTGTTTGTTTACTACCTACACTGTGAATCCTTAAAGAGATGGGTGGGGCTAAGTCTTAAGTGGGTGTGAACGACGCTGAATGGGTGTAGACAAAGAAGAGCTCTCCAGTAGGTGTACCAAAACATTCAAGGGCCGTTTTCTCAAAAATGGGTTTACAAGTTTAGCAACTTTCAAAGCATAATTATTTTCTCATTGTTCCTCAAATGCAGTGTATGATATACCATTTTCTAGCTCGGAGTCTCTACTTTTATCCAATGTAAAAAAAAACACAATTTCAAATTTTGCTACATTGGACCGAATACAGGTGGTGGGTCCTTTAAGGATAATTTAGCTGTAGCCTGGTCAGCCTTCAACTTGAGCTACTCAATGAGAGGGGGTAACACTGAGCTAGCCTGTAACATCACTTCCTGTAGTAGCTCAAATTGCACAGTGTGTCTCCATGAGATGACATCTTAACCGATTTAATTTGGTTTCAATGCGCTAGGAATAGGAATGAATAGTGTCACATAATCGATGGCTTTGTCCATTCATACAGTCATTGAGTACAACGTTGTGGAACATTAATATACTGTATATAACATGCCTCTGTGACATAAGGAATTGTGTCAGCTCGATTCATGACATTTCTATCTGAAACACTCAGAACATTGCACCCTCTTAAAAGCAACCCAGATTGATTGACAAACCTAATGCAATGGTAAATCTTAGCGCTGGCGGTAGGGCTATTGGTCCGGGATGTGTCAGAATTATTTCTGCTATTTTCACTGCGGGAGTTATGAGTGCCACAGCTGGTAATGGCGCAAAAGGACTGGGTTTTGATTAATTAATTAATTATAGGTGTGATGAGGGCTTGGCCACTCATTGGCCAATCAATGTGTTTCATGGCTTAATACTGCATTCCGTTCTGTAGGCTATTGATGATCTTTGCATTGTCATTAACTCCAATTCGGCTGGGGACACAGAATATTCTCTTCCTAGTCCATTGTGGATTGATATAGTTTATTAAATAGCATAGGCTACAGTAACAAAAACTGTGTTTGGAGTGTTGACAATCCATATTGTTGTAATTGGCTTCAACAAGTATAGTCCTTTATGCATCACACTTTTCCTCAACTAAAAAATACTAGGCTCCAGTAAATTGTATTGTATGTGTGAGGCACATTCTCAATAAGCAAGATATAGCCTAGGCCAAGGTTTCCGAAACTCGGTCCTGGGGACCCCAAGGGTTGCACTTTTTTTTTTTTTTTTACCCTAGCACTACACAGCTGATTCAAATAATCAACTAATCATCAAGCTTTGATTATTTGAATCAGCTTTGTAGTGCTAGGCAAAAAACTAAAAGTGCACTCCTTGGTGTCCCCAGGACCGAGTTTGGGAAACACTGGCCTTGGCCTACCGTTGATAGGGTGTTATAGGACTGAATCATTTGAATATGTTTGGAGGAGGGAGTCTTTGGTAACTGGACAACAGCGCTCATTGCAAATGGGGATGGATACAAGCCGAATGGAGTAGCCTATGCACTGCAGGTAGGCCTATGTTAATTGTAAATAATGCAAGAGCATTACACTGTAACAAGTATTGTAGTTAATTGTAATAACTCATAGATACACTGTAATAACAACATGTAACTAGTGGTAATTGCAGTCTGTAATTACAGAGGTATAACAACAAATGCTTGTTACCATGCTTGTTACAAATGGGCAAGTTTCCACTAAATTCACCAATTTAGTGTTTCATTTCTTCTCAGCTGCATCTGATTCAGTAACAACTGTCACAAGATTGCAATCCCTTGTGGACAGATGCACTAGGTGTCCAAGATTACAAAGGTTGGAGGCTCAATAGGCTCTAATTGCCTACCTGTATATGCACACTCTTCAAAATCTCCATTCAATGTTGTTGCTAGCGCTTGCCCCCAAAAAAGTGTACCATCTGGGTTAACTCGGTTGAGTTTACAGAAATAGATCAGATATAGGACAATCTCACTAAGTTCAGGGTGTCATCCCAGATTATAATAATTAAAAAATAACGTTACCCGTTATGACAACCTGAACCTCCTTGCCATCCAAGTGAGAGGATAAACCCACAAGTACACCACAGAGTAAATATAATATCTGCATAAGTACAATATAATTACTAGGTGTTACACCGGATTTAGCTATTTAAAATGAAGTGTAGCTTGAGGGATACTTACTTGTAATTAATGTGTAGTTTTATAGTACATTACCCATCCTGACAACCTGTTCCTCATATTATGGTTTCCGGAAGCGCCATCTAAGTTGGAGGATAAACACGCTAGTACACCACAGAGTACATATAATATCTGCATAAGTACAATGTAATTAGACCCCAGAGCCCTTAATTACAGAGTTACGTCAATGAGTTGGTCGGTTTTCAATTGGCTAACACTTATCACTTGGTTTGTGCAGGCTGAAATATGGTGCGTTGGGATGCTATCGGAAAGTTTTACATATTTGTAACAAACATGGTAACAATCATTTGTTGTTACACCTCTGTAATTACATTTAAGTGATAATACCAGAGAAGCCGGTGTTTGGAGGATATATTGTCACGGGTATTGTTAGGCCCGAGATGAAGTCGAGGGCCGGCAATTCGTGCCAATATATCCTCCAAACACCAGCTTCGAGGGCATTATTACTTTTATACAACGGGTTACCAACATATTCAAATAATGATTGACATATTTTCATTGAAAACGTTATTTTGAAACATTTATTCTGTAACGATCCCGGCAGTCTGAGTCGGGTCCTGTCTGGTGACTAGTTTTTCTGTTCGTGATCTCCAGTTTCCCGAGGGTTCGGGAACGCTCCGGGGAGCTCTCTTGATTTCCGCACCTGCATCCCATCAGCAATCTGCACACCTGGTCCTGATCATCACCCTTCTTAGGCTCTGGCCTAACATCCAGTCCCTGCCGGATCGTTAGCCATGAACAGTAGGTTTACCAGAGTATCAGTCTTAGAGCCTAGCGTTAGTTTTGTTGTTTTTGCACCGTGTTGGTTTGTTGCTTACTTACCCCCGTTTTGTTCCATCTGCAGTCACCCGTCCGGAACCTTCATCCAACCTCTGCCTGGTGGTCGGCGGCTGCCGACCCAGGATGGGATCAACCACTGCACCCCCAACAACTAATCAACGCCGCCCGCTCTGTTCCCTGGATTATTCAGCATCACTCTTGAATTTGTAATAAACACTCACCTTCGTTTCAACTTACCTTGTCCTGGTCTGCTTCTGGGTTCTGGCTTAGCAACTCGTGACAGAACGATCCGGCCAGTAATGAACCCAGCGGACCTGGACTCTGTTCGCCATGCCATTACCCATCAGGAGAAGATGTTGGGCCATCATAGCACGGTACTACAGGAGATCGCGTTGTCAGTTCGGAACCTTTCTACCGGTCTGACGGAGGTCCAGAACCAACGCAAGTTTCCGGTGGAGGATCCACTAACGGTTTCACCCATCTCGCCTGCCGCTTCTGGAGCTGTGTCCTTCCGTGAGCCCAAGGTTCCGACGCCGGATAGATATGAGGGGGAGCTGGGAAGATGCCGTTCCTTCCTTATGCAGTGTGGATTAGTGTTCGATCTACAGCCCTACTCTTATGCCACAGACAAGGCTAGGATAGCCTTTGTGATTGCGTTGCTGCGTGGTCGAGCGCTGGAGTGGGCTTCAGCCGTTTGGGAACGACAAGACCCCTGCATGGCTTCATACCAGGGGTTCACGGCCGAGATGAGGAAGCTCTTCGACCATTCCGTCCGAGGGAGGGACGCAGCTAGGCGCCTGTTTTCGCTTCACCAAGGAACTCGCAGCGTGGCCGACTTCGTGATCGAGTTCAAGACGTTGGCTGTGGAGAGTGGGTGGAACGAGGAGTCTCTGCAAGCGGCCTTTTACCAGGGTCTGTCGGAGCAGCTCAAGGATGAGTTGATCTCCTATCCGGAGCCTAGTGACCTGGACAGCTTGGTAGCCTTGTCTATTCGGGTGGATAATCGAGTCCGAGAGCGAAGGAGGGAGAAGCAATGGGGTCCGTCCAATCGATCAGCTTCTCAGTTCCCAGTCGGGTCGGGTGGTGGACCAGAACACGCCGATCATTCTCCACCACAAAGGATTAGTGGAGAGGTCCTCTCTCCCGATTCTGAACCCATGCAAGTGGGGCGGCACGGGTTAACCAAGGAGGAGCGTCAACATAGACGTAAGACCAACTGCTGCCTCTACTGTGGTAGCTCGGGACATTACATCTCCACTTGTTCCCGGCGGTCGTCAAACTGCCCGGCTCGCTAAAGTTGGGAGGACTTTTAGCGAGCCAGTTTCAACCTCTCAGTACCTCTGTCAGACCCCGTTTCCCGGCTACCCTTGTGAACAGGAATCAGAGCTTAGCGATTAACGCTTTTATCGATTCAGGTGCCGATGGAAGCTTTCTTGATGCCGAGTTGGTGGAACAGCTGGGGCTTTCCAAGGAGCAATTGCCGGAAGCCATTGAAGCGACCACTCTGAACGGCAGTAGTCTGGCACGTATCACGATGAGGACTGAACCGGTTAAGATGCGGTTGTCGGGGAATCATTCTGAGATGATTTCATTCTTCATTCTGCCGTCTTCCCATGTTCCTCTGGTCCTTGGATACCCCTGGCTGAAGGAACACAATCCCACGTTCGATTGGGTGACGGGCAAGGTAACGAGTTGGAGCCTTGATTGTCATGCTAACTGTCTCAAGACTGCCTGCCCCCATTCGGTTCCCAGTCAGGTGATTGAGGCTAAACCCCCAGATTTGTCCCTGGTTCCCGAGACATATCACGATTTGGGGGAAGTTTTCAGTAAGCAGAAGGCTCTGTCACTCCCTCCCCACCGACCATATGATTGTGCCATCAACCTGTTCCCTGGAGCTGTCTACCCCAAGGGAAGGTTATACAGTATCTCCCGACCTGAACGTGAGGCTTTGGAGACCTACATCAAGGAGTCCCTAGCTGCTGGTCTCGTTCGTCCCTCGTCATCACCCCTGGGGGCAGGATTCTTCTTTGTGGGTAAGAAGGATGGCTCTCTTCGACCGTGTATTGATTATCGGGGGTTGAATGACATCACGGTCAAGAACAAGTATCCCCTGCCCTTGATGAGTTCTGCCTTCGACTCCTTACAGGGTGCTACGGTGTTCACCAAGCTAGACCTACGCAATGCGTATCACATGGTCCGGATCAGAGAGGGGGACGAGTGGTTGACGGGTTTCAATACACCGATGGGTCACTTCGAGTATCAGGTGATGCCGTTTGGACTGACCAATGCTCCAGCGGTATTCCAGAGTATGGTGAACGACGTCCTGAGAGATATGATCGGTCTCTTTGTGTTTGTTTACCTGGATGACATTCTGATCTTCTCGAAGGAACCTTCCGACCACGTCCAGCATGTCCGGCAGGTTCTGCAGCGATTGTTGGAGAATCGCCTGTTCGTGAAGGCCGAGAAGTGCGAGTTTCACGCCCACACGACATCCTTTCTCGGGTACATCATCTCCAGGGGAGAGATTAGGATGGACCAGGAGAAGGTTAGAGCGGTTCTGGAATGGGCCCAGCCCGGTACGAGATTGCAGCTCCAGAGATTTTTGGGGTTTGCGAATTTCTACCGCAGATTCATCCGGGATTACAGCCGTGTGGCCGCTCCGTTAACTGCCTTGACTTCCAGTATCAGGACCTTCAAGTGGAATCCGGAGGCGGATCGAGCGTTTCTGGATTTGAAGAGGCGATTCACCAACGCACCGATTCTCTCTCAACCGGACACGGCCCGTCAGTTCGTCGTTGAAGTGGACGCGTCTGATGTGGGAGTTGGCGCCATCCTGTCGCAGCGATGCTCCACGGACAGTAAACTCCATCCCTGCGCCTACTACTCGTCGCCTTTCGCCTGCGGAGAGGAATTACGATGTGGGTAACCGGGAGCTTCTCGCGGTGAAACTTGCCTTGGAGGAGTGGCGCCACTGGTTGGAGGGGGCGGAGCAACCGTTTATTGTCTGGACTGACCACAAGAATCTTGCTTACGTGCAATCGGCTAAACGTCTCAACTCCCGTCAGGCCAGGTGGGCGTTGTTTTTCGGACGATTCAAGTTTTCCCTGACGTTCCGACCTGGATCTAAGAACGGCAAGGCGGACGCCTTGTCCCGGATGTTCTCCAAGACGGAGGAGAGTGGGTCCAAGACCGAGACAATTCTCCCCCGGAACTGCGTCGTGGGAGCAGTTATGTGGAAGATTGAGGAGGAGGTGCTGGCGGCCCTTCGGACTCAGCCCGGTCCCGGTAACGGTCCACCCGGTCGGTTGTTTGTGCCTGAGTCGGTTCGTCCTGCTGTCCTCAAATGGTCCCACGCCAGCAAGATGGCTTGTCACCCTGGCGTGGCTCGGACAATGGCGTTTCTTCGCAGACGTTTTTGGTGGCCTGCCATGGCCGAGGATACTCGGGGTTTTGTTGCTGCCTGTCCAGTGTGTGCGCAGAATAAGAGTACCAATCGGCCCAGCTCTGGACTACTTCACCCCCTTCCTATTCCCCGGCGACCATGGTCGCATCTGGCCCTGGACTTCGTCACTGGGTTGCCCGCTTCTGAGGGGAACACGGTCGTTCTGACTATCGTGGACAGATTCAGCAAGTTCGCCCACTTTGTGCCAATTGCCAAGCTTCCCTCTGCCTCGGAGACGTCCGAGATCCTGGTTAGGGAGGTTTTCAGGGTCCACGGTTTGCCCAGTGATATCGTTTCCGACCGTGGCCCTCAGTTTACCTCTGCTGTCTGGAAGTCCTTCTGTTTGGCCATTGGAGCTACAGTCAGTCTCACATCTGGTTTTCACCCCCAATCCAATGGTCAGGCGGAGAGAGCCAACCAGAAGATGGAATCCACGCTACGCTGTCTGGTCTCTTCCAACCCCACCTCCTGGGTCTCTCAGTTGCCTTGGGTTGAGTATGCCCACAATACTCTCCCTACATCTGCCACTGGGATGTCTCCCTTCCAGTGCCTGTATGGCTACCAACCTCCCCTGTTCCCTTCTCAGGAGAAGGAGCTCTCAGTGCCTTCTGTTCAGGCCCATATTCGTCGTTGCCACCGGACCTGGCATCGGGCCAGAAAGGCACTCCTTAGAGTTTCGGACCGGTATCAGCTCCAGGCGAATCGTCGCCGGATCCCCGCTCCCACCTATACCATCGGAGATAGGGTTTGGTTGGCCACACGGGATCTTCCGTTACGGACTGAGTCTAGGAAGTTGTTACCGAAGTTCATTGGTCCGTTTGTGGTGGAGAAGGTGATCAATCCAGTGGCAGTTCGACTCAAACTACCGAGGACGCTCAGAGTCCATCCCACCTTTCATGTCTCCTGCCTCAAGCCTGTCTTCCTCAGTCCTCTGTTGCCTCCTCCGCCTCCTCCTCCTCCTCCTCGGATGATCGGAGGTGGTCCTGCCTACACGGTGCGTCGCATCATGGATTCCAGACGGCGGGGCCGGGGTTTCCAGTATCTCGTGGACTGGGAGGGGTATGGTCCTGAAGAGAGGAGTTGGATTCCGCGGCGACAGGTCCTAGATGCTGACCTCATCAGTGACTTCTACCGCCTCCATCCTGGCGCTCCGGGGAGTCCGCCCGGTGGCGTTCGTCGGAGGGGGGGTACTGTAACGATCCCGGCAGTCTGAGTCGGGTCCTGTCTGGTGACTAGTTTTTCTGTTCGTGATCTCCAGTTTCCCGAGGGTTCGGGAACGCTCCGGGGAGCTCTCTTGATTTCCGCACCTGCATCCCATCAGCAATCTGCACACCTGGTCCTGATCATCACCCTTCTTAGGCTCTGGCCTAACATCCAGTCCCTGCCGGATCGTTAGCCATGAACAGTAGGTTTACCAGAGTATCAGTCTTAGAGCCTAGCGTTAGTTTTGTTGTTTTTGCACCGTGTTGGTTTGTTGCTTACTTACCCCCGTTTTGTTCCATCTGCAGTCACCCGTCCGGAACCTTCATCCAACCTCTGCCTGGTGGTCGGCGGCTGCCGACCCAGGATGGGATCAACCACTGCACCCCCAACAACTAATCAACGCCGCCCGCTCTGTTCCCTGGATTATTCAGCATCACTCTTGAATTTGTAATAAACACTCACCTTCGTTTCAACTTACCTTGTCCTGGTCTGCTTCTGGGTTCTGGCTTAGCAACTCGTGACATATTCATACTATTTAATCCTTCCACAATATATAGTCCCGACACAAATCTAGAGTTGCTACCCAACCTGGCTGGTCGTTTGTTCTATCGGTTCGGTTGCTAGAGACGCGACTCAGTCGTTCAGTCTTTTTGATCTGTACTAATGTTCCAATGCCATACTGGCTGGCTACGTTCTTATCCCTTGCTTGCTAGCTAGCCAACTACGGCAAATTTACAGTCACGTCAAAAAGTTCAGTCAGAATAACAGCAAAGTAGCCGTATTTGCATTTGTTTAAGCTGTTTTCTAGTGACATTTATTTATATACATCCATAATAAGCTAATGAGACGCGATTTTGCCTGGCATAGAAAATATGCTCACTCGTCAGGACACTGTTGTTCAGAGGACCTAGACAACAACACAGCTGACACAATCACTTCAAACTGAATCTGAAAAGACTGCAAACTAGCTGCATTTCATTTCGTTTTAAGTTTTTTCAATTGACATTTCTTTGTATATATTCATAAAAATGATGCCAGCTGATTCATGAGTTCGACTGGCTGACTGCCTGCCTGTCTGTCTCGTCCGGACTCCCGACACATTCATTACTATGGGACAGCTGGAAATCGAATTTGAATATTGAAACAATGTTGCAAATGTCGGAGAGACAGACAGCAAGGTTTATACAAATCTCCGCTGTTGAAAACTAAATGTTAGTCTAAAAGAAATGTGATATAATGTCTAGATGCTTTTTATAGTGGAGATCAAGTTTATAAATTGCTTGGCTGGGCTGATGAGACAGTGGATTGTGCAGTCAGATGAAAAAGAGTAAATAGGCATTTAAACGTCATAGATTTAGCCGGTGGTAACTTGTGGAATAGACACCGGCTGGAATGCGGTTTTATCCAATCAGCATTCAGGATTAGACCCACCCCTGTATAAACTGCAATTACCACCAGTTACATGTTGTTATTACAGTGTAACTATGTATTATTGATGGGACTTGAGAAGCAAACGTCCCATTCTAAATCTTCGTTATACTTCTTCTTCTTCTTTTTCTAATTATTATTTGAAACGTTACTCCTCCTACACAGTTTAAGCTAGAAACACCGTTCAAACTTATTCGTATTCTGATAAAATGTTACAGCTGTTTTAGTAACCGAATCAACAACATTTTCTGTAACTTTTTTGCAAACAACTGCCGTTTTGACCACTACGCCAACAAGTTAGACAAAACGTTTACCAATCTGTAGATAGAGCTGTTTTAGTAACCCATCAACTGCATTCTTTCTAGCTGCAGTAGGTCAGGTCAGAAGCTAGCAGATTAATTATTTACCAACAACAGCTTCAAATTCCAATAAAACTGCATCACGTTTTGAAGTTCACTTTCCTTGCTTTGTCTAACAACACTATCACGAATCTAGCAAATACGTTTTGTGGGTCAGAGCGCAGTATTTAGTTAGTAGTAAAGCATGTCAAGAACCTACGGTTGAAACTAGCCAGCTAGCCAGCTAACTAGCTACTTGCTATTAGCCACCATTAGCGGTCTTCACCACTGTCCGTGGCCTGCACTACCTACCAGCCAGCTCTAGCCTGGACAATTATCGGCCAGCCTGCACGGCGTGCTATCGACCCAGAGCATATAGGATTTTCTGCCGGAATCACTGAATCACTGGACCTTAACACCGGACCATAGCTAGCTGCAAGCTGTTGTTGGCTAATCACCATTGTCCCGACATACCAGTTAGCCTTGAGCTAGTCTCGAGCCAGGCCCATCTCCCGGCTATCTACCTCTCTGTCAACCGGACGGGACCTCCTAGTGTCGACACGGAGCCCCACCGATCCATCACGACTGGTCTGCCGATGTAATCAACTGATGTGGTTTCAACAGGCTTCCCGTTGCGACGACCATGAAGATCCATCTGCTAGCCCCGGCCCGCTAGCACGCACAATCAACAGCCGTGCCTCCTGCTCGCCTGTGCTGTAGCAGCCTACGAACTGCCCCCGGACTTACTTAGTGCTGTTCACTGGACCTTATGATCACTCAGCTACACAGCTAATGCCTGCTGGACTGTTCCTTTACACGGTACCCCATCCTGTTTATCTGTTTAGCCTCAGCCCAAACTTTCGTCGCCATTACCAGTTGTTGTCTTAGTCCTCTTGAATAACACCTGTGATTGCGTTATGCCTCTCTCCCATGTCAATATGCCTAGCCTATTGCTGTTTGGGTTAGTTCTTATTATACAATTTCACTGTAGAGCCCCAAGTTCCGCTCAACCACCCTCAGAGAGCTCATTTGTCCCACCCCCCATACACGCGGAGACCGGCTCAATCGGTACCTCCAGTGATGCTATCTCTTTCATAGTTACCCAATGCTTAGGTGTACCTCCACTGTACTCATATCCTTCCATATCCTTGTATGTACATAATGCCCTGAATCTATTCTACAACGCCCGGAAATCTGCCCCTTTTATTCTCTGTACCCAACGCACTAGAAGACCAGTTCTTAAAGCCTTTAGCCGTATCCTTATTATATTCCTCCTATGTTCCTCTGGTGATGTAGAGGTTAACCCAGGCCCTGTAGCCCCCAGTATCACTCCTACCCCCCAGGCGCTATCATTTGTTGACTTATGTAACCGTAAAAGCCTTGGTTTCTTGCATGTTAACATCAGAAGCCTCCTCCCCAAGTTTGAGTTATTCAATGCATTAGCACACTCTGCCAACCCTGATGTTCTAGCGGTGTCTGAATCTTGGCTTAGGAAGGCCACCAAAAATTCAGAAATGTCCATCCCGAACTACAACATTTTTCGTCTAGATAGAACTGCCAAAGGGGGCGGAGTTGCAATCTACTGTAGAGATAGCCTGCAGAGCTCTATCATACTATCCAGGTCTGTGCCCAAACAGTTTGAGCTTCTACTTCTAAAAATCCACCTTTCCAGAAATAACTCTCTCACTGTTGCCGCTTGCTACAGACCCCCCTCAGCCCCGAGTTGTGCCCTGGACACCATATGTGAATTGATTGCCCCCCATCTATCCTCAGAGTTCGTACTGCTTGGTGACCTAAACTGGGATGTGCTTAACACCCCGGCCATCCTACAATCTAAACTAGATACAATCTCACACAAATGATCAAGGAACCTACCAGGTACAACCCTAAATCCGTAAACATGGGCACCCTCATAGATATCATCCTGACTAATTTACCCTCTAAATACACCTCCGCTGTCTTCAACCAGGATCTTAGCGATCACTGCCTCATTGCCTGCGTCCGTAATGGGTCCGTAAACGACCACCCCTCATCACTGTCAAACGCTCCCTAAAACACTTCAGCGAGCAGGCCTTTCTAATTGACCTGGCCCAGGTATCCTGGATGGATATTGACCTCATTCCGTCAGTAGAGGATGCCTGGATGTTCTTCAAAAGTGCTTTCCTCTCCATCTTAAATAAGCATGCCCCATTCAAAAAAAATTCAGAACCAAGAACAGATATAGCCCCTGGTTCACCCCAGACTTGACATGCCCTTGACCGGCACAAAAACATCCTGTGGCGTACTGCATTAGCATCGAACAGCCCCCGCGATATGCAACTTATCAGGGAAGTCAGGAACCAACATACACAATCAACATACACACTCCTGAGTGGCGCAGTGGTCTAAGGCACTGCATCGCAGTGCTAACTGTGCCACTAGAGATCCTGGTTCGAATCCAGGCTCTGTCTCCGCCGGCCGCGACCGGGAGACTCATGGGCGGCGCACAATTGGCCCAGCGTCGTCCAGGGTAGGGGAGGGAATGGCCGGCAGGGATGTAGCTCAGTTGATAGAGAATGGCGTTTGCAACGCCAGGGTTGTGGGTTTGATTCCCACGGGGGGCCAGTATAAAAAAAAAAAATGTATTCACTAACTGTAAGTCGCTCTGGATAAGAGCGTCTGCTAAATGACTAAAATGTAAATGTAGTTAGGAAAAAAAAAAGGCTAGCTTTTTCAACAAAAAGAAAATGCATCCTGTAGCACTAACTCCAAAACGTTTTGGGACACTGTAAAGTCCATGGAGAATAAGAGCACCTCCTCCCAGCTACCCACTGCACTGAAGCTAGGAAACACTGTCATCACCGATAAATCTACGATAATCGCGAATTTCAATAAGCATTTTGCTACGGCTGGCCATGCTTTCCACCTGGCTACCCCCACCAGCTCTGCACCCTCCGCTGCAACTTGCCCATGCAACTTGCCCATGCCCCCCTCTGAGCTGGTCATGGGTGCACCTCAGCCACGCTCAAGGTCCTAAACGATATAATAACCGCGATCGATAAAAGACAGTACTGTGCAGCCGTCTTCATCGACCTGGCCAAGGCTTTTGACTCTGTCAATCACCGCATTCTTATTGGCAGACTAAATAGCCTTGGTTTCTCAAATGACTGCCTCGCCTGGTTCACCAACTACTTCTCAGATAGAGTTCAATGTGTCAAATCGGAGGGCCTGTTGTCTGGACCTCTCGCAGTCTCTATGGGGGTGCCACATGGTTCAATTCTCAGGCCGACTCTATTCTCTGTGTATATCAATGATGTCGCTCTTGCTGCTGGTGACTCTCAGATCCACCTCTACACAGACGACACCATTTTGTATACATCTGGCCCTTCATTGGACACTGTGTTAACAAACCTCCAAACAAGCTTCAATGCCATACAACACTCATTCCATGGCCTCCAACTGCTCTTAAACGCTAGTAAAACTAAATGCATGCTCTTCAACCGAACACTGCTTGCACTGCCCGCCCAACTAGAATCACTACTCTCTGCGGGTCTGACTTAGAATATGTGGACAACTACAAATACCTAGGTGTCTGGTTAGACCGTAAACTCTCCTTCCAGACTCACATTAAGCATTTCCAATCCAAAGTTAAATCTAGAATCGGCTTCCTATTTCGCAACAAAGCCTCCTTCACTCATGAAGACATGCCCTCGTAAAACGGACTATCCTACTGATCCTTGACTTCGGCGATGTCATTTACAAAATAGCTTCCAACACTCTAGTCAACAAATTGGATGTAGTCTATCACAGTGCCATCCGTTTTGTCACCAAAGCCCCATATACTGCCCACCATTGTGACCTGTACGCTCTCGTTGGCTGGCCCTCACTACATATTTGTCGCCAAACCCTCTGGCTCCAGGTCATCTATAAATCACTTCTAGGCAAATCCCTGCCTTATCTTAGCTCATTGGTCACCATAGCAACACCCACCCGTAGTATGCGTTCCAGCAGGTATATTTCACTGGTCATCCCCAAAGCCAACACCTCCTTTGGCCGCCATTCCTTCCAGTTCTCTGCTGCAAATGACTGGAACGAACTGAAAAAATCTCTGAAGCTGGAGACACTTATCTCCCTCACTAACTTTAAGCATCAGTTATCAGAGCAGCTTACCGATCACTGCACCTGTACACAGCCCATCTGTAATTAGCCCACCCAACTACCTCATCCCCATATTGTTATTTACATTGTTATTTATTTTGCTCATTTGCACCCCAGTATCTCTATTTGCACATAATCTTCTGCACATCTATCACTCCAGTGTTAATACTAAATTGTAATTATTTTGCACTATGGCCTATTTATTGCCTTACTTCCATAACTTACTGCATTTGCACACACTGTATATAGATTTTCTATTGTGTTATTGACTGTACGTTTTGTTTATTCCATATGTAACTCTGTGTTGTTGTTGTTTTTATCGTACTGCTTTGCTTTATCTTGGCCAGGTCGCAGTTGTAAATGATAACTTGTTCTCAACTGGCTTACCTGGTTAAATAAAGGTAAAAATAAAAATAAAAAGAACCACAGAATTGCTGAACACATCTAGTGACTACAACCACACAACTACTGACCACAACCACAAAACTTCTGACCACAACCACACAACTTCTGACCACAACCACACAACTACTGACCACAAAAATACTGACCACTCAACTACTGACCAAAACTACTGACCACAACCACACAACTGCTAACCACATCTAGTGACCACAACCACACAACTATTGACCGTAATCACACATCTTCTCACCACTCAACTACTGACCACAACTACTGACCGCAACCACACAATGTCTGACCGCAACCGCACAACTGCTGACCACATCTAGTGACCACAACCACACAACTACTGATCACATCCACACAACTTCTGACCACACATCTAAATCACCATAACTACTGACCACCACAATTACTGACCAGAACCACCTGGCCACAACTACTGGCCACAACTGACTGACCACAACCAAACACCTACTGACCACAACCATACTACTTCTGAACATACAACTACAGACCACTCAACTACTGACCATAACTACTGACCACAACCACACAACTGCTGAACACACAACTACTTACCACTCAACTACTGACCACATCTACTGACCACAACCAAACACCTACTAACCACAACCATACTACTTCTGAACATACAACTACAGACCACTCAACTACTGACCATAACTACTGACCACAACCACACAACTGCTGAACACACAACTACTTACCACTCAACTACTGACCACATCTACTGACCACAACTTCTGACCACAACCACACAACTACTGACCACAAACACACAACTTATGACCAAACAATTACTGACCACACACCTTATGACCACAACCACACAACTGCTGAACACATTTGGGGACCAAAAACAAACTACTGACCACAACCACATAACTTCTGTCCACAACCACACATCTACTGACAACAACCACTCAACTACTGACCACAACTACTGACCGCAACCACACAATGTCTGACCGCAACCGCACAACTGCTGACCACATCTAGTGACCACAACCACACAACTACTGATCACATCCACACAACTTCTGACCACACATCTAAATCACCATAACTACTGACCACCACAATTACTGACCAGAACCACCTGGCCACAACTACTGGCCACAACTGACTGACCACAACCAAACACCTACTGACCACAACCATACTACTTCTGAACATACAACTACAGACCACTCAACTACTGACCATAACTACTGACCACAACCACACAACTGCTGAACACACAACTACTTACCACTCAACTACTGACCACATCTACTGACCACAACCAAACACCTACTAACCACAACCATACTACTTCTGAACATACAACTACAGACCACTCAACTACTGACCATAACTACTGACCACAACCACACAACTGCTGAACACACAACTACTTACCACTCAACTACTGACCACATCTACTGACCACAACTTCTGACCACAACCACACAACTACTGACCACAAACACACAACTTATGACCAAACAATTACTGACCACACACCTTATGACCACAACCACACAACTGCTGAACACATTTGGGGACCAAAAACAAACTACTGACCACAACCACATAACTTCTGTCCACAACCACACATCTACTGACAACAACCACACAACTTCTGACCTTAACCACATAACTACTGACCACATCTAGTGACCACAACCACACAACTACTGACCACAACCACAACATTTCTGACCACACAACTACTGACCAGACATCTAAATCATGATAACTACCGACCACAACAACTACTGACCACAACCTTACAACTACTGACCACAACCGCAAAACTACTGACCACAACCACAAAACTTTTGAACACACAACTACTGGCCACTCAACTACTGACCACAACCACACAACTTCTGACCACAACCGCAAAACTACTGACCACAACCACACACCTTTGGCCACATAACCACTGACCACACTACTACTGACCACACAACTTCTGACCTCAACCACAAAACTGCTGAACACATTTGGGGACCACAAACAACTACTGACCACAACCACACAACTTATGTCCACAACCACACAACTACTGACCACAACCACACAAGTACTGACCACAACCACACAACTGCTGACCACATCTAGTGACCTCAACCATACAACTACTGACCACAATCACACATCTTCTGACCACACAACTACTGACCACACATCTAATCACCATAACTACTGACCACCACTATTACTGACCACAACCACACCACTATTGACCACAACCACACAACTACTGACCACACAACTACTGACCATAACTACAGAACCACAACTACTGATCACTACTGTAAACACAACTACTGCTCTGGTCTGCACTAGCTCTGGTCCAGCTTTGGTCCTGGGCGTTGCGTGCTAGCGCTGCCTCGTATTGCTCTGGTCTGCGCTATAAATTATAAATGAAATGTATTTACAAAGCCCTTTTTACATCAGCAGATGTCACAAAGTGCTTATACAGAAAGCCAGTCTATAACTACTTAAATGTGTATATATTAGCATATAATATACTAACAACAATAATTGTAACTCTTGGACTGTTCAAGCTACATACACCAAACCAACTTTCACATGTTCAGGCTATCCTAACTTCAAATTATTAAAAACTTTTATCAACAATAACTACATACATTTGTGTAAAATAACAACATTCATTATTGAACCATTCAAGCTAAAGACACCAAACCAATTTTCACATGTTCACGCTATATCACGAGTCAGGATAAGACCCAGATGCAAACCTAACCACCACCGTAAGGATAGTGGTGTGCCATCTGATGGAGGGAGACCAGTGACGAAGTCCAGGGATATATGGGACCAGAGGTGGTGAGGAACAGGGAGTGGTTGAAGGAGGCCAGCTCTTATATTGAGCACACACAGTGCAGGCGGCGATGAACGTGGAGACATCAGGAACCATGGTGGGCCACCAAAAATGTTGTCGTACAAAGGCCAGGGTCCAACGGGATCCAGGATGGCAGGCGAGTCTGGAGGAATGAGCCCATTCCAGGACCGGGGAACGGACGGAGTCCAGGACAAACATCCGGTTAGCTGGGCCCTGGTTCTCTATACCCCAGATGATTGCAGCCGCTAGACAATAAGTAGGGAGGAGGGTCTCAGGGTCCGACGGTGTAGCAGCGGGGCTATAGAGACATGAGAGCGCATCCGGCTTCACATTCTTGGACCCCGGGTGGTAGGAGAGGGTAAAGTTGAACCGAGTGAATAGCAGGGCCCATCGAGCTTGCCTAGAGTTGAGGCACTTGTGATCAGTCCACACAATGAATGGATGTTCCACCCCCTCTAACCAGTGCCTCCACTCCTCCAACGCCATCTTCAGCGCGAGTAGTTCTCAATTTCCCAAGTCATAGTTCCTCTCAGCGGAATTAAGATGATGGGAGAGGAAAGCACAGGGATGCAGCTTTTGGTCCTGGACAGAATGCCGGGACAGGACGGCCCCAACTCCGATGTCCAAGGCGTCAACCTCCACCATGAACTGACGGGATGGGTCCGGATGGATTAACAAAAAAAGCTGGTTCTCCAGGAGACGCTGGAGGACTTGTTCTTGACCTGAGCAGGAAAAAACAAGGACGTCATCGAGGTAGACGAACACGAACCGGTTCAACATGGAACACTGCAGGGGCGTTGGTCAGTCCGAATGGCATCACCAGGTGTTCGTAGTGCCCGCTAGCCATGTTAAAGGTTTTCTTCCACTCGTCTCCTTCCCGTATCCACACCAGATGGTAGAAATTTTGAAGGTCCAACTTAGAGAAGATCGTAGCTGCCTGGAGAGGCTCGAAAGCCGAGGCTAGGAGTGGTAGACCCCGGTAGTCGATACACGGGCACAGGGTTTTGTCCTTCTTCTCCACAAAGAAAAACCCTGCGCCGGCGGGGGAGGCAGAAGGACGGATACACCCTGCAGCCAGCGAGTCCAAGGCTTCTCCCAAGCCCAGAGGAAGACGTCCCGGGGCAGGCTGCGCCGACTTCAGGCAATGAGCTTGAAAGAACGGGCTCCAACCCTTGATAGAACCAACAGTTCAGTCGATAAGGGGATTGTGCCTCTGGAGCCATGAAAACCCCAAAATCACGGGTACCTGAGGAGACTCGATGAGCATAAATTGCATAGACTCACTGTGGTTACCTGACACTCGCAGGTTGATAGGAACCATATTATGGGTGACTTTACCAATAGAGCGCCCATCCAGCGCTCTGACGTCCATGGGAATGGAGATGGGTTGAATGGGGATTCCCAGCTCTGACACCAGGGTAGGTCGAGGACAGGCAGAGGTTCATAAACCAGGTCAGAGTCCGACAAGTACAGAACGTCAGAAAGGCTCAGGGTCAGGGCAGGCAGAAAGGTCAGTACCGGGAGGACTAGAAAACAGAAACTAGAGAGACTGGAAAACATGCTGGTAAGACTTGGCAAGACAAGACGAATTGGCAACAGACAAACAGAAAACGCAGGTATAAATACACAGGGGATAATGGGGAAAATGGGAGACACCTGGTGGGGGTGGACACAAGCACAAGACAGGTGAAACAGGTCAGGTGTGACACGCTATCCTAACTTCTAATTCTTAATTTTGTTTAGCGTCTATCACTATATACATTTGCATAAAATAGCATAATATAACACCAACAGTAACTCTTAAACCATTCAAGCTATTCTAACTTTTCATCTTCCTACTTTTATACTGTAAGCAGTCACCACCATTAAATCCTCAGGCACCATCACTACTATACACTTTTTCTAAACCATACATACTTTAAAACTGCTAGTAAATTAAAACTTTTTAAACATCTACAACAAAAATACTTTTAAAGAGTTAAAGCAAGTCCCATCAATTGTACTTCATGTACAATTATGATCTAGTTACAATTAACTCAATATTAGGAAGGTGTTCCTAATGTTTGGTATACTCGGTATAGATACGGGGATGTTCCCAAACTTGATCTTTTAATAAAGCTTTGGTGATTAAGATTTATTTCAAAGCGGTCTCACGAGCCAAACCATTTATGATGGTATTGACTACTTGCCAAATGCATTGAGCGGCTCAGGGATATGAACCAGCTACTTCTTAGTTACTGGCCCAACACTCTTAACTGCTAGTTATATAAACTTGGCACACCTGTATTTGGTGAGTTTCTCACATTCTTCTCTGCAGATCCTCTGAAGCTCTGTCAGGTTGGATGGGGCACATCGCTGCACAGCTATTTTCAGGTCTCTCCAGAGATGTTCGATTGGGTTTCAGAGACTTGTCCCGAAGTCACTCCTGAGTTGTCTTGGATGTGTGCTTAGTGTTGTTGTCCTGTTGGAAGGTGTACCTTTGCCCCAGTCTGAGGTCCTGAGCGCTCTGGAGCAGGTTTTCAACAATGATCTCTCTGTACTTTGCTCCGTTAATCTTTAACTCGATCATGACTAGGCTCCCAGTCCCTGCCACTGAAAAACATCCCCACAGCATGATGCTGCCACCACCATGCTTCACCGTAGGGATGGTGCCAGGTTTCCTCCATACGTGACGCTTGGCATTCAGGCCAAATAGTTCAATCTTGGTTTCATCAGACCAGAGAATCATGTTTCTCATGGTTTGAGAGTCCTTTAGGTGCCTTTTGGCAAACTCCAAGAAAGCTGTCATGTGCCTTTTACTGAGGAGTGGCTTCCGTCTGGCCACTCTACCATAAAGGCCTGATTGGTGGAGTGCTGCAGAGATAGTTGTGCTTCTGGAAGGTTCTCCCATCTCCACAGAGGAACTCTGGAGCTCTCTCAGAGTGACCATCGGGTTCTTGGTCACATCCCTGACCAAGGCCCGGCTTGGGTAGCAACCCTAGATTTGTGTTGGGACTATATCTTGTGGATGGATGAAATAGTTTGAATAATAGTTTGAGTCCCCTGTAGCTCAGTTGGTAGAGCATGGCGCTTGCAATGCCAGGGTTGTGGGTTCATTTCCCACGGGGGACCAGCATGAAAATGTATGCACTCACTAACTGTAAGTCGCTCTGTATAAGAGCGTCTGCTAAATGACTAAAATGTAATAAATTCATCAAAATAAAGCCTTTTATTTTATTTGAATATACTGGTAACCCGTTGGCCACTCTACCAAAGGGTCTGAATACCTACAGTACCAGTCAAAAGTTTGGACACACCTACTCATTCAAGGGTGTTTTTTTATTTTTACTATTTTCTACATTGTAGAATAGTAGTGAAGACATCAAAACTATGAAATAACACATATGGAATCATGTAGTAACCAAAAAAGTGTTAAACAAATCAAAATATATTTTCTATGAGATTCTTCAAATAGCCACCCTTTGCCTTGATGACAGCTTTGCACACTCTTGGCATTCTCTCAACCAGCTTCATGAGGTAGTCACCTGGAATGCATTTCAATTAACATGTGTGCCTTCTTAAAAGTTAATTTGTGGAATTTCTTTCCTTCTTAATGCGTTTGAGCCGATCAGTTGTGTTGTGACAAGGTAGGGGTGTATTCAGAAATATCACATTTACAGTAAAAAAATGTTTTTCTTTGTCATTATGGGGTATTGTGTGTAGATTGATGAGGAAAAATAAAAATGTAATAATCGATTTTAGAATAAGGCCGTAACGTAACAAAATGTGGAAAAAGTCAAGGGGTCTGAATACTTTCCGAATGCATTGTATAGCCAGTATTTGTATTTGTATTTACTATGGATCCCCATTAGCTGCTGCCAAGGCAGCAGCTACTCTTCCTGGGGTCCAGCTAAATTAAGGCAGTTATACATTTTTTAAATATTACAATACATTCATAACAGATTTCACAACATATTAAGTGTGTGCCCTCAGGCCTCTACTCTACTACAACATATCTATAACATAAAATCCATATGTACATGTGTGCATAGTGCGTATGTTATCATGTGTTTGTATGCATGTGTCTATGTTTGCATTGCTTCACAGTCCCCTTTATTCCATAAGGTGTATTTTTGTCTGTTTATGAATCTAATTTTACTGCTGGCATGAGTTACTTGATGTGTAATAGAGTTCCATTTAGTAAGGGTCTTATGTAGTACTGTGCACCTCCCATAGTCTGTTCTTGACTTGGGGACTGTGAAGAGACCTCTGGTGGCATGTCTCGTGGTTTATTTTATTTTATTTTTTAACCTTTATTTAATTAGGCAAGTCAGTTAAGAACAAATTCTTATTTACAATGACGGCCTACACCGGCCAAACCCGGACGACGCTGGGCCAATTGTGCGCCGCCCTGTGGGACTCCCAATCACGGCCGGTTGTGATACAGCCTGGAATTGAATCAGGGGTCTGTAGTGACGCCTCAAGCACTGAGATGCAGTGCTTTAGACCGCTGTGCCAATCGGGAGCCCTATCAACATGCATGGGTGTCAGAGCTGTCTGCCAGTGGTTCAAACAGACAGCTCGGTGCATTCAACATGTCAATGCCTCTCACAAATACAAGTAGTGATGATGTCAATCTCTCCTCCACTTTGAGCCAGGAGAGATTGACATGCATATTATTAATGTTAGCTCTCTGTGTACATCCAATGGCCAGCCGTGATGCCCTGTTCTGAGCCAATTGCAAGTTTCCTAAATCGCTCTTTTTGGCACCTGACCACACGACTGAACAGTAGTCCAGGTGCGACAAAACTAGGGCCTGTAGGACCTGCCTTGTTGATAGTGCTGTTAAGAATGCAGAGCAGCGCTTTACTATAGACAGACTTCTCCCCATCCTAGCTACTGTTGTATCAATATGTTTTGACCATGACAGGTTACAATCCAGGGTTACTCCAAGCAATTTAGTCTCATCAACTTGCTCAATTTCCACATGATTCATTACAAGATTTAGTTGAGGTTTAGGGTTTATTAAATGATTTGTCACAAATACAATGCTTTTAGTTTTTGAAATATTTAGAAGGAACTTCCTTGCCACCCATTCTGAAACTAACTGCAGCACTTTGTTAAGTGTTGCTGTCATTTCAGTCACTATGGTAGCTGACGTGTATAGTGTTGAGTCATCCATATACATAGACACACTGGCTTTACTCAAAGCCAGTGGTATGTCGTTAGTAAAGATTGAAAAAGTAAGGGGCATAGACAACTGCCCTGGGGAATTCCTGATTCTACCTGGATTTTGTTGGAGAGGCTTCCATTAAAGAACACCCTCTGTGTTCTGTTAGACAGGTATATCTTTATCCCCAATATAGCAGGGGGTGTAAAGCCATAACACATACGTTTTTTCAGCAACAGACTATGATCGATAATGTCAAAAGCCACACTGAAGTCTAACAAAACAGCCCCCACAATCTTTTTATCATCAATTTGTCTCAGCCAATCATCAGTCATTTGTGTAAGTGCTGTGCTTGTTTAATGTCCTTCCCTATAAGCGTGCTGGCAGTCTGTTGTCAATTTGTTTACTATGAAATAGCATTTTATCTGGTCAAACACCATATTTTCCAAAAGTTTAGTAAGGGTTGGTAACAGGCTGATTGGTCGGCAATTTGAGCCAGTTAAGGGAGCTTTACTATTCTTAGGTAGGGGAATATATTTTGCTTTCCTCCAGGCCTGAGGGCACACACTTTCTATTATGCCTAAATTGAAGATATTTCAAATAGGAGTGGCAATATCGTCCACTGTTATCCTCAGTCATTTTCCATCCAAGTTGCCAGACCCCGGTGACTTGTCATTGTTGATCAACAATAATACTTTTTTCACCTCTTCCACACTTACTTTATGGAATTCAAAATTACAATGCTTGTCTTTCATAATTTGGTCAGATATACTTGGATATGTAGTGTCAGCATTTGTTGCTGGCATGTCATGCCTAAGTTTGATAATCTTGCCATTGAAAAAATTATTAAAGTAGTTGGTAATATCAGTGGGTTTTGTGATGAATGAGCCATCTGATTCAATGAATGATGGAGCGGAGTTTGCCTTTTTGCCCAACATTTAATTTAAGGTGCTCCAAAGCTTTTTACTATCATTCTTTATGTCATTTACCTTTGTTTCATGGTGTTGTTTCTTCTTCTTTTCATTCAGTTTAGTCACATGATTTGTCAATTTGCAGTACATTTGCCTATCGGTTGTACAGCCAGACCTATTTGCCATCTCTTTTGCCTCATCCCTCTCAACCACACAATTGTTCAATTCCTCATCAATCCACGGGGATTTAACCATTTTTACAGTTATTTTCTTAATGAGTGCATGCTTATTAGTAACTAGGATTAGCAATTTCATAAATGTGTCAAGTGCAGCATCTGGTTGCTCGTCAGTACACACCGCAGACCAACAAATATTCTTCACATAGGAATCACTACAGAAATACTTCTATGACCTCCTATACACAATACTAGGCCAAGCCTTTGGAACTTTGGTTTTCCTAGATATGGCTACTATATTGTGATCACTACATCCAATGGATTTGTTTACTGCTTTCAAACAAATTTCTGCAGCATTAGTAAAGATATGATCAAGACATGTTGACGATTTAATTCCTGTACTGTTTGTAACTACCCTGGTAGGTTGATTGATAACCTGAACCAGGTTGCAGGCACTAGTTACAGATTGAAGTTTTCTCTTGAGTGGGAAGCCTGATGAAAGCCAGTCAATATTTAAATCACCCAGAAAGTATACCTCTCTATTGATATCACATATATTATCAAGCATTTCACACATGTTATCCAGATACTGACTGTTAGCACTTGGTGGTCTATAGCAGCTTCCCACCAGAATTTGCTTTAGGTGAGGCAGGTGAACCTGTAGCCATATTACTTCAACAGTATTTAACATGCGATCCTCTCTAAGCTTTACAGGAATGTAGTTCTTGATATAGACCGCAACAGCGCCCCCATTGGCATTTCTGTATCTTATAACCATGTATTGCTACCACTGTATCATCAAAGGTATTATCTAAGTGAGTTTCAGAGATTGTCAGAATATCAATGTCATCTGTTGCTAGCAAATTATTGATTTCATGAACCTTGTTTCTTAAGCTACATATGTTAACGTGGGCTATTTTTAACACTTTTCTGTGATGCTTGATAATTTTTCTTGCTTTACTGGGAACTGTAGCAGAGGTAGACATACTCTGGTTATTTTTATTAGTGCAGGGTCAGCTGCACACAGTGGACTTCCTACTAGGGAACACCACCTCAGCGCTAACAGTATTACTCTGGTTCTTAGTGTAGTGTCTAAACAATTTATGACTTTGCTGACATTTGCAAATGGTGTCTTAGAGGAAGTTGACTCAGCATCTGTGGAAGCATCTGGAGAGCATTACTATAGGGGCACCCTAAAACAGAGGAAGTCTGTTATGTGGCGTCCAGGGATTGGCCTGTAGGGGAAACCACCCATATCAGGTTACATAGGATATAAATACTATGGTTTGGACAAAGGAGGGGAGTAACAACATATTAAAGATTTGGCCGGTTGTTCTCCAGATGTCTGCAGAAGTCTGTAAATTGGCGCTGAAATCTTCAATGTAATACATTTTTATAATCGAGGACAGTGTCAGCGGATTTCTTGTCATTACAGCATCTCAGCATCTTTCTCGACACTACATTAGGCATATGATTACTGCATACAATAGCTGTAGGATCAGCAGGGGCATTTGGGGCAGTAAGAAGGACATAAATTAGGTTATTTTCATTGTGTCTTCAAACGCCTCTAGGATAATGTACATTTGCTTAATCATTTTGACAATTCAGCGACACAATGGTAGGGATTAAATGAGCATTGATAAGTCATTTTCTCAACGCAGTCTTATAATGCTGTGAAAGGATCCAGGAACCAAAATGACTTCGGTGGATTCCATCCTCCTTATATACGAGCTTTGTTTCCAGAAGGTTTCCAAATTGTCAATAAATGTTACACCCACAGAGCTGCAATAGTGTTGTAGCCAGGTATGGAGGGCTAAAAGTCTGCTGAACCGTTCAATGCCACGATTTAGGGAGGGCAGAGGGCCAGATATTATGGGGCGTTTGTTGGTGTCAAGTAGAGACCCAATCAGTTCTTTTAAAATCCATCTACAGCTGTTCTGAGCTGCCTTTCATAATGTAATTTGACCCCACATGAACCATGACGGTATCAGCCCCCGGTGACTGACTCACAGCCTCGGAATATCCTGACCTTTTGCCACAGAAAAACACAGTCTTTGCCCCAGGTACAGATATATGCCTCACCATCGAACTCCCTACCACAATTGCCAGAATGATCCGGCCTCCGCCGTGTCTCGAAGCAGATTGCGAAGCCAGATCCACAGCATTCACCTGAGAAGATGGCTGCTGAGACGCCGGCTGCGTGCAGGCCACAACCGCCAAAGGGACAGCGCTCTGATCCAGAGAGCACGGCCCAGCGGAGGGTGGCCGCGGTGGTCCAGGCTGTGCCCAGGCAGTTGATTGACTAGGACATGGAGAGGTAGCTGGAGGGTAATCCACAGCCATGGAGGGAACACCCAAGCCCCCAACAGAGGACAGCTGGTACAGGGGCTCAAAGCCATTTGAAAGTCTTAAGTCCGGACGCGGGGGAAGAAGGCAGGTGCGCCGAGAACGATTATTCTCCTTTCTGGTTCCGACAGGCATCCATTTACGCTCACCTGGAGTCAAACAGTGAGCAGCCATTTTCTGGTTCAAGCTAGTAGAGGGGTGCAGTGGCGGAAATTGATCATAGTCCAGGAAGGTCCCATTATGATCCTCTTGGATGTTTTGATAGGAAGTATTTAAAGATGCCGATATTCTCATAGAATCCTAATTCAGTTGAAGGTGCTTGGTCACATTTCTTATTTCTTCATGAAGAGTAATAATCCTTTCTTTAGCTGCATCAAGTTCAATAAATGTCGCATACTATACATTTAATAGCTTGCGAGTCCCCAGCAGATTCAAATTAGTTTTCACTGCTGCACGCCGACAGTCCAAGCGAAAAAACATTTCCCAGCTCCGCCGGGGACTTAGATGCTCCTTCCACGGCCGCGGACGCCTCCACCAGCCCCCCGAACAACTGTGTTGTTGTCTGTCTCTCGTTGATCGTGAGGATGATGTCTGGGTCGGTTATCAGTGGCAGGTCTCCGGCTGTTCCTTTCTACGCACCGGCCCCGCTGAGTGTTTGTGTTCGGTGTAGTCTTTCAGAGCAGTGTCTGTAGTCGTGGGGGATACAAAACATACAATTAAAGCATTTACTGGCCAACAATTGGAGTCACACTCATACGCTGGAAATTAGCACTTTCCTTTAGTAGTTTTATAGAGAGCGTTGTATGAGTTGAGCTCTTCATAGCCTGGCTTTGTTGTTGGTATCCAGGTACTAAAGCGTCCGGGTTGAAAAAGTTGAATGAAAAAGTTCAGCGAGGAAAAAACTAAGACATTGGTAAATGTATGAAATGCAGAGTTTTGATTAAACAGTTATTAAAAGTAAATAAGGAAAAGTTTGGCAGGTAGCCAAGTCGCAACAAACAGCACATTAGCACAACAACGCGGAAGCGCATTTGCAGATGGCCTTGGCACTTGGATTGTAATCAGGTGCTACCCAAACTAGGCCTATCTGAAATATGAAAATGATCAACGAAATCACCAGGTAGCTTATTATTGGCAAAGATGGCTCCATAGTAGATTTCTAAAGTGTATTTTATATGGATAACCGTAGGCCTACTGTGTTTTTGTCAGGCAAAGCCGAAGATAAATTAAAAGTGCTTTCTCGTTACTAATCTCTAGATATGCACGCTCGCCTTTGCGCGCCAATGCTGATGACTGGTTCATTGGTCAACAATCAAGACTTGCAACTTTTTGGGTCTGAAAAACAGATTAGATGTTTTTGAGACAATACTTTGTTATAATATCGTAGGCCTATATTAGAAACCAGATCAAATAGGCAAAGGTGTATATATATAAAATACAAACGGTAGGCCTATATGTAACCTAATAAAAAACACATATATATGAAAAATATGTATTTTTCCCATTCTGTTTCACACTCGCGACCCCCAAAAATCTTCCCACTTTGAGAACCACTGCACACCCAACTTGTGTTGATTGACAGTTTTCTGGTCCAATAGAGGGCAGAGTGTACATTTCACTAGCCAATCTGTTGCACGTTTTTTTGCAAGTCGATGCTGCAGGGAGAGTAATCCATGGAGACTGTGCCACAAAATGAGTGACAAAATGTTACAAAACCTAGCCAGATAATTTCAAGTCATCAGTCTCAAGTCAAAGTTGAGTCTTAATGCTCCAAGTCCAAGTCAAGTCTCAAGTTATTGTATTTTCTATCAAGTCAAGTCTCAAATCATGAAATTTGTGACTCAAATCAAGTCATGTGACTCGAGTCCACACCTCTACCGCACAGAAAGGGGTATTCCTGTGCCGTTGCCTCTTCAGAAAGTTACAGGGAATATGAATCTCTGATGCATTCTGTACATGTCTTATGATAAACTTGGGGAAATTAATACATTTTCACATAAATCAAATGAATTAGTTGATTTCCAAACATGAGACACATTTGATAGAAGAACCAAAAGTAACAAACATCTAGTACTGAACCGTTTTTAATGTTTCGTGTACCGTGCAACACTAGTGGCTGCAAACGTGAGCGCCACTGTTCTCGGAAGTGTCGATACTGGATTATCATGCACTGCATTATGCCATTATGCTGGCACGTGAACCAGGGCCCTAAGTATTTTCTTTTTCCCCACTAATTCGAATTTAAGGAATACATTTAATGTATTATTACTTCATTTCATATTATTTTATGAAAATGTCACTTGATAAGCTATTTTAAACTTGACTATGGATTCATTATCAGCTACATAGGCATCCATTTTGAATTACACCTCCTTGTTAAGTTTGCAATGAGCAACCCTTCTAGGATGTTTTCATGTCTTCTGAGGTATGTTTGTACCAAATGTCATGCTTTAATCCACCACGCTAAGGCCCCTGACTAAAAGAGAGGTTAGGCTGAGAAAATACATAAAAGATTGTACGTTTTCAAAAGCTTATAAAAAGCAACTATCAAAAGCTTTCTACGGCAAATTGAAATCAGATCTTTACTCTAGAATCTAGATCTACAGATATATGCCGTTAACTGGGTGGAGCACATACAGGATTAGGGGATGGAGAGGGGTGAGGTAGTGGGTAGGTAAAGGGAGAGGGGCGAGGGAGGTGGTAGGTGAATGGAGAGCGGCGAGGGAGGGGTAGGTAAAGGGAGAGGGTCGAGGTAAGGAATGGAGAGAGAAGGGGAGAATAAAGAGAAGAAGCAAATGATGAATGGAGAGCTAGAGGACGAAGAGATGAAAAATGAAATAATAATATATAATATAATGAATATGATAAACTAGAGATAGCTTCAAAATCTTGTGAAAGAGAAGTGTATGAAAACAAATGTTGGTGATTTGCTGCAAAGTATGTGTATTAGTTTAGAATTAGAACAAATTACAGTTGAAGTCGGAAGTTTACATACACTTAGGTTGGTGTCATTAAAAACTCGTTTTTCAACCACTCCACAAATTTCTTGTTAACAAACTATAGTTTTGGCAAGTCGGTTAGGACATCTACTTTGTGCATGACACAAGTAATTCTTCCAACAATTATTTACAGACAGATTATTTAACTTATAATTCACAGTATCAAAATTCCAGTGGGTCAGAAGTTTACATACACTAAGTTGACGGTGCCTTTAAACAGCTTGGAAAATTCCAGAAAATGATGTCATGGCTTTAGAAGCTTCTGATAGGTTAATTGACATAATTTGAGTCAATTGGAGGCGTACCTGTGGATGTATTTCAAGGCCTACCTTCAAACTCAGTGCCTCGTTGCTTGACATCATGGGAAAATCAAAAGAAATCAGCCAAGACCTCAGAAAAAACATTGTAGACCTCCACAAGTCTGGTTCATCCTTGGGAGCAATTTCCAAACGCCTGAAGGTACCATGTTCATATGTACAAACAATAGTACACAAGTATAAACACCATGGGAAAACGCAGCTGTCATACCGCTCAGGAAGGAGACGCATTCTGTCTAGAGGTTAACGTACTTTGGTGCGAAAAGCGCAAATCAATCCCAGAGCAACAGCAAAGGATGGTGGAAACAGGTACAAAAGTATCTATATCCACAGTAAAACGAGTCCATATCAACATAACCTGAAAGGCCGCTCACCAAGGAAGAAGCCACTGCTCCAAAACCGCCATAAAAAAGCCAGACTACGGTTTGCAATTGCACATGGGGACAAAGATCGTACTTTTTGGAGAAATGTCCTCTGGTCTGATGAAACAAAAATAGAACTGTTTGCCCATAATGACCATCGTTATGTTTGGAGGAAAAAGGGGGTAGTTTGCAAGCCGAAGAACACCATCCCAACCGTGAAGCACGGGGGTGGCAGCATCATGCTGTGGGGGTGCTTTGCTGCAGGAGGGACTGGTGCACTTCACAAAATAGATGGCATCATGAGGAAGGAAAATTATGTGGATATATTGAAGCAACATCTCAAGACATCAGTCAGGAAGTTAAAGCTTGGTCGCAAATGGGTCTTCCAAATGCTCAATTACCCCAAGCATACTTCCAAAGTTGTGACAAAATGGCTTAAGGACAACAAAGTCAAGGTTTTGGAGTGGCCATCACAAAGCCCTGGTCTAAATCCTATAGAACATTTGTGGGCAGAACTGAAAAAGCGTGTGCGAGCAAGGAGGCCTACAAACCTGACTTAGTTACACCAACTCTGTCAGGAGGAATGGGCCAAAATTCACTCAACTTATTGTGGGAAGCTTGTGGAAGGCTACCCGAAACGTTTGACCCAAGTTAAACAATTTAAAGGCAATGCTACCAAAAACTAATTGAGTGTATGTAAACTTCTGACCCACTGGGAATGTGATGAAAGAAATAAAAGCTGAAAAAAATAATTCTCTCTACTATTTTTCTGACATTTCACATTCTTAAAATAAAGTGGTGATCCTAACTGACTTAAGACAGGGAATTATTCGGATTAAGTGTCAGGAATTGTGAAAAACAGAGTTTAAATGTATTTGGCTAAGGTGTATGTAAACTTCCGACTTCAACTGTAGGTAGGGGTAAAGTAACTATGCATAGATAATAAACAGAGAGTAGCAGCAGCGTAAAAAAAAAGGGAAGGTCAATGCAAATAGTTTGGGTTGCCATTTAATTAGCTGTTCAGCAGTCTTATGGCTTAGGGGTAGAAGCTGTTAAGGAGCCTTTTGGACCTAGACTTGGCGCTCCGGTAAACCTTGCCGTGCGTTAGCAGAGAGAACAGTCTATGACTAGGGGGCTGGAGTCTTTGGCAATTGTTAGGGCCTTCCTCTGACACCGCCTGGTATAGAGGTCCTGGATGGCAGGAAGCTTGGCCCCAGTGATGTACAGGGCTGTATGCACTACCCTCTGTAGCTCTTTGCGGTCGGGTGCCTTGCAGTAACCATACATGGCGGTGATGCAACCAGTAAGGATACTCTCGATGGTGCAGCTGTAGAATGTTTTGAGGATGTGAGGACCCATGCCAAATCTTTTCAGTCTCCTGAGGTGGAATAGGCATTGTCTTGCCCTCTTGACAACAGTCTTGGTGTGTTTGGACGATGATAGTTTGTTGGTGATGTGGACACCAAGGAACTTGAAGCTCTCAACCTGCTCCACTACATCCCCGTCGATGAGAATGCTCAACGGCCCTCCTTTTCCTGTAGTCCACGATCATCTCCTTTGTCTTGATCACGTTGAGGGAGAGGTTGTTGTCCTGGCATCACATTGCCAGGTCTCTGACCTCCTTCCTATGGATTAGGCCTACCACCGTTATGTCATCGGCAGGAGGGGACTAAGCACACACCCGAGGGGCCCCAGTGTTGAGGATCAGCGTGGCAGATGTGTTGTTGCCTACCCTTACCACCTGGGGGCGGCCCGTCAGGAAGTCCAGGATCCAGTTGCAGAGGGAGGTGTTTAGTCCCAGGGTCCTTAGCTTAGTGATTAGCTTTGAGGGCACTATGGTGTTGAACGCTGAGCTGTGGTCAATGAACATCATTCTCACGTAGGTGTTCCTTTTGTCCAGGTGTGAAAGGACAGTATGGAGTGCAATAGAGATTGCGTCATCTGTGGATCTGTTGGGGCGGTATGTGAATTGGAGTGGGTCTAGGGTTTCTGGGATGATGGTGTTGATGTGAGCCATGACCAGCCTTTCAAAGCACTTCATGGCTACAGACGTGAGTGCTATGGGTCGGTAGTCATTCAGGCAGTTTAGCTTGGTGTTCTTGGGCACAGGCCCTATTGTGGTCTGCTTGAAACATGTAGGTATTACAGACTTTGAAAATGTCAGTGAAGACACTTGCCAGTTGTTCAGTGCATGCTCTGAGTACACGTCCTGGTAATCCGTCTGGCCCTGCGACCTTGTGAATGTTGATCTGTTTAAAGGTCTTACTCACATTGTCTACGGAGAGCGTGGTCAGGGGTTGTGTTCAGTAGTTGAGTCAGTAGTTGTGGTTAGTAGTTATGGTCAGTAGTTGTGTTGCTGTGGTCAGTAGTTTTGTGGTTAGTAGTTGTGTGGTTGTGGTCAGTAATTGTGGTCAGTAGTTGTGTGGTTGTGGTCAGTAGTTGTGTGGTCGATAGTTTTGTGGTTGTGGTCAGTAGTTTTGTGGTTGTGGTCAGTGTCTAAACTACAGTTGTTGTGTGTGAAATGGTGGTAGTTGTTATCAGAGGCAGTTGTTGCTAGGCAACAGGTGCCTTGGCAGGCCTGCTAAAGCCAGTGTGAGCAACATGCTAACAAAGGTTTGTGCTTTAAAACTAAATAAATACTGCACTCTGACCCACCAAACGTATTTGCTAGATTCATCAGTGTTAGGCAAAACAAGGAAAGTGAACTTCAAAACATGATGTAGTTTTATTGGAATTTGCAGATATTGTTGTTAAGTAATGAATCTGCTAGCTTCTGACATGACTTACTGCATCTAGAAAGAGAGCAGCTCTATCTATTGATTGGTAGAAGCTATTCCTAATCTGCTTTAAGATTTGAAAAGCAGAGAAGTAGAGAAAGATTGAATACGTGCCAAGTTTTTGTCTGACTTGTTGGGGAAGTGGTCAAAACGGTAAAAGTAAAACTAAATGTGTTAATGCAGTTACTAAAACAGCTGTATCGTTAGATCCGTAGCGGATATTTTTGTTCCGCTGCCAGATTTCAATAGCAGAGGAGTAGACAAAGATGTAATTTCCTCTAACTTTTTGTCTAGCTTGTTTGGAAAGTGGTCAAAATTTCAGTTTATAAAAAGTTACAGAAAATGTTGCTGATATGGTTATTAAATCAACTAACGTTTTCTCAGAATAATATATTTTTGTTCTGCATTCAGATTTGAAAAGCAGGGAAGTAGACCAAGATGTCATATCTTCTTCTCCAAGTTGTTAGAAAAGCTGTCAAAGTAGCTGATTTGTGTCCAAAGTTGCGTTGTTGCATTTACAGTGACTAGAAGTGATGTTGTCACAATGGGGCCTTTAGAATGTTGAGGAAGTGCCATGAAAGTGGATGGAGGACCAAAAGAAGAAAAAAACATGAATAACCTAAAAAGTATCAAATATATCAAAAGTTGTACATAAGCACACTGGTCCTGACTAGTCCACACATTTTCAAGTTTGAACGGCATTTCTAATGGTGTAAGAGGAGTAGCGTGTTAAATAACAATAACTAGATGGTAATCAAATCAAATAAAAATGTATTTGTCACATGCGCCGAATACAACAGGTGTAGACCTTACTGTGAAATGCTTACTTACAAGCCCTTAACCAACAACGCAGTTCAAGAAAAATAGTTAAGAAAATAATATTTACTAAACAAACTAAAGTAAAAATAAATTAAAAATAAGTAACACAATAAAATAACAATAACGAGGCTATATACAGAGGGTACCGGTACCGAGTCAATGTGTGGGGATACAGGTTAGTCAAGGTAATTTGTATATGTAGGTAGGGGTAAAGTGACTATGTATAGATAGTAAACAGTGAGTAGCAGCAGTGTAAAAACAAAGGGGGAAGGGTGTCAATGTAAATAGTCCGGGTGGCTATTTGATTAATTGTTCAGTAGTCTTATGGCTTGGGGGTAGAAGCTGTTAAGGAGCCTTTTGGACCTAGACTTGCATGCACTACCCTCTGTAGCTCTTTGCGGTCGGGTGCCTTGCACTGCCAGGTCTCTGACCACCTCTGGTCTCAGAGAAACAGTATATCCTTCACGTCGGACTCATTAAAGAAATAATCTTTGTCCAGTTTGAGGTGAGTAATCGCCGTTCTGATATCCAGAAGCTCTTTTCGGTCATAAGTATAAACATATCAGCATTGGTTTGGAGTTAATACATAATCTACGGCGCCGGGGGGGATGGCTGCCGTTTTACGGGCTCCTAACCAACTGTGCTGCTACTGTCTCCTATGACCAAAAAGAGCTTCTGGATATCAGAACAGCGATTACTCACCTCGAACTGGACAAAGGTTTTTTCTTTAATGAGTCCAACATGAAGGATATACTGCTTCTCCGAGACCAGGCCCAAATCCCTGTCATATGCGTGAAGAAAAGACGGAAATACAGGGGCGGAGATCGGAGTGCCTTGTTAGAATTCGTTTGCGAGTGGGTAACCCGCCTCCATCATCCGTTCTATTGGCCAACGTGCAATCACTGGAAAATAAACAGGATGATCTCCATTCGATACAATCCTACCAACGGGACATTAAAACTGTAATATCTTATGTTTCACCGAGTTGTGGCTGAACGATGACACGGATAATATACATTTGGCTGTTTTTTCCTGCAGGACAGAACAGCTACAGTGGGGAAAAAAGTATTTAGTCAGCCACCAATTGTGCAAGTTCTCCCACTTAAAAAGATGAGAGAGGCCTGTAATTTTCATCATAGGTACACGTCAACTATGACAGACAAATTGAGAAAAAGAAATCCAGAAAATCACATTGTAGGATTTTTTATGAATTTATTTGCAAATTATGGTGGAAAATAAGTATTTGGTCACCTACAAACAAGCAAGATTTATGGCTCTCACAAACCTGTAACTTCTTCTTTAAGAGGCTCCTCTGTCCTCCACTCGTTACCTGTATTAATGGCACCTGTTTGAACTTGTTATCAGTATAAAAGACACCTGTCCACAACCTCAAACAGTCACACTCCAAACTCCACTATGGCCAAGACCAAAGAGCTGTCAAAGGACACCAGAAACAAAATTGTAGACCTGCACCAGGCTGGGAAGACTGAATCTGCAATAGGTAAGCAGCTTGGTTTGAAGAAATCAACTGTGGGAGCAATTATTAGGAAATGGAAGACATACAAGACCACTGATAATCTCCCTCGATCTGGGGCTCCACGCAAGATCTCACCCCGTGGGGTCAAAATGATCACCAGAACGGTGAGCAAAATCCCAGAACCACACGGGGGGACCTAGTGAATGACCTGCAGAGAGCTGGGACAAAAGTAACAAAGCCTACCATCAGTAACACACTACGCCGCCAGGGACTCAAATCCTGCAGTGCCAGACGTGTCCCCCTGCTTAAGCCAGTACATGTCCAGGCCCGTCTGAAGTTTGCTAGAGTGCATTTGGATGATCCAGAAGAGGATTGGGAGAATGTCATATGGTCAGATGAAACCAAAATATAACTTTTTGGTAAAAACTCAACTCGTCGTGTTTGGAGGACAAAGAATGCTGAGTTGCATCCAAAGACAACGATGAGACAGCCTATAGGGAGGAGGTCAGAGACCTGGCAGTGTGGTGCCAGGACAACAACCTCTCCCTCAACATGATCAAAACAAAGGAGCTGATCATGAACTACAGGAAAATAAGTTTCAAGTTCCTTGGTGTCCACATCACCAACAAACTATCATGGTCCAAACACACCAAGACAGTCATGAAGAGGGCATGACAACACCTTTTTCCCCTCAGGAGACTGAAAATATTTGGAATGGGTTCCCAGATCCTCAAAAAGTTATACAGCTGCACCATCGAGAGCATCCTGACCGGTTGCATCACCGCCTGGTATGGCAACTGCTCTGCATCCGACCGTAAGGCGCTACAGACTGTAGTTTGTACAGCCCAGTACATCACTGGGGCCAAGCTTCCTGCCATCCAGGACCTACATACTAGGCGGTGTCAGAGGAAAGGCCAAAAAAAATTAAAAGACGGCAAGCGGTACCGGAGCGCCAAGTCTAGGTCCAAAAGGCTCCTTAACAGCTTCTACCCCAAGCCATTAGTCTGCTGAACAATTCATCAAATGGCCACCCGGACTATTTACATTGACACCTTTGTTTTTACACTGCTGCTACTCGCTATTTATTATCTATGGTATTTATTATCTATGCATAGTCAATTTATCCCTACCTACATGTACAAATTACCTCGACTAACCTGTACCCCTGCACATTGACTCGGTACCGGTACCCCCTGTATATAGCCTCGTTATTGTTATTTGATTGTGTTACTTTTTACTTTATTTTTTACTTTAGTTTATTTAGTAAATCGTTTCTTAACTCTTTCTTGAACTGCATTGTTGGTTAAGTGCTTGTAAGTAAGCATTTCACAGTAAGATCTACACCTGTTGTATTTGGCGCATGTGACAAATAAAATTTGATTTGACTTGGTAATAGTTTAAGTGGTGAAAGAGGAGATTGGTAAAACAAAATCTACAATTATAGACCTAGTCTATGGCCCTTTTTTGCCATTGAAATGCACTGGTATCCATAGCAACGGCTCCGTTTGGGCTGCTCAATGACGCAATATGACAGCGCTGTTAGCTGATGTTAGCTAGCTGCTTTTCGTCACTCTAAACTCTGACAAACAGCTGTAACCTTTTACTCTAAGTTTGTGTGAGTATCAATAGCAACAGCTCTGATTGAGCTGCTCAATGATGAGACATAACACCAATAAATCCATCCGTTTAAAAATTAATTCAGTATATGTCAATCTAGCAAACCAGGCAACTAAAAGCACAGTTCTAGCTTGTTAGCCAGTTCAAATAATGACCGTATCATATAGCTGACAATGTCTTAACTTCAGCTAAATTGTACTCATTATTACAGGAAAATATACTCACAACAAGATCATTATTTACAAGTTAATGGCAAGCTAATTACAGAAAATAGCTTACGGCTGTAAGTGTGATGAAATAAAAGAAGGGCATTCAACTGGAGAATTTTAGAACTTGGACACTGTCTAACGTTATATCCTAATCTGACTTTGGTGCAGGTCATGTTGTTCTTCACATTACCGTCTCTGTTAAACACACATTATATCAAATACAATCAAAGTTTATTTGTCACATGCACAGGATACAGAAGGTGTAAACGGTACAGTGAAATGGTTACTTGCATAGTGGAGTCTTTTGTTTAGAGATGTAGCTAGCTAGCTAAGCAATGAAACAATCACAACTCATAACATGACTACCCTACATGAATCTACAGGTACTGTACCTAAAGCTAACCAACTAGGTTCAATGTTAGCTAGCTAACACTTATGCAAATAATATATTTAAGATTTCCAACAATGTGATTAGAAACCAGGATCACAGACAACTATGTCGAAACGTTAGTCGCTAGCCATGTCTTGTCGTATGTACACAGCAGTGTAGAGGTCAGAATATTATTCCTCCTTACCTATTGTAAACTTTAACCATTGATACATTTAACTAAACTGCTTATTTTCAAATTAATTTACTACATAGAAACGCAACATGCAACAATTTCAAAGATTCTACTGAGTTACAGTTCATACAAGGAAATCAGTCAATTGAAATAAATTCATATAATAATATATGGATTTCACATGACTGGGAATACAGATATGCATCTGTTGGTCACAAATACCTTTAAAAAAAAGGAAGGGTCATGGATCAGGAAACCAGTCAGTATCTGGTGTGAACACCATTTGCGACCACCATTTGCCTCAAGCAGCGCGACATAGAGTTGACCAGGCTGTTGATTGTGGCCTGTGGAATGTTGTCCCACTCCTCATGGCTGTGCGAAGTTGCTGGATTTTGGCGGGAAGTGGAACACGCTGTCGTACACGTCGATCCAGGATCGGATGAATGGCACGACAACGGGCCTCAGGACCTCATCACGGTATCTCTGTACATTCAAAATTGCCATATAATGAAATTGTTTTCTTGTCCCTAGCTTATGCCTGCCCATACCATAACCCCACTGCCACCATGGGGCTCTCTGTTCACAATGTTGACATCAGTAAACGTCTCGCCCACACAATGCCATACACGCTGTCTGCCATCTGCCTGGTACAGTTGAAACCGGGATTAATCCAAGAAGAGCACACTTCTCCAGCGTGCCAGTGGCCATTGAAGGTGAGCCCACTGAAGTTGGTTACGCCGAACTGCAGTCAGGTCAAGACCCTGGTGAAGACGATGAGTACCCAGATGAGCTTCCCTGAGACTGTTTCTGAAAGTTTGTGCAGAAATCAGTTGTCCGGGTGGCTGGTCTGAGACGATCCCGCAGATGAAGAAGCCGAATGTGGAGGTCCCGGGCTGGCGTGGTTACACGTGGTCTGCGGTTGTGAGGCCGGTTGGATTTACTGCCAGATTTTCTAAAATGACGTTGGAGGTGGCTAATGGTAGAGAAATTAACTTTCAATTCTCTGGCAATAGCTCTGGTGGACATTCCTGCAGTCAGCATGTCAATTGTGCGCTCCCTCCTAACTTGAGACTGTGGCATTGTGTTGTGTGACAAAACTGCACATTTTAGAGTGGCCTTTTATTGTCCACAGCACAAGGTGCACCTGTGTAATGATCATGACGTTTAATCAGCTTCGTGATATGTCACACCTGTCAAGTGGATGGATTATCTTGGCAAAGGATAAATGCTCACTAACAGGGATGTAAAAAATAATAATAATTCACAGGTAGAGGAGGAGAAAACATGATCAGTTAGAGGCATATAATTTTTTTTGCACAGACCAAACAAACAACCAAACACAGATCAAGCTTTTAAGCTGATACTTACATTTTTGTAATCTTCAAAACACGAAGGATGATATGTCTGTAGAAAAAGATTAAGACAAAAACATAAAATTTGATTCGCATTTCCATCTGTACATTCCATTACTAAAAGGATGATTTTGCAAGCTTGTGCAGCGAGTGATCTCTGTAGTGAATACCCACCTTCTCGTCAACTCCGATGGCATCCCTCGGGTGCCACTTCTCTTCCTCCTCTTCCGAGTACATCTGAAACTGCTCCTGGCAGATCTCACACGTCTACAGACAGACAGAGGAGGAAAGAAAAGTTAGAATCTTACAACATTCTGACAATGTGCAGTGTCTAATTAACAACATAACATGAGATAATATATAGGCTACAGCAGCATGATATGAGAATGTCCCTGCGATTGAGGATAGAACCAGAAGACGGGGAACATTCTCGCACCGAAGACATAGCACTGGACTTGTTCTCCCTCCATAACACACACACACACACGAGTACAGATGAACAGTGTGCATGCCAAGAATGGAGGTTCAATCCCTAACTTGAACTATAAATTCATCTTCACTGTTCCGTTACATGAGTATTCATTTAGGTTTGTTTGTCTCCCCCTGCTGGCGGTTCTATGTAAGCAGCTTTCATTTTGTCACCTTGACGTTACAGTAAACAGGAACTTTGGTATCTCTAATGAAGAACATCATGTTTGATTCTGCATATAATTTAGTACCTTAGCTATCTCCATCAATGTGCAAATGTATTATGCCTTTGATAGCATTGTTCGTATGTAAATAGGGCTGTGGCAGCCATGAAATCTAGTCTACTGGTGATTGTCAAACAAATAACTGCCGTTCTCATGGTAACTGACCGTTAATTAACATAAACACATTTAGCATCTCCTAGCCTACAAGCCACTGATGCAGACCTTTGGAACATATACATTTAAAAGGTTTAATAAATCCATTTAATATAGACTACGCCATCACAAGAAATCTATTCTTTATTTTAGACAGGTCTAAAGAAACATGATGTGAAGAAAATGTAGTCTATTTCGGAAGAACAGAATAGCTGTCCTTATGTTAGGCCCTGATCTGGCTATGCCATATGACTGTGGGCTACACTAGTTCATTGCTTAGAATTCCGTGGCATTATTTTATATTATTTTATAGCATGACGAATACAATTGAACATAGCTGAATAAAATAGAAAGGATATTTTCTCCAAACGATTTGAGGGAATGTGCACATGCGGCTATTCTGTGTTGAGCGGTTAACAAAGAAACAGGTCCTCCTATATGCTTCATTTTGAGTTATTTATGCAACTTTAATTGTGAAACATACTTTGGGCTACATGTTTTGATTTTCAACACATTCTAAGGCTGCATGATACAACTCTAACGATTATTTGAAAAAAGTTGCATGAAAGGCACGAGCTCTGATTTGTTTTTTGCGCTGCACACACTCCATCAGTCTCTCATTCACAATTTGACAAGCACTTGATAGTGGCTCGAATTTACCGGGGGCATCCCCTTTGTGTGGCCGTAATGCCCCTTAAAAAAATCCATGCCTTTTGCGGCCAGTGGCCATTGTGCCCTTCGGCTGAAATAATAAATATAATTCCCTTCTCCCGGCTGCGTGCTCCGTAGCACCTCTCACTCACATGGCTCTCTCAGATACACTACTTGTCCAAAAGGATGTTAACACCCCTTCAAATTAGTGGATTCGGCTATTTCAGCCACACCCGTTGCTGACAGGTCTATACAATCGAGCACACAACCATGCAATCTCCATAGAGAAACATTGGCAGTAGACTGGCCCATACTGAAGAACTCAGTGACTTTCAACGTGGCATCGTCATAGGATGCCACCTTTCCAACAAGTCAGTTTGTCAAATTTCTGCCCTGCTAGAGCTGCCTCGGTCAACTGTAAGTGCTGTTATTGTGAAGTGGAAATGTCTTGGAGCAACAACGGCTCAGCCGCGAAGTGGTAGGCCACACAAGTTCACAGAACGGGACTGAAGTGCATAAAAATCATCTGTCCTCGATTCCAAACTGCCTCTGGAAGCAACGTTAGCACAAGAACTGTTCGTCGGGAGCTTCATGAAATGGGTTTCCATGGCCGAGCAGCCGCACACAAGCCTAAGATCACCATGCACAATGTCAAGCATCGGCTGGAGTGGTGTAAAGCTCGCCGCCATTGGACTCTGGAGCAGTGGAAACGCGTTCTCTGGAGTGATGTATCACGCTTCACCATCTGACAGTCCGACGGACAAAACTGGGTTTCGGTTTGTTGAGATCGGTGTGGAAGAACTTGACTGGCCTGCACATAGCCCTGACCTCAACCCCATCGAACAACTTTGGGATGAATTGGAATGCCGACTGCGAGCCAGGCCTAATCGCCCAACATCAGTGCCCGAGCTCGCATCAGTGCCCGACCTCACTAATGCTCTTGTGGCTGAATGGAAGCAAGTCCCCGCAGCAATGTTCCAACATCTAGTGGAAAGCCTTCCCAGAAGAGTGGAGGCAGTTATAGCAGCAAAGGGAGGACCAACTCCATTTTAATGCCCATGATTTTGGAATGAGATGTTCGACGAGCAGGTGTACACATACTTTTAGCTATGTAGTGTATCTCAATTCTTATTAACCAATGCCTGTCACGTGATCGGGTCCTTCTCACAGGCTACTAGTGAAGATAGACAGATCAGGGACGCAACTGCGCACGTCCTTATCCAATTCTGAGGCGCATATTGAAGATCGAGGAAGAACTGTCCACATTTACTTTTCATCAACCAACAAGATGAGTAGGCCTAACGAACAGCAAAAGCACTAGCCAATGTCAATCTACTATCCCCCATAGTACAAAAGTTGACGTATTCTATTCTGTTTGAGAAATAAATATTCCAAACATAGTCTGGGACAGTTGTGGGCTGCGATAGATCCCAAATTAATACAACCACTAGCATCAAAACACATTTTAAAAGCAATGAGGCTGACGCAACAGATCAGAATGTTTACCTTAAAACGTTGATAAACTATTGGGCTATTTCTTCACATTATAAGAGCAGCATTGCGAACACGGCAGTAGGCTATAAGCGCAAATGTTCCAAAATGCAATCAATTAGTGAGAAAACACCATTCTCAAAAGTGACCGCAAATGCGATTATGCATGTAATGGTTTAATTATAAAGGTGCATTCTTATGGTAAAAATGATCTTCCCCAAACTTAAAACTCAAGCGCTGCGTATGTATGCCAGTTAGGCTCCCAACACCCGTTGTAAAGCAGATTAACGTACTTAATTTTAAGAAGTTATTTGGCCACTTTAGTTCTCATACAAATCTTATCAAAACATGTAGGCCTATGGGCTAGGCTACATGAGCATGCACTGTTTCTTGCTTTACTGCACACAAGCTGGGTATCATTCACAAGTGATAATATATAATTCACAAGTGATAGGCTAATATTGTCACCCCCATCAGACTGTTCTTGATTTAATATTTACATATACTAAATACTATATGTGTGAAATTTGTTTTGATTTAGAGTTAACTATTATCATGCACCTGTCTCGAAACAGGGGGGGGGGGAAATACACGTAATCTATGCACTTAAATAGTGAATGGAGGATGCTTTTCCTGTGGTTCATTTTCATGAAAGTCAGGTAGGCTATACTCCTGTAAAGAGAAGCAATGTGCTTAATAAGTTGAGAAATAAATATAGTAAGCCTACAGAAAGCTGATGGGATCCTCCTCTTTTTAATAGAGGCCATCAAAACCCTGTTTTCTCACGCAATTGTATAGCCTATAGAAATGCTGCGCAACATGAGTTCATGGGCTCTCATTAAGTGTTTGATTACATTTTCGATTACATTTGCATTGATGCCAGAGTGATTAGAGGGACAATAGAGTGCTGAGTACCAGGCAGTTAGCAAGTTTGGTAGGCTACAAAGACCATCAGCAGCATCAAAACAGTCACGTGGAATTTGACTGCTGTCAAGACTTGTGACCGCCGGTGTGGCGGTAATACGGTCCACGTAACAGCCCTACACGTAACTTATTCTTTAACTACTTATCTCATGTTGTGGATGGTTATTTTGGTGAAGTTTGAAACATTTATATAATTATTTTGTAGAGATTGATGAAACGGTTAACTTAACTATGGCTCTAATGGTTTACATGTTAGCTACACAAATTACGTGTTGTTTTCTCATGTTAGATCATGCTAGTTTTGTATAAGAATGCAATGAGCTCTTTTGGTTGTATTAGTCAGAAGATGGATTATGTCTGTGATATTACATACTGTTCTCCATTAGTAATGTTAAATTGCATTGCTGTAGGGGCTTTTGTAGCTGTGTCTAGCTGCCATTCTGTTGTATCTTTATGCCATACTGTAGTTTTAAGGCAATTTGAGTAGTTGTTGCCTATTTGTCCCAGTTTCACCCTTTCCCAGTCAAACCTGAGGACAAATGGATATCCTGTCTCCAGAGTCCTGTCTCCAGAGTCTTCCCCAGAGGCCGCGGGGAAGGCGATTACAGGGTATCTGCAGGTTCCATGAAGTTGAATTTAAGATGAATGCCACTTGCCATCCCCGCGGCCTACGCAATGGATTAGTCCACTGAGACAGGCATGAATCAGACAGGTGTCTTGTGTGCCATAAAATAAAATGTATATATTTGCGACTGCCAACATTCTATCGACTAAACAATCAACCAGTCGACTAAATGGGGTCAGCCCTAAGAACAATACAATGAAACATAACTGAATAAAATAGAAAGGATATTTTCCCCAAATGAGTGTGGCACTGCTTTATTTGTAAATCGGGAGGTGCCCGATACAAAAAGTGAGTGCGAGAGGGGGGTGGTGGGGTGTTCTGAGGTACCGGAACGCATAACAAAAAAAATCACCCCAGGGGTTGCCATTCACCAGCAGGATCCTGACATTTTAAATGTTAAGAAGGTGTCCTTTATAGCTATGGTGATAAATGGTGGAGAGAAGGTCCAGGAAGATAGAAATCCTTGTGGAAGCGGCTGAGCGGTTCCTGTTGCTGAAAGATTTCTCGGCGAAGAAGTTATATGGAATATTGTCACAAGCCGTACCACCCTCTCAGGCCCTAGAGCCTACGAAGGGAGATATGGAGAATTGAAAGAAGGAAGAAGTGGGAGTTTTGTTTTGTTTTGTCAATGTACTATTTTTATTTGGGTGGATTAAGTTGGTTTCCCTATCACATATGGATTTTCATTTTATCTTGTTTTGGTTTCAACCCGTCCAGTTGGTGGCGGCAATACATCTTTTTGGGTTGTAGTCCGCCATAAAACCCACAGAAGAAGAAGAAGAAGAAGAAGAAGAAGAAAAAGAAGAAGAAGAAGAAGAAGAAGAAGAAGTAGAAGCAGGAAGAAGAAGAAGAAGAAGAAGAAGAAGAAGAAGAAGAAGAAGAAGAAGAAGAAGAAGAAGAAGAAGAAGAAGAAGAAATAAGGAAGAAGTGCATGTTTCTGGGGGTTGAGGAGTAACCTTAACTTTTATCCCTCTCAAATTTACTTAAATGTAAACACAACAGAGAACAATGCTCAGTAAACCGCTAATTTGATCTGAAACTTGGCAAAATGGAAGAAAAAAATGTGCGAAAGAGCAAAGGGAGGAGAAGGCAGTTGCTAGCTGACCACTCATACACCGGAGAAAAACCGCCACCTGAAACTCCAACCAATAGTCCTGCACCCAAAAAGACACAGAAATAATTGTCTTTGCGATAACTCCAGGTCAACATAATCGATGTTGTCACTGCAAAGATTAACGAAAGAGCCGATGGTCTGGAGAAAATTATACGCGAAAACACATCAAAAATCGTTGACCTCGAGACCTCTCTGAATCATGCATACGAGAGTATAGAAGAGCTTAAATGTGCAAACACTGCAACCTCTGATAAATGCACTGCACAGGAGAAGACCATCGGCGACATGCAAGAGCGCATGTCAGAGGCAGAGAGATACCGGAGAAGGTGGGGGCTACGGCTTTATGCTGTCCCCGAGGACCAGGGTGAGAATGTGAAGCGCATAGTAAGTGACTGTAACCGTGTGTAACCATCTGTAACATCTGTAATCCGTAAAGATATATGGACATGGCTGTGGATGTCGCCCATCATATTGGGAAGAAGCAATATGCCATCAGCAGCCACTCGATCATCATCCAGTTCGCTTTCCGCACAGCGAGAGATGCAGTTTGGAAGAAAGCAAAGGAAAGCGCCTTTCTGAAAGAGAGAACATTTAGATTTGGTGAGGACCTGACTGCAGCAGACAAGGCAGCAAAGGCAAAGTTGTGACCTCTCGTCCAACAGGCCCGAAATCAAAGAAGGCGTGCATACCTGTGGATGTATTTCAAGGCCTACCTTCAAACTCAGTGCCTCTTTGCTTGACATCATGGGAAAAACAAAAGAAATCAGCCAAGACCTCAGAAAAAAATGGTAGACCTGTCTGATTCATCCTTGGGAGCAATTTCCAAACGCCTGAAGATACCACGTTCATCTGTACAAACAATAGTACGCAAGTATAAACACCATGGGAAAACGCAGCTGTCATTCCGCTCAGGAAGGAGACACATTCTGTATAGAGATTAACGTACTTTGGTGCGAAAAGCGCAAATCATTCCCGGAACAACAGCAAAGGACCTTGTGAAGATGCTGGAGTAAACAGGTACAAAAGTATCTATATCCACAGTAAAACGAGTCCTATATCGACATAGCCTGAAAGGCCGCTCAGCAAGGAAGAAGCCACTGCTCCAAAACCGCCATAAAAAAGCCAGACTACGGTTTGCAATTGCACATGGGGACAAAGATCGTACTTTTTGGAGAAATGTCCTCTGGTCTGATGAAACAAAAATAGAACTGTTTGCCCATAATGACCATCGTTATGTTTGGAGGAAAAAGGGGGTAGTTTGCAAGCCGAAGAACACCATCCCAACCGTGAAGAATGAGGGTGGCAGCATCATGCTGCGGGGGTGCTTTGCTGACCTAAGACAGGGAATTTTTACTAGGATTAAATGTCAGGAATTGTGAAAAACTGAGTTTAGATGTATTTGGTTAAGGTGTATGTAAACATCCGACTTCAACTGTATATGAAGCACCTTTTATAGAGAGGGTAGAGTTGAGATTGCATAAGATTTTCCTTTCTATTTTGTATATATGGATTTGAAGTTTATGTCAATCAATGCCAGGGGGATATGAAACCTGTTGAAGAGGAAAGCTTATATTTTTGTTTTGTAAGGACTGGAACTTAGATCTTGTATTCGTTCAAGAAACACATTCATGCAAAGAGGATTATAATTTTGGGAAAATCAGTGGGGTAGTGACATTTTCTTGGCCCACAGGACTAATCATTCAGCCGGGGTTGCAATTTTAGCACGCAATTTCAAAGGGACATTTTTGTTTACTCAAATGGACACCAATGGACATTGGCTAGTAGCGGTCATCAACCACACGGACAGATTTTTTGTGTTGTGTAATGTACTGTCGTGGTCAAATGTTTTGAGAATGACACAAGTATTGGTCTTCACAACGTTTTCTGCTTCAGTGTTTTTAGATATTTTTGTCAAATGTTACTATGGTATACTGAAGTATAATTACAAGCATTCCATAAGTGTCAAAGGCTTTTATTGACAATTACATTAAGTTTATGCAAAGAGTCAATATTTGCAGTGTCGACCCTTCTTTTTCAAGACCTCTGCAATCCGCCCTGGCATGCTGTAAATTAACTTCTGGGCCACATCCTGACTGATGGCAGGCCATTCTTGCATAATCAATGCTTGGAGTTTGTCAGAATTTGTGGGTTTTTCTTTGTCCACCCGCCTCTTGAGGATTGACCACAAGTTCTCAATGGGATTAAGGTCTGGGGAGTTTCCTGGCCATGGACCCAAAATTTCGATGTTTTGTTCCCCGAGCCACTTAGTTATCACTTTTGCCTTATGGCAAGGTGCTCCATCATGCTGGAAAAGGCATTGTTCGTCACTGTTCTTGGATGGTTGGGAGAAGTTGCTCTCGGAGGATGTGTTGGTACCATTCTTTATTCATGGCCGTGTTCTTAGGCAAAATTGCGAGTGAGCCCACTCCCTTGGCTGAGAAGCAACCCCACACATGAATGGTCTCAGGATGCTTTACTGTTGGCATGACACAGGACTGATGGTAGCGCTCACCTTGTCTTCTCCGGACAAGCTTTTTTCCGGATGCCCCTAACAATCGGAAAGGGGATTCATCAGAGAAAATTACTTTACCCCAGTCCTCAGCAGTCCAATCCCTGTACCTTTTGCAGAATATCAGTCTGTCCCTGATGTTTTTCCTGGAGAGAAGTGGCTTCCTCGCTGCCCTTCTTGACACCAGGCCATCCTCCAAAAGTATTCGCCTCACTGTGCGTGCAGATGCAGTCACACCTGCCTGCTGCCATTCCTGAGCAAGCTCTGCACTGGTGGTGCCCCGATCCCGCAGCTGAATCAACTTTAGGAGACGGTCCTGGCGCTTGCTGGACTTTCTTGGGCGCCCTGAAGCCTTCTTCACAACAATTCAACCTCTCTCCTTGAAGTTCTTGATGATCCGATAAATGTTTGATTTAGGTGCAATCTTACTAGCAGCAATATCCTTGCCTGTGAAGCCCTTTTTGTGCAAAGCAATGATGACAGCACGTGTTTCCTTGCAGGTAACCATGGTTAACAGAGGAAAACCTAAATGATTTCAAGCACCACCCTCCTTTTAAAGCTTCCAGTCTCTTATTCTAACTCAATCAGGATGACAGAGTGATCTCCAGCCTTGTCCTCGTCAACACTCTCACCTGTGTTAACGAGAGAATCACTGACATGATGTTAGCTGGTCCTTTTGTGGCAGGGCTGAAATGCAGTGGAAATGTTTTTTGGGGATTAAGTTCATTTTCATGGCAAAGAGGGACTTTGCAATTAATTGCAATTCATCTGATCACTCTTCATAACATTCTGGAGTATATGCAAATTGCCATCATAAAAACTGAGGCAGCAGACTTTGTGAAAATTAATATTTGTGTCATTCTCAAAACTTTTGACCACGACTGTATATGGGACAGTTCTAGTCCTCCAAATAACTTACTTCTAGAGGAAATTGAGGAAATTCTTAAAAGTATTCTGAGAAAATATCCATCCAGTCAGATTATAGTTGGTGGGGATTTTAACATGGTTTATTATAATGAGACTGATAGATTGCCCCTTAGGCCTAACATTGGTGTGAATAAATTGGTGAATTTCTGCCAATGCCTGGACTTAATTGATATATGGAGAGTTAAAAACCCTGGAGAGAAACAGTACACATGGAGTAATAGAGATCGTTCACTACAATCAAGAATTGACTTGTGGGTGATAACCTCTAGTCTTGAGCCCCACACTGCAGAGGTAAAAATACTGCCTGCAGTCCTGACGGATCATGAAGTCATATGGCTGACTGTGAGAATGTGCAGTAATGATGATAAGAAATACTCTGGTGGTTATTGGAAATGGAATAACTCATTGTTATTGCATGATGATTTAAAAAATTTGATTAAGAATCTAATTTCTGTTTACTGGAATTTAGCTACCTCTAATGCAGAATATGGGAAATATTGGGAACTGCTGAAATTTAAAATCTGCTCAGCCTGAATTACTTATGGGAAACGGCTTGCTTTAAGAAGGAGATGTGAGGTAGATGAGCTCTCTATGAAAATTGCTGATATCACAGAGATTGAGCATCTTGATCTTAACGAAATAGCTACATTGAATGATTTACAGAGTCAACTAGATACATTTTATGAGGAAAAGGCTAGAGGAACCTTCATAAGATCCAGAAAACATTGGCTTGAAAAAGGCGAAAAGAACAGTAGATACTTTTTTTTATTTGGAAAAGAGGAAAGGGGAACTCAACACACTTCGAAAACTTAAGCTTAATGGGGTAACCTCTGAGGATAGAGAGTTGGTATCAGACTTTACCACTAACTTTTATGAGAATCTTTACTCCTTAGATAACAGTTTGAGTGACTCTAAGGATCTCCTTGATTCTATAGAGAATGTTAACTCTGTTAGTGAAGAATTCAATCGGTCTTGTTGTGAAGATTTATCCATTATGGACATCCAATATGGTGTTGCTCAATTAAAAAATAACAAGTCTCCAGGTTGTGATGGATTGACCGCTGAATTTTACAAAACCTTCTCTGAAGAAATAGCACAATTCTTACTTGAAACCTTTAAAGAGGCTATAAAGAAGGGAGAACTACCTGCCTCTCTGAAACAAGGGGTTATTCCTCTTATACCTAAACCACAAAAGGATCTCTTAATTATTGATAATTGGCATAAATAACGACTACAAAATTATAGCCTCAATCTTTGCGAAAAGGTTAAAGTTGTGCTTGAATGAGCTGATAGATGAATGTCAATCAGGGTTTATGAAAGTGCGCCATATATCTAATAATCTGAGGCTGGTGTTAGATTTGGTTGAGTATTGTGATTTATTGGATGACGCCCCTGTTATCTTATTTTAGGATTTTCAGAAAGCATTTGATACCGTAAGTGCTAATTTTATCTTTGATTGTCTTAAGCATTTGAAGTTTGGTAATTTTTTTGTCATCGTCAAGGTTGAACATTTACAAAGGAATACGACAAGGTTGTCCAATCTCACCTTTTTTATTTTTGTTAGTTTCTCAAACCTTATGCTCATTAGTTTATCAAAGTAAATTTGAAGGCATTACATTCCAGGCCAGAGAGATCAAGATATCCCAATTGGCGGATGACACCTAACTTTTTTTGAAAAATGTGTCACAAGCTAGATTAGCATTGGATATTGTAACGCAGTTCTCCAAAATCTCAGGTTTGGTATTAAATCTTTCCAAATGTGAGATGTTTGTTTTCAAAGGAGCTGTCAATCCAGCAGATTTTAACATCTCTGAAAAAGATACTGTAACCTACCTCGGTGTAAAGATCACCAAAAATCTTAAGGCTGTGAATGATCTTAATTTGAATCCTGTAACTGAATCTATCAAAAATAAATTATCCTCATGGTTAGGGAGGGATTTAAATCTTCAAGGGAGGGTGCTTTTATCCAAAGCTGAGGGGCTATCTCGTGCATCCTAACTTTTTTCATCTATTGACATCCCCAAATCCACTTGTTGTACCTTAGATAGGCTATTGTACAACTTCGTGTGGAAAAACAAGCCACATAAGATAAAAAAGAGATGTTATCACCAACAGGGTTTGTGATGGCGGTCTAAATGTCTTAGACTTCACTCTCTTTAATTAGATATCAAAAGTCAACTGGGTTAAAGGGTACTTTAAAAATCCTCATAGTTTCTGGAATATTATACCTCATTTTGTTTTTCAGAAGCTCGGAGGGCTTAATTTTTTACTACAATGTCCCTATATTGTGGGTAAACTTCCTGTGAAATTGGCGGCTTTTCACAAGCAGGCTTTAATGTGCTGGGCTTTGCTGTATAAACACAACTTTTCACCTCATAAATGTTTTATATGGAATAATCGGTTGATATTACATAGACACAAGATGTTATTTTACTGTAACTGGTTCTCGAAAACATTGTACTTGTCAGTCAATTAGTTAGTATTAGTGGGAATCTATTTACACGGAGAGCATTTATGGAAAGATACAACTTTGAGGTTTCAAGCAAGGAATATAAAAGCTACCTAGTGGGATAAAATCTTTACTTCAGAATAATGCATATTTTAGAACATCTCCTATTGGAAGCGATATCCAAGTGAATGGCATAGGTTTACTAGATAAGAAATTTAATAATAGTTTTTTAAGGGATATTTTCTACAGGAATTCTATTCCTTCTGCTATATTTTATTGGGCTTCATTGTTTGATGTAAACTGGCGCCGTGCTTGGCTCACTCCACACTGTCACGATCGTCTACGAAATGAGTGGACCAAGGCGCAGCGTGCGATACGAACATGACTTTAATAGGTAAAGTACACGAAACAAAACAAAACACGATCGTAAAGTCCACAGTGACAATGACTGTACAGGAACAAAAACCCACAAACACAAGGTGAAAACACACAGTTTAAATATGGCTCCCAATCAGAGATAACGAGCCGACAGCTGACACTCGTTACCACTGATTGGGAGTCACACGACCAAACAAGGAAACAACCACATAGACAACCCAACCAAACAGAACACAACGAAACGAACACACCCTGGCTCAACATACAAAGTCCCGGAGCCAGAGCGTGACAGTACCCCCCCCTAAAGGCGCGGACTGCGACCGCGCCTCAAAAACCCCAAACAGGGGAGGGCTGGGTGGGCATTACTCCTCGGAGGCGGCTCCGGCTCCGGCCTTGACCACCACCCTTCTTCAATCCCCCCGTAGCGCCCCCGGTCCGATCTGACCCAGCTGGTAGGATCTGGACTGACGACGCGCACCCCTGGCTTGGCGCGTGAGGCAGGAACGGACCGGACCTGGCTGATGATACGCACCCTAGGCTTGATGCGTGGAGCCGGAACGGGCCTCACCAGGCTGACGATTCGCATCCCTGGCTTGGTGCGAGTAGCAGGAGTGGGCTGGATCAGGCTGACGGCTCGCACCCTTGGCTTGGTGCGAGTAGCAGGGACGAGCTGAACCAGGCTGACGACTCGCACCCTTGGCTTGGTGCGAGTAGCAGGAACGGGCTGGACCAGGCCGACGACTCGTACCCCTGGCTTGGTGCGAGTAGCAGGAACGGGCTGGACCAGGCTGACGACTCGCACCCTTGGCTTGGTGCGAGTAGCAGGAACGGGCCGGGCTGGGCTGGCGACGCACACCGTGGACCTGGTGCGTGGAGCAGGGACCGGCTGGGCTGGGCTGACGACGCACACCGTGGGCCTGGTGCGTGGAGCAGGGACAGGCCGGGCTGGGCTGACGACGCACACCGTGGGCCTGGTGCGTGGAGCAGGGACCGGCTGGGCTGGGCTGACGACGCACACCGTGGGCCTGGTGCGTGAAGCAGGGACAGGACGAGCTGGGCTGACGACGCACACCGTGGGCCTGGTGCGTGGAGCAGGGACCGGCTGGGCTGGGCTGACGACGCACACCGTGGGCCTGGTGCGTGGAGCAGGGACCGGCTGGGCTGGGCTGACGACGCACACCGTAGGCTTAGTGCGTAGAGCAGGGACAGGCCGGGCTGGGCTGGCGACGCGCACTATTAACTTAGTGCGTGGAGCAGGGACCGGCTGGGCTGGGCTGACGACGCACACCATAGGCTTAGTGCGTAGAGCAGGGACAGGCCGGGCTGGGCTGGTGACGCACACCGTAGGTTTTGTGCGTGGAGCAGGAACAGGCCGGGCTGGGCTGGTGACGCACACCGTAGGTTTTGTGCGTGGAGCAGGAACAGGCCGGGCTGGGCTGGCGACGCACCCCGTAGGCTTTGTGCGTAGAGCAGGAACAGGCCGGGCTGGGCTGGCGACGCACCCCGTAGGCTTTGTGCGTAGAGCAGGAACAGGCCGGGCTGGGCTGGCGACGCACCCCGTAGGCTTTGTGCGTAGAGCAGGAACAGGCCGGGCTGGGCTGGCGACGCACACCGTAGGTTTTGTGCGTGGAGCAGGAACAGGCCGGGCTGGGCTGGCGACGCGCACCGTCCATTTGGTGCGAGGGGTCGTAACAGGCCGGACCGTACTGGGGACACACACCACTGGCTCTACCCCGGGAACTGGAACGGGCCGGACCGGACTGGTAATACACCCCAGTACCACTCGCCGTGCCTCTACATCTCCTTTCCCTACTTTGACCAGTAGCCCCCGTAACCTGGTGGCCTTTTGAATCTGCCCCTTTTCTGCCTCCGTCAGCCCCGTCGTCCGTGCCGTTTGCCCCCCCCTAAAAAATTCTTGGGGGTGCCTCTCGTCCCTCCGACGCTGCTCCCACGTCCAGGCTGCCTGTTCCTGGACACGCTGCTTGGTCGTAGAATGGTGGGTTTTTCTGTCACGATCGTCTACGAAATGAGTGGACCAAGGCGCAGCGTGCGATACGAACATGACTTTAATAGGTAAAGTACACGAAACAAAACAAAACACGATCGTAAAGTCCACAGTGACAATGACTGTACAGGAACAAAAACCCACAAACACAAGGTGAAAACACACAGTTTAAATATGGCTCCCAATCAGCGATAACGAGCCGACAGCTGACACTCGTTACCACTGATTGGGAGTCACACGACCAAACAAGGAAACAACCACATAGACAACCCAACCAAACAGAACACAACGAAACGAACACACCCTGGCTCAACATACAAAGTCCCGGAGCCAGAGCGTGACACACACAAATGTATGGTGACCAATTAAGCTCATCCATAGATTATACCTGTTTAATAGCCTGATTTCTAAATATATACCTGATGTTACTAGTGAATGCAGTTTTTTGTGAACTAGAAACTGAATCTATTGAACAGTTATTTTGTACATTACATTTACATTTACGTCATTTAGCAGACGCTCTTATCCAGAGCGACTTACAAATAGGTGCATTCACCGTATAGCCAGTGGGATAACCACTTTACAATATATTTTTATTTTATTTTATTTTTATTAATTTTTTTAGGGGTGGGGGGGGGGGGGTTAGAAGGATTACTTTATCCTATCCCAGGTATTCCTTAAAGAGGTGGGGTTTCAAATGTCTCCGGAAGGTGGTGAGTGACTCCGCTGTCCTGGCGTCGTGAGGGAGCTTGTTCCACCATTGGGGTGCCAGAGCAGCGAACAGTTTTGACTGGGCTGAGCGGGAACTATGCTTCCGCAGAGGAAGGGGAGCCAGCAGGCCAGAGGTGGATGAACGCAATGCCCTCGTTTGGATGTAGGGACTGATCAGAGCCTGAAGGTACAGAGGTGCCGATCCCCTCACAGCTCCATAGGCAAGCACCATGGTCTTGTAACAGATGCGAGCTTCAACTGGAAGCCAGTGGAGTGTGCGGAGGAGCGGGGTGACGTGAGAGAACTTGGGAAGGTTGAACACCAGACGGGCTGCGTCATTCTGGATGAGTTGTAGGGGTTTAATGGCACAGGCAGGGAGCCCAGCCAACAGCGAGTTGCAGTAATCCAGACGGGAGATGACAAGTGCCTGGATTAGGACCTGTGCCGCTTCCTGTGTAAGGCAGGGTCGTACTCTCCGAATGTTGTAGAGCATGAACCTGCAGGATCGGGTCACCGCCTTGATGTTAGCGGAGAACGACAGGGTGTTGTCCAGGGTCACGCCAAGGCTCTTTGCACTCTGGGAGGAGGACACAACGGAGTTGTCAACCATGATGGCGAGATCATGGAACGGGCAGTCCTTCCCCGGGAGGAAGAGCAGCTCCGTTTTGCCAAGGTTCAGCTTGAGGTGGTGATCCGTCATCCATACTGATATGTCTGCCAGACATGCAGAGATGTGATTCGCCACCTGGTTATCAGAAGGGGGAAAGGAGAAGATTAGTTGTGTATCGTCAGCATAGCAATGATAGGAGAGGCCATGTGAGGATATGACAGAGCCAAGTGACTTGGTGTATAGGGAGAATAGGAGAGGGCCTAGAACTGAGCCCTGGGGGACACCAGTGGTGAGAGCACGTGGTGCGGAGACAGCTTCTCGCCACGCCACTTGGTAGGAGCGACCGGTCAGGTAGGACGCGATCCAGGAGTGAGCCGCGCCGGAGATGCCCAGCTCGGAGAGGGTGGAGAGGAGGATCTGATGGTTCACAGTATCAAAGGCAGCAGACAGGTCTAGAAGGACAAGAGCAGAGGAGAGAGAGTTAGCTTTAGCAGTGCGGAGAGTCTCCGTGACACAGAGAAGAGCAGTCTCAGTTGAATGACCAGTCCTGAAACCTGACTGGTTTGGATCAAGAAGGTCATTCTGAGAGAGATAGCAAGAGAGTTGGCTAAAGACGGCACGCTCAATAGTTTTGGAAAGAAAAGAAAGAAGGGATACTGGTCTGTAGTTGTTGACATCAGTGGGATCGAGTGTTGGTTTTTTGAGAAGGGGTGCAACTCTCGCTCTCTTGAAGACGGAAGGGACATAGCCAGCGGTCAAGGATGAGTTGATCAGCGAGGTGAGGTAGGGGAGAAGGTCACCGGAGATGGTCTGGAGAAGAGAGGAGGGGATGGGGTCAAGCGGGCAGGTTGTTGGGCGGCCTGCAGTCACAAGTCGCAAGATTTTATCTGGAGAGAGAGGGGAGAAAGAAGTCAAAGCATAGGGTAGGGCAGTGTGAGCAGGACCAGCAGTGTCATTAGACTTAACAAACGAGGATCGGATGTCGTCAACCTTCTTTTCAAAGTGGTTGACGAAGTCATCCACAGAGAGAGAGGAGGGGGGGGTGGGGATTCAGCAGGGAGGAGAATGTGGCAAAGAGCTTCCTAGGGTTAGAGGCAGATGCTTGGAATTTAGAGTGGTAGAAAGTGGCCTTAGCAGCAGAAACAGATGAAGAAAATGTAGAGAGGAGGGAGTGAAAAGATGCCAGGTCGGCAGGGAGTTTAGTTTTCTTCCATTTCCGCTCCGCTGCCCGGAGCTCTGTTCTGTGAGCTCGCAATGAGTCATCAAGCCACGGAGCTGGAGGGGAGGACCGAGCCGGCCGGGAGGATAGGGGACACAGAGAGTCAAAGGATGCAGAAAGGGAGGAGAGGAGGGTTGAGGAGGCAGAATCAGGAGATTGGAGGGAGAAGGATTGAGCAGAGGGAAGAGATGATAGGATGGAAGAGGAGAGAGTAGTGGGAGAGAGAGAGCGAAGGTTGCGGCGGCGCATTACCATCTGTGTAGGGGCAGAGTGAGTAGTGTTGGAGGAGAGCGAGAGAGAAAAGGATACAAAGTAGTGGTCGGAGACATGGAGGGGAGTTGCAGTGAGATTAGTAGAAGAGCAGCATCTAGTAAAGATGAGGTCAAGCGTATTGCCTGCCTTGTGAGTAGGGGGGACGGTGAGAGGGTGAGGTCAAAAGAGGAGAGGAGTGGAAAGAAGGAGGCAGAGAGAAATGAGTCAAATGTAGACGTAGGGAGGTTGAAATCCCCCAAAACTGTGAGGGGTGAGCCATCCTCAGGAAAGGAACTTATCAAGGCGTCAAGCTCATTGATGAACTCTCCAAGGGAACCTGGAGGGCGATAGATGACAAGGATATTAAGCTTAAATGGGCTAGTGACTGTGACAGCATGGAATTCAAATGAGGAGATAGACAGATGGGTTAGGGGAAAAAATTGAGAATGTCCACTTGGGAGAGATGAGGATTCCTGTGCCACCACCCCTCTGACCAGATGCTCTCGGGGTATGCGAGAACACATGGTCAGACGAGGAGAGAGCAGTAGGAGTAGCAGTGTTTTCAGTGGTAATCCATGTTTCCGTCAGCGCCAGGAAGTCGAGGGACTGGAGGGTAGCATAGGCTGGGATGAAGTCAGCCTTGTTGGCAGCAGAACGGCAGTTCCAGAGGCTGCCTGAGACCTGGAACTCCAGGTGTGGGGTGCGTGCAGGGACCACCAGGTTAGAGAGGCAGCAGCCACGCGGTGTGAGGCGTTTGTGTAGCCTGTGCGGAGAGGAGAGAACAGGGATAGGCAGAGGCATAGTTGACAGGCTGTAGCAAATGGCTACAATAATGCAGAGGAGATCGGAATGAAATGAACTAAACATCTGGGAAAGGAGAGAGTAAAACCAAAACTCCCAAATATAACTCTCCCAACTTCACCTCAGAAACTATAATTGTTTCACTGAACCACCCGAATAAAACTCTCCCAACTTCCACTTTAGAAATTAGAATTGTTGTGAACTACAGCGGTTCAATGTTTCAAGGAATAGACTCAACTTACTTTATTCAGCTAGCTAACTATGACGCTATAGCTAACTAGCATGCTAGCATCCAATAACACACAGTTTAGCACCAATACTTGGTTACAACAAACTACCAATAGTGTGTTAACACACTAAACAGATAATTCGTGTCCGTGTCTAGTTCCTTTCATAACGCAGCAATAATTAAACGTTGGCTAGCTAGCACAAATATATTGTATTTAGCTGCTACAGTACAGCTAGCTGGTCGTGTTGGCTAGCTAGCAATGGCTGCTGTGTTGACTTTGTTTGAATAACGGCGGCGCTGCGAACAAATGTAGCTGGCTAAAAGGATATTGTATTTAGTTGCTACCGTTGCTAATAGCTACTCGCCAGCTAGTCCAGGAGGTGAGTTAGCTAGCTAGCTAGCTTCGTGCTACACCCGGCACCACCGAATACAATGCTAACCTACAATAACTACCCACAACAGCCCACAATGCCTACCTATAATACCTAATAATATACAGCCCACGATGCCTACCTATAATACCTAACTACAATCTAAATACATAGTTTAAGCCTTACTCGACAAAGCCCAAGCTATGTATAAAGCCAAACTTACCCGACGCCAGCTGTCTGGGTGGCAGACTGCAATCAGTAGCTGTAATTAAGTACAGTAGCTACCAACTACCTAACGTTAATGCCTCGGATAATGAGGTTAGAAAAACAGCTGAATGGTAGGCAGCTAGCTGGCTTAATTACAGGTACTCTTAAGCGTGAAATAACATTGGAAACAACTATCCACAGTTGCTAAAAGTTACCAGTAGCTACCCGCTAGCTAGCTAGCTTTGTTGGTCCAGGTAGTGGGTAAGCTAGCCTCGTGCTTCGCCGGGCTCCGCCGAATACAATACTTACCTACAATAATTACCTACAATAACCTACAATAACTACCTAAGTAAACTACCTACAATACCTAACTACAATACCTACCTACAATCTAAATACATGGTTTAAGCTTTACTCAACACCATATAAGAAGCCAAGCTTACCTCCTGCTAGAGAAAACACAACCTCTCCCGACCACGAGATGTTAGGTCTAATTGTGTTATGATTTTTTTTAACTTATTACTCAGTCTGTATCCCAGAGGTTGTAAATCTCTAATAATCAGACCAAGCAGCCCAGCATACAATCATCAGGGTTTATTCATGAGAACGTTCTAAAACAAAATGGTTGTACAATATTTTTATATGCACACGTCAGAGAAAAAATCCCTCCCCTCTGTAGGCAGGCTGTAGTTTTCCACTTTATAATTGCTCTCCTGACCATCAGTTCACACACACACACACACACACACACACACACACACACACACACACACACACACACACACACACACACACACACACACACACACACACACACAAGCCTAACAGTTTCTCTCCTCCCAAGATTCCTCAGTTATCTTGGTTTCTCAGTTGCCTGTAGACAGTTTTCCTTGTCCTTTGTTGTTACTCACATTGCTAAATAGTAGCACAATGTCATAATCTTTACTGGTCCTACACTCACACATTCCTTACACAGGAAGCGGCACAGGTCCTAATCCAGGCACTTGTCATCTCCCGTCTGGATTACTGCAACTCGCTGTTGGCTGGGCTCCCTGCCTGTGCCATTAAACCCCTACAACTCATCCAGAATGCCGCAGCCCGTCTGGTGTTCAACCTTCCCAAGTTCTCTCACGTCACCCCGCTCCTCCGCACACTACACTGGCTTCCAGTTGAAGTTCTCATCTGCTACAAGACCATGGTGCTTGCCTACGGAGCTGTGAGGGGAACGGCACCTCCGTCCGTACCTTCAGGCTCTGATCAGTCCCTACACCCAAACGAGGGCATTGCGTTCATACACCTCTGGCCTGCTGGCTCCCCTACCTCTGCTGAAGCACAGTTCCCGCTCAGCCCAGTCAAAACTGTTCGCTGCTCTGGCACCCCAATGGTGGAACAAGCTCCCTCACGACGCCAGGACAGCGGAGTCACTCACCACCTTCCGGAGACATTTGAAACCCCACCTCTTTAAGGAACACCTGGGATAGGATAAAGTAATCCTTCTAACCCCCCTTACCCCCCCCCCCACCCCAAAAATGTATAATAATAATAATAAATAATAATAATTGTAAAGTGGTTATCCCACTGGCTATAAGGTGAATGCACCAATTTGTAAGTCGCTCTGGATAAGACTGATGTACAACTATATCTTGGCAACAAAATGCATACAACCATTGAAATATCTAAGTTTGACATATTATTTTACTTCACTGATTCCACAATTGAACGTCAGTATGGCATAAATCTCTTTATTTTATTAGGAAAATATTTTATACACAAATCAAAATTTATGAAGAAAAAGCCCCTTTTTTATTTATTTTAATCAGATTTGGAAAACTATTTAGCACTATTAAAACGTATACAAAACAAAATGTCAAAAAAACGTATTCGTTACATGTCTGTTTTTGATTTGATATAATGTGGATTTGTGTAATCCCTCTGGCTGTTCTGTTTTTTGTGTTTTACATGTTACTGTTAAACAAAAAAATAAAAGTGCATGTTTCTTCGCCCAGCACCAGTCACTGAGCAAGTAAGCTGAAGTTAGCTAGTGAGTCACAGAAATGTACATTCAGCATGTTAATTATTTCAGTCCGATTGGATCTTACTAAATCAGCATGGCTTAACATAGTTTCTTTCATTTTTGACCTCGACATTCTTGCTGGATAGATGCTTTTCCTTCCTACTGTTCTGTTATTCGTTGGGTCTGGAAATGGTTAAATTAGCTAATATTATAGAAAGATCACATATTCATGCAGCTGCGGGTGTGTCACATTGTCTTTATCCATACCATAGCTACTGCTATGGAAATGCCTTTTAATTGAGAGCTCTGTCCTCTTTGTCTGGTCTCCCTTGACAAAATGATGTTATTTTTGACCTGATAAAATAAGCTAACGGTTGTGTGCACTCTTACTAGATAGAATTGTGTGGTTCGTGGCAGATTTTCAAAAGGTAATAGACATATACAGTATATCATCAGCAATTCTCAATCAGATGAGATACACAGCTACAGTGGGGGAAAAAAGTATTTAGTCAGCCACCAATTGTGCAAGTTCTCCCACTTAAAAAGATGAGAGAGGCCTGTAATTTTCATCATAGGTACACGTCAACTATGACAGACAAATTGAGAATTTATTTTCCAGAAAATCACATTGTAGGATTTTTAATGAATTTATTAGCAAATTATGGTGGAAAATAAGTATTTGGTCACCTACAAACAAGCAAGATTTCTGGCTCTCACAGACCTGTAACTTCTTCTTTAAGAGGTTCCTCTGTCCTCCACTCGTTACCTGTATTAATGGCACCTGTTTGAACTTGTTATCAGTATAAAAGACACCTGTCCACAACCTCAAACAGTCACACTCCAAACTCCACTATGGCCAAGACCAAAGAGCTGTCAAAGGACACCAGAAACAAAATTGTAGACCTGCACCAGGCTGGGAAGACTGAATCTGCAATAGGTAAGCAGCTTGGTTTGAAGAAATCAACTGTGGGAGCAATTATTAGGAAATGGAAGACATACAAGACCACTGATAATCTCCCTCGATCTGGGGCTCCACGCAAGATCTCACCCCGTGGGGTCAAAATGATCACCAGAACGGTGAGCAAAAATCCCAGAACCACACGGGGGGACCTAGTGAATGACCTGCAGAGAGCTGGGACCAAAGTAACAAAGCCTACCATCAGTAACACACTACGCCGCCAGGGACTCAAATCCTGCAGTGCCAGACGTGTCCCCCTGCTTAAGCCAGTACATGTCCAGGCCCGTCTGAAGTTTGCTAGAGTGCATTTGGATGATCCAGAAGAGGATTGGGAGAATGTCATATGGTCAGATGAAACCAAAATATAACTTTTTGGTAAAAACTCAACTCGTCGTGTTTGGAGGACAAAGAATGCTGAGTTGCATCCAAAGAACACTATACCTACTGTGAAGCATGGGGGTGGAAACATCAAGCTTTGGGGCTGTTTTTCTGCAAAGGGACCAGGACGACTGATCCGTGTAAAGGAAAGAATGAATGGGGCCATGTATCGTGAGATTTTGAGTGAAAACCTCCTTCCATCAGCAAGGGCATTGAAGATGAAACGTGGCTGGGTCTTTCAGCATGACAATGATCCCAAACACACCGCCCGGGCAACGAAGGAGTTCCTTCGTAAGAAGCATTTCAAGGTCCTGGAGTGGCCTAGCCAGTCTCCAGATCTCAACCCCATAGAAAATCTTTGGAGGGAGTTGAAAGTCCGTGTTGCCCAGCGACAGCCCCAAAACATCACTGCTCTAGAGGAGATCTGCATGGAGGAATGGGCCAAAATACCAGCAACAGTGTGTGAAAACCTTGTGAAGACTTACAGAAAACGTTTGACCTGTGTCATTGCCAACAAAGGGTATTTAACAAAGTATTGAGAAACTTTTGTTATTGACCAAATACTTATTTTCCACCATAATTTGCAAATAAATTCATCTGATTTTGTCTGTCATAGTTGACGTGTACCTATGATGAAAATTACAGGCCTCTCTCATCTTTTTAAGTGGGAGAACTTGCACAATTGATGGCTGACTAAATACTTTTTTTCCCCACTGTAACCCAAATGGAATTTAATTCATTCATAAATGTGGACACTAATTATTGTTAATATTCCAATTCTCTAAGCCCTCCATTTCAAAACCTGAAGCCTCCTGTCCCCAGGAGGAAAGACCAGGAAAAAGTGTTGGCTTAAGGTACAACTTCCTATTGAGGAAATGTAAGATAACTCAATGTCATATTTAGATTTAGAGTTACTGACATGAATGGAAGCATATACAAACAATCTATCAAATGTATTTTATAAAGCCCCTTTTACATCAGCAGTTGTCACAAAGAGCAAGTAATGCAGACGTAGAAGCAAAGTGGCTAGGAAAAACTCAGTAGAAAGGCAGGAACCTAGAAAGAAACTTAGAGAGGAACCAGGCTCTGAGGGGTGGCCAGTCCTCTTCTGGCTGTGCTGGTGGAGATTATAAAAGAGTACAGCCATTTAGGCCAGATCGTTCTTCAAGATGTTTAAACGTTCATAGATGACCAGCAGGGTCAAATAATAATCACAGTGGTAACAGAGGGTGAAATAGTTCAGCACCTCAGGAGTAAATGCCAGTTTGGCTCTTCATAGCTGAGCAATTAGAGGTTGAGACAGCAGGTCGGGTAGAGAGAGAGAGGATTAAATAGCAGGTCTGGGACAAGGTAGCACTTCCGTTGAGTCCTGAGCAGGTCAGGGTTCCATAGCCTCATACAGAAACAGCAGAGATTGGATCAGCAGCACTACAAGGTGGACTTGGGACAGGGATAGCCAGGAGTCATCAGGCCAGGAAGTCCTGAGGCATGGTCCTAGGGCTCAGGTCCTGCATCCTTTATTTAATTTGTGTAGACTAAACCCTAGAGATTTTGTAACACATGATTTGGCGTACTTGTCAATCCAGATCTGAATATTTGATGTCCTTTTTACTGTACACTGTTTCTTTCCCAAAGCTAATCACTGAATGTCCGACATCCTACTAGGATGTGGTCAGGTTGACAAACTTCTGAGTCACAATAACACAAATCACACACACTACAGATTGCGAGGGCAAGTACAATGAGCAGTTGGAAAAATGAAGTCTGCTGCGTGGTTGGCACACACAAACACACACACACACACACAAATACACACTTAATGTAGGTTAGAGTGTAGTCAAGGCTTTGTCATTAAAATAGTATTGTGCTTATCTTTCAGATCTGCCAACCAGGCTCGGTGGGTTACAGGTGACAGTGTTTCCACCAGGCTGTTGGGGCCTGGAGTGGCACGCTGGAACTTCCAGAGGCTTGTAGACCTGAAGCAGTGTGATGTGGTCCAGGTAATTATCACACACACGTATGCACTCACTCACTCTGTTTTGTTGTATAATTATTTTCACTTAAGAAAATTGTTCCTCTCTCATTTAGATCTTACACCCCTATTAGCTCAACCACAGCCCTCACAGCTGCACCAGCTGTGACAGGTGATACAGGTAATTATCACACACATGTATACACACATGCATACTCTCCCTCACTTGGGGCTCTGAATGAATCTAGGCCTTACACTCATTCAGTCTGTATAGCTGTATGATTATTGTAAAAAAGTGTCTCTCTCTTTTAGATCTGCCACCCCCAGCAGTTCAGCTGCAGTCACAGTAGTCTTCTGCTGTGGTATTTAATTTACCGGCTGCACCATTTCCTACTACACTGGCCGTGAAGGGAGAACCTTTTGAGGATTCCCAGATGGATACAGGTAATTCAGAATTATATTATATACACATATGCTCACTCACACCAGCATATGTGCACACAAACATGTTGTGGAACTGTATACTTACTGTCACTTTGTGCATCTCTCTTTCAGATCTGCCACCCAGAAGTGCATACACTGGGCCTATCAAGACTGACAAAGCAGAGATGGGTGGCTGACAAGGAAAAATAAAACACAACATGCACACACACTCTCTGACACACACACATTATCCCCAATGTAAATACATTGTAATTACTTGTTTATTTTATGTATGCTCCATTTTATTTTAGGATTGGAGATATCTACGCCTACATATCCATTATGAATATCTACATAATTACTCTAAAGTGTGATTGATAATATTGTATAAGACTATTGCATAATTTGTACAGTTTGAGGAAATTCTGTGTGCTTTTTTTCTGAGTTGAAAAACATGCCTCCCTCTCACACACACACATTTGACCCAATGTAAATACATTGTTTATTTTATGTATGCTCCATTTTAATTGAGGATTGTGTGCAATAAAGTACATTCACAGTTAAAGCAACAGTTTGGTGTATTGGATATTTCTCTGATTAAAATGAATGACCAAAAGGAAGTCGGCAGACCTGCAGCCCACTGGGAGTGTGTGCAGGTTTTGTCATCTGGAGCTGAAACGGGGCCCCAGCAGCCCTCACATATGTACAGGGTTCCCAGGAGTGGCAGGCAAATATGTTTATTGTCCTGCAAAATAATTGTTTATGTACCAAGGCCATTCCCTGGCTACTCATCCACATCGCTCAGGCCAAACTGATGTTTGTTCTCCACAATGAATGTATTTAGCGATTCAAATTCCGGGTGAGTCATCAGGCAACCAAGGCCAAGGAATGGAGAGAGAGATGACCTGAAGAGAGTTCCAGACCTCCGTTTTTTATGAAGCAGAGATGGGTGGCTAACAGAAAATAGAACATGCACACATACACACTCTCTCTCTCACACAAACACGTTAGTATGTAAATATGTCAATACATGGTAATTACTTGTTTATTTTATATGTATGCTCCATTTTATTTTAGGATTGGAGATATTTAGGCCTAGAGATTGTGTTATTCATTTCCACGACAGACGTGCAGTTGTGCTTACTCACAGTTGGTGGAGAGGTCATGGTTAGGAGAGATGGTGGCTGACAAGGAAAAATCTAATACAACATGCACACACATACTCTCTCTCCTTCTCTCTCTCCCTCCCACACAAGCACACAATAGTCTGTGTGCTTTTGTCAGACTTACAAAACATGACTCTCTCACACACCCACATTAGACCCAAAGTAAATCAATTGGATTAACTTGTTTATTTTATGTATGCTCCATTTTATTTGAGGAAAATGTCTGCAATAACATACATTCACAGTTAACGCAATGTCTTTGATTTAATTGGATATTTCTCTGAATAAAATATGTGACCAAAAGGAAGTCGGCAGACCTGCAACCCTCTGTGAGTGTGTGCAGGTTTTGTCATCTGGAGCTGAAACATAGAGAATTGGGGAGGAAGAGTGAAGTTGAAAGGTTTATGTTTAATAACTGACAATTCTATAATGAATACATATTAGAATAATAATACATAATAGAACGACCAACATTTACTGTATTGTGATTGTGTCATGACTGTCCTGTCTGAGGATCCAAGGCCTCAGATCAGCTTGGCAATGGCTGACAATAACCAGACCCTCTCTCACCCACAGAAGAGGGGAGGGGGGCTGGGCCGGTTTTGACACCTCACACCCTGTCGTAAATTAGTCAGGAGAAGATTATCTTCTACCCCTCCAGTATTGGTGATTGGAATGTCCCTTTGTCTCCAGAATACTTTTGCTGCCAAAACGCTAACGTCCAAAAAGTAAACACTGGAACAATATTTCTAACATCAGAATGTAGGGAATGGTCAGTGGGGATCTAAAGAATAATCAGGTCATATTGTTTATTATTTTGTGATGTCATTAAGAATGGAATCAAGACAATACTGTAACTTGGAAAGTATATCCCCTTTATCTGTCAAGTTGCATCCAATAGGTTGTGTATATGATATGAAAAATGATGAAAGTATTTTTGTTAAGATAGGAATGTGATTTTAGTTTTCTAACGAGATCATCGTTTTTGATGATGCTTTGCACCAGTATTTAGCCACGCCCGAGTGAGCTCAGAAATCGTGTCAGCATGACGGAACGCCCTTTTTACCAGAGTGTATAAATGATGAGGTAACGAAATTAACATTAGACCAGAAAGATGTGAGCAGTGGCTACACGTCTGAAAATGGTTGGAACGTTGAACCTCAACACGAGGTGAAGAAGACCAGCTCCCAGACTAGACCCGAACATTGCCAGTCTGCAGCTGTGCATGTAAAGTGGTTCAAACTCTGACTATCCACACGAGGTGAGAAGGAGAAAATCCTCTCTCAGACAATCACTGGGACGGCTAAGTAGCTGTTCTGGAGCAACTCCACTCCAAACCAAGACAACTAAGAAGAAGGACATTGTGACCTTTGGTGGACAACCAGAGCCTTACACCGACACAGGACACCACTAAAAACCCATTTTACCCATACGTAAAAATGTATGCACACATGACTGTAAGTCGCTTTGGATAAAAGCGTCTGCTAAATGGCATATTATTATTATTATTATTATTATTATTATTATTTTAAGAAAACTTGGTTTCAACAGAGATAGACGATGAACAAAGACATTCAAACACGTAAATAAATTCATGATTTCTTACTCCAAACTGGCGGTGGTTCGTGTGCAAAGTAAATTATTACTGTGAGTGTAGTTTCCAAATGTACAGTAAGTGTTGTGTCTCTCTTTCTCTCTCTCGCTCTCTACCCCTCCCTCTTTTGGTAACCAAACAGTAATGTTGTTGTTAGTCCGCTAGGGACTTTTTCTCATGTATTAAGTGTGTATGTTATTCTGTGTTATTATTTAGTTAGCTAGTCAATAAATAATTAAACCAATTTGAGTAGTGCTGAATCATAAGGAAAGCTTGGGTTCTTGCAGATCCAAGAAGTCTACGACCGTTCAGAATGACGACTGATAAGAGGTCACATTGACTGTTTTATACATATTGATAGGTAAAGACCTTTAGAGTTTAATTCGGGAGAAACTCTATAAACAACTTATTCCGTGGTGCCCCAAATCCTAATAAGTTAATTGTTACATGATTAATTTAATTGAGTAACAATTAAACATAGTTAGTTGATTCGATATATAACAGTCATCATATTAATGAATGTCACTTCACGACAATTGTTTAGTGTTTTAATTACTCAAAAAGTAGTGCCCCAAGGTGGGATCGAACCGTGTCTCAAAAGCAGCAGAAAAGGTCAAATAAGGTCACCAAACTTTCCGTTAGGGCTATACACGTCTGGCTCGCGCATATGAGGAGGAATTATAGTCCTAAAAATGCTTTACATTTTCACTGACTCACCCAATGATGTGCAGTTCACTCGCTGGTGATGGCCGTTGCGCTTTTACTTTGTAAAGCAATATTTGGAAGTTGATTAAATATTTTGGTAGCCTACAGCATAGTCTTCTCTTTTCAGCAGGAGCCATTTGCTTTTCAACTTGTGTTTTCCCTCGATTGTATTTGAAATATTGTGAAAGGCCTGTTTTGTCTGCATGCTGTTTGTTCACCGACAGATTTGCCGTGGTTCCTGACTGTAGGCTATTCCTTGTTATTGGGCTACAATCCACAGCTATGCTATTTTTTTAAAGAAGCTAATGAACCTCTGTGGCTAAATTATAGGCCTTCTCATGGTGTAGTAGGCTATTCTGAATGATTTCATTTAATTCTGAAGAGACAGCAGTAATTATATTAACTTTGGCAAATGTATTTAAATTTATCAAGGGTGCTGCAGTTCCTTCAGAATCCTTCGTGCGGCTATGATTCTATATGAAATAAATGATGACTATAGATAATTTTCTAATACAAATGTTGTGAAATGATAAAGGTAAAACATAGTAAACATGATTGATACTTTGTAATCCAGATTCATGCCTGAATAGTGAATATAGTCAATGCAGTGTGTAACTGTTCTTTAGTGTGTGTATGTATATTATATTTTAAGAAAGTGTCTGAGTCACACCACCAATATAATAGGATAAGAGACAGAGGCCCCACCTAGAGAAGCGCACGTAGCCCTTGTAAGGAAACTATGTGTGGTACTTGGACTTGGACTTTGGAAGATGGTGGTGGCGTGACACCGAAAGATGTTAATCATGTACATATAAGGGAGTACCAACTGTGTAGGTTGTATAAACATGACTATGCATTGATTCTGTGTAAAAGGAGAGCTCAGAGTCAGGGCAGGCAGTTGCTCCATGGACCGGCTTGGCTTTGTTGTGCATTAATAAAGTATATTCTGAATTCACAAGCTCTGGTTTTTTGAGAGATACTTTTGAGTTAAAATATTTCTACCACATAAATGGCGAGCTTGCCAGGAGTGACAAACAGGGACCAGAGACGGTGAACACCTGCGACTGTGGACAGCTTGGACGAACTACACAAACAAGTGGCCACTGCAAAAAGGTAAGCAAAGTTTTTACTTCATAGTATAACGTTTGTGTTGGTCGCTCCGGGGCCCGGCCTCAGCTGCAGTACACCAAGTAGGTCTCTCCAAATTTAACAACTAGAAAACCAGAAATGGGGAGCTTTTGAATTCAAAATGCATGATAAATGATAAAGGGATAAAAAGCCTTGATGGTTGCAATACATAGAAAATAGTTTAAATAAGAGTAGATCTGCTCGGTCCGGGCAGGTGGGTGGTTTACTTGGGTCATTGTGGTTCATTCAGTTGTGGTCGGGTTGGTTGGTTTATCTGTTTCGTTCGGGTTGCTCATCTGTTCGGTTTGATCAATCCACTTGATTCGATTGTTTTGTCTGACTCGTTTTGTACTCATCGAGGTCACTCGGTTGTTCGTCTGAACCGTTTGTTCAAATTGTTTGATTCATTTGTTCGTCCTGCTGGTCATTCTGTCTGATTCATTGTGATTCATTCAGTTGTGGTCGAGTTGGATGGTTCATCTGTCTCATTCAGGTTGCTCATCTGGACAGTCTGATCAATCTGTTTGATTCAATTACTCAATCCGTGCATTCAATCATCGAGGTTGCTCGGTTGTTCATCTGAGGCATTTGTTCAATTCGATCGATTCATTGATTCATCCTGCTGATCATTCTGTCTGGGTCACTTCAGCGCGATCGGCTGTCCATCGGTTTGGGCGATCAGAAAATAAATAAGAAGTCCTGCGAATACCGCTCTAAGTGGAAAGTGTATCACTAAGAGGACTGCATAGGTAGGCATAGGAAGTCCCGCGAATACCGCTCTAGGCGTGTTGAGGAAGTGAATCGCTTAGAGGGCTGCATAGGTTGGCAAAAATCCTGTATAATACCGCTTTTCTTGTGTTGAGGAAGTGAATCAGGAAAGGGGCTGAATTTACAGGTCGCTTTGGAAAGTGTATGGTATATCACTAGAAGAACTGCGTAGGTAGGCAGAAGTCCTGAGAATACCGCTCTAAATGTGTTGAGGAAGTGAATCATTTAGAGGGCTGCATACAGTGGGGGAAAAAAAGTATTTAGTCAGCCACCAATTGTGCAAGTTCTCCCACTTAAAAAGATGAGAGAGGCCTGTAATTTTCATCATAGGTACACGTCAACTACGACAGACAAAATGAGAAAAAAATATCCAAAAAATCACATTGTAGGATTTTTAATGAATTTATTTGCAAATGATGGTGGAAAATAAGTATTTGGTCAATAACAAAAGTTTCTCAATACTTTGTTGTATACCCTTTGTTGGCAATGACACAGGTCAAACTTTTTCTGTAAGTCTTCACAAGGTTTTCACACACTGTTGCTTGTATTTTGGCCCATTCCTCCATGCAGATCTCCTCTAGAGCAGTGATGTTTTGGGGCTGTCGCTGGGCAACACAGACTTTCAACTCCCTCCAAAGATTTTCAATGGGGTTGAGGTCTGGAGACTGGCTAGGCCACTCCAGGATCTTGAAATGCTTCTTACGAAGCCACTCCTTCGTTGCCCGGGCGGTGTGTTTGAGATCATTTTCATGCTGAAAGACCCAGCCACGTTTCATCTTCAATGCCCTTGCTGATGGAAGGAGGTTTTCACTCAAAATCTCATGATATATGGCCCCATTCATTCTTTCCTTTACACGGATCCTGGTCCCTTTGCAGAAAAACAGCCCCAAACCATGATGTTTCCACCCCCATGCTTCACAGTAGGTATGGTGTTCTTTGGATGCAACTCAGCATTCTTTGTCCTCCAAACACGACGAGTTGAGTTTTTACCAAAAAGTTATATTTTGGTTTCATCTGACCATATGACATTCTCCCAATCCTCTTCTGGATCATCCAAATGCACTCTAGCAAACTTCAGATGGGCCTGGACATGTACTGGCTTAAGCAGGGGGGACACGTCTGGCACTGCAGGATTTGAGTCCCTGGCGGCGTAGTGTGTTACTGATGGTAGGCTTTGTTACTTTGGTCCCAGCTCTCTGCAGGTCATTCACTAGGTCCCCCCCGTGTGGTTCTGGGATTTTTGCTCACCGTTCTTGTGATCATTTTGACCCCACAGGGTGAGATCTTGCGTGGAGCCCCAGATCGAGGGAGATTATCAGTGGTCTTGTATGTCTTCCATTTCCTAATAATTGCTCCCACTGTTGATTTCTTCAAACCAAGCTGCTTACCTATTGCAGATTCAGTCTTCCCAGCCTGGTGCAGGTCTACAATTTTGTTTCTGGTGTCCTTTGACAGCTCTTTGGTCTTGGCCATAGTGGAGTTTGGAGTGTGACTGTTTGAGGTTGTGGACAGGTGTCTTTTATACTGATAACAAGTTCAAACAGGTGCCATTAATACAGGTAACGAATGGAGGACAGAGGAGCCTCTTAAAGAAGAAGTTACAGGTCTGTGAGAGCCAGAAATCTTGCTTGTTTGTAGGTGACCAAATACTTATTTTCCACCATAATTTGCAAATAAATTCATAAAAAATCCTACAATGTGATTTTCTGGAAAAAAAATTCTCAATTTGTCTGTCATAGTTGACGTGTACCTATGATGAAAATTACAGGCCTCTCTCATCTTTTTAAGTGGGAGAACTTGCACAATTGGTGGCTGACTAAATACTTTTTTTCCTCACTGTATATTGACTACGTCCGTCCTAGCTTGCTCAGTAATGTCTTAATCGAAATTACGGATTTCCTATTATCCGCTCGTCGTTCCCTTATGCCATAGTTTGTACATCTCAATTGTCAGTAGAAACCACATTTGTTTAAGCAAGTCAGCCATATCAGCTATGTTTTTTAAAAATGCAGTAAATGTGGCTGAATGAAGCTTTTCGCTGCCAGACAAGGCTCCGCTGATAGCCAGGTGTAGCGGTGGTAAGGATTCACTCCATGGGGCTGAAAAGAAAGCTCTGCTGTTGGGACAGCTTTATGTAGGCCCTAACAGTTTGTGGGCACCGTTTGTCACCGTTATAGTGCAATTAATGTATTGTTTAGTGTTGTGTAGTGGCTTTGGCATGCATCTCAAAAAAATTGGGGAATTTGCCCCACCATGATGTACATGCTAAAATTGCTACTGATCTATAGACTTGCGTTGTTGTTATTATTAGCGGCTTGGGTCTTTTTTAATATCGAGGAATATTTCACTTTCTCTGTTCATAAGAGTAACAACATGAATTTGTACATCAGGCAGAAATAATGCGGTGCGTCTCGAGTTTCGCCATCATCTGGAAGACGGTCAGTGTCAACGGCGGAAAGGGAGAGCGGAGGGATGTTGAGAGGCGGACCCTCAGTCTGCTGCTCTCTCCCTCCGCTGAGACTGACCATATGTAGGGACCATCAGCCCAGTAAAATAAAAATAAAAAGCAAATTATTTAAATAGATGCTCACTCACTTCATAAGTAATACAACAATGGATATATTACCAGTGTGATCATATAGCCTACCTCAAATTTAGAAATATATATATTTTTAAATGGCCTGAACAACAATGCATTGGCAGGGCAATTAAAGCAAAGCCAATATGCGGTGGTAATGTATTGGGCCTATAGCTTACTGTACAAACCTCATTGCTACAGTACTGTTTTTAATTGGCTTACGTTTTTTAAGTCATGCTTGCTTGCATTTTGACTCAAAGTGATCTTGACTCAGAAAAGGTTGGTGACCACTGTTGTAGAGTTTTCCTTGTTAACACTATCAATGTTTCCCTTTACTGTGGCAATTGTGACACGCAATATTAGCCACTTTCAATGCAACCTACCGAAACAAAACAAAATATGCAACATATTCTGTTGTAGGCAGAACGCATCGGAGTAGGATTCTATTCTATTGACACGCACTACTCAGCCCAAACTCTACACAGACAGGTGCCGCATAAACAATCAGAGCTGCAGTAGGCCTATATGCAAATAGACCATTGCCATATATGGATCTGTGCCATTTACTTTGAACTGGACTGAGCATTAGCGAAAGTGAATAGACGCGCTTGTTTTGAGATCAAAACGAGAGCTGCATGTAGCCACGTGCACATTTTGTTCGTATCCTTTGCTAATTAGTGAGTTATTAGCCCAGTTATAGATCATTTGTAGTCAGCATTAGGGGAGTGATTGCTTCCTACCATTCATTTGAAAAGTGAGTCAGGTAAAGAGATTTTTTTTGTCTTACATGGGCAGTGTTGTATTTTGAGACAGGCTTGAATAAGTTAAGTAGCCAATAGGCAGAGGGTAGCATAATTTGTCAGATTCTCTGTAATAATGGTATGGGAATAATAATGCATTTTATTTTGTGTTCACAGTAAACGCGCACTGGAAGTTGCACTCAGCTGGCCTGAAATTTGCTCAGTGCTGAAAAAATGGAGGAAACATTGGTTGTAACATTATAACTCTTCTGTAAAGAGAAGCAACTGCCTAACTATACACACTTGCTGAAATATTCATAGAGTAACTCACTCAGAGGATAGAAGACATCGGTGTAGGCACAATAAAAGACTAACAGAGAGAAGTCGACACATTTTGAAGGACTACGCAGCTTTAAGTTAATGTTGAGACAAATCAAATGGCTAGCCAGCTACTGTACTAACTTAACATTAGCTGGGCTAGTGTCCGTTCTGCACACAAGACAGAACATGAGACAGCAGACAGCATGTGGATGACTGACTATGTAGTAGATAGCTAGTTAAGTGAAGTTACACTTGGTGGTTTATGAAACTAGTGAGCCACTTATCATTGTCTATAGCTAACGTTATGTTACTTACTCTTAAAGTCAGAAGGCTTACGTTAAGCTTTCCAATGTTAGCCTAGCTGGCTAGCTATGGATAAGGGAAATGTTCAACACAACAAAACAGTGGAATATGAATATGATTAAATAATGTAGCTAGCTAGCTTACTGTCTAATTAGCTAGCTACAGTATGTTCACTATATATATCTAATACACAATGCCAGCTAGGTAAATTAATGTTAACGTAAGGCTTGCTAGCTAGCTATCGTTAGTGCCACTGTCAGTCAGCTAACGTTAGGAAAGCTAGCTAACGTTAATGTTAGCTTTATGTTTTGAATTCATTCTTAAAAACTCGCTTGATCACCAAATTCTGCGAACAGCTAACACACAGTCAATGTTATAAAACTCAATTTGGTAGAAATGAAGTTTGGCTATCGAGCAATTTAGCTAGCTAGCTAACGTTATTTTACCTGACATAACTTTACATGTTACTTTTTAGAGGATGACGACAGAGTGAAGGAAAACCTTTGGAACATTGAGCGCCTCGACCCTCAACCACTCCATGCGCATTTCTCTGAATCCCACGAGACTACTGCCATGTATTTGCCTTGATCGGTAGGAGCTCTTATCACCGTATCCCAAACCAGCAAAGTTGGCATGGTGTTGACGACACCCGGCACTGACTGTCAGCCGATCATGCCTTCACTAAACCGAGTTCGGCTCGAGTCCTGGTGCTAGCTGCGAAGTCAGGATGTCAAATAAAATGTTATTTATCACTTGCTTCGTAAACAACAGGTTTAGACTAACAGGGAAATGCTTACTTACGGGCCCTTCCCAACAATACATACAGAAAAAAAGATAAATAATAGTAAAATTGTATTATAAATAAAATGAGGAATAAATACACAATGAGTAACGATAGCTTGGCTATATACACAGCATATCAGTATCGAGTCGATGTGAAGGGGTACGATGTAATTTATGTAGATATGTATATATACAGTCGTGGTCAAAAGTATTGAGCATGACACAAATATACATTTTCACAAAGCCTGCTGCCTCAGTTTTTATGATGGCAATTTGCATATACTCCAGAATGTTATGAAGAGTGATCAGATGAATTGCAATTAATTGCAAAGTCCCTCTTTGCCATGAAAATGTGTTACGGTCCGGCACTGTTGTTCCTGTCCCCACTTGTTTTCCTTTTCCCTTTTTCCCTGTGTGTGTTGTCTGTGTCTGTCTCCTCCCGCTGTGCAGCCCAGTCAGAGGATCTAGGTCAGGGGGCGTGGCCATTCTCTCTCCTGCTCAGTTACATCCAGCTGCAGCTCATTGTCACCAATCAACCAGCAGTTATCTACCCGGGCTGGCCACCTCTCCAGCGCCAGTTCGTTCCTACACCACCTGTGGTAACTTGGCTCCGTACAGCAATCTCAGTTTAGTTGTTACCCTCTCAGCATTATAGTTGTCTCTGCCACGTTTGTAACCTGTCTCTCCTTCGACCAGATCCCGTCTGTTCCTGCTGCCTGCCTGCCTGCCACTCCCACGCCGCAACCTGCTCATCTGTTGTCTGATATCCTCGTCATCCAGCTCTCAGTGCTACTGGCTCTCCACCCCACTCAGCTCCTACCCCGGTCTGAAGCTGCTCCACCCTGAACTACTTCTCTCTGCCAAAACACGCTGAATAAACAACATCTTAATTCACCCTCTGTGTGTCCGTCTCTGCGCCTGAGTCCCCACCTAGCCTAACAAAATGAACTTAATCCACAAAAGACATTTCCACTGCATTTCAGCCCTGCCACAAAAGGACCAGCTGACATCATGTCAGTGATTCTCTCGTTAACACAGGTGAGAGTGTTGACGAGGACAAGGCTGGAGATCACTGTGTCATGCTGATTGAGTTAGAATAACAGACTGGAAGCTTTAAAAGGAGGGTTGTGTTTGAAATCATTGTTCTTCCTCTGTTAACCATGGTTACCTGCAAGGAAACAAGTGCCGTCATCATTGCTTTGCACAAAAAGGCCTTCACGGGCAAGGATATTGCTGCTAGTAAGATTGCACCTAAATCAACCATTTATCAGATCATCAAGAACTTCAAGGAGAGAGATGTTCAATTGTTGTGAAGAAGGCTTCAGAGCACTCAAGAAAGTCCAGCAAGCGCTAGGACCGTCTCCTAAAGTTGATTCAGCTGCGGGATCAGGGCACCACCAGTGCAGAGCTTGCTCAGGAATGGCAGCAGGCAGGTGTGAGTGTCAAGAAGGGTGTCAAGAAGGGCAGCGAGGAAGCCACTTCTCTCCAGGAAAAACATCAGGGACAGACTGATATTCTGCAAAAGGTACAGGGATTGGACTGCTGAGGACTGGGGTAAAGTCATTTTCTCTGATGAATCCCCTTTCCGATTGTTTGGGGCATCCGGAAAAAAGCTTGTCCGAAGAAGACAAGGTGAGCGCTACCATCAGTTCTGTGTCATGCCAACAGTAAAGCATCCTGAGACCATTCATGTGTGGGGTTGCTTCTCAGCCAAGGGAGTGGGCTCACTCACAATTTTGCCTAAGAACAGAGCCATGAATAAAGAATGGTACCAACACATCCTCCGAGAGCAACTTCTCCCAACCTTTCAAGAACAGTTTGGTGACGAACAATGCCTTTTCCAGCATGATGGAGCGCCTTGCCATAAGGCAAAAATGATAACTAAGTGGCTCGGGGAACAAAACATCGACATTTTGGGTCCATGGCCAGGAAACTCCCCAGACCTTAATCCCATTGAGAACTTGTGATCAATCCTCAAGAGGCGGGTGGACAAACAAAAACTCACAAATTCTGACAAACTCCAAGCATCGATGATGCAAGAATGGGCTGCCATCAGTCAGGATGTAGCCCAGAAGTTAATTGACAGCATGCCAGGGCGGATTGCAGAGGTCTTGAAAAAGAAGGGTCAACACTGCATATATTGACTCTTTGCATAAACTTAATGTAATTGTCAATAAAAGCCTTTGACACTTATGGAATGCTTATAATTATGGAATGCTTATAAAAATATCTCATAACACTGAAGCAGCGAACTTTGTGAAGACCAATACTTGTGTTATTCTCAAAACTGTTGACCACGACTGTACATGACCAAAAGTATGATGACACCTGCTCGTCGAACATCTCATTCCAAAATCATGGCCATTAATATGGAGTTGGTCCCCCTTTTGCTGCTATAACAGCCTCCACTCTTCTGGGAAGGCTTTCAACTAGATGTTGGAACATTACTGCAAGGACTTGCTTCCAAGCGCATTAGTGAGGTCGGGCACTGATGTTGGGCGATTAGGCCTGGCTCGCAGTCAGCGTTCCAATACATCCCAGATGTGTTTGATGGGGTTGAGGTCAGGGCTCTTTGCAGGTCAAGTTCTTACGCACCGATCTCATCAAACCATTTCTTAATGGACCTAGCTTTGCGCACGGTGGCATTGTCATGCTGAAACAGGAAAGGGCCTTCCCAAACTGTTGCCACAAAGTTGGAAGCACAGAGTCTTCTAGAATGTCTTTGTATGCTATAGCGTTAAGATTTCCCTTCACTGGAACTAAGAGGCCTAGCCCGAACCATGAAAAACAGCCTCAGACCATTATTCCTCCACCAAACTTTACAGTTGGCACTGTGCATTGGGTCAGGCAGCGTTCTCCTGGCATCCACAAAACTCTGATTAATCCGTCGAACTGCCAGATGTTGAAGCGTGATTCATCACTCCAGAGAACGCGTTTCCACTGCTCCAGAGTCCAATGGCGGTGCGCTTAATACCACTCTAGCCGATGCCGATGCATGATGTATGGTGATCTTAGGCTTATGTGCGGCTGCTCGGCCATGGAAACCTATTTCATGAAGCTCCAGATGAACAGTTATTGTGCTGACATTGCTTCCAGAGGCAGTTTGGAACTTGGTAGTGAGTGTTGTAACCGAGGACAGACGATTTTTACACGCTACGCGCTTCAGTACTCGGCGGTCCCGTTCTGTGAGCTTGTGTGGCCTACCACTTCGTGTTGTTGCTCCTAGACGTTTCCACTTCACAATAACAACACTTATTGACTGGGGCAGCTCTAGCAGGGCAGTAATTTGATGGACTGACTTGTTGGAAAGGTGGCATCCTATGATGGTGCCATGTTGAAAGTCAATGAGCTCTTCAGTAAGGCCATTCTACTGGGAATGTTTGTCTATGGAGATTGCGTGGATGTGTGCTCGATTTTATACACCTGTCACCAACGGGTGTGGCTGAAATCGCCCAATCCACTAATTTGAAGGGGTGTCCACATAATTTTGTACAGTGCATTCGGAAAGTATTCAGACCCCTTGACTTTTTCCACATTTTGTTACGTTACAGCCTTATTCTAAAATGGATTACAATTTTCCCCTCATCAATCTACACACAATACTCCATAATGATAAAGCAAAAACAGGTTTGTAGTAATTCTTGCAAATTTATAAAAAATAATAAACTGAAATATCACATTTACATAAGTATTCAGACCCTTTACCCAGTACTTTGTTGCTTCACCTTTGGCAGCGATTAACCCCTCGAGTCTTAGGTATGACGCTACAAGCTTGGCACACCTGTATTTGGGGAGTTTCTCCCATTCTTCTCTGCAGATCTTCTCAAACTGTGTCAGGTTGGATGGGGAGCGTCGCTTCACAGCTATTTTCAGGTCTCTCCAGAGATGTTAGATCAGGTTGAAATCCGGGCTCTAGCTGGGCCACTCAAGGACATTCAGAGACTTGTCCCAAAGCCACTCCTGCGTTGTCTTAGCTGTGTGCTTAGGGTTGTTGTCCTGTTGGAAGGTGAACCTTCGCCCCAGTCTGAGGTCCTGAGCGCTCTGGAGCAGGTTTTCATCAAGGATCTCTCTGTACTTTGCTCCATTCATCTTTCAAGTCTCCCAGTCCCTGCCACTGAAAAACTTCCCCACAGCATGACGCTGCCACCACACTGCTTCACTGTAGGGATGGTGAATCATGGTGAAGCTTGGCATTCAGGCCAAAGAGTTCAATTTAGGTTTCATCAGACCAGAGAATCTTGGAGTCGATGGGACAAGGAAATCCCGGCCAGCCAAACCCTCCCCTAACCCGGATGACGCTGAGCCCATTGTGCGCCGCCTCATGGGTCTCCCGGTCACAGCCGGCTGTGACACAGGATCGAACCTGGGGCTGTAGTGATGCCTCAAGCACTACGATGCAGTGCCTTAGACCGCTGCGCCAATCGGGAGGCCCACAATAATAGTGTTCAACATGATTTTTGAATGACTGCCTCATTTCTGTACCCCACACAATCTGTAAGGTACCTCAGTCAAGCAGTGAATTTCAAACACAAAGACCAGGGAGATTTTCTAATGCCTCACAAAGGGCAACTAAATAAAAAAAAGCAGACACTGAATATTCCTATGACCATGGTGAAGTTATTAATTACACTTTGGATGGTGCATCAACACACCCAGTCACTACAAAGATACAGGCGTCCTTCATAACTCAGTTGCCGGAGAGGAAGGAAACCACTCAGGGATTTCACCATGAGGCTAATGGTGACTTTAAAACAGTTACGGAGTTGAATGGCTGTGATAGGAGAAAACTGAGGATAGGTCAACAACATTGTAGTTACTCCACAATACTAACCTAATTGACAGAGTGAAAAGAAGGAAGCCTGTAAAGAATCCAAAACATGAATCCTGTTCGCAACAAGGCACTAAAGTAATATTGCAAAAAATGTGGGAAAGCAATTAACATTTTGTCCTGAATGCAAAGTGTTATGTTTGGGGCAAATCCAATACAACACATTACTGAGTACCACTCTCCATATTTTCAAGCATAGTGGTAGCTGCATCATTTTATGGGTATGCTTGTTATCATTAAGGACTGGGGAGTTTTTCACCATTGAAAAATAAACGGAATGGAGCTAAGCACTGGCAACATCCTAGAGCAGGGGTGTCAAACGTCCGGCCCGCGGGCCGGATCAGGCCCGCAAACGGGTTTAATCCGGCCCGCGAGATTATTTAAAAAATAAAATAATAAAATAATAATAATAATAATAATAATTTTGTAAAGTATAAAAATGCGCTGCAATTTTTCAATAAAATAAACAGCTGTTCCAATTGCGTCCACTGGATGGCGCAATAGCAATTGTGTTAAGCAAGCAAACTGTTTATACCGGGGCAGAGCAAGTAGGTCAAGCACGTGCAGCCAATGAGCTACTTTGTTTTGCCCGCGATATTTATTACGGCTTCTACTTTTAACATTATGTGCTTTGGCACCCTCATTGCCCCAATATGTCTCTGTCAAAAAAGAGAAAAGTGGACGCAGAGTGTTCCAAGAAAAATGGTCATCCTATTTATTCACTGAATTGAATGGGAAAGCTGTATGTTTGGTGTGTTCAGAGCATGTTGCAGTGCTGAAAGAATATAACCTTCGTCGCCACTATGTGAGTCTTCATGCCGACAAATATGACAACTTTCAAGGACAGCGGAGATGAGAGAAGGTGAATGAACTGTTGGCGGGTCTGAAGAAACAGCAGTCTGTGTTTACTCACAGCCGAGACATCAGTGACGCTGCAGTGAAAGCTAGCTACCTCATTGCTAATGAAATCGCAGTGGCTTCAAAACCATTTAGTGAGGGTGAATTTGTAAAAACATGCATGATGAAGGCAGCGGAGATTGTGTGCCCTGAAAAGCGGCAGGCTTTTGCAAATATCAGCCTGACAAGAAACACAGTTGCAGACAGGATTTCCGATATTTCAGTGGATTTGGACAGCCAGTTGAAGCAAAAAGTAAAGTCATTTATTGCGTTTTCGGTTGCAATTGATGAAAGCACGGACATTACAGATGTTGCACAACTGGCCATTTTCATCCGCGGGAGTTGATGACACATTGACCGTCACCGAGGAGTTCGTGGAGTTGGTGCCGATGACAGATACAACGACAGCAGCTGATATTTTTACCGCACTCGTCGGGCGCGCTGGACAGGGTCGGAGTGGACTGGTCCCGTGCTGTCAGCCTGGCTACAGATGGTGCGCCCTCAATGATCGGGGAAAAAAGCAGGCGTTGTGACAAAGTTCAGAGAGAAAGTGCAATCTGCAAATGGAGGACGTGATTTTTTGACTTTTCACTGTATTTTGCACCAGGAGGCTTTGTGTTGCAAGTCATTAAAGATGGATAACGTCATGAAGGTGGTCATCCAAACTGTTAATTTCATCCGATCCAGAAGCCTGAATCACCGTCAGTTTGACAGCCTTCTCAGAGAGAAAGACCACATCTATGGCCTGCCATACCACACTGAGGTAAGATGGTTAAGCCGAGGTGCTGTGCTGAGGCGTTTCTTTGATTTACGAGAAGAAATTGAACAGTTCATGGAAGAAAAGGGCAAACCAGTGTTAGAATTTCATTCCGCAGAATGGATGCAGGACCTTGCATTTATGGTGGATGTTACAGAGCACCTGAATAACTTGAACAAACAGCTGCAAGGGCGCAACAAAGTTGTCACGCAGTATTATGACAGCATACGTTCTTTCAAGTTGAAACTGTCATTGTGGGAGACGCAACTTGCCGGTGGTGATGCAGCTCACTTCCCCTGTCTGAAAAATGTGTGCGCGACCCAACATGTGGCAGACATGAAGCGGTTCAAAGATAAAATAACGGGACTGTTACGGGAGTTTGAGCAACGCTTTCAGATTTATGTTTATATGTTTTTATGTTGATGTGCTATTGTTTTTAATTGATTTTATTTTATTTGTATATTTAACCTATTCTTGACTCTGTGGTTCTTGCACTTGTTTGGGGAACAGGATTTCATTATTTTTATCTACATTTCTGCCTGAGAAATGACACCCTGATATAGTTCTGTGATCTGTGATATACTTCTGTGAATCACTGAGGCATTGTGTGTTTGTGTGTTCTTTGTCCTCAGAACTTTCAAATAACTTGAGGTGTTTTATGATTAATAGTGATGTTGTGCTTTTGGACACTGTCCTCAGGCTCCAGCTTTATGTTTATATGTTTTTATGTTGATGTGCTATTGTTTTTAATTGATTTTATTTGTATATTTAACCAATTCTTGACTCTGTGGTTCTTGCACTTGTTTGGGGAACAGGATTTCATTATTTTTATCTATATTTCTGCCTGAGAAATGACACCCTGATATAGTTCTGTGATCTGTGATATACTTCTGTGAATCACTGAGGCATTGTGTGTTTGTGTGTTCTTTGTCCTCAGAACTTTCAAATAACTTGAGGTGTTTTATGATTAATAGTGATGTTGTGCTTTTGGACACTGTCCTCAGGCTCCAGCTTTATGTTTATATGTTTTTATGTTGATGTGCTATTGTTTTTAATTGATTTTATTTTATTTGTATATTTAACCTATTCTTGACTCTGTGGTTCTTGCACTTGTTTGGGGTACAGGATTTCATTATTTTTATCTACATTTCTGCCTGAGAAATGACACCCTGATATAGTTCTGTGATCTGTGAAACAGCTCTGTTAATCACTGAGGCATTGTGTGTTTGTGTGTTCTTTGTCCTCAGAACTTTCAAATAACTTGAGGTGTTTTATGATTAATAGTGATGTTGTGCTTTTGGACACTGTCCTCAGGCTCCAGCTTTATGTTTATATGTTTTTATGTTGATGTGCTATTGTTTTTAATTGTTTTTATTTTATTTGCATATTTAACATATTCTTGACTCTGTGGTTCTTGCACTTGTTTGGGGAACAGGATTTCATTATTTTTATCTACATTTCTGCCTGAGAAATGACACCCTGATATAGTTCTGTGATCTGTGAAACAGTTCTGTTAATCACTGAGGCATTGTGTGTTTGTGTGTTCTTTTTCTTTAGAATTTTCAAATAAACTTGACGTGTTTTATGATTAATAGTGATGTTGTGCTTGTACTATTTTGGACACACTGTCCTCAGGCTCCAGCTTTATGTTGTATGTTGATCGTATTAAAACAAAGAAAACAATCTGAAGTTGTTGTTTTTAAGTTATATATACCATGATTTTTCCGGTCCGGCCCACTTGGGAATATATTTTCCTCCATGTGGCCCCTGAGCTAAAATGAGTTTGACACCCCTGGTTTAAGCTATTAACTCCAAACCAACGCTGAGATGTTCAGACTGAACCTACTTACATTGATTGTCAAAATATTTTTTATTCTATATATATACACTTTTTGAACTATAACCATTTTAAATTAGCATAAAGTAACATGGGTTTGAATGAGAACCATAGGAATACAGATGTAGCTGTTCAAAAAAGTCCTGCTCCTTGGCCAATTAAGCTACAAGACCAACTTTAAAACATTCAGGCTATCATAACTTCAAATTCCTTAGAATCTTTATCAACTATAACTACACTGAACAAAAATAAACTCAACATGCAACAATTTCAAAGATTTTACTGAGTTACAGTTCATAGAAAGAAATCAGTCAATTGAAAAATTCATTAGGCTCTAATCTATGTATTTCACATGACCTGGAATACAGATATGAATCTGTTGGTCACAGATACCGCTAAAAAAAATGTAGTTGCGTGGATCAGAAAACCAGTCAGTATCTGGTGTGACCACCATTTGCGTCATGCAGCGTGACATCTCCTTCGCATAGAGTTGATCAGGCTGTTGGTCTGTGGAATGTTGTCCCACTCCTCTTCAATGGCTGTGCGAAGTTGCTGGATATTGGCGGGAACTGGAACGCTTTCGTACACGTCGATCCAGAGCATCTCAAACATGCTCAATGGGTGACATGTCTGGTGAGTATGCAGGCCATGGAAGAACTAGGAAACTTTCAGCTTCCAGGAATTGTGTACAGATCCTAGCGCCATGCATTATCATGCCGAAACATGAGGTTATGGCGGCGGATGAATGGCACAATGGGCCTCAGGATATCATCACGGCATCTCTGTGCATTCAAATTGCCATTGATTAAATACAGTCGTGTTCATTGTCCATAGCTTGTCTGCCCATACCATAACCCCACCGCCACGGGACACTCTGTTCACAACGTTGACATCAGCAAACCGCTCGCCCACACGACGCCATCTGCCCGGTACAGTTGAAACCGGGATTCATCCGTGAAGAGCACACTTCTCCAGCGTGCCAGTGGCCAACGAAGTTAAGCATTTGCCCACTGAAGTCGGTTACGACGCCAAATTGCAGTCAGGTTCAGACCCTGCTGAGGATGACGAGAACGCAGATGAGGTTCCGAGACGGTTTCTGACAGTTTGTGCAGAAATTCTTCGGTTGTGCAAACCCACAGTTTCATCAGATGTCCGGGTGGCTGGACTCAGACAATCCCGCAGGTGAAGAAGCCAGATGTGGAGGTCATGGGCTGGCGCGGTTACACGGTCGGCGGATGAGAGGCCGGTTGGACGTAATGCTAAATGCTCTAAAACGACCTTGGAGGTGGCTTATGGTAGAGAAATGAACATTCAATTATCTGGTAACAGCTCTGGTGGACATTCCTGCAGTCAGTATGCCAATTGCATGCTGCCTCAAAACTTGAGACATCTGTGGCATTGTGCTGTGAGAAAACTTCACATTTTAGAGTGGCCTTTTATCATCCTCAGGCCAAGGTGCACCTGTGTAATGATCATGCCGTTTAATCAGGTTCTTGATATGCAACACCTGTCAGGTGGATTGATTGTCGTGGCAAAGGAGAAATGCTCACTAACAGGGATGTAAACAAATTTGTGCACAACATTTGAGAGAAATAAGCTTTTTGTGCATTTGGACAATTTCTGGGATCTTTTATTTCACCTCATGAAACATGGGACCAACACTTTACATGTTGCGTTTATATTTGTGTTACATACATACCAACATTAGCATAAAATAACTCTAACCTTAACTCTTGAACTGTTCAAGCTAGACACCAAACCAACATGTTCAGGCTATCCTATCCACTGCCACAAAAAATACTTTCAAAGAGCTAAAGCTAGTCACAATTTTTCTTCATGGAAAATTACCATCTAGTTGATTGTATTCTCAGTCAATTTACCAGGTCAAATAATGAGTTGGTAATGGTAACAAGACAAGCAGACAGTTGTTTAAAAAAGAAAACATTTTCATTTCTGCTTAGGCCTTAATGAAATACATTTGTTTTCCGTCTGGGAATGTAAGGTTGCGTCCCAAATGGCACCCTATTCCCTACATAGGGCTCTGGTCAGAAGTAGTGTACTATGGGCCTTTGAAGGACTTTGCACAGCCATGAAGGATTTTCCGCCTTGAAAAACATAATATCAACATTGGCCATTTGCACATAATACCAACAGTCAGACAGTACAAAACCTTTCAGTAGAGAATCGATTCATCTGGTTTAGTCTTCTCTATGGGCCAAGCCTTTGGAAGGAAAGAAAATGCCATAAACCAAATATTTGTTGTTCAAAGTCACTCACACATAGATATCATCTACTGTATGATACAGTGTCTGATTCCAAACACAGAGAGACAGAGGGAGAGAGCTCAGTATCAGCATCTTATCCACTGTCACAGGTCTTCTGTAGTTGACATCACAGGGGCTAACAGAGACATTTATATTGCTCTTTAAATATTCGACATGACTTGACGTGTAGGTAGGCTATCAGAGGGTAAAATGTTGTCACAGGAACACGTTTGATCAGAACACCAGTCCCATGGGCTGCAGAGATCATGTGATACAACAACAACAAAATGTGCCTCCTGTCCTGACAAATATAACTTCTCTCCACACCAGACAATTCTGTCCAGTTTTTTTTTTCTCGTTTATTTTCATAAAGATTCTTCTCTTTTGTGTTTGTACAATGGACCAGGCCACATCGGCGGGGTCCCATAAGGATCAAAACAGTCCTACAGAGATAGACAGAGAGAGACAGAGATAACTCAAGAGGAGGGCAGGGGGTGGAGATGGTCACCTTTCTGCTCTAGATGAAGGCATGACCAAATCCACACACTGATCTAAACCCTCCCCCACCATTTGTCATCATTCTCCATTTCACTCACACCTCTCTTCCCCTACTCAGTTTCTATCAACACGTCTCTTTCCCCTACTCATTCTCTGCCACCTCGTTGCAATACCGCTCTCTCTCCCTCTCCTTCTCCCTCCCTCCGTCTCTCAGGAGTCTGAGTCAGATCCGTTGCTGCTCTCTCGGCTGATCTCGATCTGTAGCGAGGGCAGGTTGTCAAGCAGACTCTTCATCATCTTGTGGGTCTGCTGTTCCTTCTGTTTGACCAAGGCCCCCCACACCTTCTGCAGTGCAGAGTCGTTCTCCTCCTCAACGTCTTCTTCTCCTCCCCGCCCCCGTCCCCTCAACCTGGAGCTGGCTGATCCCGACCCCACTCCGCGACTGGAAGGCTTCCGCTTGGGAACGTCGCCCTTGCGGGAGGAGGGGCCGAGCCTGCTCCACAGACGACCTTGAGAAAGAGTGGGGGGGGATCAATATTAAAGCACTTTCTTTCAGTGTCTTTTTAACAAACCTACTGCATTATTGACTAATAGCAGTAGATGGGCATGTGCGTTTTTCTTCCTTACTTGATTTCCTGTCTTTGGACGAATCAGGGTAAAGGCCGTGGGCGTCTTGTTTGACAACGCCCAGTCGGCTGTGCACATCTGTGATTGGCTCTCGGGGAGGGGATGAGTCTCGGGAGGCGGAGTGTCGTCTCTCAGGAGAGCACGGCCTCTTCCCTAACCGCTGCCTCACATCTACACACACAACCCAGAACAGAACCAGGTTAAATACAACATACTCTACATACACAGTGTCCCAGTGTCAGGGAACAAGATTACATTGATTTTGCCTTTGTAAAGTGGAGGACAACTGACCTGTCGTTCCACTACTGGCCACAGGGTAGCGCTGTTTGTGCTGGGATAGGCTCCGTCTCTTCTCCTCCAACAGCTGCCTCACGTCCGTCACTTTCTCCACCGCAATGCTTTTGGTCTTGACCACCGATCCTCCACTTCCTTCTCCACCAATCCTGTTCCGGATGCCACTACCCCCCGAGCCGCTGTCACTCCGAACAGCAGAGTGTCTGAAGAACACATACAGGGAAAACACCAACTAATAATTTGCTACATTTACCTACATTAAAAAGGTCCACATTCTGCACACGCACACACAAAAGACACAGACACACACTGTAGGCTTCTGAGGTTGGTCATGGCCTTGTCAGAATACATGGTCACGTCACCCAGCACACACTCTCGTCCACCACACCCACTGACCGTATAGTCTTGAGGTTGGTCTCGACCTCGTCTGCGTACATGGTCATCTTCATGCTCTTCTTGGGGGAGGGGGTTGAGATCATCTTGAGCTCCAGGTCATAGTCCATCTCGTCTGAGTCTGACAAAACAGAGGGGGAAGACGAGGGCCTGCCCAAACGACTCCGCAGGGCCACCCCTGGGCCCCCTGCCCTCCCCCTCCCTCTCTCCCCCTTCTCCTTGTACTCCACTACCCTGTCGTCTGAGTCCATGTCCTCTTCCCCCTCTTCCTCATCCTCTTCTTCTTCCTCTATTGGTTCTTCTGGCAGGTTGACCAGGTCAGCTGGAGAGAAGGGGGGAGAGCAGAAAGAGGAGGGAGAGGATGGAGGAAAGAGAGGGGGAGGAAGTCAGATTAACACAGGGGATCTGTAAATGAACATTAGCACATGGCAGTTGGGCCTCGTCTGTAAACGTTTGTGTGTGCCTTGTCACCTACAGTGGGGAGAACAAGTATTTGATACACTGCCGATTTTGCAGGTTTTCCTACTTACAAAGCATGTAGAGGTCTGTAATTTTTATCATAGGTACACTTCAACTGTGAGAGACGGAATCTAAAACAAAAATCCAGAAAATCACATTGTATGATTTTTAAGTAATTAATTTGCATTTTATTGCATGACATAAGTATTTGATCACCTACCAACCAGTAAGAATTCCGGCTCTCACAGACATGTTAGTTTTTCTTCAAGAAGCCATCCTGTTCTCCACTCAATACCTGTATTAACTGCACCTGTTTGAACTCGTTACCTGTATAAAAGACACCTGTCCACACACTCAATCAAACAGACTCCAACCTCTCCACAATGGCCAAGACCAGAGAGCTGTGTAAGGACATCAGGGATAAAATTGTAGACCTGCACAAGGCTGGGATGGGCTACAAGACAATAGGCAAGCAGCTTGGTGAGAAGGCAACAACTGTTGGTGCAATTATTAGAAAATGGAAGAAGTTCAAGATGACGGTCAATCACTACGCCGTCATGGATTAAAATCCTGCAGCGCACGCAAGGTCCCCCTGCTCAAGCCAGCGCATGTCCAGGCCCGTCTGAAGTTTGCCAATGACCATCTGGATGATCCAGAGGAGGAATGGGAGAAAGTCATGTGGTCTGATGAGACAAAAATAGAGCTTTTTGATCTAAACTCCACTCGCCGTGTTTGGGGGAAGAAGAAGGATGAGTACAACCCCAAGAACACCATCCCAACCGTGAAGCATGGAGGTGGAAACATCATTCTTTGGGGATGCTTTTCTGCAAAGGGGACAGGACGACTGCACCGTATTGAGGGGAGGATGGATGGGGCCATGTATCGCGAGATCTTGGCCAACAACCTCCTTCCCTTAATAAGAGCATTGAAGATGGGTCGTGGCTGGGTCTTCCAGCATGACAACGACCCGAAACACACAGCCAGGGCAACTAAGGAGTGGCTCCGTAAGAAGCATCTCAAGGTCCTGGAGTGGCCTAGCCAGTCTCCAGACCTGAACCCAATAGAAAATCTTTGGAGGGAGCTGAAAGTCCGTATTGCCCAGTGACAGCCCCGAAACCTGAAGGATCTGGAGAAGGTCTGTATGGAGGAGTGGGCCAAAATCCCTGCTGCAGTGTGTGCAAACCTGGTCAAGACCTACAGGAAACGTATGATCTCTGTAATTGCAAACAAAGGTTTTTGTACCAAATATTAAGTTCTGCTTTTCTGATGTATCAAATACTTATGTCATGCAATAAAATGCAAATTAATTACTTAAAAATCATACAATGTGATTTTCTCTATTTTTGTTTTAGATTCCGTCTCTCACAGTTGAAGTGTACCTATGATAAAAATTACAGACCTCTACATGCTTTGTAAGTAGGAAAACCTGCAAAATCGGCAGTGTATCAAATACTTGTTCTCCCCACTAAGTATATTTAGGGTGATGCGTGAGTGTGTTCTTCCCAGGGTTGGTGTTTGTAGAGCACTGTATGTGTGTAGGGTGGTATGTGTGTAGGAAGGTGTGCGTCTGTGTGTGTACTTACCAGAGTGTCTGTGTGTGTAGGGCGGTGTCTGTCCCATGCTGTCCCCTATGAGGGGTTTCTTGCTCTTGCTCACAATTCTGCGTGTGTGATACCGTTTCTTCCTGCAGAAGGTGACATAGAAAGACATTAGCACCCACCCTCTACCTTTAACTTCTATCCTAACCATATCCCCTTAACCTTCTAGACCAGGGGTATTCAAATCTTACCCTACAAGGTCCGGAGTACTGCTGGTTTTCTGTTCTACCTGATAATTAATTGAACATACCTGGTGTCCCAGGTTTTTAAATCAGTCGCTGATTAGAGGGGAAGAATTAAAAAAGCAGTGGAACTGGCTTCGAGGTCCAGTTATGAATTCGGGGATTCTAGATTAACCAGCATGTCTTTTTTCTGATAGCAGGAAGGGGGTCAAAAGGGAAAAGAAACTGAAAAAGAAACAGATGAGAGAAGTAGAGAAAAGGAGTGAGAGGGGGGAATAAAAGGGTGAGAGAAAAGTGAAAGAAAGATGGGGGAGCAGAATGACTTCTTTTGTGTTCAAGCAGCGGATGATTAACATAGATGTTAGTAGTAATATACGACCTTGTTTTTTTCTGATAGAGGGAAGGTGCAGACAAAGATAAAGTGAAAGAAAGAAAGTGTCAGGAAATAGTGAGCAAAAAAAAGACCAAAGGAGGACAATGTACAACAGTGTAGCAGTTCCAGTCAGCCACGGTGGTGATGAGGGTCTGACTGTGTCTGGTGGCGGCTGCCATGATGGTTTAGCACACCACTGTCCCCCTGTATCGCCATGGAGACGCACCACAGTGTCAACTGGTGTGCCTATCCAGCATGTATGAATGAGTGTTTTTTTTATTTTTTTTTATTTCACCTTTATTTAACCGGGTAAACCAGTTGAGAACAAGTTCTCATTTACAACTGCGACCTGGCCAAGATAAAGCAAAGCAGTGCGATAAAAACAACAACACAGAGTTACATATGGGGTAAAACAAAACAAAGTCAAAAAAATACAGCAGAAATATATATATATATATATATATATATATATATGAGTGTTGTAGGGAAGCAGGTAGGTGTGTAGGGAAGCAAGTAGGTGTGTGTGTGTGTGGTTACCAGGAGTTGCTGAGGATGCCCCTCATGCCTCCGTAGTTGGGGTTGCCGTACTTCATGTAAAATCTACTCTTCCTCGCAGCACCCAGCTCCTTCTTATCATCTGAATGAAAAAGAGAGAAACATTGTGCCAGAATCCTAATCTTCCCACTCCTTCAGACGTCAAATACATATTCAAATTGTGAAGAAACTAATACTTGTGACTTGTTATGAGAGTTGCTAAATGTGTGTGTGTCTAGTTGTGTGTGTGTGTCTAGTTGTGTGTTTGTGTGTGTCTAGTTGTGTGTGTGTGTGTGTGTGTCTGTGTGTCTAGTTGTGTGTGTGTGTGTGTGTGTGTGTGTGTCTGTGTGTCTAGTTGTGTGTGTCTGTGTGTGTGTGTGTGTGTGTGTGTCTGTGTGTCTAGTTGTGTGTGTGTGTGTGTGTGTGTGTGTGTGTGTGTGTCTAGTTGTGTGTGTGTGTGTGTGTGTGTGTGTGTGTGTGTCTAGTTGTGTGTGTGTCTAGTGGTGTGTGTGTGTGTGTGTGTGTGTGTGTGTGTGTCTGTGTCTAGTTGTGTGTGTGTGTCTAGTTGTGTGTGTGTGTGTGTAGTTGTGTGTGTGTGTCTAGTTGTGTGTGTGTGTCTAGTTGTGTGTGTGTGTCTAGTTGTGTGTGTGTGTGTGTGTGTGTCTAGTTGTGTGTGTGTCTAGTGGTGAGTGTGTGTGTGTGTGTGTGTGTATGTGTGTGTGTGTGTGTGTGTGTGTGTAGTTGTGTGTGTCTGTGTCTAGTGGTGTGTGTGTCTAGTGTGTGTGTGTGTGTGTGTGTGTGTGTGTGTGTGTGTGTGTGTGTGTGTGTGTGTGTGTCTAGTGGGTGTGTGTGTGTGTGTGTGTGTGTCTAGTGGTGTGTGTGTGTGTGTGTGTGTGTCTAGTGGTGTGTGTGTGTGTGTGTCTAGTGATGTGTGTGTGTGTGTGTGTGTGTGTCTAGTTGTGTGTGTGTGTGTGTGTGTGTGTCTAGTTGTGTGTGTGTCTAGTTGTGTGTGTGTCTAGTTGTGTGTGTCTAGTTGTGTGTGTGTCTAGTTGTGTGTGTGTCTAGTTGTGTGTGTGTGTGTGTGTGTGTGTGTCTAGTGGTGTGTGTCTCACCGTGAGTGGCAAACCTCAGGAAGAGTCGGTTGCCCTTGAAGGGTTTGGTGGCTGGACGTAGGTCGTTCCGGAGCAGTGACTCACTCTCTGTCTGGGATAGCAGGATCACCTGACACACACAGGTAAATAACATGCAGCGTTTCCACATAAACACAGGTTACTAATATGCAACGTTTACCACACACACGGTCTCGCATACAGTTTTACCTGGGTGGTCTCAGGTTCTGTTTTCCTCGCCGTCTCTCCCTCACTGGCTTTTCCCTCACTCTCCTCACTGTTCTTCTCTTTCACCATCTCTTTTTCCTCCACCTCTCCTTCCTCGTCATCATCATCATCCGAACCTCGTTGTCTGCGAGCTGAGACAGAATGGCAAGCAAATTTAAGTGACAAAACACATCAAGGACATGCCTCATACGACTGACAACACACACTGACCACACAAGCGCCACATCGCAGTTCTGACCATCAACACAGTATTTATTATCCACTATATCTGATCATAAAACAAAGACTGAACATTGGAACAAGGACACACCCACTGGACAGTACATGGATAAGCGCACACACTTCTAACATTACCTGCACACTCACCCTTACTCTCCTGGGTGGGATCACCAGGTTCTTTGGTGCCGTCTGTCTCTTTGGTAAGCACCTCTGGGTCAGGCATGTGGCTGATGTTGATCAGAGCCCGGGTGGAAGTGATATCATCCAGCCACACCACGTTACCTAGGAAACAATATTGAATGACACGTTAAAACAGGCCATTTATTGTCAGTTGCCGCTGTGTGTGTTACTCACAGGAGGTGTCGTCGATCCACTCAATGTGTGCTGGAGGGTGCTCCTTAAAGTAGCAAAACACATCCTGGGTGCTCATATCATCCACACCCGCCACGTGCAACGCCTCCAGACGCAAGTTAGGGATGGCTGAGAAAGGGAGAGTGTATTCAGTGTGTGCATAGGTGTGAAAGTGATAAAAAGCCGGGTAAGTCTGTACCTTTCTCCATCTTGTCTCTATCCAGCACTGTGTGTGTATGTACCTTTCTTCATGGTGTCTCTGTCTAACGCCACATTCATCTGGGCTAGGTTGGCCTCTGCACGGAAGTGGAACCTTTCTGCCCTCTTCTCCTTCCTCTCAATCGCCTCCTAGAAACACACACACACACACACACACACACAAAGACAACAGAGGCATGGTTAAGGCAAGATGCGTTATGGCAGTTAACGTTTGACTGTTGGTTTACCCTCCCATCTTTGAATGATGGAACTAGTATTGGGGCGGCAGGTAGCTTAGTGGTTAAGAGCGTTGTGCCAGTAACCGAAAGGACGCTGGTTCTAATCCCCGAGCCGACTAGGTGAAAAATCTGTCGATGTGCCCTTGAGCAAGACACTTAACCCTAATTGCTGTTGTAAGTCGCTCTGGATAAGAGCGTCTGCTAAATTACAAAAATGTAAAAATGTATTAATGCGAATGTTTGCCAAATCACTTTCAAGTGTGGTTATGTAACAAGTATCAAATTTCATGTTGCATAATTACACAAAATCTGAATAGTTCCATGCCTGATATTGGTGTACATTCCTTATGTTGTTGTACGTGCCCTTTAATGTCGCACACTTCCTTTTTTTATTCCCCCATATAAACATCACCTGCCCCCCTTACCTCATCCCTGTCTATTGTACCCATGTGGAAGAGGTAGGTTACTGTAAAATTGTCCCATCAAAATCATAATCAATCCTATGTTAAGACACTTATAAAAAAGGAGTGTATATGGTCACTGACAGTGCATTATAAAATGGTCTCCCACCATTATTATGATATGTATGCATTTCAGTCATTTATTAACTTATCTTGTAATGTGTCCCTACTGTACACGTTAGCTAGCTACTCTACTTCTACTGTAGGCTATATGTCTTCATTGGGCTAGCATGGCTATTCATTTCCCCTTTTGCTGTGAATGTGTACTTTGCAGAGGAGTTGGTGTATAAGGACAGCACAGCATTTGGAAGTTCTCTCTGGCATTATCAGGTATGTCATGTGTTTTTGTTTGTTGAACTATTTTGACGATATTTTACTGTCAGCTATGTTCGCAAGCGCATGTCACATACTGTATTTAAAACATGGCTGTCATTGAGAATGTTGGCTAGCCTTGGCCTATAGGTTATATTTAAAACGTCATACTTTATACTTGCATTATATTGTACTGTTACGTGAAATGAGACTTATATTGGGCCCCGTCTGCTGTACCCATGTGGAAGAGAGGAGTTGGTATATAAGGGCAGCACAGCATGTTTATGGACGTTTTTCCTGTAATTATCAGAAAATAAAACAGACCGATCCTCTGGTCATCTGTTCGCCGCTCAAAATGCAACGCAGAGGCAATCTACACCGGTCACACTTGGTGCCGTGTCCATTCAGATCTACAAGATCATCGCTGGCATAATCGCCGGGTTGCTCCATCATCACCGGACTCTCCTCTCTCTGCGTTCCGCTGTGTGTTCAGAGGTACAGCGCATTTAGGCACGAAGCAGAGACATTCAGTACTTTGTTTGGTGTTTACTAACACATTCTAAAAGAAAGTTATTGATCTACTGTGTCAAGAGATTTTTATCACTGTAGATCTTTTTTTTCTCATGTTTTGAAGACATTCTCAGTTTCATTCTGGATGTTTATGCATGTGAATACCAAGTATTTCATTTCTGATCTGTAAATTGTATTGGGTATTTTTATTCCAGTTGCTCCAATGATGGCCCAAGTTTTTATTTCTACTGGTCTTTGCATTTGGATAGGCATAGAGCCCTACAGTGGAGGTGTCATAATACCCATATCAAAATCAACTGTTCAGAGGAGACAGCGTGAATCAGGCCTTCTTGGTCGAATTGCTGCAAAGAACCACTACTAAAGGACACCAATAAGAAGAAGAGACTTGCTTGGGCCAAGAAACATGAGCAATGGACATTAGACCGGTGAAAATCTATCCTTTGGTCTGATGAGTCCAGATTTGAGATTTTTGGTTCCAACCGCCGTGTCTTTGTGAGATGCAGAGTAGGTGAGATCTCTGCATGTGTGGTTCCAATTTGTAAGTCGCTCTGGATAAGAGCGTCTGCTAAATGACTTAAATGTAAATGTTCCCACCATGGAGCATTGAGGAGGAGGTGTGATGGTGTGGGAGTGATTTGCTGGTGACACTGTCAGTGATTTATTTAGAATTCAAGGCACACTTAACCAGCATGCCTACCACAGCATTCTGCAGCAATACGCCATCCCATCTGGTTTGCGCTTAGTGGGACTATCATTTGTTTTTCAACAGGACAATGACCCAAAACACACCTCCAGGCTGTGTAAGGGCTATTTGACTAAGAAGGAGAGTGATGGAGTGCTGCATCAGATGACCTGGCCTCCACAATCACCCAAACTCAACCCAATTGAGATGGTTTGGGATGAGTTGGGCCGCAGAGTGAAGGAAAAGCAGCCAACAAGTGCTCAGCATATGTGGGAACTCCTTCAAGACTGTTGGAAAAGCATTCCAGCTGAAGCTGGTTGAGAGAATGCCAAGAGTGTGCAAAGCTGTCATCAAGGCAAAGGGTGGCTACTTCGAAGAATCTCAAATATATTTTCATTTGTTTAACAGTTTTTTGGTTCCTACATGATTCCATGTGTGTTATTTCATAGTTTTGACGTCGTCACTATTATTTTATCATGTAGAAATTAGTAGAAAAATAGTAGAAATAAAGAAAAACCCTTGAATGAGTAGGTGTCCAAACTTTTGACTGGTACTGTGTGTGGGTGTGTGTGTGTGTGTGTGTGTGTGTGTGTACGTACACACACGCATGTGTATAGAGTGCATTCAACCTTTTCCACATTTTGTTACGTTACAACTTATTCTAAAATTGATTAAATTAGAACTGTTCACAGACCATAATGACAAAGCGAAAACAAGTTTAGAAAATGTTGCACATTTATTAAACATAAAAAACAGACATACCTTATTTACGTAAGTATTCAGACCCAGGTGCATCCTGTTTCCATTGATCATCCTTGAGATGTTTCTACAACTTGATTGGAGTCCACATGTGGTAAATGCAATTGATTGGACATGATTTTGAAAGACACACACCTGTCTATATAAGGGCTCACAGTTTACAGTGCATGTCAGAGCAAAAACCAAGCCATGAGGTCGAAGGAATTGTCCGTAGAGCTCCGAGACAGGATTGGGAAAGGGTACCAAAAATGTCTGCAGTGTTTTGGTATTTTATTAGGATCCCCATTAGCTGTTGCAAAAGCAGCAGCTATTCTTCCTGGGGTCCACACAAAACATGACATAATACAGAACATTCATAGACAAGAACAGCTCAAGGACAGAACTACATGGTGGGGTAAGTGTGTGTGTGTGTCAGAGCTGTGTAATTTAGTCTCCTCAACTTGTTCAACAGCCACACCATTCATTACCAGATTCAGCTGAGGTCTAGAACATACGGAAGGATTTGTCCCAAATACAATGCTCTTAGTTTTAGAGATGTTCAGGACCAGTTTATTTGTGGCCACCGATTCCAAAACAGACTGCAACTCTTTGTTAAGGGTTTCAGTGACTTCATTAGCTGTGGTTGCTGATGCGTATATGGTTATTAAATCACATCAGACCAACATAATTTTTTTTTCCATCATCCACATATGAGTCACAGCAAAATCTTTTGTATGATCTCTTATACACTATTTTAGGCCCAGCTGTTGGAACTTTGGCTTTCCTGGATATAGCCACTATATTGTGATCACTGTATCCAATTGGTACGGATACAGCTTTAGAACAAAGTTCTACAGTATTAGTAAAAATGTGATCGATACATGTGGATGATCTTGTTCCTGTAGTTTTTGTAAACACCCTGGTAGGTTGATTAATAACCTGAACCAGATTACAGGCACTGGTTACAGTAAGAAGCTTCCTCTTGAGCGGACAGCTTGATGAAAACCAGTCAATATTCAGGTACCCAAGAAAGTACACCTCTCTGTTTACATCACATACACTTATTATTTAAATATTAACTGTTCGCACTTGGTGGCCTATAGCAACACCCCAAAAGTAAAGGCTTTAGATGCGGCAAGTGAACCTGCAACCACAACACTTCAATTACACTTGACTTAAGATCTTCTCTAAGCATTACAGGGATATGGCTCTGAATATATACAGCAACACCACTCCCATAAGCATTTCTGTCTCTTCTATAGATGTTATATTCTTGTATTGCTACTGCTGTATCATCAACTTAATTATCTAAGTGAGTCTTAGAAATGGCTAATATAAGAATGGTATCTGATGTTAGCAAGTTATTGATTTCTTGAACCTTATTTCTAAAGGCTACATATATTAATATGGGCTATTTTCAGCCCTTTCCTGGGTAGCTTATCAGCGATAGACATAAGTGGAAAGAGCAAACAAAGAAAGAGAAAAAAATATATACATTCAGCAGTCCATTAATCAATTGGGGGGTGTGTGTGTGTGTGTGTGTGCGCGCTGCGGGGTTGAAGCTACGAACCCATAGGCTTGGCGCTCTCATTCCTTCCAGGTTTCTGAGAGGGAGGGTGGATGATGAGCCTGTCATAGCGGATGTAAGAAATGTCCCCACGCGCTCTGGCAGCTTTCATGGCTGAGATAAGTTATTTCCTCTTCTGGCGCACAGCTTCAGGATAGTCCTCATTGAGAAAGATATACGTTCCTCTCAAGTTGTTGTCTCTTTTCAGAACAGCTAACTTGTCCTTGAACCTCAGGAACTTGACCACTATCGGCCTGGGACTGTCACATGGGCCGGTGGTGGGTTTTCCAGTCCTGTGGGTGCGCTCCACCTCAAACTTCCTGTGGTCCATCTTCAATTTCTCAGAGATAATTTCCCTCACTTTGTCCTCAGACTCCGTCCAGGTCTCATGTGGAGATTCTGCAATTCCGTCCACAACCATGTTGTTACGCCTTGATTGTCCCTCGTGATTTATCCGTCATTGTTATCATGGATTCACAGACAGAACTGAGGTCCTCTCTCAATGACTTACAGATTGATGTAATCTTGCCGTTCTCCTGTTTCAACTCATCGAGCTGACCCTGGGAGAACTGCAAACTGTTCTTTAGGTCCTGGACCTCTCTGGTCAGGTTGTCCATTATTTTATTAGTCGAATCCACCAGTATTTGGACAAAGCACTTGAAGCTATTTTCTTGTTGTTGTAACAACTGCTTGTAGAACTATTTTTGTTTTGTCCTCAACAATGGTACTCCCGCCGGCTTTGGTCTTTGTCATGGTAGCTAGCAACGTAGGTTACACTGTTACTCCCCGTAGTTCAAGACAGGGCAGGTAACAGGGAAGATTGAAAACAGCAAACCGCAGGGATGTAGAATCCACAAACCCGGGACAATCTGCGGTCCCAGCCACAACGGCTAACGGCGTCGCGGGCTGCGTTCAAGCCCTCAAGAAAACCCTGCTAGCTTGATATGCTGCTAACTAGCAGCTAGGCTAGCTGCAACGCCAAATAGCTCCTCAGACCAGTCCTTGTTCGGCAGGATCACTGGACAGAGAATAGCAATCCCAGCAACCGATGCCAACTGTGTCGCGGGATGGTCCACAAGAACACAGCGGCCTTCATCATTCTTAAAATGGAATAAGTTTGGAACCACCAAGACTCTTCCTAGAGCTGGCCGCCCGGCCAAATTGAGCAATCGGGGGAGAAGGGCCTTGGTCAGGGAGGTGACCAAGAACCCGATGGGCACTCTGACAGAGCTCCAGAGTTCCTCTGTGGAGATGGGAGAACCTTCTAGAAGGACAACCATCTCTGTAGCACTCCACCAATCAGGCCTTTATGGTAGAGTGGACAGACGGAAGCCACTCCTCGATAACAGGCACATGACTGCCTGCTTGGAATTTGCCAAAAGGCACCTAAAGGACTCTGACCATGAGAAACAAGATTCTCTGGTCTGATGAAACCAAGATTGAACTCTTTGGCCTGAATGCCAAGCGTCACATCTGGTGGAAACCTGGCACCATCCCAACGGTGAAGCATGGAGGTGACAGCATCATGCTGTGGGGATGTTTTTCAGTGGCAGGGACTGGGAGACTAGTCAGGATCAAGGGAAAAACGAATGGAGCAAAGTACAGAGAGATCCTTATGATAACCTGCTCCAGAGTGCTCAGGACCTCAGACTGGGGCGGAGGTTCACCTTCCAACAGGACAACGACCCTAAGCACACAGCCAAGACAATGCAAGAGTGACTTCGGGACAAGTGTCTGAATGTCCTTGAATGGCCCAGCCAGAGCCCGAACGCGATCTAACATCTCTGGAGAGACCCGAAAATAGCTGCGCAATGACGCTCATATATATACGTATTCTGAGAAATGTTCAGAGTGGTCCCTTTATGGATCATTTGAGGTATAAGGTTAAAGCATTGTACGGGACTTGACTTACCTTTAACCAATAAAACTATAAATAGAACCAAAGAATGTTGAACATGATTTTCTGTTAAATAAACTTAAGGTTACAATTTATTGTTCTCCAGATGGAGTTTTCGTTGATATCCCAAATGATGACGTTCTAAACCAATTTGTGAGTATGCAAAATGGAGACTGCATCGGTTTCCCTGTCTATGCGGTCTCAGGTGCCAGACCTATTACGGACGGAGTGCGCCATCTACTGGGGACTGAGACAGTGCCAACCCAGTTAATAAATATTGATCCCTCCAAAGCATTACACATGAATCTTAAAATATACATTTAATAAATATTAAAGCAGAAAGTGAATATCCAACAGAGATTGGTAATAAAAATAGAGTAATTTTTTGAAGGTATACTAAAATGAAAACAATGCCATCCAATATGGAGAAAGTTATGTTTGTTTCAATTTAAACCTTGCAATAGGGGGAAAAGCAGAATGTTGTTTGAGAGTGATCCGTGGGTATTTGTAGTAGATTGAGAAGGTCTTCCTATTGGGAAGAAGGGAGTCCTAGTTGAAGGAAATTGATATGAAAGTAACAAATTGAATGGTAATTGGCTTTCAGATAGCATTCTAATAATGCAATATCTTAGTAATTTGAAGAAGATTGAGCATTGAGACTGATATTAAATTAGAGGGCACTCACTCTTAAAGGCCTGGTCCACTGCTCTTGTGTTTAAGTAATCTGTTGTTTGGGTTAGAGATAAGCTTGCTGTGGAACAATAGATAGCCGCCACCACACACTGAACTCTTACAGGCTGTAAGAGAGAGAGTAGGGAAATTGGGAACGGTTCGTACAGAATTGCGCCTCATTAGCTCCTTGTTATGGATGTATCCAAATAAATGTCACTAAAAAAACAGCTTAAACAAATGCAGCTACTGTTGTTATTCTGTCTGCACTGTTTGACATGACTGTAAGTTAGCTGTAGTTGGGTAGCTAACAAGCAAGCGATAAGAACGTTGCCAGCCAGTATGGCAATGGAACATTTAGAACGAACGACTGGGTCACGTCCATGGATACAGAACAAAAACACTGAACGACTGAGTTGCGTCTCTGGCAACCGAACCGATAGAACGAACAACCAGCCGGCTTGGGAAGCAACCCTAGATTTGCATCTGGACTATATATTGTGGAAGGATGAAATTAAATCAAAATAACAATGAAAATGTCAATAATTATTTGAATATGTTGGTAACCTGTTGTATAAAAGTGATAATGCCCTCGAAGCCGGTGTTTGGAGGATATATTGGCATGGTTTGCCAGCTCAAGACAAAGCCTTGTGCCTAACAACACCCGTGCCAATATATCCTCCAAACACCGGCTTCGAGGGCAAATTTCACTTAAACATTTACATTTTCATTTTTACATTTTAGTCATTTAGCAGACGCTCTTATCCAGAGCGACTTACAGTTAGTGCATACTTTACAATTTTTTATTTTTTTTTCATACCCCCCGTGGGAATCGAACCCACAACCCTGGAGTTTGAAAACGTCATGCTCTACGAACTGAGCTAAATCCCCTGCCGGCCATTCCCTCCCCTACCCTAGACGACGCTGGGCCAATTGTGCGCCGCCCCATGGGTCTCCCGGTCACGGCCTGCTACGACAGAGCCTGGATTCGAACCAGGATCTCTAGTGGCACAGCTAGCACTGCGATGCAGTGCCTTAGACCACTGCGCCACTCGGGAGCCCTACCAGCACATGTTCGACCTTGCCGTGTCATTGAAAGCAGGTGGCAGACCTATTTTGTTTCTACAGGAATCTACATTTGAAGGCCTGGTACAAGCAAAACGTCACTCCAACTACAGACACCATTGTTTCAGGTCAGGCCGTTTCTGTGCCCTCAAAAACACATTTTAAGCCCAAGTCCACCTTTTGACCCATTGTCCAGAATGCCACACTAAATACATTTGCCAAGAAGGTGAATTTTGATGTGGAGAATCTGTTTAAGGGTAAAACTGTCTGCAACCAAACACAATGTAACCTTTCTAAGATAGAGGGATGCAGTTGAATATGGACGGATTGTGGTAAAAAAAAAAAAGAAAATACACAAAAAAAAGAAAATACAAAAAAGGAGGCACTACAGTAGTGTGGAGTGAAGACAAATGTGACAGAAGCCTACCGTCAATTAGACAATGAATTCTACCAATCTCTTACTTTCAACCCTACAGAGGACCTCAAAACTGAATTGAAAGGGATCCTTCACCGAAGCTAAGAAGAATGGCTACATTTCAGACAATGAGTTCAAATGTATTTTCAATGGCAGTCCGTGTATGGCTTCTTTTTATCTTCTTCCAAAAGTCCCCCCCCCCCCCGGCAGACCAGTAATTGGTGGTAATGAAAGTCTGACAGAACCCATCTCCAAGTACATTGATTACTTTATTAAGCCTTTACTGCCTTCACTCCAAGCCTATCTTCAAGATACCACAGATGTGTTGAACAAAATTAAGGAATTGAACAATATAGGTACAGCTTTTTAGTCACCATGGATGTGGAGTCTTTATACACCACCATTGATCATGAACAAGGATTGGCAGCTATGCAACATTTCTTGAGTACACGGCCTGAGACAAATGCCTCCCACAGAATTCAAGTCTGTATTTTTATCATAGGTACACTTCAACTGTGAGAGACGGAATCTAAAACAAAAATCCAGAAAATCACATTGTATGATTTTTAAGTAATTAATTTGCATTTTATTGCATGACATACGTATTTGATCACCTACCAACCAGTAAGAATTCCAGCTCTCACAGACCTGTTAGTTTTTCTTCAAGAAGCCCTCCTGTTCTCCACTCATTATCTGTATTAACTGCACCTGTTTGAACTCATTACCTGTATAAAAGACACCTGTCCACACACTCAATCAAACAGACTCCAACCTCTCCACAATGGCCAAGACCAGAGAGCTGTGTAAGGACATCAAGGATAAAATTGTAGACCTGCACAAGGCTGGGATGGGCTACAGGACAATAGGCAAGCAGCTTGGTGAGAAGGCAACAACTGTTGGCGCAATTATTAGAAAATGGAAGAAGTTCAAGATGACGGTCAATCACCCTCGGTCTGGGGCTCCATGCAAGATCTCACCTAGTGGGGCATCAATGATCATGAGGAAGGTGAGGGATCAGCCCAGAACTACATGGCAGGACATGGTCAATGACCTGAAGAGAGCTGGGACGACAGTCTCAAAGAAAACCATTAGTAACACACTACGCCATCATGGATTAAAATCCTGCAGCACACGCAAGGTCCCCCTGCTCAAGCCAGCGCATGTCCAGGCCCGTCTGACGTTTGCCAATGACCATCTGGATGATCCAGAGGAGGAATGGGAGAAGGTCATGTGGTCTGATGAGACAAAAATAGCTTTTTGGTCTAAACTCCACTCGCCGTGTTTGGAGGAAGAAGGATGAGTACAACCCCAAGAACACCATCCCAACCGTGAAGCATGGAAGTGGAAACATTATTCTTTCGGGATGCTTTTCTGCAAAGGGGACAGGACGACTGCACCGTATTGAGGAGAGGATGGATGGGGCCATGTATCGCGAGATCTTGGCCAACAACCTCCTTCCCTCAGTAAGAGCATTGAAGATGGGTTGTGGCTGGGTCTTCCAGCATGACAACGACCCGAAACACACAGCCAGGGCAACTAAGGAGTGGCTCCGTAAGAAGCATCTCAAGGTCCTGGAGTGGCCTAGCCAGTCTCCAGACCTGAACCCAATAGAAAATCTTTGGAGGGAGCTGAAAGTCCGTATTGCCCAGCGACAGCCCCCGAAACCTGAAGGATCTGGAGAAGGTCTGTATGGAGGAGTGGGCCAAAATCCCTGCTGCAGTGTGTGCAAACCTGGTCAAGACCTACAGGAAACGTATGATCTCTGTAATTGCAAACAAAGGTTTCTGTACCAAATATTAAGTTCTGCTTTTCTGATGTATCAAATACTTATGTCATGCAATAAAATGCAAATTAATTACTTAAAAATCATACAATGTGATTTTCTGGATTTTTGTTTTAGATTCCATCTCTCACAGTTGAAGTGTACCTATGATAAAAATTACAGACCTCTACATGCTTTGTAAGTAGGAAAACCTGCATAATCGGCAGTGTATCAAATACTTGTTCTCCCCACTGTAAATGGGAAAATGACTTCATTTTGGATTATTCTAAAAACCAGTTCCTTGACCAGATTATAATGGTGGGGACGCTATATGTTCTGGTCTGCCTTAGAAGTTGAACTTATTTCCTTCCACCAATACCTTAACAGCATTAACCCTAACATCAAACTAACTATGGAGTACAGCAAGGATAACATTCCTTTTTAGGACCTTGACATCAGTAAAAATGACAAAGGTTGTTTGCACACATCAATCTTTAGGAAGCCTACAGATGGGAATAACATTCTGAGGGCAGACAGCTTTCACCCCAAAAGGCTAAAAGAGAACATTCCATATGGCCAATTCCAAAGAGTCCGCAGAATTTGAGATCAAGAAATAGACTACAATGTCAAATCTGCTGAATTGGAGAATCGCTTCTTGAAATCGGGGTTACAGCGCTCAGATCCTGAAAGATGCAGGTATAAGGGCCGGACGACTTGACAGAGAGAACTTGTTGCAAAGGGGAGCGCCTCGTGATGCATCAGAGAGAGTGTACTTTGTTACAAAATACAGCACTGAAGCAGAGAACATTAAAAGAATCATTAAAAATAATTGGGGAATCATCCAAAGTGATACACTACACCACCAGGTCTTCCCAGAGCCACCAGTCATAAGCTTTAAGAGATGTCCTACCCTAAATGATAAATTAGTCCACAGCCATCTTCCTGGTGACTCTCAAAAAACGTGGCTAGCTCACAAACCCAAGGGATCTTTTAAATGCAACCAGTGCAACCATTGCAGAAATATTGTACAGAAAAAGTTGTTGACAAAGCTTCGAAAATTGAGTATCAAGTCAAGCATTTAATTAACTCCAAAACCACTCATGTCATCTACAGATTGGAATGTCCACAGTGCAAGGTGTTCTACATTGGACGGACAAAGAGATGCCTTCAAGACCGCTTAGCGGAACACAAGTATGCCATACGGGTAGGCAATGAAGACTACCCCATGGCAATGACATCTAGTGATAACTGTACTAATGCCAGGCAAATTTAGAAGTGAACATGACAATACAGATGTAATCATAGGTGACATAAAACCTATGTAGAAATGTAAGCGACTTAGGCTACATATGCAACAAACAATAGTCATTCATGGACCATTTGACAAAAATGAAGTGCTCAGGATCTTGGCCAACTGAAGTTAAGGTATGGGCTGCAGCAGATTGGTCGCAAATAGACATTTACACGTTTAATGTGTGTACATGGAACATCCACACAGGTTGTTTTCATGTCTCGTGATTTTCAAAGTAAGAGAAATGGAGCAATATACTTACATCATCAACATGAAAACCATTATGAGGTTGTGACGTGTGAAAGACAAAGATGATCACAGCTTGTGCAGCAAAGTGAGACAAAACAAATTGGTTTTCATAATGTAAGTGATGACAGTGTGAAAAAGACAAAAGCTGATAAACAAAAGGAAAGGTATTAAACTGATGCCAATGTAAGGGAAAATACAAAAGATACCCATAGGCAAAAATATCAGACAGACAAAAGAAAAACGTATCATGAACAGTGCAGATATCAAATCTAATTTTATTTGTCACATACAGTGAGGGAAAAAAGTATTTAGTCAGCCACCAATTGCGCAAGTTCTCCCACTTAAAAAGATGAGAGAGGCCTGTAATTTTCATCATAGGTACACGTCAACTATGACAGACAAAATGAGGGGAAAAAATCCAGAAAATCACATTGTAGGATTTTTAATGAATTTATTTGCAAATTATGGTGGAAAACAAGTATTTGGTCAATAACAAAAGTTTCTCAATACTTTGTTATATACCCTTTGTTGGCAATGACACAGGTCAAACGTTTTCTGTAAGTCTTCACAAGGTTTTCACACACTGTTGCTGATATTTTGGCCCATTCCTCCATGCAGATCTCCTCTAGAGCAGTGATGTTTTGGGGCTGTCGCTGGGCAACACGGACTTTCAACTCCCTCCAAAGATTTTCTATGGGGTTGAGATCTGGAGACTGGCTAGGCCACTCCAGGACCTTGAAATGCTTCTTACGAAGCCACTCCTTCGTTGCCCGGGCGGTGTGTTTGGGATCATTGTCATGCTGAAAGACCCAGCCACGTTTCATCTTCAATGCCCTTGCTGATGGAAGGAGGTTTTCACTCAAAATCTCACGATACATGGCCCCATTCATTCATTCCTTTACACGGATCAGTCGTCCTGGTCCCTTTGCAGAAAAACAGCCCCAAAGCATGATGTTTCCACCCCCATGCTTCACAGTAGTTATGGTGTTCTTTGGATGCAACTCAGCATTCTTTGTCCTCCAAACACGACGAGTTGAGTTTTTACCAAAAAGTTCTATTTTGGTTTCATCTGACCATATGACATTCTCCCAATCCTCTTCTGGATCATCCAAATGCACTCTAGCAAACTTCAGACGGGCCTGGACATGTACTGGCTTAAGCAGGGGGACACGTCTGGCACTGCAGGATTTGAATCCCTGGCGGCGTAGTGTGTTACTGATGGTAGGCTTTGTTACTTTGGTCCCAGCTCTCTGCAGGTCATTCACTAGGTCCCCCCGTGTGGTTTTGGGATTTTTGCTCACCCTTCTTGTGATCATTTTGACCCCACAGGGTGAGATCTTGCGTGGAGCCCCAGATCGAGGGAGATTATCAGTGGTCTTGTATGTCTTCCATTTCCTAATAATTGCTCCCACTGTTGATTTCTTCAAACCAAGCTGCTTACCTATTGCAGATTCAGTCTTCCCAGCCTGGTGCAGGTCTACAATTTTGTTTCTGGTGTCCTTTGACAGCTCTTTGGTCTTGGCCATAGTGGAGTTTGGAGTGTGACTGTTTGAGGTTGTGGACAGGTGTCTTTTATACTGATAACAAGTTCAAACAGGTGCCATTAATACAGGTAACGCGTGGAGGACAGAGGAGCCTCTTCAAGAAGAAGTTACAGGTCTGTGAGAGCCAGAAATCTTGCTTGTTTGTTGGTGACCAAATACTTATTTTCCACCATAATTTGCAAATAAATTCATTAAAAATCCTACAATGTGATTTTCTTTTCTCAATTTGTCTGTCATAGTTGACGTGTACCTATGATGAAAATTACAGGCCTCTCATCTTTTTAAGTGGGAGAACTTGCACAATTGGTGGCTGACTAAATACATTTTTTTCCCCACTGTATATATATTTTCTGTTGTATTTTTGACTTTATGTTTTGTTTACCCATATGTAACTCTGTGTTGTTTGTAAATCGCACTGCTTTGCTTCATCTTGGCCAGGTCGCAGTTGTAAATGAGAACTTGTTCTCAACTGGCTTACCTGGTTAAATAAAGGTGAAAATAAAAATATAAAAAATCAATGAGCTAGAACTATCCATTTGGTTTGCAGCTCAGTGAACCTGCGCAGCACTTGTTCAATTAGATGCCTACTAACGAACAGATTGATGCATATCAAATTACCCAGCAGCATTTAGAAACAAAAAATCGTAAAAAAAAAAAAAAAGGTTATTCTTAATTAAAAATATATATTCTGGCTGTTTAAATCGGCCACATCTTGAAGTGTACAGGGACATGCGTTTTGTTTAGGTTTTACACCTTTTTCTGAGAGAAAAAAAATATGATTAACCATGACCAGAAAATGTACGTTTGATGGCTATGCACCAGCCATCTCCAGCACTGTGAATCACTACCATATATACCCAGGCGAACAGTGCGCTCGCTCATGAAGTAGCCGTAATGTTGTTAATAATAAGTTACCTGAGGTAACCCGTCAAGGTTAACGCTGGCAGGTCTCGTTGCTCACAATGGCAAAGCTGGTATTGTGACATAGACAATGGGCTGGGAATAGAACGTTCGGAAGGCGAGTTAGTGCCACGGTGCTGAATAGAACTAATAGGAGCTGGCAGGGTGACAAATGCCCTAAAATAATGCCTGTTCTTTCGCGATTACTTCAACACTACGACAAAAAGCTGGGACATATGGCAATATAGTGAAATGCAATTAACTAGATTTTACCCGAAAAAAGCGTTAGAAATGTAATGTGTCCAGCCTAAAATTGGCAACATCTTGAAAACGAGGACAGGGACACGCGTTTTGTTAACACCTTATTCTGAAGAAAAATAATAATTGGGTAAACCATGAGCAGAACATTTTTCATTTTTCATGGGTCGTGGCCAACCATCTCTTGCACCGTGGATCACCACAACGTGTACCTGGGCGAACAGTGATATCGCTCACCAACTATCCGTAACCTTGTTCATATTAAGTTACCTGAGGTAAGACTTCAAGGTTTACGCGGGTAATACTCATTGATAACAATAGCGAAGCTGGCATTTTCACGCAAAACAATTGGCTGGGTATAGAAAGTTCGGAAGGTGAGATGGTGCCCAATAGAACTAATAGGAGCTGGCAGGGTGAAAAATGCCATAAAATAAGGCCTGCTTATAATACCATACGGTAATATTATGAAACTGGGCTCCATGGTGGATGCAATTCACTCGTTTTTAATCAGAAAATGTGTCCAGCCTAGTTCATAATAAATATGTAAAGTTAACGTTAGTTTGCTTACGCTCGAATCAACAAGTATAGCTCCTGTAGCTTGCTAGTTAGCTGCTAGCTAAAAACAGACAGGTACTTAAGGCGAAGATATTGACTAGTTACAGTGGCTAACGTTAGCTACCTGGCCATCTTGCTAGCGCATTGAGCTCCTCCAACCCAGACACTATTTGCAGGCCCCGAAGGTACGCGAGCCCGCGGTCTGGTGAAGCCTACTTCACTCACCGGCAACAGTTCATTCAAGGACCTGTTAACGGGGATGTCTTCCACCTCGAGTTCGCCCTCCTCCACAACCATCGGTTCAAATTCGCGGGCATCTCGGTCCGAGTCTGAATCCGATTCTGAGCGGTCTAGCTTTATCGACACCCTTGGGCTGCGCACTGCCGCCATAGTGCGAGCACTCGGTCCGCAACCGCTTTCGAAGCAGGAACTGATGCCCCGTTTACATCGTGACGTTTTTCACTACGACGTACGTAATCTTCACGGAGTCCTGCCCTGCCACTGAACGAAAAAGTGTAGCGTTTTTTATTTTTTATTAACCCTGTGAGTGTAGCGTTTATAACGCAAGATTCAGTTCTTCTTCTTCGGTGGGGTTTATCGGCGATTGGCATCCAACGTTATGGTGCATTACCCCCACCTACTGTACTGAGTGTGAGGACACCGTCTCTCGTCAGATATCACATTTATTTAGGGAGATTGCCAAAATATGACCTTTTTATTCAAGACAGGATAAATATATTATTTCAGGTGATAATAAACATGTTTTATTTAGTTACTTTTTCCTCAAGTTTATAGCAAGTCAAGCTAGCTTGTACTGCAGAGCAACTAGCTAGCTAAAAGCAAATATATTTTTGAACTAACCCAAGATAGACCACATCCTGTCGTTTCCAATGGGAGGCAAGTGAGCCGAGTAGGTGGGATCAAGTGTGGAGATGGGGTTTTCAAAGTCGCGTTTATTGGTCTATCAGATGTTAGTTACGTAAATAAAATAAATCGTCATCATTTTCAAATGAAGTTGAAATGAAATGCAGAAGTTGGACTGGATTGAGATTTGGAGGAGAGAGACTTCACTTGATTTGATGTAGCTAACGTTAAGTAACTATTCGTTGGGGTGGGTATAATTTGTTTAAGGTTCCAACAGTAATCTGTTCCAAAAACTTCATAAAAATATAAAATATAATTTTTTAACAATGAGTGGTTTGGAAGGAATCAGTGGCTAACTAAGCGTTGCAAAGCAATCAGTATTTTGCTTCCCCTGCCTGCTATTTGGTGGAGTGGTCCAAGTCTGAGTTTAAGGATTTAAAACATCTGTCTGAAAGTGTCTGTTTTCCAAGCTTAAAAGGATCAACATTCACATGCAAAACCATGGGCCACCTTCCTGTTCAATTGAGCACAGCACAACAATGTCTTGTATGCTGCTGCATAAATGATGTAATATGCCAGGGAGATATGTCTACTGTAGGTAAGAAAGTTATACTAAGTGTATGTTGTGTCATAAGCTGTTAGTAGCCCATGTGCCTCACCCTAATCATTTGGTCCCTTTCCCCCTCAGAACTTAGCTTACTGGGGGTTTTAGAGAAATGTCATCATCAAATATTGTAAGAGCTTTCTTTGTCTGCTTATATGCCCCCTTTATTTATCCTACATCCTACGGATCTGACTTGGTGTACAGGGAGAATACTGTAAGAACGGCCCATGTTCTGAATTCTGTCGCTGTACATTTCAAAGGTGCTGAACAAATATTTACAGTATATTGATCATGTCCATCTTAGCTCGCTCATTAATGTCTTAATCGAAATTACGGATTGCCTCTTATCCGTTCATCGTTACCTTATGCCATAGTTTGTACATCTTAATTGTTATAGACCTATATACGCAATAGGCCTATCTAATTAGTATCTAATTAATCATTTTAGGCAATATTGGAACTATTGAATTGTTTTGTTACTTTGTGTATTATAATTAGCTCATGTGCTTTTCTTGACGAGGAGGAGATACTATATAATGTTGTTGGGTCTGTAACCATGTTTGCCAGTGACAATCTCTTCCCATTCAAATATTTGTTTTCAACAAAAAGTTCAGTAATAGATCCATGTAATTCCAGTTGATATTGCAAGGGTTGTTTTGTTTGCGCAATGCGCTGTCTCTGCGTCGTTATATTGTATATAAAAGTGGATCCTCATGATTGTATTTTCCTTCCTTTTTAGACCACAATGGCCTTATAAAATACTTCAAATGGTAGGCTAAACGAGTCTCTCTCTCTCTGTGTGGTGACTTAAAGAAGAGTAAAGTTAATGCCTCAACATCTATCTGAATTTCTGTCGGTGTCCATTTTGAAAGTGCTGAACGACTAGGCCTACCTCGTCGCAGCTCGTTTGCTTGCACTTGCTTATACTTGTTTATGTGTTAATAATGTATGAATAAACATTATGAATTTACTAAACACAAATGTAATAATGTTTGTGTATGGTTCAAAAGTCAAAACTCATTTTGGCGTTCATTATGATTGAAGGAGAATGCGGTTCTTATCGACTTACACAAATCCACAAGGAGTCAGTAGTAACCACGTGACTCGTTTCAGGAAACTAGGTGTATGTCGTGCGTCACTACTTCACAGGAGAGCCATTTGAATGTAAACTTTAAAAAAACAATCCAAATACTTTTTTTGGCCTGAATTTCCTTCTGGGACATGTGAACTTTCATGTGCCTTCATAACAAACTTGTATATACCGTCGGAGCCTAGTTGGTTAAGCCACAGAAAAAGACATGATTGGCTGAGATAATGAGGGGGCTGGACATGGCAAGAGATGAGTTCGGATTGGTCTGCTATGTAGCATGCTTCTGTCTATAACATGAGCTGGTCAGTATGTGTAGGTAATCCTGTCTAATGCAGCTTTAAAATATATATATTGAGTAGTAGAACTGCATAAGTGTTGCTCTCCACTACCTGGAGGACCGAGTTTTGAAATCAGTGGAATGCCCTGTGGAATTAGAGTACGATAGTTAAGGAGATGGAGAAAACACCTGTCTCTGGATTACATCTTCAAACTAAGGGCAACCATTGCATCCGTGAGAGAGGGAGAAGCGTCCATCCATGTACACGGGTAAGCTAGTCTAGCTGGCTATAGATATTACATGTTTTTAATTTTGTCAGAAAGTATTTTTCATTTCAAGTTAAAGTATACTGTTAGCTAGCTAGTATGATCTGTGTAGTAATATTATTCGTATCTCAGAGCCATTTGCTTTGCTAGTTATAGCCTAATGTTAGCTAGCTAACACTGAACCTGGTTGGTTAGCTACCTGCAGATTCATGCAGGGTAGTAACGTCATGAGTTGGGATTATGGTTCATTGTTTAGCTAGCTAGCTAGCTACATGTCTTAACCCTCCCGTTGTCCTAGGGTCAAAATGACCCGCCACTGTGTTGAACCAACTTTATTTATTTTTTATATTTTTGGGATCATTTGTGAGAAGGAGGCAGTGAGACTTTAAAGAAAGTATCACTGCCTCCTTCTCACAAATGATCCAAAAAATATAAAAATTAAATAAAGTTGGTTCAACACAGTGGCGGGTCATTTTGACCCTAGGACAACGGGAGGGTTAAGAAAAGACTCCTATGCAAGTAACCATTTCAAAAGAATGTTAATGATGTAACTGCGACATCTGTCGATAGACGTAGCTGGTAAATTCGCTCTGGCTATCTACTCCGATTTCAGAGCACTCTCGTCTGAGTGTGCCAGAGCGCAGAATAACTGACGAATTACGAACGCTCAACACCCGTTGAATATGGCCGGTGTCAGTAAACGTTGGCAAAAAAAGCGTTAATTGTTGCCAGCAGCACAGTTGCAGTCACCAGCGTTCTGGATAACATAAAAACAACCAGCTCTGCTAGGGCGATTAAAATGGTCAGAGTGAGCTGTTCTCTCATTTGTGTCTGGAAATAGCTAGCAAACTAGCCAATGTTAGCCAGTTAGCTTGGGTGCTTGACTGCTGTTGTTAGGACAGAACGATCAGATCAACCCTTAAAGAGATGGGTGGGGCTAAGGCTTAAGAGGGTGTGAACGATGCTGAATGGGTGTAGACAAAGAAGAGCTCTCCAGTAGGTTTACCAAAACATTCAAGGGCTTTTTTCTCAAAGGTGAGGTTACAAGTTAGTCAACTTTCAAAGCAGAATTACTTTCCCATTAATCCTCAACTGTAGTGTATGTGGGCCTCCCGAGGGCGCAGCGGTCTAAGGCACTGCAGTGCTTGAGACGTCAGTACAGATCCGGGTTCGATCCCGGGCTGTGTCACAGCCGGCCACACAATTGGCCCAGCGTCGTCCAGGTTAGGGGAGGGTTTGGCTGGCCAGGATGTCCTTGTCCCATTGCGCTCTAGCGACTCCTATGGTGGGGCGTGTGCATGCACTTTGGCACGGTCGCCAGTTGTACGGTGTTTCCTCCGACACATTGGTGTGGCTGGCTTCCGGGTCAAGCGAGCAGTGTGTCAAGAAGCAGTGTGGCTTGGCAGGGTTGTGTTTCGGAGGATGCAAGGCTTCGCCTCTCCCGAGTCCGTACGGGAGTTGCAGCGATGGGACAAGACTGTAACTACCAATTGGATATCACAAAATTGGGGAGAAAAAAGGGGTAAAAAGTACCCCCCAAAAAGTACCAAAAAAAGCCTTGGCCTCTGATGGAGACTGTAGAACTGTCATCAACACATGCTTCTCTCTAGGAGCATTTGTGTGCCCAGACCCATAGGTGTATCAAAAGGATCCCACCCTGGTCACCAATGTAGCCGACCGATGTAGAGAGAGACATTTACATTTTAGTCATTTAGCAGAAGCTCTTATCCAGTGCAACTTACATGAGGAACTAGGGTTGAAGAACTAGGGTTAAGTGCCTTGCAGACTCGGTCTCAACCTTTAAGTCTTTACTGTAGACCCATCTCTTCAGTAGGTCCTGCTGCTGACCCAGTTTCTGCTGTTCTGCCTGCAGTTTCCGCCCCCACACACACACACACACACACACATGCTGTCTCGACCTGCGGCAGGTCATCGTGCAGGACGGGAAGAACTGGGACCAGCTGCTACCCCGTCTAATGTTCTCAATCCGAGAAGAACCCCAATCCTCCACTGGGTTTTCCCGTTTGAACTCCTCTATGGGAGGAGGCCACGTGGCCTACTGGACCTCGCCAAGGAGGTGTGGGAAGCCCAACCGACCCCCTTACGCAGCGTGGTAGAGCACGTGGAGACGATGCGGGAGCAGATGACAGCCATATGGCCAGTCGTGAGGGAACATATGGAGAAGGCCCAACGCGCCCAAGCCCAGGTCTACAATCGGGGAGCCCAGCCCCGAGAATTCCAGGTGGGAGACAGGGTGTTGGTGTTGATCCCCATGGCCGAAAGTAAGTTCCTGGCAACATGGCATGGACCATACGAGGTGGTCGAGAAACTGGGACCTGTCAACTACCGCGTACAGCAACCGGGGAGACGGAAACCTCAACAGATTTACCACGCGAACCTGTTGATGAAGTGGCACGAGAGGACAGCCTTGGCCGTGTTTTGGTCGGGACCCCGGACGCCAACGGTACCAGTGGTGGTCCCAAGCAGTGAGGACCTCGACCCAGCCCAGAAGCAAGAGCTCCGGGAGCTTGTCGATCGGAACACGGCGGTGTTCTCCGAGAAGCTGGCCGCACGACCCTCATTGAACACCACATCCATACCCGCCCGGGGAAACGGTAAGAATGAGGGCGTATCGAATTCTGGAGGACCGACGGAAGGCTGTGAAACAAGAAGTGGAGGCTATGCTGAGGATGGAAGAGTCCCACAGTGCATGGTGCAGCCCCATTGTGTTGGTGCCCAAACCGGACGGGAGCCTCCGCTTCTGTAATGATTTCAGGGGTGTGAACGACATAAGTGTATTCGACGCCTACCCCATGCCGAGGGTGGACGAGCTAATCGACCAATTGGGAAAGGCCCGGTACATCAGCACCCTTGACCTGACCAAAGGATATTGGCAGGTACCATTGGCAGCCTCCTCCTGGGAGATGACGGCGTTCTCGACACCAGACGGTCTGTACCAGTACCGGGTGCTCCCGTTCGGTCTCCACGGAGCCCCGCCCATATTCTAGCGACTGATGAACAGAGTGCTTCGACCCCACCAGCAGTACGCAGCGGCCTATTTGGATGATATCATCATCCACAGCCAAGGAAGCTGAAGCGCGTCAGACAAGCCGGGTTGACCACAAACCCCAAGAAATGCAAGCTAGCGTTCGAGGAGGTGGAGTACCTGGGGTATTTGATCGGACAGGGGAACGTCAAGCCCCAGGAGAGGAAGGTACACGCGGTACGTGACTGGCCCGTTCCACGCACCAAGACACAGGTCAAGTCCTTCCTGGGACTGGCAGGATACTGTAGCCGGTTTATCCCCAACTTTGCGGCTATAGCTTCCCCCCTCACGATCTAACCAGCGCCCGCCTCCCGAAAACAGTGAAATGGACGGACGAGACAGAAGTGGCGTTCAGCCGTCTGAAGGAAGCACTGTGCTCCCATCCGATTCTCGTAACGTCCGATTTCCAGGTGCCGATAGTGGTCCAGACAGATGCATGTGATACGGGACTATGGGCCGTGCTGTCCCAGATACACGATGGGGAGGAGCACCCCATCATGTACATCAGCCGAAAGCTGATACCGAGAGAGAGAAAAATACTCAATTGTTGAGAAAGAGTGTCTGGCGGTGAAGTGGGCGCTAGACACTCTCAAGTATTACCTGTTAGGTACCCACTTCACCCTGGTCACGGACCATGCTCCCCTGGCCATCCCCTGGCCATCCAAGACACAAACGATCGGGTCACCAGGTGTTTCTTGTCCCTTCAACACTTCTCTTTTTCTGTTGTGCACAGGTCAGGGGCGAAGCATGGAAACGCGGATACCCTATCGGGAAGGGAGACAGACGTTGCACTGTTGACCATCCCCTCCCTGTCTGCTGGACGTGCCAGGTCTCGATGGGCTCTCCGGACAGGACTAATTGGGGCTGATTGGGAGCTGGTGAGTAATTAAGGGCGGATTGCTCACCAGCTGTGCAAGGCCCATAAAGCTGCCAGAAGTGCAGCACATGGGAGAGGACTGGGGGAAGTAAGGTAACTTCCGTGTAGTTGGAGACGGTATCCTGGAGAGGGATTTTCTTTTGATTATTTTATTAATAAACACCCTTGAAACCGAGCTAATCATACTCTGTCCGTGTCTGATCTGTGTATACGTCTTGACCCAAACCCCTAATCTGCCACAATACACTTAGGTTGGGGTCATTAAAACTCATTTTTCAACCACTCCATACATTTCTTGTTAACAAACTATAGTTTTGGCAAGTCGGTTAGGACATCTACTTTGTGCATGACACAAGCAATATTTCCAACAATTGTTTACAGACAGATTATTTCACTTATAATTCACTGTATCACAATTCCAGTGGGTTAGAAGTTTACATTTACCAAGTTGACTGTGCCTTTAAACAGCTTGGAAAATTCCAGAAAATGATGTCATGGCTTTAGAAGCTTCTGATAGGCTAATTGACATCATTTGAGTAAATTGGAGGTGTACCTGTGGATGTACTCCAAGGCCTACCTTCAAACACAGTGCCTCTTTGCTTCACATCATGGGAAAACAAAATAAATCAGCCAAGACCTCAGAAAATAAATTGTAGACCTTCACAAGTCTGGTTCATCCATGGGAGCATTTTCCAAATGCCTGAAGGTACCACGTTCATCTGTACAAACAATAGTACGCAAGTATAAACACCATGGGACCAAGCAGCCGTCATAAGGCTCAGGAAGGAGACGCGTTCTGTCTCTTAGAGATGAACGTACTTTGGTGCGAAAAGTGCAAATGAATCCCAGAACAACAGTAAAGGACCTTGTGAAGATGCTGGAGGAAACAGGTACAAAATTATCTATATCCACAGTAAAAGGAGTCCTATATCGACATAACCTGAAAGGCCGCTCAGCAAGGAAGAAGCCACTGCTCTAAAACCGCCATAAAAAACCCAGACTACGGTTTGCAACTGCACATGGGGACAAAGATAGAACTGTTTGGCCATAATGACCATCGTTATGTTTGGAGGAAAAAGGGGGTCGCTTGCAAGCCGAAGAACACCATCCCAACCATGAAGCACGGGGGTAGCAGCATCATGCTGTGGGGGTGCTTTGCTGCAGGAGGGACTGGTGCACTTCACAAAATAGATGGCATCATGAGGAAGGAAAATTATGTGGATATATTGAAGCAACATCTCAAGACATCAGTCAGGAAGTTAAAGCTTGGTCGCAAATGGGTCTTCCAAATGGACAATGACCGCAAGCGTACTTCCAAAGTTGTGGCAAAATGGCTTAAGGACAACAAAGTCAAGATATTGGAGTGGCCATCACAAAGCCCTGACCTCAATCCTATAGAACATTTGTGGGCAGAACTGAAAAAGCTCTGTCAGGAGGAATGGGCCAAAATTCACCCAACTTATTGTGGGAATCTTGTGGAAGGCTACCCGAAACGTTTGACCCAAGTTAAACAATTTAAAGGCAATGCTACCAAATACTAATTGAGTGTATGTAAACTTCTGACCCACTGGGAATGTGATGAAAGAAATAAAAGCTGAACTAAATCATTCTCTTGTCACGCCCTGACTCAGGGGACGCTTATATGTTGAGTCAGGGTGTGTATATTCCTTGTTGTGCTTGTTCTATGTATGTGGATCTAGTATGTCTAGTTCTATGTTGGCCAGTGTGGTTCCCAATCAGAGGCTGCTGTCGCTCGTTGTCTCTGATTGGGGACCATACTTAATCAGCCTATTGGCACTGTCTAGTTGTGGGATCTTGTTCCTTGTAAGGTATGTTGTGTGTTCTACCTTGGACTTCACGTTTCATTTGTTGTTTTGTCGTGGTGTTTATAAGTTAATAAACATGTACGCATATCACGCTGCGCCTTGGTCTGACCCGTCATTCAACGAACGTGACAGAAGATCCCACCAAACGAGGACCAAGCAGCATGCCCAGGCGGATCGGATGGCCATGTCACAGGTGGCCAATTTGTCGTCATGGGAGGAGATATTTGCGGGGAAAGGACCATGGGCTAAGGTAGATGCCCAGGCAGGAGAGGAGCAACGGCAACACGGACGAGGCCGGTCGAGGAGGAAGCCCGAGAAGCAGCCCCAAGAAAAGTTTGGGGGGGGCACACGGGGTGGTTGGCGGAGCCTAGGGTTAGAGCAGAGCCAACTCCCCGTACTCACGCGAAGAGGCATATGACTGGGTAAGCTCTGTGTTATGCGGAGCTACGTACTGTGTCGCCAGTGCACCGGCACAGTCCTGTACGTCCTGTGCTTGCACCACGCACGTGCCGTGCGAAGATGGGCATCCAGCCAGGACAGGGTGTGCCGGCTCAATGCTCCTGGTCTCCAGTACGCCTCCTCGGTCCCGCATATCCTGCGCCAGTTCTACGAACTGTATCGCCAGTGCACGTGCACAGCCCAGTGCGTCCTGTGCTAGCGCCCCGCACGTGTAGTGCGAAAGTGGGCAGCCAGCCAGGATGGGTTGTGCCAGCTCTCCGCTCCAAACCTCCAGTCCGCCTTCACAGTCCAGTCCGGCCCGTTCCTGCTCCTCGCACCAAGCCAGTGGTGCGCGTCGCCAGTCCGGCCCGGCCTGTTCCTGCTCCTCGCACCAAGCCAGTGGTGCGCGTCGCCAGCCCGGCCCGGCCTGTTCCTGCTCCTCGCACCAAGCCAGTGGTGCGCGTCGCCAGTCCGGCCCAGCCTGTTCCTGCTCCTCGCACCAAGCCAGTGGTGCGCGTCGCCAGTCCGGCCCGGCCTGTTCCTGCTCCTCGCACCAAGCCAGTGGTGCGCGTCGCCAGCCCGGCCCGGCCTGTTCCTGCTCCTCGCACCAAGCCAGTGGTGCGCTTCGCCAGTCCGGCCCCGCCTGTTCCTACTCCTCGCACCAAGCCAGTGGTGCGCGTTGCCAGTCCGGCCCGGCTTGTTCCTGCTCCTCGCACCAAGCAAGTGGTGCGCGTCGCCAGTCCGGCCCGGCCTGTACCTGCTCCTCGCACCAAGCCAGTTGTGCGCGTCGCCAGTCCGGCCCGGCCTGTTCCTGCTCCTCGAACCAAGCCAGTGGTGCGCGTCGCCAGTCCGGCCCGGCCCATTCCTGCCCCTCGCACCAAGCCAGTGGTGTGTGTTCCTAGTCCGGTCCGGGCCGTGCCTGCTCCTCGCACCAGACCAGTGGTGCGTTTGTCCAGTTGCTCCACTCCGGAGCCAGAGCAGTCCGCTCCACCGGTGCCTGATCCAGTTCCGGTCAGCCGTTCCACTCCGGAGCCAGAGCAGTCCGCTCCACCGGTGCCTGATCCAGCTCCGGTCAGCGGCTCCACTCCGGAGCCAGAGCAGTCCGCTCCACCGGTGCCTGATCCAGCTCCGGTCAGCGGCTCCACTCCGGAGCCAAAGCAGTCCGCTCCACCGGTGCCTAGTCCGGCTCCGGTCAGTGGCTCCAGTCCAGACCATGACGTCAGCCCCTCTCCTGGTTCGGGGTCTCCCACACCAGGGTCCAGACAGGGCCTGGCGTATTGTGGGAGGAAGGAGAGGGGAAGCAACGCGCCAAGGTCTAGACCAGACCAGGGGCGCAACAGGGAGGCGGAGAGTGAGAGGTCGTCACGCCCCGAGCCGGATCCGCCTCAGAGGCGGAATGCCCACCCGGCCCCTACCCTGTTATGTTTATGTTGTGCGGTCGGAGTCCGCACCTTTGGGGGGGGGGGGGTACTGTCACGCCCTGACTCAGGGGACGCTTATATGTTGAGTCAGGGTGTGTATATTCCTTGTTGTGCTTGTTCTATGTTGGCCGGTGTGGTTCCCAATCAGAGGCAGCTGTCGCTCGTTGTCTCTGATTGGGGACCATACTTAAGCAGCCTATTGGCACTGTCTAGTTGTGGGATCTAGTTCCTTGTAAGGTATGTTGTGTGTTCTACCTTGGACTTCACGTTTCGTTTCGGTTGTTGTTTTGTCGTGGTGTTTATAAGTTAATAAACATGTACGCATATCACGCTGCACCTTGGTCTGACCCGTCATTCAACGAACGTGACATCTCTCTCCTATTTTTCTTACATTTCACATTCTTACATTAAAGTGGTTATCCTAACTGACCTAAAACAGGGAATTTTTACTAGGATTAATTGTCAGGAAATGTGAAAAACTCAGTTTAAATGTATTTGGCTAAGGTGTATGTAAACTTCCGACTTCAACTGTATGTGGTCCTAAATAATAATGGCAGGACTTTTTCAAACTGCAGTAGGATAGTTCTCCTCACAGGTGAATGACTCAGCCCATGCTTGGTGAATATCACTTGGTTAATCTCTGGGAGCAGGACTCAGGAGAGCTGACTAGATTATGTGAAACAAAAGTGAGAGACAAAAATGAATACAAATAAATCATCATAGCAAATTAATGTAGTTTGTGAGATAGAAAATGTGACCGACCGGCTTGATTCAGTCTTATGTAGCAAAATGTGAAATTGTGTTTTTTTTACAATGGATAAAAGTAGAGACTCAGAGCTAGAAAATGGTACAGTATATCATACACTACAGTTGAGGAACAATGGGAAAGTCATTCTGCTTTGAAAGTTGATAAACTTGTAACCCCCCTTTTGAGAAATGGCCCTTGAATGTTTTGGTACAGCTACTGGAGAGCACTTCTTTGTCTACACCTATTCAGCATAGTTCACACCCTCTTAAGTCTTAGCCCCAGCAATGTCTTTAAGGATTCACATGTGAGGCCATGTGCTAAACAGAGTGAGTACGGTAGTAAACTAAACAACCAAAGATTTCAAGACTAAAGGCTGGTTTATACTAAACACTGGTTTTATGTCTGTAGACAGTTGTCGCAGTGACATCATGAACATTCTACTGTCGTCCGACATCAAACTTGACGTTGTCGTTATGAAAAGTATAAACACAAAAATGACAGGCTGCATGACATCAGCAGCCTGGTGGTCCAAATAGCATAACTGGTGTATTTTAACACCAATAAACCCATCCGTTTAAACGTGAATATAGTATATGTCAATATAACAAACCAGAAAACTAAAAGCAACTTTCTAAACAATGTTTTGGTTAATTTCTAGCTTGTTAGCTAGCTAGCTAACGTTAAGTTAGCTGGCTAGCCAGTTCAAATAATGACCATATCATAGCTGATAAGATGTTATCTTTAGCTAATTTGTATTAATTATTACAGGAAAATAAACTCACAACAAGATAATTATTTCTTAGTTAATGGTGAGCTACTTACAGAAAATAGCTTACGGTTGTGAGTGAGATGAAACAAAAGCAGGGCATTCTACCGGATAATTTTTGAACTTGGACACTGTCTCGTTGGCCTGACATTATATCCTAATTTGACATTGATGCAGGTCATGTTGTTCTTCACATTACCTTCTCTGGTAAACACACACTATATCAAATAAAATCAAAATGTGTCACATGCACAGGATACAGAAGGTGTAAACGGTACAGTGAAATGGTTACCTGCATAGTGGTGTCTTTTGTTTAGACATGTAGCTAGCTAGCTAATAAATTAACGATAATCCCAACTCCTAAAGTTACTACCCTGCATGTATCCGAAGGTAGCTAAAGCTAAACAACTAGGTTCAATGTTAGCAAACTAGCTAACATTAGGCTATGACTAGCAATGCAGATGGCTCTGAGATACAAATAATATTACTACACAGATCATACACATAATGTTAGCTAGCGAGCCAGCCAGCTAACATTAGCAGTACGCTTTAACTTGCAATGAAAACGACCTTCTGACAAAATTAGAAACGTATAATATCTGAAAATGTAGCTAGCTAGAGTCTTACCCGTATACATGGATGAACCTTTCTTCCTCTTTGTCACAGATGCCATGGTTGCCCTTAGTTTGAAGATGTAGCTAATCCAGAGACAGGTGTTTTACACAACAACCATTTGTGTGTTCTCTTTTCGACTCCCTCCGCATATTTGCAATGAAACGCCAGAATTTTCTCCATCTCCTTAGCTATCATACTCTGCTTCCCCCGGACATTCCACTGATTTCAAAACTCGGTCCTTCAGAAAGTGGAGAGCATTAGCAACACTTTTGCAGTTCTTCATGATATCTTTCAAAAAAGACGCGTTAGAAAGGATTACCTACACATACTGATCAGCTCATGTTATAGACAGAAGTTTGCTACATGGCAGACCAATCCGAACTCGTCTCTCGACATCCAGTCCATCCATTATCTCAGCCAATCATGGCTAGCGGGAAGGTTCCTGTCTTTTTCTGTGGCTAAACTAGAATCGTAATTTAACAATTGTATTTGTATTTACAGATGGCATACACGTTTGTTATTAAGGCACATGAAAGTTCACATATTCCAGAAAGCATTTCTGCCAAAAAACGCATTTTGATAAAAAGTAAAAAAAATATGTTCAAATGCCTCTCCTGTGAAGTAGTGACGTGCGACTAGGGCTGTGGCGGTCACGAAATTTCGTCAGCCGGTGATTGTCCAGCAAATAACTGTCGGTCTCATGGTAATTGACCGTTAATTAACATAAACACATTTAGCATCTCCTGGCTTCCACACATAACCTACAAGCCACAGATGCAGACCTTCGGAACATCTACATTTAAAAAAGTTGAATAAATTTATGTAATATAGCCTACACCTTCGCAATAAATCCATTATTTATTTTAGACAGGTCTAAAGAATCATGATATGAAGAAAATGTAGTCTATTTCAGAAGAACAGAATAGCATGCTCTGAGTTGTCCTTATGTTAGGTCCTGATCTGGCCATGCCAAGTGGCAGTGGGCTACACTAGTTCATTTAGCAGACAAGATTTGCTTAGAATTCCATGGCATTATGTTATATTATTTGATAGTATAAAGAATACAATTGAACAAAGCTGAATAAAATAGAAAGTATATGTTCTCAATGATTTGAGGGAGTGCGCACTTTCTTTGAGCGGTTACCAAAGAAATAGGTACTCCTATTTAATATGCTTAATGTAGAGTTATTAATGTAACTTTAGTTGTTCTACAAACGTTGGGCTATATGTTTTGATTTTTAATACATTGTAAGGCTGCATGATGCGACTCTACTTGATGATTTGAAAAAAGTTGCTTGAAAGGCATGAGCTCTGCTTTGTTTTTTGTGCAGGCTGTACACGCTTCATTAGTCTCTCATTCACAATTTGACAAGCACTTGATAATGCCTTGAATTTCCCGGCGGCATCCCCTTTGTGTGGCCGTAATGCACCCTAAATAAAATCCATGCCTTTTGCGGCCAGTGGCCGTTGTGCCCTTGGTCAGGAGTGCTGCGTTGTGCCCTTCTCCCTGAGTACTCCGTGCTCCGAAGCACCTCTCACTCACATAGCTCTCCATCACGTGAAGACAGACACATCGGGGACGCAACTGCCCGCATCCTTATCCAATTCCGAGGTGCATGTTGAAGATATTGGAAGAACTGTCCACATTTACCTTTCGTCAGCCAAGAAGAGGAGTAGGCCTAACAAACAGCAAAAGCACTAGCCTAGGTCAATCTATTATCCCCCATAGTACAAAAATTGACTTATTTTATTCTGTGCCAGAAATAAATATTCCAAACATAGTCTGGGACAGTTGTTGGATGAGATAGATCCCAAATTAATACAACCACTAGCATAAAAAAAAATCAATGTTTAGTTTGAAATGTTGATAGGCTATTAGGCTATTTCTTCACATTATAAGCGCAGCAATGTGCATTTTTTTATTTTTATTTATTTCACCTTTATTTAACCAGGTAAGCCAGTTGAGAACAGGTTCTCATTTACAACTGCGACCTGGCCAAGATAAAGCAAAGTAGTGCAATAAAAACAACACAGAGTTACATATGGGGTAAAAAAAACATAAAGTCAGAAATACAACAGAAAATATATTTACATTTACATTTTAGTCATTTAGCAGACGCTCTTATCCAGAGCGACTTACAGGACTTATATATACAGTGTGTGCAAATGTAGCAAGTTATGGAGGTAAGGCAATAAATAGGCTATAGTGCAGAATAATTACAATAGTATTAACACTGGAATGCTAGATGTGCAAGAGATGATGTGCAAATAGAGATACTGGGGTGCAAAAGAGCAAAATAAATAACAATATAGGGATGAGGTAGTTGGGTGGGCTAATTTCAGATGGGCTGTGTACAGGTGCAGTGATCGGTAAGGTGCTCTGACAACTGATGCTTAAAGTTATTGAGGGAGATAAGAGTCTCCAGCTTCAGAGATTTTTGCAATTCGTTCCAGTCATTGGCAGCAGAGAACTGGAAGGAATGGCGGCCAAAGGAGGTGTTGGCTTTGGGAATGACCAGTGAGATATACCTGCTGGAGCGCAGACTACGGGTGGGTGCTGCTATGGTGACCAATGAGCTAAGATAAGGCGGGATTTGCCTAGCAGTGATTTATAGATGGCCTGGAGCCAGTGGGTTTGACGACGAACATGTAGTGAGGACCAGCCAACAAGAGCGTACAGGTCACAGTGGTGGGTAGTGTATGGGGCTTTGGAGACAAAACGGATGGCACTGTGATAGACTACATCCAATTTGCTGAGTAGAGTGTTGGAGGCTATTTTGTAAATGACATCGCCGAAGTCAAGAATCGGTAGGATAGTCAGTTTTACGAGGGCATGTTTGGCAGCATGAGTGAAGGAGGCTTTGTTGCGAAATAGGAAACCGATTCTAGATTTAACTTTGGATTGGAGATTCTTTATGTGAGTCTGGAAGGAGAGTTTACAGTCTAACCAGACACCTAGATATTTGTAGTTGTCCACATACTCTAGGTCAGACCCGTCGAGAGTGGTGATTCTAGTCGGGTGGGCGGGTGCTAGCAGCGTTCGATTGAAAAGCATGCATTTAGTTTTACTAGTGTTTAAGAGCAGTTGAAGGCTACTGAAGGATTGTTGTATGGCATTGAAGCTCGTTTGGAGGTTTGTTAACACAGTGTCCAATGAAGGGCCAGATGTATACAAAATGGTGTCGTCTGCGTAGAGGTGGATCTGAGAGTCACCAGCAGCAAGAGCGACATCATTGATATACACGGAGAAAAGTGTCGGCCCAAGAATTGAACCCTGTGGCACCCCCATAGAGACTGCCATAGGTCCAGACAACAGGCCCTCCGATTTGACACACTGAACTCTATCTGAGAAGTAGTTGGTGAACCAGGCGAGGCAGTCATTTGAGAAACCAAGGCTATTTAGTCTGCCAATAAGAATGTGTCACGATCGTCCAATGAGGGAGACCAAAGCGCAGCGCGTTGAGCGAACATGACTTTATTATATTAAAGTATAGAACACCAAAACAACAAACAATGACGATACGTGAAGTCCACAGTGACAAAGACTGATACGGAACAAAAACCCACAACCACAAGGTGAACACAGACAGTTTAAATATGGCTCCCAATCAGAGATAACGAGCCGACAGCTGACACTCGTTACCTCCGATTGGGAGTCACTGACCAAACATAGAACGAGAACACCTAGACACTAAACACAGTACAAACACACGGAAATCTACACACCCTGACTCAACATACAAAGTCCCAGAGCCAGAGTGTGACAGAATGCGGTGGTTGACAGAGTCGAAAGCCTTGGCCAGGTCGATGAAGACGGCTGCACAGTACTGTCTATTATCAATCGTGGTTATAATATCGTTTAGGACCTTGAGCGTGGCTGAAGTGCACCCGTGACCAGCTCGGAAACCGGATTGCATAGCGGAGAAGGTACGGTGGTATTCGAAATGGTCGGTGATCTGTTTGTTAACTTGGCTTTCGAATACTTTCGAAAGGCAGGGCAGGATGGATATAGGTCTGTAGCAGTTTGGATCTAGAGTGTCACCCCTTTGAAGAGGGGGATGACCGCGGCAGCTTTCCAATCTCTGGGGATCTCAGACGTTATGAAAGAGAGGTTGAACAGACTAGTAATAGGGGTTGCGACAATTTCGGCGGCTAGTTTTAGAAAGAAAGGGTCCAGATTGTCTAGCCCAGCTGATTTGTAGGGGTCCAGATTTTGCAGCGCTTTCAAAACATCAGCTGTCTGAATTTGTGTGAAGGAGAAACGGGGGGCATGGGCAAGTTGCAGCAGAGGGTGCAGAGTTGGTGGCCGGGTTAGTGGTAGCCAGATGGAAAGCATGGCCAGCTGTAGCAAAATGCTTGTTGAAATTCTCGATTATTGTAGATTTATCGGTGGTGATAGTGTTTCCTAGCCTCAGTGCAGTGGGCAGCTGGGAGGAAGTGCTCTTATTCTCCATGGACTTTACAGTGTCCCAAAACTTTTTGGAGTTAGTGCTACAGGATGCAAATTTCTGTTTGAAAAAGTTAGCCTTTGCTTTCCTGACTGCTTGTGTATATTGGTTCCTAACTTCCCTGAAAAGTTGCATATCGCGGGGGCTATTTGATGCTAATGCTGTACGCCACAGGATGTTTTTGTGCTGGTCAAGGGCAGTCAAGTCTGAGGAGAACCAGGGGCTATATCGGTTCTTAGTTCTGTATTTTTTGAATGGGGCATGTTTATTTAAGATTGAGAGGAAATTACTTTTAAGGAACAACCAGGCATCCTCTACTGACGGAATGAGATCTATATCCATCCAGGATACCTGGGCCAGGTCAATTAGGAAGGCCTCCTCGCTAAAGTGTTTTAGGGAGTGTTTGACATTGATGAGGGGTGGTCGTTTGACCGCAGACCCGTTACGGACGCAGGCAATAAGGCAGTGATCGCTGAGATCCTGGTTGAAGACAGCTGAGGTGTATTTAGAGGGTATGTTAGTCAGGATGATATCTATGAGGGTACCCATGTTTAAGGATTTAGGGTTGTACCTGGTAGGTTCGTTGATAATTTGCGTGAGGTTGAGGGCATCTAGCTTGGATTGTAGGATGGCTGGGGTATTAAGCATATCCCAATTTAGGTCACCAAGCAGTACAAACTCAGAGGATAAATGGGGGGCAATCAATTCACATATGGTGTCCAGGGCACAGCTGGGGGCTGAGGGGGGTCTGTAGCAAGCGGCAACAGTGAGAGACTTATTTCTGGAAAGGTGGATTTTTTAGAAGTAGAAGCTCAAACTGTTTGGGCACAGACCTGGATAGTATGATAGAGCTCTGCAGGCTATCTCTACAGTAGATTGCAACTCCACCCCCTTTGGCAGTTCTATCTAGACGGAAAATGTTATAGTTGGGGATGGAAATTTCTGAATTTTTGGTGGCCTTCCTGAGCCAGGATTCAGACACTGCTAGAACATCAGGGTTGGCAGAGTGTGCTAACGCAGTGAATAACTCAAACTTAGGAAGTAGACTTCTGATATTTATGTGCAAGAAACCAAGACTTTTGCGATTACAGAAGTCATCAAATGATAGCTCCTGGGGAGTAGGAGTGATACTGGAGGCTACAGGCCCTGGGTTAGCCTCTACATCACCAGAGGAACAGAGGAGGACTAGAATAAGGATACGGCTAAAGGCTTTAAGAACTGGTCTTCTAGTGCGTTGGGTACATAGAATAAAGGGGGCAGATTTCCGGGTGTTATAGAAAAGATTCAGGGCATTATGTACAGACAAGGATATGGAAGGATATGAGTAAAGTGGAGGTAAACCTAAGCGTTGGGTAACAATGAAAGAGATAGTATCTCTAGAGGCATCAATTGAGTCGGTCTCTGAGTGTATGGGCGGAGGGACAAAGGAGCTAACTAAGGCAGGTTTAGCTAGGCTGGGGGTCTACAGTGATATAGTACAATTAGAAATAACCGAAACAACAATAAACTAACCATGTTTGGGCTGAGGCTAAACATAAACAGGATGTAGTACCGTAAAAGGAACAGTCCAGCAGATATCAGCTGTATAGCTGAGTTATCATAAGGTCCGGTGGTGAAGCGCTAGTGAGTAAGAGACCACGGCTAGCGTGTGCTACGTCCGTTTTGTTGTAGCCAGCTGGTAGCGATGAATCCGGAGTTAAAGGTCCAGTGAATTCAGTGATTCCGGCGGAAAAACTGATATGTTCTGGGTCGATAACGCGCTGTGCAGACTGGCCGAAAATCCGGTGATCAATGTCCAGTGATTTAAAAATTAATCCCGCGGAAAAAAATCCAATATTCTGGGTGCAACACCGCTAGCTGTGGCTAATAGCAAGTAGCTAGTTCAGTAGCTAGTTCAGTTTAGTGAGTAAGAGGCCATGGATAACGTGTGCTAACGGGCCAGGGCTAGCAGATGGATGGAATCTTCGTGGTTAACGTCGTAACCACATCAGACGATTTCGTCGGCAGACCAGTCGTGTAGGATCGGCGGGGCTCCGTGTCAACACTAGGTGGTCCCGTCCGGTTGATAGAGAGGTAGATAGCCGGGAGATGGGCCTAGCTCGGGATGATTAGCCAGACCACAGCGTCCGTTTTGTTGTTGTTGTAGCCAGCTGGTAGCGATGAATCCGGAGTTAAAGGTCCAGAGAATCAGTGATTCCGGCAGAAAAACTGATATGTTCTGGGTCGATAACGCGCTGTGCAGACTGGCCGAATATCCGGTGATCAATGTCCAGTGATTAAGGCAGTAGGCTATAGGCGCGAATGTTCCATTATCAAAAGTGACGCAAATGCTACTATGCATGTAATGCTTTTATTAAAGAGGTGCATTTTTATGGTGAAAATGATCTTCCCCAAACTTGAAACTCACGTGCTGCTTATGTATACCAGTTAGGCTCTACACCCCTTGTAAATCGGATGAATGTGCTTAATTTTAAGAAGTTATTTGGCCACTTTAGTTGTGATCAAACCTTATGAAAACATATAGGCATATGGGCTAGGCTACATGAGGTGTGTGACTATGATTAGAAAAAGTCGCAAAGAAAAGGCATTGTTTCTTGCCTTATGCTGGGCATCATTCACAAGTGATAATATATCATTCACAAGTGATAGGCTAATATTGTCACCCATCAGACTATTCTTGATTTAATCTTGAATTTACATATACTAAATAATATGTGTGAAATTTGTTTTGATTTAGAATTAACTATTATCTTGCACCTGTCTCGAAACAGGGGGAAGAAATACATGTAATCTATGCACTTAAATTGTGAACGGAGGATGCTTTTCCCGTGTTTCATTTTCATGCCAGCCAGGTAGGCTACACTCCTGTTGTAAAGAGAAGCAATGTGTTTAATATTAGGAAAGTTGAGAAACAACTATAGTAGGCCTAGCCTATATAAAGCTGATGGGATCCTCCTCTTTTTAATAGAGGTCATCACTCTTTCTTGCGCAAATACATAGCCTATAGAAATGTTGCGCAACATGAGCTCATGGGCTCTCATGAAGTGCTTGATTAGATTTTCGATCACATTTGCATTGATGTCAGAGTGATTAGAGGGACAATAGAGTGCTGAGTACCAGGCAGCTAGCAAGTTTGGTAGGCTACCAATGACCATCAGCAGCATCAGAGCTTGGAGAAGCCTACAGTGCATTCGGAAAGTATTCAGTCCCCTTGGCTTTTTCCACATTTTGTTACGTTACAGGCTTATTCTAAAATTGATTAAATAAAAAAATGTCCTCATCAATCTACACACAATACCCCATAATGACAAAGTGAAGCGGTTTTTAGATTTCTTTGCAAATGTATTGAAAATATAATACAGAAATACCTAATTTACATACGTATTCAGACCCTTTGCTATGAGACTCGAAATTGAGCTCAGGTGCATCCTGTTTCCATTGATCATCCTTGATATGTTTCTACAACTTGATTGGAGTCCACCTGTGGTAAATTCAATTGATTGGACATGATTTGGAAAGGCACACACCTGTCTATATAAGGTCCCACAGTTGACAGTGCACGTCAGAGCAGAAACTGAGCCCTGAGGTCAAAGGAATTGTCCATAGAGCTCCGAGACAGGATTGTGTTGAGGCACAGATCTGGGGAAGGGTACCTGTCACGAACGTTGAGAGACGGGTCGGACCAAGGTGCAGCGTGAAAAGCATACATGTTTATTAACTCAAATAAACATACACGAAAACAACCAAAGGGTTATACACATACCAGCCTAACAGGAACAAGATCCCACAATACACAGTAGGCAATGGGCTACCTAAGTATGATCCCCAATCAGAGACAACGAGCGACAGCTGCCTCTGATTGGGAATCATACCCGGCCAGACATAGAAACAGAAAACTAGAACCTAAACATAGAATTTCTAGCATAGATTTCCACACCCTGACTCAACAAACTAGAGTTCTATAGGTCAGGGCGTGACAGTACCAAAAAATGTCTGCAGCATTGAAGGTCCCCAAGAACATAGAATGGAAGAAGTTTGGAACCACCAAGACTCTTCCTAGAGATGGCCACCGGCCAAACTCAGCAATCGGGGGAGAAGGGCCTTGGTCAGGGAGGTGACCAAGAACCTGAGCTCCAGAGTTCCTCTGTGGAGATGGGAGAATCTTCCAGAAGGACAACCATCTCTGCAGCACTCCACCAATCAAGCCTTTATGGTAGAGTGGCCAGACAGAAGCCACTCCTCAGTAACAGGCACATGACAGCCCGCTTGGAGTTTGCCAAAAGACACCTAAAGGACTCTCAGACCATGAGAAATAAGATTCTCTGGTCTGATGAAACAAAGACTGAACACTTTACAGAGATCCTTGATGAAAACCTGCTCCAGAGCACTCAGGACGTAAGACTGGGGCGAAGGTTCACCTTCCAACAGGACAATGACCCTAAGCACACAGCTAAGACAACGCAGGAGTGGCTTCGGGACAAATCTCTGAATGTCCTTAAGTGGCCCAGCCAGAGCCCGGACTTGAACCCTGTCGAACATCTCTGGAGAGACCTGAAAATAGCTGTTCTGCGACGCTCCCCATCCAACCTGACAAAGCTTTAGAGGATATGCAGAGAAGAATGAGAGAAACTCCCCAAATACAGGTGTGCCAAGCTTGTAGCGTAATACCCAAGAAGACTCAAGGCTGTAATCGCTGCCAAAGGTGCTTCAACAAAGTACTGAGTAAAGGGTCTCAATACTTATGTAAATGTGTGTTTTTTTTTTTAAATATGTTTTTATACATTTGCAACATTTTAATAAAAACAGTTTTTGCTTTGTCATTATTGAGATTTTTGTGTAGATTGATGAGGGGAAAAAAACTATTTAATCAATTTTAGAATAAGGCTGTAACGTAACAAAATGGGGAAAAAGTAAAGGGGTCTGAATACTTTCCGAATGCACTGTAATTACTGTGACTAAACGGTGACATGGAATTTGACTGCCTTCATGACTCGTGACCACCGTTGTGGCGGTAATACTGTCACTGCAACAGCCCTACGTGCGACAAACGCCTAGTCACAAATGAACATCCTGACGGTGTGAAGCAGGGTGCTCTGGAATCATCCTACTCCAACTATTGACATGGATAATGTGGCATTTCTTATTTGTTAGTATGAATGAAATTAGTGGGTTCTGCCTTGATGACTGTATTAGATTTACACTACTTGTCCTATAGATTTTTTTAGTCTGAAATTATTACTTGGAACAAACTGAAAGCTAAAACACTCCTTGTCCTGGAATGACATGCTAGCTAGTGATAAAGCTATCTGCTCCTGCTAGCTACTAACAACATATATACTTGTTGTAACTAGTAAGTTAGCTACATTACTAAGGTTACTGTGTTCTAAGTAGGGAGTAATTTTACCGTTTGCATTGATGGTATCACGTTTCTATACCTAAATAGTTAGATTGCAAATACATTTAAAAAGCCTTTACCTGATAGCAGGTTTGTCGGACGGAGATCTCTCTCGAGATGTCACCAGCTGTGTCTACTACCTTAGATACGGATAATGTGATTGGCAGATGTGATCAACAGAGATAGTACCATGGATAGTGTACACATTTTGATTGGTTTACAGTTTAGTACTTGGCGGAGTTTGCCTGTCAAACTAGTGAACATAAGTAAGTATTTTGGAAAAAATATCATGAATTGACATTTCCAACAAACTAAAATGTGTTCAGAAGAAATAAATATACACCATATGTAAAAACCAGCTCCTCCCTCGACAGAGATAAATCAATCTCGAAAGCTAAAGCAGATAGCTTGCTATGGCCCAACACCTAATAGTAAAACCTGCAAAAGGGCAAATGTAAACAAGGGAAAAAACGCACTACCCTCCCCTGTGCCCAATAAAAAACCACACAACCCTCTCCAAAGCAAAAAAAAAAGTTACACAACCCTCCCCTATTTTGGACCCCCCCTACCCCCCATTAAATGTCCCTTACTCCTCTCTAACTGGGCGAGGTGTCAGTGGGTCACAGGTCAGCAAACATGTAGAACCGGCTCGCTCTCAATCAGATTCCTTGATTATTGCTTCACCTCTCCCTTTTTGCTTTAAAATGGGTCTGTATACAAGTCTGACAGCTGAGGATGACTTCAGTTCTTCAAAGAAAAAGGGACGGTGAGAAATCATGCCCCTTTAAAGCATCGCAATTAATTCATAGAATCCAGATTCTCAACTTGGTCTCAGAGCATTTTGTATTATTCTGTATGTAAATCCGAGACACTCCATTTAGTATGATATGTTACGTTTGGTATGGTTACATACGATATATGCTTACTGCAGGGTGGTTGGTTGGGGTGGATGGGTGGGCGTGTACAAATCTCATCACACACAACTTTAGCATTTTAGCTAATTAGCAACTTTTCAAATGCTTACTACTTTTTAGCTACTTTTCACCTACTTAGCATGTTAGCTAACCCTTCCCCTAACCTTAACCCTTTTATCTAACGCTTCACCTAACCCCAACCTTAACCCTTTTTTTGCTAACTCCTAACCTTGTGCAGATTCGTAACACATTGAAGTTATTCTCTGAGGGGTTTAAAGCCTTACTTCAATTCTAGAGCAGTTGAGGGTGGAGAGAACTCAGAGTAATAGCGGTGTGATTACAAGAGCTCAGTGGTGGAAAAAGTACCCAATTGTCATACTACCTTAATAGACAGTTACTCAAGTAAAAAGAAAGTCACCCAGTAAAATACTACATGAGTAAAAGTCTACAAGTATTTGGTTTTAAATATACTTAAGTATCAAAAGTAAATGTATAAATCATTTCAAATTTCTTATATTAAGGAAAGCCAGGGGCACACTCCAGCACTCTATTTATTTACAAAAGATGCATTTGTGTTTAGTGAGTCTGCCAGACCGTAGGCAGTAGGGATGACCTCGTGTTCTCCCTACTGTTATTTTATTTTACTGCTGCTCTTTAATTATTTGCTTTTCTTTTTTATTAAACTGCATTGTTGGTTATGGGCTTGTAAGTAAGCATTTCACTGTAATGTCTACAGCTGTTGTATTTGGCGTATGTGGCAAATAAAATTTGATTTGATAAGTGTGTGAATTTCAGAATTTTCCTGTCCTGCTAAGCATTCAAAATGTAACAAGTACTTTGGGTTGTCAGGGAAAATGTATGGAGTAAAAAGTACAATATTTTCTTTAGGAATGTAGTGAAGTGAAAGTAAAAGTAGTCACAAATATTAATAGTAAAGTAAAAGTACAGATACCCCAAAAAACGACTTAAGTAGTACTTTAAAGTATATTTATTTAAGTACTTTACACCACTGCAAGAGCTAGATGAAGATACCAAGACTTTTCTTATTATCGGTTAGGAGGTGTATTTTTATGAACTTACTATAGAAGGACATGGAATGTGTGAACTGTTTTTTCTCAATCCATAATGTATTTGTATGTTTTGCCTTCCTAATGTTAGGCTCATTTGACACTGGGCAATTCTGCTGGTTGTACGAATGTAAATACAAGTGTACAATAATTTATGATGTGTTTTACACTCGTAATGGAATGCTCAAACCAGGAAATAAATAAGTGCTCAGAACAAATAATTTCCTTTATGAAATTGTTATTTCATTATTTTGAGTCTAATGCCGAATACAGGCACTACTAATATTTCTAAATGGAACGGTTTCTAATCGTTCCTGTTTTCTGAGGACAATATTCCAGTCGTACCCATCTCGCCCATGGAACCGCCTTACGTGATTGGCCAAGACGGACTTTAAGTGAAAGCCCATTGGACATTGACTATGAAGTGATTTCTGATTGGAGCTCATAAAGTCATCAGGAAACGTTTGGCTAACAACATTAAGGTAGCGAACTTGTGTATTTGTTTATTCTTACTCTAAATAACTGAGCAATTGTGTTTTGGACTTTTCAACATGATCACATTCGTTGTAACGATATCAGAACGTTGTTGTCAGACGTGGATATTAACGTTACTGCCGTTAGCTAATGGCAGCTGTCCAGTTTAGCTAGTTAGCAAGACAATTTTCGTTTACATATAACGACGTTAGCTTTTCCCCATTACACACGACCATGCATGTGAACGCATAGTGAGAGATGCCTCCTGGAAACAAACGGGCAAGAAAAGAGGACACACCGCTGGAGTTGGCGTGTGAGTGGGGGTCCTGCCAAGAGTCATTCGATCAGATGCAGGAGTTCTGCGAGCATGTGGAGGGTCACCTCAAGGCGCTGGACATAGAGGAAGGGGACAATTACTCATTTGGTGAGCGGGTAGGGAAGAATGTAGTCGTCTCTTTTCACAGCTTGTGCCTCCGACGTGGAGTGGCCCTCTGTGTGAGAGACATTACATGAGAGAGGAAAAGCCAGTGAATGCTCAACTTTAACTTTTCATCAAAACACAGGACAAAGAAACATTTAATTTGATTTGAGATAAAGTACCTAAGCCTATTGTCAATGGGATAATAATGAACCCTGTGAGTTTGTATTTTGAATTTCGTTGTCGCACGTTGATATTTGTGGCTGCAAGTACGATTTGCAAATGTGTAATTATATTTAGCAAGCTTGTATAATGTGTAACTTGACATTTGAATACATTGAATAAGATTTGCAAGCATAATTTCTTTTCAGAATTATTACAAGTCCATTTGCGAGTATGAATATTCTGCTGTGAATCAAAAATACACTTGTAAATTTTAATCTGCGTGCTCTTTTTGAACGTTTGTAGAAAGAGATTCAGAAGTAAAATGTTTAATTTGAGCGGCTGTGGGGCCAGTACCTTTTACTTCTGACCAATCCGCTGCCTATTGCGCAACCATCAATCAAATCTCAGAAAGTAGTAAAATAGAAATGGGGCGTCGAAGAAGATTGGTGTCAAGTGCAAACAGAGTGCCAGACCTAGTTCTGGAGGTGAAATGGAAGTGAATGAGGGCGAGTTAAGTTAGGTGGAAGGTGTGGTAAAGAGCTTGGGAGCCTGAGCCTGGCATTGATGGACATGATGAAGAAGAATATGGTCCAGGAGGAGAGACATTTTTGGAGAAAGTGGATTCTTGCCTTTTGGCGGATCCATTTGTGGGTCAGGGTGGTTGGGAAAGGAGTTGGGTGCAGTTGAATCAGTGAAAATAACCTGTAGTGGACTTGTGATATTTGTTTGTGTTTCTTTGGACCAGAGGGAGTGAGTGCTCCGTGTCACGCAACATGGGTCAAGATCTGTTTCTTGCTTTGTGATTAGGAATAGGGCACCATTGAAAGGAGTGATTTCTGGAGTAGCGTTAAGTGTGCAGGTGTGTGTACAGGTTGAGGATTCCTGGTGTTTGTGGCTCCTGCTGTTTGGTGTGACACAGACCCAATGGTGAGTGGTGAAACAGAGGAGTCACTGTCAGTCCTTTTTGAGTTTTGAGTCTGAGTTTTTACCGGAAAAGGTGATGTTAGCAAACAGTGCATTCGGAAAGTATTCCGACCCCTTGCCTTTTTCCACATTTTGTTATGTTACAGCCTTATTCTAAAATTGATTGAATAGTTTTTTCCCCTCATCAATCTACACACAATACCCCACAAAAACCAGGTTTTTTGACATTTTTGCAAATGTACAAACTTGGCACACCTGTATTTTGGGAGTTTCTCCCATTCTTCTCTGCAGATCCTCTCAAGCTCTGTCAGGTTGGAAGGGAAGCGTCGCTGCACAGCTATTTTCAGGTCTCTCCAGAGATGTTCGATCAGGTTCAAGAACGGGCTCTGGCTGGGCCACTCAAGGACATTCAGAGACTCTTCCCCGAAGCCACTCCTGTGTTGTCTTGGCTGTGTGCTTAGGGTCGTTGTGTTGTTGGAAGGTGAACCTTTCTCCCCAGTCTGAGGTCCTGAGCGCTCTGGAGCAGGTTTTCATCAAGTATCTCTCTGTACTTTGCTCTGTTCATCTTTCCCTCGATCCTGACAAGTCTCCCAGTCCCTGCCGCTAAAAAACATCCCCACAGCATGATGCTGCCACCATGCTACACCGTAGGGATGGTGCCATGTTTCCTCCAGACGTGACGCTTGGCATTCAGGCCAAAGTGTTCAATCTTGGTTTCATCAGACCAGAGAATCTAGTTGCTCATGGTCTGAGAGTACTTTAGGTGCCTTTTGGCAAACTCCAAGCGTGCTGTCGTGCTTTTTTAATGAGGAGGGGTTTCCATCTGGCCACACTACCATAAAGGCCTGATTGGTGGAGTGCTGCAGAGATGGATGTCCTTCTGGAAGGTTCTGCCATCTCCACAGAGGAACTCTAGAGCTCTGTCAGTGACCTGCAGGGTTCTTGGTCACCTCCCTGAACAAGGCCCTTCTCCCCCGCTTGCTCAGTTTTGCTGGGCGGCCACTTCTAGGAAGAGTCTTGGTGGTTCCAAACTTCTTCCATTTGCAAAAAATTTCTAAAAACCTGTTTTCACTTTGTCATTTTGGGCTATTGTGTGTAAATTGATGAGAAAAAACATTTATTTAATCCATTTTAGAATAAGTTTGTAACGTAACAAAATGTGGAAAAGGGACGGGGTCTGAATACTTTACGAATGCACTTTATATCAGTTATCCTGTTAGAGCTTTTGTGCAGAATCCACTGCATTGTTTCAGGTACAACATTTATGGTCATGTAGCTGCAGTGTGTAGGAGGGAGATTCCAAGATGTGGGAAGTGTGCTGGAGGGCATGGGACAGAGGAATGTGTACTTTCGGTAGATAAAGTTGTGTGTGTCAACTGTAGGGGTGTTCATGTTGCTGGGGATCGGAAGTGTCCGGTGCGAGAAAGGCAAGTGGAGGTGGCCAGTGTCAGAGTAGTGCAGAAGGTGTCGTATGCTGAGGTAGTGAAGAAAGTAGAGGAGGATGGGTCGAGGGTGAGGGATCCTGTGAGGATCCCTGTGAGTATTGGATCTGTGCCAGCACAGAGGGATTGGCCAACGAGTGATATATGCTCAGTGGTGTAAAGTACTTCAGTAATACTTTGAAGTATTACTTAAGTCGTTTTTGGGGGGGATCTGTACTATACTATTTGTATTTTTGAAAATGTTTACTTTTATGTTACTACATTCCTAAAGAAAAGAATGTAAATTTATTCCATACATTTTCCCTGACACCCAAAAGTACTTGTTCCATTTTGAATGCTTTGCAGAACTAGGGCTGTTACGGTGACCGTATTACTGCCACACCAGCGGTCACGAGTCATGACGGCGGTCAAATTCCATGTCACCGTTTAGTCACGATAATTAGGCTTCTCCATGCTCTGATGCTGCTGCTGGTCATTAGTAGCCTACTAAACTTGCTAACTGCCTGGTACTCAGCACTTTCGATTGTCGCTCTAATCACTCTGACATCAATGGAAATGTAATTGAAAATCTAATCAAACACTTCATGAGAGCCCATGAGCTCATGTTGCACAACATTTGTATAGGCTATGCGTGAGAAAACAGAGCCATGGCCTCTATTAAAAAGAAGAGGATCCCATTATCCCCTTATTGTTCTGTTTGCTTCCGTTTTAAGAAACGTTTTTCAAAATAATCGGCAGAATGAATACACCCCTGATCACGCGTAAACACAGTTCACTTTTATAGCAGCCACATGGTATTCCTTCTCATATCTATGCGCTCTCCTCCTCTCACCTCTTCCCTTCGCTTGTGGACTTCAATGCACAACACTGTATGTGACCAGGTGAAAAACATTTCCAAGCCAAACCGCTACACACAGCCTACATCGTTGTCACCATATTAGCTAAAGTAACGTCATAGTCAGCATAGGTAATATAACTAACACGTTAGTAAACCCGCTAAAATCATGCAGTAACATTACACTGTACAGTCAGTAAGCAGTTACACCGGCGGGCCCCGGTGGCATTAAATTAGTAATACCAAAAGCTTACCTTGACTTGGAAGAAATCCAGTGTTGTGTTGGAAAGTCATAGCCAGCTAGCTAACATAGCATCCCTCTGTTTGAGCAGAGTGTTTCAGTAGGCTAAACTAGCTAGCTGCATTTAATAACTAAGTAAGTGAAACTGAGAGTCCTCTCTTGCTTCTCCTTCATTTTTGAAGAAATGAATTTGTTCAAAACTGTTCAACTATTGTCTTTCGGTCTCTTTGAGTCAACTACTCACCACATTCTATACACTGCAGTAGTAGCTAGCTGTAGCTTATGCTTTCAGTACTAAATTCATTATCTGATCCTTTGATTGGGTGGACAACATGTCAGTTCATGCTGCAAGAGCTCTGATAGGCTGGAGGACGTCCTCCGGAAGTTGTCATAATTACTGTGTAAGTCTATGGAAGGGGGTGAGAACCATGAGCCTCCAAGGTTTTGTATTGAAGTCATTGTACCCAGAGGAGGATGGAAGCTAGCTGTCCTCCAGCTACACCATGGTACTACCCTACAGAGTGCTTTGAGGCTATTGTAGACCTTCTTTGCAAAATAGTGTTTTAATAAATTATTTGTTGACGTGATTATATTTAGTGTAGTTTTATCTAAAAATGATTATTTTTTAATGTTTTAAAATGTTAATTTGTATGAAATTCACTGAGGAGGATGGTCCACCCTTTCCTCCTCTGAGGAGCCTCCACTGATCTATACACAATACCTCATAATGATGAAGCAAAAACAGGTTTTTACACATTTTAGCAAATTTTTGTACATACATTATCGTTCAAAAATTTGGGGTCACTTAGAAATGTCCTTGTTTTCTAAAGAAAAGCAATTTTTTTGTCCATTTTAAAATAACATCAAATTGATCAGAAATACAGTGTAGACATTGTTAATGTTGTAAATGGCTATTGTAGCTGGAAATGGCTGATTTTTAATGGAATATCTACATAGGTGTACAGAGGCCCATTATCAGCAACCATCAGTCCTGTGTTCCAATGGCACGTTGTTTGCTAATCCAAGTTTATCATTTTAAAAGGCTAATTGATCATTAGAAAACCCTTTTGCAATTATGTTAGCACAGCTGAAAACAGTTGTGCTGATTTTAAAGAAGCAATACAACTGGTCTTCTTGAGACTAGTTGAGTATCTGGAGCATCAGCAATTGTGGGTTCGATTACAGGCTCACAATGGCCAGAAAAAAAAGAACTTTCTTCTGAAACTCGTCAGTCTATTCTTGTTCTGAGAAATGAAGGCTATTCCATGCGAGAAATTGCCAAGAAACTGAAGATCTCGTACAACACTGTGGACTACTCCCTTCACAGAACAGCTAAAACTGTCTCTAACCAGAATAGAAAGAGGAGTGGGAGGCCCCGGTGCACAACTGAGCAAGAGGACAAATACATTAGTGTCTAGTTTGAGAAACAGGCGCCTCACAGGTCCTCAACTGGCAGCTTCATTAAATAGTACCCGCAAAACACCAGTCTCAACAGTGAAGAGGTGACTCGGGGATGCTGACCTTCTAGGCAGAGTTACAAAGAAAAAGCCATATGTCAGACTGCCCATCTTAATCTTTTTTTTAATTTATTGGCCAAGTGACCCCAAGCCTTTGAACGGTAGTGTAAGTATTCAGACCCTTTGCTATGAGACTCAAAATTGAGCTCTGGTGCATCCTGTTTCCATTGATAATCCTTGAGATGTTTCTACAACTTGATTGGAGTCCACCTGTGGTAAATTCAATTGATTGGACATGATTTGGAAAGGCACACACCTGTCTATAAGGTCCCACAGTTGAGGGTGCATTCAGAGCAAAAACCAAGCCATGAGGTTGAAGGAATTGTCTGTAGAGCTCCGAGACAGGATCGTGTCGAGGCAAAGATCTGGGGAAGGGTACCAAAAAATGTCTGCAGCATTGAAGGTCCCCAAGAACACAGTGGCCTCCATCATTCTTAAGTGGAAGAAGCTTGGAACCACCAAGACTCTTCCTAGAACTGGCCGCCCGGCCAAACTGAGCAATCGGGGTAGAAGGACCTTGTTCGGGGAGGTGACCAAGAACCCGATGATCATTGACAGAGCTCCAGAGTTCCTCTGTGAAGATGGTTGTCCTTCTGGAAGTTTCTCCCATCTCTGCAGCACTCCACCAATCAGGCCTTTATGGTAGAGTGGGCAGACGGAGGCCACTCCTCAGTAAAAGGCACATGACAGCCCACTTGGAGTTTGTTAAAATGCACCTAAAGACTCTCAGACCATGAGAAACAAGATTGAACACTTTGGCCTGAATGCCAAGTGTCACGTCTGGAGGAAACCTGGCACCATCCCTACGGTAAAGCATGGTGGTGGCAGCATCATGCTGTGGGGAGATTTTTCAGCGGCAGGGACTGGGAGACTAGTCAGGATCGAGGGAAAGATGAACGGTGCAAAGTACAGAGAGATCCTTGATGAAAACCTGCTCCAGAGCGCTCAGGACCTCAGACTGGGGTGAAGGTTCACCTTCCAACAGGACAACGACCCTAAGTATACAGCCAAGACAACGCAGGAGTGGCTTCGGGACAAGTCTCTGAATGTCTTTGAGTGGCCCAGCCAGAGCTCAGACTTGAACCCAATCGAACATCTCTGGAGAGATATGAAAATAGCTGTGCAGCAACGCTCTCCAACCAACCTGACAGAGCTTGAGAGGATCTGCAGAGAAGAATGGGAGAAATTCCCCAAATACAGGTGAGCAAAACTTGTAGCGTTATACCCGAGAAGACTTGAGGCTGTATTCGCTGCCAAAGGTGCTTCAACAAAGTACTGAGTAAAGTGTCTGAACACTTATGTAAATGTTATATTTCCGTTTTAATTTTAATTTTTTATATATCTACATTTGCAAACATTTCCAAAAACCTGTTTTGGGAGTATTGTGTGTAGATTGATGAGGGGGAAAAACAATTGAACCAATTTTAGAGTAAGGCTGTAACGTAACAAAATGGGGAAAGGGTCTGAATACTTTCCGACTGCACTGTACATGTCTCTCGTTTGTTTTCTGTCACTAGATGAGCAGAGTTGTATATGGAAAGACTGTGGGTTCTGCTCTGTGGAGAGTGCTGAGTTGAAGCGCCACGTGTATTTCCACTGTTACCACACCAAGCTGAAGCAGTGGGGCCAGGGGGTACTCAAGGCCCAGCCCAGCCTCGGCACCTGCACCATTGGCCTCCACAACCGCAACATCGTGCCTGACATAACAGAAAACTTCATCTGCCAGTGGGAGCAATGTGAGGTGAGACACTGTTAGTGTGGGTCATATCTAGCTTAGATGTGAAGCTTGTGGACAGACAGACATAGCATTAAGCCAGGCATAGACCATTTTGTTATGTTACAGCCTTATTCTAAAATTGATTGAATAGTTTTTTCCCCTCATCAATCTACACACAATACCCCCACAAAAACCAGGTTTTTTGACATTTTTGCAAATGTACAAACTTGGCACACCTGTATTTTGGGAGTTTCTCCCATTCTTCTCTGCAGATCCTCTCAAGCTCTGTCAGGTTGGAAGGGAAGCGTCGCTGCACAGCTATTTTCAGGTCTCTCCAGAGATGTTCGATCAGGTTCAAGAACGGGCTCTGGCTGGGCCACTCAAGGACATTCAGAGACTCTTCCCGAAGCCACTCCTGTGTTGTCTTGGCTGTGTGCTTAGGGTCGTTGTGTTGTTGGAAGGTGAACCTTTCTCCCCAGTCTGAGGTCCTGAGCGCTCTGGAGCAGGTTTTCATCAAGTATCTCTCTGTACTTTGCTCTGTTCATCTTTCCCTCGATCCTGACAAGTCTCCCAGTCCCTGCCGCTAAAAAACATCCCCACAGCATGATGCTGCCACCATGCTACACCGTAGGGATGGTGCCATGTTTCCTCCAGACGTGACGCTTGGCATTCAGGCCAAAGTGTTCAATCTTGGTTTCATCAGACCAGAGAATCTAGTTGCTCATGGTCTGAGAGTACTTCTAGGTGCCTTTTGGCAAACTCCAAGCGTGCTGTCGTGCTTTTTTAATGAGGAGGGGTTTCCATCTGGCCACACTACCATAAAGGCCTGATTGGTGGAGTGCTGCAGAGATGGATGTCCTTCTGGAAGGTTCTGCCATCTCCACAGAGGAACTCTAGAGCTCTGTCAGTGACCTGCAGGGTTCTTGGTCACCTCCCTGAACAAGGCCCTTCTCCCCCGCTTGCTCAGTTTTGCTGGGCGGCCACTTCTAGGAAGAGTCTTGGTGGTTCCAAACTTCTTCCATTTGCAAAAATTTCTAAAAACCTGTTTTCACTTTGTCATTTTGGGCTATTGTGTGTAAATTGATGAGAAAAAACATTTATTTAATCCATTTTAGAATAAGTTTGTAACGTAACAAAATGTGGAAAAGGGACGGGGTCTGAATACTTTACGAATGCACTTTATATCAGTTATCCTGTTAGAGCTTTTGTGCAGAATCCACTGCATTGTTTCAGGTACAACATTTATGGTCATGTAGCTGCAGTGTGTAGGAGGGAGATTCCAAGATGTGGGAAGTGTGCTGGAGGGCATGGGACAGAGGAATGTGTACTTTCGGTAGATAAAGTTGTGTGTGTCAACTGTAGGGGTGTTCATGTTGCTGGGGATCGGAAGTGTCCGGTGCGAGAAAGGCAAGTGGAGGTGGCCAGTGTCAGAGTAGTGCAGAAGGTGTCGTATGCTGAGGTAGTGAAGAAAGTAGAGGAGGATGGGTCAAGGGTGAGGGATCCTGTGAGGATCCCTGTGAGTATTGGATCTGTGCCAGCACAGAGGGATTGGCCAACGAGTGATATATGCTCAGTGGTGTAAAGTACTTCAGTAATACTTTGAAGTATTACTTAAGTCGTTTTTGGGGGGGATCTGTACTATACTATTTGTATTTTTGAAAATGTTTACTTTTATGTTACTACATTCCTAAAGAAAAGAATGTAAATTTATTCCATACATTTTCCCTGACACCCAAAAGTACTTGTTCCATTTTGAATGCTTTGCAGAACTAGGGCTGTTACGGTGACCGTATTACTGCCACACCAGCGGTCACGAGTCATGACGGCGGTCAAATTCCATGTCACCGTTTAGTCACGATAATTAGGCTTCTCCATGCTCTGATGCTGCTGCTGGTCATTAGTAGCCTACTAAACTTGCTAACTGCCTGGTACTCAGCACTCGATTGTCGCTCTAATCACTCTGACATCAATGGAAATGTAATTGAAAATCTAATCAAACACTTCATGAGAGCCCATGAGCTCATGTTGCACAACATTTGTATAGGCTATGCGTGAGAAAACAGAGCCATGGCCTCTATTAAAAAGAAGAGGATCCCATTATCCCCTTATTGTTCTGTTTGCTTCCGTTTTAAGAAACGTTTTTCAAAATAATCGGCAGAATGAATACACCCCTGATCACGCGTAAACACAGTTCACTTTTATAGCAGCCACATGGTATTCCTTCTCATATCTATGCGCTCTCCTCCTCTCACCTCTTCCCTTCGCTTGTGGACTTCAATGCACAACACTGTATGTGACCAGGTGAAAAACATTTCCAAGCCAAACCGCTACACACAGCCTACATCGTTGTCACCATATTAGCTAAAGTAACGTCATAGTCAGCATAGGTAATATAACTAACACGTTAGTAAACCCGCTAAAATCATGCAGTAACATTACACTGTACAGTCAGTAAGCAGTTACACCGGCGGGCCCCGGTGGCATTAAATTAGTAATACCAAAAGCTTACCTTGACTTGGAAGAAATCCAGTGTTGTGTTGGAAAGTCATAGCCAGCTAGCTAACATAGCATCCCTCTGTTTGAGCAGAGTGTTTCAGTAGGCTAAACTAGCTAGCTGCATTTAATAACTAAGTAAGTGAAACTGAGAGTCCTCTCTTGCTTCTCCTTCATTTTTGAAGAAATGAATTTGTTCAAAACTGTTCAACTATTGTCTTTCGGTCTCTTTGAGTCAACTACTCACCACATTCTATACACTGCAGTAGTAGCTAGCTGTAGCTTATGCTTTCAGTACTAAATTCATTATCTGATCCTTTGATTGGGTGGACAACATGTCAGTTCATGCTGCAAGAGCTCTGATAGGCTGGAGGACGTCCTCCGGAAGTTGTCATAATTACTGTGTAAGTCTATGGAAGGGGGTGAGAACCATGAGCCTCCAAGGTTTTGTATTGAAGTCATTGTACCCAGAGGAGGATGGAAGCTAGCTGTCCTCCAGCTACACCATGGTACTACCCTACAGAGTGCTTTGAGGCTATTGTAGACCTTCTTTGCAAAATAGTGTTTTAATAAATTATTTGTTGACGTGATTATATTTAGTGTAGTTTTATCTAAAAATGATTATTTTTTAATGTTTTAAAATGTTAATTTGTATGAAATTCACTGAGGAGGATGGTCCACCCTTTCCTCCTCTGAGGAGCCTCCACTGATCTATACACAATACCTCATAATGATGAAGCAAAAACAGGTTTTTACACATTTTAGCAAATTTTTGTACATACATTATCGTTCAAAAATTTGGGGTCACTTAGAAATGTCCTTGTTTTCTAAAGAAAAGCAATTTTTTTGTCCATTTTAAAATAACATCAAATTGATCAGAAATACAGTGTAGACATTGTTAATGTTGTAAATGGCTATTGTAGCTGGAAATGGCTGATTTTTAATGGAATATCTACATAGGTGTACAGAGGCCCATTATCAGCAACCATCAGTCCTGTGTTCCAATGGCACGTTGTTTGCTAATCCAAGTTTATCATTTTAAAAGGCTAATTGATCATTAGAAAACCCTTTTTGCAATTATGTTAGCACAGCTGAAAACAGTTGTGCTGATTTTAAAGAAGCAATACAACTGGTCTTCTTGAGACTAGTTGAGTATCTGGAGCATCAGCAATTGTGGGTTCGATTACAGGCTCACAATGGCCAGAAAAAAAAGAACTTTCTTCTGAAACTCGTCAGTCTATTCTTGTTCTGAGAAATGAAGGCTATTCCATGCGAGAAATTGCCAAGAAACTGAAGATCTCGTACAACACTGTGGACTACTCCCTTCACAGAACAGCTAAAACTGTCTCTAACCAGAATAGAAAGAGGAGTGGGAGGCCCCGGTGCACAACTGAGCAAGAGGACAAATACATTAGTGTCTAGTTTGAGAAACAGGCGCCTCACAGGTCCTCAACTGGCAGCTTCATTAAATAGTACCCGCAAAACACCAGTCTCAACAGTGAAGAGGTGACTCGGGGATGCTGACCTTCTAGGCAGAGTTACAAAGAAAAAGCCATATGTCAGACTGCCCATCTTAATCTTTTTTTTAATTTATTGGCCAAGTGACCCCAAGCCTTTGAACGGTAGTGTAAGTATTCAGACCCTTTGCTATGAGACTCAAAATTGAGCTCTGGTGCATCCTGTTTCCATTGATAATCCTTGAGATGTTTCTACAACTTGATTGGAGTCCACCTGTGGTAAATTCAATTGATTGGACATGATTTGGAAAGGCACACACCTGTCTATAAGGTCCCACAGTTGAGGGTGCATTCAGAGCAAAAACCAAGCCATGAGGTTGAAGGAATTGTCTGTAGAGCTCCGAGACAGGATCGTGTCGAGGCAAAGATCTGGGGAAGGGTACCAAAAAATGTCTGCAGCATTGAAGGTCCCCAAGAACACAGTGGCCTCCATCATTCTTAAGTGGAAGAAGCTTGGAACCACCAAGACTCTTCCTAGAACTGGCCGCCCGGCCAAACTGAGCAATCGGGGTAGAAGGACCTTGTTCGGGGAGGTGACCAAGAACCCGATGATCATTGACAGAGCTCCAGAGTTCCTCTGTGAAGATGGTTGTCCTTCTGGAAGTTTCTCCCATCTCTGCAGCACTCCACCAATCAGGCCTTTATGGTAGAGTGGGCAGACGGAGGCCACTCCTCAGTAAAAGGCACATGACAGCCCACTTGGAGTTTGTTAAAATGCACCTAAAGACTCTCAGACCATGAGAAACAAGATTGAACACTTTGGCCTGAATGCCAAGTGTCACGTCTGGAGGAAACCTGGCACCATCCCTACGGTAAAGCATGGTGGTGGCAGCATCATGCTGTGGGGAGATTTTTCAGCGGCAGGGACTGGGAGACTAGTCAGGATCGAGGGAAAGATGAACGGTGCAAAGTACAGAGAGATCCTTGATGAAAACCTGCTCCAGAGCGCTCAGGACCTCAGACTGGGGTGAAGGTTCACCTTCCAACAGGACAACGACCCTAAGTATACAGCCAAGACAACGCAGGAGTGGCTTCGGGACAAGTCTCTGAATGTCTTTGAGTGGCCCAGCCAGAGCTCAGACTTGAACCCAATCGAACATCTCTGGAGAGATATGAAAATAGCTGTGCAGCAACGCTCTCCAACCAACCTGACAGAGCTTGAGAGGATCTGCAGAGAAGAATGGGAGAAATTCCCCAAATACAGGTGAGCAAAACTTGTAGCGTTATACCCGAGAAGACTTGAGGCTGTATTCGCTGCCAAAGGTGCTTCAACAAAGTACTGAGTAAAGTGTCTGAACACTTATGTAAATGTTATATTTCCGTTTTAATTTTAATTTTTTATATATCTACATTTGCAAACATTTCCAAAAACCTGTTTTGGGAGTATTGTGTGTAGATTGATGAGGGGGAAAAACAATTGAACCAATTTTAGAGTAAGGCTGTAACGTAACAAAATGGGGAAAGGGTCTGAATACTTTCCGACTGCACTGTACATGTCTCTCGTTTGTTTTCTGTCACTAGATGAGCAGAGTTGTATATGGAAAGACTGTGGGTTCTGCTCTGTGGAGAGTGCTGAGTTGAAGCGCCACGTGTATTTCCACTGTTACCACACCAAGCTGAAGCAGTGGGGCCAGGGGGTACTCAAGGCCCAGCCCAGCCTCGGCACCTGCACCATTGGCCTCCACAACCGCAACATCGTGCCTGACATAACAGAAAACTTCATCTGCCAGTGGGAGCAATGTGAGGTGAGACACTGTTAGTGTGGGTCATATCTAGCTTAGATGTGAAGCTTGTGGACAGACAGACATAGCATTAAGCCAGGCATAGACCAGGGACGTGCACAGTCCGTCACGGGACACACACGGGGGGGTATACAGAAGATAGCCCTATTTGGTAAAAGACCAAGTCCGTATTATGGCAAGAACAGCTCAAGAATAGAGAAATGACAGTCCTTTGGTCTGGAGTCCAAATTGGAAATGTTTGGTTCAAACTGCTGTGTCTTTGTGAGACGTGGTGTCGGTGAACGGATGATCTCTGCATGTGTAGTTCCCACCGTGAAGCATGGAGGAGGAGGTGTTATGGTGTGCGGGGGCTTTGCTGGTGACATTTTACATTTTAGTCATTTAGCAGACGCTCTTATCCAGAGCGACTTACAGTTAGTGAGTGCATACATTATTTATTTTATTTTTCATACTGGCCCCCCGTTGCAAACGCCATGCTCTACCAACTGTTTATTTCCATCCCTGCCGGCCATTCCCTCCCCTACCATGGACGACGCTGGGCCAATTGTGCGCCACCTCATGGGTCTCCCTTGTCACGGGCAGCTATGACAGAGCCTGGATTCGAACCAGGATCTCTAGTGGCACAGCTAGCACTGCGATGCAGTGCCTTAGACCACTGCGCCACTCGGGATGACACAGTCTGTGTTCAAGGCACACTTAACCAGCATGGCTACCACAGCATTCTGCAGCGATACGCCATCCCATCTGGCTTGGGCTTAGTGGGACTATCAATTGTTTTTCAACAGGACAATTTTCTTGTTTTTTTACATTTTTTTGTTTAAACACATTTTTTAGTCATTTAGCAGACGCTTTTATCCAGAGCGACTTAAAGTTAGTGAGTGCATACATTTTCATACTGGCCCCCTGTGGGAAACGAACCCACAGCCCTGGCGTTGCAAGCGCCATGCTCTACCAACTGAGCTACAGGTGACTGACCCAACACACCTCCGGGGTGTGTAAGGGCTATTTGACCAAGAAGGAGAGTGATGGAGTGCCGTATCAGATGACCTGGCCTCCACATTCCCCCGACCTCAACCCAATTGAGATGGTTTGGGATGAGTCGGGCTGCAGTGTGAAGGAAAAGCAGCCAACAAGTGCTCAGCTTATATGGGAACTCCTTCAAGACTGTTGGAAAAGCATTCCAGGTGAAGCTGGTTGAGAGAATGCCAAGAGTGTGCAAAGCTGTCATCAAGGCAAAGGGTGGCTATTTGAAGAATCTCAAATATAAAATATATATCGATTTGTTTAACACTTTTTTGGTTACTACATGATTCCATATGTGTTATTCCATAGTTTTGATGTCTTCACTATTATTCTACAATGTAGAAAATAGTAAAAATAAAGAAAAACCCTTGAATGAGTAGGTGTGTCCAAACGTTTGACTGGTAGTGTTGGTATTATTGTCGAAGACCGTTACTACTTGAGTAACACGTCTATTTGTGTGTATTTGTGTTTGCAGCAACCCTCTCTGGCCAACTCAGAGTGGTTCTACCGCCATGTGGAGATGCACAGCATGTGTATGGACCTACCCTCTGCTGATAAGGAGACATTGGTGTGTTGTGGCTGGAAGGGTGAGTCCACTGACCCCTGTAAAGATGGTAGTATAGAAGGTGGAAGCTTACAACTATTCAGGAGAAACCAAGAGGTGACTGAATGTTTCAGTTGGAAGGTGTGTAGGTTTTTATTGTCTCGGAAGTTGCAGTGGATAAAATAGGTAAGAGCAGGGTTGGCCTATTACCGGTTGTAATGTGACCTGGAACCAGAGTGAATACCACAACTGAGAATATCAACTGTACTTATTTTCCCCTGACTTTTCTCCAGACTGTGAGGCCAAGTTTAAAGGGCGTTTTAAGTTGCGGGAGCACCTGCGGAGCCACACTGGGGAGAAGGTGGTGGCCTGCCCAATCTGTGGAGGGATGTTTGCCAACAACACCAAGTTCTTTGACCACATTAGACGGCAGACCACCATCGAGGGTGAGATGGGATGTTCAGGGGTGGATTGGATTTAGGGCTTTGTTAACATTGTGGAGTATAACCCAATAACACATTTACTTAATGACTGACTCATGACTGTGTGTCTGTGTTCCCTTGTCTGTCCTAGGTCAGAGGTTCCAGTGCTCCCACTGCTCCAAACGCTTTGCAACGGAGAGACTACTGAGGGACCACATGAGGAATCATGGTCAGTCCCTTGAACTCCCTTCTTTGTATTTATATCACACGATGATCAATCTCTACTATCGTTTGCTACCGAGTAGTACGGTGTTCTGATCTGTTCCTTTCTCTTCTTCTCTCTCCCCATCTGCTGTTAGTGAACCACTACAAGTGTCCATTGTGTGACATGACCTGCCCGTCCCCCTCATCGCTGCGGAACCACATCAAGTTCCGCCATAGCAACGAGAAGCCTTACAGCTGTGAATACTGCGAGTACAGGTAGGTTCATAGATTAGGTAGATACTAAAGTAATACCTGGGACTCCCGGTCTATAGTATAAGCCAACACCATCCGTCTTTGACAGAGATGACGTCCATACTTTATTATGAAAGGAAATTAATTATATTTAAGAAGTAAATATAGTTAGTGTGTGCAAGTGTTAACAATTGCCTGAATGTTAGTTAATTTGTAAAGGGAGAACCCATCCTTACCCATCTTTCGTGTGTGTGTATCAGCTGTAAGAACCTTATCGACCTTCGTAAACACCTGGACACCCACAGCACTGAGCCGGCCTACCGCTGTGACTTCACCAACTGTGACTACACCACACGCTCACTGCACTCCATCAAGAACCACTACAAGAAAGTACATGAGGTGAGAGAGGGAGATGTATACATTTTTACACTTTTCACTCTGCTGAGCCAAGCTTATCTGTACTGGGCAGGCCTAGTTATGCATCCACCATAGTTGCTGGAACCGTGCTGAAAATAACTATTTGAAGCCCTGTTGTGCAAGTCAGCCATGTAAAGACAACTCTAATGAATGTGCTCAATGCCTAAACTATATTTGAAGATGTTTACCTTTTGTGTTGACAACTCAGGGAGATTTTGTGGCTCGCTACAAGTGTCATGTCTGTGAGCAGTGCTTCACTAGGGGAAACAACCTCACTGCCCACCTCCGCAAGAAGCACCAGTTCAAATGGCCCTCCGGACACCCTCGTTTCAGGTACCAACTACTGAGCCTTTCAACATGGCAAACAGAACATTTATAGCCAGCATACTAGGACAACCAATTCTAAAGTGCATGTGGTTGAGATTGTATCTAACAGCATCGGTAAGACCTCATTCAATGTAAGTAGTTTGACTCCATAATCATTAGTAGGTGAATGAGAAAGTCTGAGCCTATTTGGATCATCATTTTGACTTGTGGCTAACTATTCTTTCTTTTTTTCCCCTCTCTCTCTCCCAGGTATAAGGAACACGATGACGGCTTTATGCGTCTGCAGCTGATCCGCTATGAGAGCGTGGAGCTGACTGAGCAACTGATGAGAGAGAGACCGGAGGGCCAGGAGGGAGAGGGAGAGGGGGAGGAGGGAGAGGACGCTGCCCAGACAGACAGCCTGGGGCCTGGGGAGGATGAGGAGGAGGCCGGGGCGTTAGCACACTCCACGGACGTACAGTCGGAGCTGAGAGGGGTGCTGTTGGAGGAGGGTGGGGCGGTGGATCAGGGGGAGGGGGTGTTCTTTGTTCTGACTGGTGGTGACCCGTCTCAGGCAGGGGAGGACACTGTGATGCTGCAGCTACAGGACACTGCTCAGCAGCTGGGCATGCAGGTGGTATAACCACTTAAACCCCTCACACATACTGCTCCTCTCATGGCTCTCGCATCTGGGCAGTGACACAGCACAGAGGCACCAGGACTTAAGGAATGTTGAGACGGGAGAGCTGCACCTGTCACCGGGCACACCTGTCTGGCAGTATGCTGAGTGTGAGGAGGAGGAAGGCTTCAAGGATTCACAGAGTATGGAGAGAAATGAACAGTGGCTCCTAAATATTGAGATTCAACCAGCAGGACTGGCCTTATCTGCCCTCAGTGCAGGGCCCACTCATCACAGAACAAATTTCAGAAGATGTGGAGTTGATATTGTTGAACTGAAGAGGTGTTTTCCAACCTCTGATCCGACATTGGTTGAGACCCAGACAGTTGCTATGTTTTGCATTATAAACTATTTTCAGCTAAGCTGAAGGGACTCGATAGGGGTAGCCTATATTATGATGCAGGATTAATGAATTATCCAGCTAACTTGTCTAAATGTGATCCGTTTCAGGAAATCACTGCTTCACAGGAGGCATTTGAAAGTAAACTTTTTTATATTTTTGATCAAAATGCTTTTTTTTTGCAGAAATGCGTTCAGGAACATGTGAACTTTCATGTGCCTTAATAACAAACTTGTATGCCATCTGTAAATATGAATAAAATATGAGCCTAGTTGTTTAGCCATAGAAAAAGACAGGAACCTTCCCGCTAGCCATGATTGGCTGGACATGCCGAGAGATGAGTTCGGATTGGTCTGCCATGTAGCACACTTCTGTCTATAACATGAGCTGCTCAGTACAGTATGTGTAGGTAATCCTTTCTAACGTGTATTTTTTGAAAGATATCACGAATAACTGCAAAAGTGTTGCTAATGCTCTCCACTTTCTGGAGGAACAAGTTTTGAAATGAGTGAAAGCAGAGTATGATAGCTAAGGAGATGGAGAAAATTCAGGCTTTTTATTGCAAATATGCGGAGGGAGTGGAAAAGAGAACACACAGATGGCTGTTGTATAAAACACCTGTCTCCGTATTACATCTTCAAACTAAGGGCAACCATGGCATCCGTGACATGTATACGGGTAAGGGAGTCTAGCTACATTTTCAGATATTATATGTTTCAAGTTTTGTCAAAGTTGTTCTCATTACAAGTAAAGCATACTGTTAGCTAGTTCAACTAGGTTCAATGTTAGCTGGCTGGCTCGCTAGCTACATTTTTGTGTATGATCTGTGTAGTAATATTATCCATATCTCAGAGCCATATGCATTGCTAGTTATAGCCTAATTTTTGCTAGCTAACATTGAACCTAGTTGGTTAGCGTTAGCTACCTGCAGATTCATGCAGAGTAGTAACGTTATGAGTTGGGATTATGGTAGCTAGCTACATGTCTAAACAAGACTCCATTATGCAAGTAACCATTTCACTGTACTGTTTATACCTTCTGTATCCTGTGCATGTAACAAATAAACGTTGATATAGTGTGTGTTTAGCAGAGACAGTAATGTGAAGAATAACATGATCTGCACCAAAGTCAAATTAGGATATTTTTTTTATTTTTTTTTATTTTTTTTATATCAGCTTTATTTAACCAGGTAAACCAGTTGAGAACAAGTTCTCATTTACAACTGCGACCTGGCCAAGATAAAGCAAAGCAGTGCGATAAAAACAACAACACAGAGTTACATATGGGGTAAAACAAAACAAAGTCAAAAATACAACAGAAATACATATATATACAGTGTGTGCAAATTTAGCAAGTTATGGAGGTAAGGCAATAAAATAGGCTATAGTGCAAAATAATTACAATTAGTATTAACACTGGAATGATAGATGTGCAAGAGATGATGTGCAAATAGAGATACTGGGGTACAAATGAGCAAAATAAATAACAATATAGGGATTAGGTAGTTGGGCGGGCTAATTTCAGATGGGCTGTGTACAGGTGCAGTGATCGGTAAGGTGCTCTGACAACTGATGCTTAAAGTTAGTGAGGGAGATAAGTGTCTCCAGCTTCAGAGATTTTTGCAATTTGTTCCAGTCATTGGCAGCAGAGAACTGGAAGGAATTGCGGCCAAAGGAGGTGTTGGCTTTGGGGATGACCAGTGAGATATACCCGCTGGAGCGCAGACTACGGGTGGGTGTTGCTATGGTGACCAATGAGCTAAGATAAGGCGGGGATTTGCCTAGCAGTGATTTATAGATGGCCTGGAGCCAGTGGGTTTGGCGACGAATATGTAGTGAGGACCAGCCAACAAGAGCGTACAGGTCACAGTGGTGGGTATTATATGGGGCTTTGGAGACAAAACGGATGGCACTGTGATAGACTACATCCAATTTGCTGAGTAGAGTGTTGGAGGCTATTTTGTAAATGACATCGCCGAAGTCAAGGATCGGTAGGATAGTCAGTTTTACGAGGGCATGTTTGGCAGCATGAGTGAAGGAGGCTTTGTTGCGAAATAGGAAACCGATTCTAGATTTAACTTTGGATTGGAGATTCTTAATGTGAGTCTGGAAGGAGAGTTTACAGTCTAACCAGACACCTAGATATTTGTAGTTGTCCACATACTCTAGGTCAGACCCGTCGAGAGTAGTGATTCTAGTCGGGTGGGCGGGTGCAAGCAGCGTTCGGTTGAAGAGCATGCATTTAGTTTTACTAGTGTTTAAGAGCAGTTGGAGGCTACTGAAGGAGTGTTGTATGGCATTGAAGCTCGTTTGGAGGTTTGTTAACACAGTGTCCAATGAAGGGCCAGATGTATACAAAATGGTGTCGTCTGCGTAGAGGTGGATCTGAGAGTCACCAGCAGCAAGAGCGACGTCATTGATATACACAGAGAAAAGAGTCGGCCCAAGAATTGAACCCTGTGGCACCCCCATAGAGACTGCCATAGGTCCAGACAACAGGCCCTCCGATTTGACACATTGAACTCTATCTGAGAAGTAGTTGGTGAACCAGGCGAGGCAGTCATTTGAGAAACCAAGGCTATTTAGTCTGCCAATAAGAATGCGGTGGTTGACAGAGTCGAAAGCCTTGGCCAGGTCAATGAAAACGGCTGCACAGTACTGTCTATTATCGATCGCGGTTATAATATCGTTTAGGACCTTGAGCGTGGCTGAAGTGCACCCATGACCAGCTCGGAAACCGGATTGCATAGCGGAGAAGGTACGGTGGGATTCGAAATGGTCGGTGATCTGTTTGTTGACTTGGCTTTCAAAAACTTTTGAAAGGCAGGGCAGGATGGATATGGGTCTGTAACAGTTTGGATCTAGAGTGTCACCCCCTTTGAAGAGGGGGGATGACCGCGGCAGCTTTCCAATCTCTGGGGATCTCAGACGTTACGAAAGAGAGGTTGAACAGGCTAGTAATAGGGGTTGCGACAATTTCGGCGGCTAGTTTTAGAAAGAAAGGGTCCAGATTGTCTAGCCCAGATGATTTGTAGGGGGTCCAGATTTTGCAGCTCTTTTAGAACATCAGCTGTCTGGATTTGTGTGAAGGAGAAGCGGGGGGGTCATGGGCAAGTTGCAGCGGAGGGTGCAGAGCTGGTGGCCGGGGTAGTGGTAGCCAGGTGGAAAGCATGGCCAGCCGTAGCAAAATGCTTGTTGAAATTCTCGATTATTGTAGATTTATCGGTGGTGATAGTGTTTCCTAGCCTCAGTGCAGTGGGCAGCTGGGAGGAAGTGCTCTTATTTTCCATGGACTTTTCAGTGTCCCAAAACTTTTTGGAGTTAGTGCTACAGGATGCAAATTTCTGTTTGAAAAAGTTAGCCTTTGCTTTCCTAACTGCTTGTGAATATTGGTTCCTAACTTCCCTGAAAAGTTGCATATCGCGGGGGCTATTTGATGCTAATGCAGTACGCCACAGGATGTTTTTGTGCTGGTCAAGGGCAGTCAAGTCTGAGGAGAACCAGGGGCTATATCTGTTCTTAGTTCTGTATTTTTTGAATGGGGCATGTCTATTTAAGATTAAGAGGAAATTACTTTTAAAGAACAACCAGGCATCCTCTACTGACGGAATGAGATCTATATCCATCCAGGATACCTGGGCCAGGTCAATTAGGGAAGGCCTGCTCGCTGAAGTGTTTTTGGGAGCGTTTGACAGTGATGGGGGTGGTCGTTTGACCGCGGACCCGTTACGGACGCAGGCAATAAGGCAGTGATCGCTGAGATCCTGGTTGAAGACAGCGGAGGTGTATTTAGAGGGTAAGTTAGTCAGGATGATATCTATGAGGGTACCCATGTTTACGGATTTAGGGTTGTACCTGGTAGGTTCGTTGATAATTTGTGTGAGATTGAGGGCATCTAGTTTAGATTGTAGGATGGCCGGGGTGTTAAGCATATCCCAATTTAGGTCACCAAGCAGTACGAACTCTGAGGATAGATGGGGGGCAATCAATTCACATATGGTGTCCAGGGCACAGCTGGGGGCTGAGGGGGGTCTGTAGCAAGCGGCAACAGTGAGAGATTTATTTCTGGAAAGGTGGATTTTTAGAAGTAGAAGCTCAAACTGTTTGGGCACAGACCTGGATAGTATGATAGAGCTCTGCAGGCTATCTCTACAGTAGATTGCAACTCCACCCCCTTTGGCAGTTCTATCTAGACGGAAAATGTTATAGTTGGGGATGGAAATTTCAGAATTTTTGGTGGCCTTCCTAAGCCAGGATTCAGACACTGCTAGAACATCAGGGTTGGCGGAGTGTGCTAATGCAGTGAATAACTCAAACTTAGGAAGGAGGCTTCTGATATTTATGTGCAGAAAACCAAGACTTTTACGGTTACAGAAGTCAACAAATGATAGCTCCTGGGGAGTAGGAGTGATACTGGGGGCTGCAGGGCCTGGGTTAGCCTCTACATCACCAGAGGAACAGAGGAGGACTAGAATAAGGATACGACTAAAGGCTTTAAGAACTGGTCTTCTAGTGCGTTGGGTACATAGAATAAAGGGGGCAGTTCTCCGGGCGTTGTAGAAAAGATTCAGGGCATTATGTACAGAAAATGATATGGAAGGATATGAGTACAGTTCAGGTAACCCTAAGCGTTGGGTAACAATGAAAGAGATAGCGTCATTGGAGGCACCCGATTGAGCCGGTCTCGGCGTGTATGGGGGTGGAACAAAGGAACTATATGAGGCAGTTTGAGAGGGACTAGGGGTTCTACAGTGAAATTGTATAATAAGAACTAACCCAAACAGCAATAGGCAAGGCATAATTGACATGGGAGAGAGGCATAAAGCAGTCACAGGTGTTATTAGAGAGAGCTAAGACAACAACTGGAAATAGCGATAACGTTTGGGCTAAGACTAAACAGAATAAACAGGACAGGGTACCGTGTAAAGGAACAGTCCAGCAGGCATCAGCTGTGCAGCTGAGTGATCATAAGGTCCAGTGAACAGCAATATGTGAGTCCGAGAGCAGTTCAAATTGGTGCTTCAGCACAGCTAGCAGGGAGCACAGTTTTAGTTTGCGTGTGCTAGCGGGCCGGGGCTGGCAGATGGATCTTCGTGGTCGTCGCAACTGGAAGCCTGATGAAACCACATCAGACTATTTCGTCGGCAAACCAGTCGTGTTGGATCGGCGGGGCTCAGTGTCAACACTAGGAGGTCCCGTCCGGTTGACAGAGAGGTAGATTGCCGGGAGATGGGCCTGAGGCTAGCTCAAGGCTAACTGGTGCTTGCTATAGGGCAATGGTAATCAGCCAACAACAGGTTGCAGCTAGCTAGCTGGTTGTGATGATCCGGCGCTAGGGTCCAGTGATTCCGGCAGAAAGTCCAATAAGCTCTGGGTCGATAGCACGCTGGGTCGATAGCACGCTGTGCAGACTGGCCGACGAATTGTCCAGGCTAGAGCTAGAGCTGGCTGGTGGATAGGGGTAGGCCACGGACAGTGGTGAAGACGCTAACGGTGACTAATAGCAGGTAGCCATTCAGTTGCGGCTACACTAGTATCAGCTTACGGTTCTTGATGAAAGTTATAAAGAAATAATAGAATCCTTTCCACGTTGGGTGAGGCAGGTTGCAGGAAAGTATATTTAGTTAAAGAATGAAAAGTAAAAATTGAGAGATATATACAAAATAGACAAAAAAAACAAGAAACGGGATATTTACACAAGGATGATGAAATAAAAGCGACCGCACTGCTACGCCATCTTGGATCAGATATAATGTTAGGCCAACGAGACTGTGTCCAAGTTCTAAAATTCTCCGGTTGTAACGATCCCGGCAGTCTGAGTCGGGTCCTGTCTGTGGACTGGTTTTTCTGTTCGTGATCTCCAGTTTCCCGAGGGTTCTGGAACGCTCCGGGGAGCTCTCTTGATTTCCGCACCTGCATCCCATCAGCAATCTGCACACCTGGTCCTGATCATCACCCTTCTTAGGCTCTGGCCTAACATCCATTCCCTGCCGGATCGTTAGCCATGAACAGTAGGTTTACCAGAGTATCAGTCTTAGAGCTTCTAGCGTTAGTTTTGTTGTTTTGCACCTTGTTGGTTTATTGTTTACTTACCTCCGTTTTGTTCCATCTGCAGTCACTGTTCCGGAACCTTCATCCAACCTCTGCCTGGTGGTCGGCGGCTGCCGAGCCATGATCGGATCAACCACTGCACCCCCAACAACTAATCAACGCCGGCCGCTCTGTTCCCTGGATTATTCAGCATCACTCTTGAATTTGTAAATAAACACTCACCTTCGTTTCAACTTACCTTGTCCTGGTCTGCTTCTGGGTTCTGGCTTTGTAACTCGTGACAGAACGATCCGGCCAGTAATGAACCCAGCGGACCTGGACTCTGTTCGCCATGCCATTACCCATCAGGAGAAGATGTTGGGCCATCATAGCACGGAGCTACAGGAGATCGCGTTGGCAGTTCGGAACCTTTCTACCGGTCTGACGGAGGTCCAGAACCAGCGCAAGTTTCCGGTGGAGGATCCACTACCGGTTTCACCCATCTCGCCTGCCGCGTCTGGAGCGGTGACCTTCCGTGAGCCCAAGGTCCCGACGCCGGATAAATATGAGGGGGAGCTGGGAAGATGCCGTTCTTTCCTTATGCAGTGTGGGTTAGTGTTCGATCTACAGCCCTACTCTTATGCCACAGACAAGGCTAGGATAGCCTTTGTGATTGAGTTGCTGCGTGGTCGAGCGCTGGAGTGGGCTTCAGCCGTTTGGGAACGACAAGACCCCTGCATGGCTTCATACCAGGGGTTCACGGCCGAGATGAGGAAGCTTTTCGACCATTCCGTCCGAGGGAGGGACGCAGCTAGGCGCCTGTTTTCGCTTCACCAAGGAACTCGCAGCGTGGCCGACTTCGTGATCGAGTTCAAGACGTTGGCTGTGGAGAGTGGGTGGAATGAGGAGTCTCTGCAAGCGGCCTTTTACCAGGGTCTGTCGGAGCAGCTCAAGGATGAGTTGATCTCCTATCCGGAGCCTAGTGACCTGGACAGCTTGGTAGCCTTGTCTATTCGGGTGGATAATCGAGTCCGAGAGCGAAGGAGGGAGAAGCAATGGGGTCCGTCCAATCGATCAGCTTCTCAGGTTCCAGTCGGGTCGGGGATTGGACCAGAATACGTCGATCATCGTCCACCACACAGGATTAGTGGAGAGGTCCGGTCTCCCGATTCGGAACCAATGCAAGTAGGGCGGCACGGGTTAACCAAGGAGGAACGCCAACTCAGACGTAGGACTAACTGTTGCCTCTACTGTGGTGGTTCGGGACATTACCTCGCCACCTGTTCCCGGCGGTCGTCAAACTGCGCGGCTCGCTAAAGTTGGGAGGACTTTTAGCGAGCCAGTTTCGACTCCTCTCAATACCTCTGTCAGACCCCGTTTCCCGGCTACCCTTGTGAACAGGAATCAGAGCTTAGCGATTAACGCTTTTATCGATTCAGGTGCCGATGGAAGCTTTCTTGATGCCGAGTTGGTGGAACAGCTGGGGCTTTCCAAGGAGCAATTGCCGGAAGCCATTGAAGCGACCACTCTGAACGGCAGTAGTCTGGCACGTATCACGATGAGGACTGAACCGGTTAAGATGCTGTTGTCGGGGAATCATTCGGAGATGATTTCATTCTTCATTCTGCCGTCTTCCCATGTTCCTCTGGTCCTTGGATACCCCTGGCTGAAGGAACACAATCCCACGTTCGATTGGGTGACGGGCAAGGTAACGAGTTGGAGCCTTGATTGTCATGCTAACTGTCTCAAGACTGCCTGTCCCCATTCGGTTCCCAGTCAGGTGATTGAGGCTAAACCCCCAGATTTGTCCCTGGTTCCCGAGACATATCACGATTTGGGGGAAGTGTTCAGTAAGCAGAAGGCTCTGTCACTCCCTCCCCACCGACCATATGATTGTGCCATCAACCTGTTCCCTGGAGCTGTCTACCCCAAGGGAAGGTTATACAGTATCTCCCGCCCTGAACGTGAGGCTTTGGAGACCTACATCAAGGAGTCCCTAGCTGCTGGTCTCGTTCGGTCCCTCGTCATCACCCCTGGGGGCAGGATTCTTCTTTGTGGGTAAGAAGGATGGCTCTCTTCGACCGTGTATTGATTATCGGGGGTTGAATGACATCACGGTCAAGAACAAGTATCCCCTGCCCTTGATGAGTTCTGCCTTCGACTCCTTACAGGGTGCTACGGTGTTCACCAAGCTAGACCTACGCAATGCGTATCACATGGTCCGGATCAGAGAGGGAGACGAGTGGTTGACGGGTTTCAATACACCGATGGGTCACTTGAGTATCAGGTGATGCCGTTTGGATTGACCAATGCTCCAGCGGTATTCCAGAGTATGGTGAACGACGTCCTGAGAGATATGATCGGTCTCTTTGTGTTTGTTTATCTGGATGACATTCTGATCTTCTCGAAGGAACCTTCCGACCACGTCCAGCATGTCCGGCAGGTTCTGCAGCGATTGTTGGAGAATCGCCTGTTCGTGAAGGCCGAGAAGTGCGAGTTTCACGCCCACACAACATCCTTTCTCGGGTACATCATCTCCAGGGGAGAGATTAGGATGGACCAGGAGAAGGTTAGAGCGGTTCTGGAATGGGCCCAGCCCGGTACGAGATTGCAGCTCCAGAGATTTTTGGGGTTTGCGAATTTCTACCGCAGATTCATCCGGGATTACAGCCGTGTGGCCGCTCCGTTAACTGCCTTGACTTCCAGTATCAGGAGCTTCAAGTGGAATCCGGAGGCGGATCGAGCGTTTCTGGATTTGAAGAGGCGATTCACCAACGCACCGATTCTCTCTCAACCGGACACGGCTCGTCAGTTCGTCGTTGAAGTGGACGCGTCTGATGTGGGAGTTGGCGCCATCCTGTCGCAGCGATGCTCCACGGACAGTAAACTCCATCCCTGCGCCTACTACTCTCGTCGCCTTTCGCCTGAGGAGAGGAATTACGATGTGGGTAACCGGGAGCTTCTCGCGGTGAAACTTGCCTTGGAGGAGTGGCGCCACTGGTTGGAGGGGGCGGAGCAACCGTTTATTGTCTGGACTGACCACAAGAATCTTGCTTACGTGCAATCGGCTAGACGCTCTCAACTCCCGTCAGGCCAGGTGGTCGTTGTTTTTCGGACGATTCAATTTTTCCCTGACGTTCCGACCTGGATCTAAGAACGGCAAGGCGGACGCCTTGTCTCGGATGTTCTCCAAGACGGAGGAGAGTGGGTCCAAGACCGAGACAATTCTCCCCCGGAACTGCGTCGTGGGAGCTGTTAGGTGGAAGATTGAGGAGGAGGTGATGGCGGCTCTGCGGGACGCAGCCCGGTCCCGGTAACGGTCCACCCGGTCGGTTGTTTGTGCCTGAGTCGGTTCGTCCTGCGGTCCTCAAATGGTCCCACGCCAGCAAGATGGCTTGTCACCCTGGCGTGGCTCGGACGATGGCGTTTCTTCGCAGACGCTTTTTGGTGGCCTGCCATGGCCGAGGATACTCGGGGTTATGTTGCTGCCTGTCCAGTGTGTGCGCAGAATAAGAGTACCAATCGGCCCAGCTCTGGACTACTTCACCCCCTTCCTATTCCCCGGCGACCATGGTCGCATCTGGCCCTGGACTTTGTCACTGGGTTGCCCGCTTCTGAGGGGAACACGGTCGTTCTGACTATCGTGGACAGATTCAGCAAGTTCGCCCACTTTGTGCCAATTGCCAAGCTTCCCTCTGCCTCGGAGACGTCCGAGATCCTGGTTAGGGGAGGTTTTCAGGGTCCACGGTTTGCCCAGTGATATCGTTTCCGACCGTGGCCCTCAGTTTACCTCTGCTGTCTGGAAGTCCTTCTGTTTGGCCATTGGAGCTACAGTCAGTCTCACATCTGGTTTTCACCCCCAATCTAATGGTCAGGCGGAGAGAGCCAACCAGAAGATGGAATCCACGCTACGCTGCCTGCCTCTTCCAACCCCACCTCCTGGGTCTCTCAGTTGCCTTGGGTTGAGTATGCCCACAATACTCTCCCTACATCTGCCACTGGGATGTCTCCCTTCCAGTGCCTGTATGGCTACCAACCTCCCTTGTTCCCTTCTCAGGAGAAGGAGCTCTCAGTGCCTTCTGTTCAGGCCCATATTCGTCGTTGCCACCGGACCTGGCATCGGGCCAGAAAGGCACTCCTTAGAGTTTCGGACCGGTATCAGCTCCAGGCGAATCGTCGCCGGATCCCCGCTCCCACCTATACCATCGGAGATAGGGTCTGGTTGGCCACACGGGATCTTCCTTTACGGACTGAGTCTAGGAAGTTGTTACCGAAGTTCATTGGTCCGTTTGTGGTGGAGAAGGTGATCAATCCGGTGGCAGTTCGACTCAAACTCCCGAGGACGCTCAGAGTCCATCCCACCTTTCATGTCTCCTGCCTCAAGCCTGTTTTCCTCAGTCCTCTGTTGCCTCCTCCGCCTCCTCCTCCTCCTCCTCGGATGATCGGAGGTGGTCCTGCCTACACGGTGCGACGCATCATGGATTCCAGACGGCGGGGCCGGGGTTTCCAGTATCTCGTGGACTGGGAGGGGTATGGTCCTGAAGAGAGGAGTTGGATTCCGCGGCGACAGATCCTAGATGCTGACCTCATCCGTGACTTCTACCGCCTCCATCCTGGCGCTCCGGGGAGTCCGCCCGGTGGCGTTCGTCGGAGGGGGGGTACTGTAACGATCCCGGCAGTCTGAGTCGGGTCCTGTCTGTGGACTGGTTTTTCTGTTCGTGATCTCCAGTTTCCCGAGGGTTCTGGAACGCTCCGGGGAGCTCTCTTGATTTCCGCACCTGCATCCCATCAGCAATCTGCACACCTGGTCCTGATCATCACCCTTCTTAGGCTCTGGCCTAACATCCATTCCCTGCCGGATCGTTAGCCATGAACAGTAGGTTTACCAGAGTATCAGTCTTAGAGCTTCTAGCGTTAGTTTTGTTGTTTTGCACCTTGTTGGTTTATTGTTTACTTACCTCCGTTTTGTTCCATCTGCAGTCACTGTTCCGGAACCTTCATCCAACCTCTGCCTGGTGGTCGGCGGCTGCCGAGCCATGATCGGATCAACCACTGCACCCCCAACAACTAATCAACGCCGCCCGCTCTGTTCCCTGGATTATTCAGCATCACTCTTGAATTTGTAAATAAACACTCACCTTCGTTTCAACTTACCTTGTCCTGGTCTGCTTCTGGGTTCTGGCTTTGTAACTCGTGACACCGGTAGAATGGCCTGCTTTCATTTAGTCACACTCACAACCGTAAGATATTTTTTGTAATTAGCTCGCTATTAACTTGCAAATAATTATCTTGTTGTGAGTTTGTTTTCCTGTAATAATGAATACAACTTAGCTAAAGTTAAGATGTTGTAAGCTATATGATATGGTCGCTATTTTAACTGGCTAGCCAACTAATTTAGCATTAGCTAGCCAGCTAACAAGCTAGAAACGAACCAAAACATTGTTTATAAAGTTGCTTTTAGTTGCCTGGTTTGCTATATTGATATACAGTACCAGTCAAAAGTTTGGACACACTTACTCATTCCAGGGTTTTTCTTTATTTGTACTATTTTCTACATTGTAGAATAATAGTGAAGACATCAAAACTATGAAATAAAACATATGGAATCATGTAGTAACCAGAAAAGTGTTAAACAAATGAAAATATATTTTAGATTCTTCAAAGAAGCCACCCTTTGCCTTGATGACAGCTTTGCACACTCTTGGAATTCTCTCAACCAGCTTCATGAGGAATGTTTTTCCAACTGTCTTGAAGGAGTTCCCACATATGCTGAGCACTTGTTGGCTGCTTTTCCTTCACTCTGCGGTTCAACTCATCCCAAACCATCTCAATTGGGTTGAGGTCGGGTGATTGTGGAGGCCAGGTCATCTGATGCAGCACTCCATCACTCTCCTTGGTCAAATAGTCCTTACACAGCCTGGAGATGTGTTTTGGGTCATTGTCCTGTTGAAAAACAAATGATAGTCCCACTAAGCGCAAACTAGATGGGATGGCGTATTGCTGCAGAATGCTGTGGTAGCCATGCTGGTTAAGTGTGCCTTGAATTCTAAATAAATCACTGACAGTGTCCCCAGCAAAGCACCCCTACACCATCACACTTCCTCCTCTATGCTTCACGGTGGGAAACACACATGCAGAGATCATCCGTTCACCTACTCTGCGTCTCACAAAGACAATGCGGTTGGAACCAAACATTTCAAATTTGGACTCATCAGACTAAAGGGCAGATTTCCACCGGTCTAATATCCATTGCTCGTGTTTCTTGGCCCAAGCAAGTCTCTTCTTATTATTGGTGTCCTTTAGTAGTGGTTTCATTGCAGCAATTCGACCATGAAGGCCTGATTCATGCAGTCTCCTCTGAACAGTTGATGTTGAGATGTGTCTTTTACTCGAACTCTGTGAAGCATTTATTTGGGCTGCAATTTCTGAGGCTGGTAACTCCAATGAACTTATCCTCTGCAGTAGAGGTAAATCTGGGTCTTCCATTCCTGTAGCTGTCCTCATGAGAGACAGTTTCATTATAGCGCTTGGTTTTTTGCGACTTTACTTAAAGAAACTTTCAAAGTTCTTGAAATGTTCAATATTGACTGTCGTTTCTCTTTGCTTATTTGAGCTGTTCTTGCCGTAATATGGATTTGATCTTTTACCAAATAGGGCTATCTTCTGTATACCCACCCCTACCTTGTCACAACACAACTGATTGGCTGAAACGCATTAAGAAGGAAATAAATTCCACAAATTAACTTTTAACAAGGCACACCTGTTAATTGAAATGCATTCCAGGTGACTACCTCATGAAGCTGGTTGAGAGAATGCCAAGGGTGTGCAAAACTGTCATCAAGGCAAAAGGTGGCTATTTGAAGAATCTCAAATATAAAATATATTTTGATTTGTTTAAAACTTTTTTGGTTACTACAGTCGTGGTCAAAAGTTTTGAGAATGACACAAGTATTGGTCTTCACAAAGTTTGCTGCTTCAGTGTTTTTAGATATTTTTGTCAGATGTTACTATGGTATACTGAAGTATAATTACAAGCATTCCATAAGTGTCAAAGGCTTTTATTGACAATTACATTACGTTTATGCAAAGAGTCAATATTTGCAGTGTTGACCCTTCTTTTTCAAGACCTCTGCAATCCACCCTGGCATGCTGTCAAATAACTTCTGGCCCACATCCTGACTGATGGCAGCCCATTCTTGCATAATCAATGCTTGGAGTTTGTCAGAATATGTGGGTTTTTGTTTGTCCACCTGTCTCTTGAGGATTGACCACAAGTTCTCAATGGACCCAAAATGTCGATGTTTTGTTCCCCGAGCCACTTAGTTATCACTTTTGCCTTATGGCAAGGTGCTCCATCATGCTGGAAAAAGCATTGTTAGTCACCAAACTGTTCTTGGATGGTTGGGAGAAGTTGCTCTCGGAGGATGTGTTGGTACCATTCTTTATTCATGGCTGTGTTCTTAGGCAAAATTGTGAGTGAGCCCACTCCCTTGGCTGAGAAGCAACCCCACACATGAATGGTCTCAGAATGCTTTACTGTTGGCATGACACAGGACTGATGGTAGCGCTCACCTTGTCTTCTCCGGACAAGCTTTTTTCTGGATGCCTCAAACAATCGGAAAGGGGATTCATCAGAGAAAATGACTTTACCCCAGTCCTCAGCAGTCCAATCCCTGTACCTTTTGCAGGATATCAGTCTGGATAAAGTCTTCGCCTCACTGTGCGTGCAGATGCACTCACACCTGTCTGCTGCCATTCCTGAGCAAGCTCTGCACTGGTGGTGCCCCGATCCCGCAGCTGAATTAACTTTAGGAGACGGTCCTGGCGCTTGCTGGACTTTCCTGGGCGCCCTGAAGCCTTCTTCACAACAATTGAACCTCTATCCTTGAAGTTCTTGATGATCCGATAAATGGTTGATTTAGGTGCAATCTTACTAGCAGCAATATCCTTGCCTGTGAAGCCCTTTTTGTGCAAATCAATGATGATGGCACGTTTTTACATGAAGGTAACCATGGTTAACAGAGGAAGAACAATGATTTCAAGCACCACCCTCCAGTCTGTTATTCTAACTCAATCAGCATGACAGAGTGATCTCCAGCCTTGTCCTCGTCAACACTCTCACCTGTGTTAATGAGAAAATCACTGACATGATGTCAGCTGGTCCTTTTGTGGCAGGGCTGAAATGCAGTGGAAATGTTTTTGGGGGATTAAGTTCATTTTCATGGCAAAGAGGGACTTTGCAATTAATTGCAATTCATCTGATCACTCTTCATAACATTCTGGAGTATATGCAAATTGCCATCATAAAAACTGAGGCAGCAGACTTTGTGAAAATTTATATTTGTCTTTCTCAAAACGTTTGACCACGACTACATGATTCCATACAGTGGGGAGAACAAGTATTTGATACACTGCCGATTTTGCAGGTTTTCCTACTTACAAAGCATGTAGAGGTCTGTAATTTTTATCATATGTACACTTCAACTGTGAGAGATGGAATCTAAAACAAAAATCCAGAAAATCACATTGTATGATTTTTAAGTAATTAATTTGCATTTTATTGCATGACATAAGTATTTGATCACCTACCAACCAGTAAGAATTCCGGCTCTCACAGACCTGTTAATGTTTTTTTAAAGAAGCCCTCCTGTTCTCCACTCATTACCTGTATTAACTGCACCTGTTTGAACTCGTTACCTGTATAAAAGACACCTGTCCACACACTCAATCAAACAGACTCCAACCTCTCCACAATGGCCAAGACCAGAGAGCTGTGTAAGGACATCAGGGATAAAATTGTAGACCTGCACAAGGCTGGGATGGGCTACAGGACAATAGGCAAGCAGCTTGGTGAGAAGGCAACAACTGTCGGCGCAATTATTAGAAAATGGAAGAAGTTCAAGATGACGGTCAATCACCCCCGGTCTGGGGCTCCATGCAAGATCTCACCTCATGGGGCATCAATGATCATGAGGAAGGTGAGGGATCAGCCCAGAACTACACGGCAGGACCTGGTCAATGACCTGAAGAGAGCTGGGACCACAGTCTCAAAGAAAACCATTAGTAACACACTACGCCGTCATGGATTAAAATCCTGCAGTGCACGCAAGGTCCCCCTGCTCAAGCCAGTGCACGTCCAGGCCCGTCTGAAGTTTGCCAATGACCATCTGGATGATCCAGAGGAGGAATGGGAGAAGGTCATGTGGTCTGATAAGACAAAAATATAGCTTTTTGGTCTAAACTCCACTCGCTGTGTTTGGAGGAAGAAGAAGGATGAGTACAACCCCAAGAACACCATCCCAACCGTGAAGCATGGAGGTGGAAACATCATTCTTTGGGGATGCTTTTCTGCAAAGGGGACAGGACATCTGCACCGTATTGAGGGGAGGATGGATGGGGCCATGTATCGCGAGATCTTGGCCAACAACCTCCTTCCCTCAGTAAGAGCATTGAAGATGGGTCGTGGCTGGGTCTTCCAGCATGACAACGACCCGAAACACACAGCCAGGGCAACTAAGGAGTGGCTCCGTAAGAAGTATCTCAAGGTCCTGGAGTGGCCTAGCCAGTCTCCAGACCTGAACCCAATAGAAAATATTTGGAGGGAGCTGAAAGTCCGTATTGCCCAGCGACAGCCCCGAAACCTGAAGGATCTGGAGAAGGTCTGTATGGAGGAGTGGGCCAAAATCCCTGCTGCAGTGTGTGCAAACCTGGTCAAGACCTACAGGAAACGTATGATCTCTGTAATTGCAAACAAAGGTTTCTGTACCAAATATTAAGTTCTGCTTTTCTGATGTATCAAATACTTATGTCATGCAATAAAATACAAATTAATTACTTAAAAATCATACAATGTGATTTTCTGGATTTTTGTTTTAGATTCCATCTCTCACAGTTGAAGTGTACCTATGATAAAAATTACAGACCTCTACATGCTTTGCAAGTAGGAAAACCTGCAAAATCAGCAGTGTATCAAATACTTGTTCTCCCCACTGTATATCATGCAGCATATATACAATTTAACATTTTAGGTTTTATCTGGGGGGGAAAGCCTGCACACACTGTGGGTCTCTCCAGGAACAGGGTTGGTGAGCAATGCTCTACATGCCATGACAGGTCAGGAAAGCCTGCTCCCTCTAACCATAGTATAGGCAGGCCTACTATACTTTATAGCAGAGCTAGTCTCTTGTTATTGAGGTGTTGGCAGTCTTGATCTGGGCCTGGGCTCATAGCCCAGAGTCTTGGTCCATTGGCACTAATCCCTGAAACCCAAAACAGCCCCTGGTAACTTGTGTGAATCTGGAAGTATTGGATAGGTGTAAGCAATATGCTGGTAGATCCATCTTGACCTCTGATAGGCCAGGTGGGATTAAGGAAATGTCCTGGTGTGATGTGTTGTTTTTGTACTTTTACATTGCTTGTACACTGGATTTTATTTGGTTTAGCTAGCTAGATACAGTATGTCTCAAAATGCTTGCTGGAACTCTGATCTTGACTCTGCAAGACACTGCTTCTCTCTGCTATACAGATACATGCAGGTAAATATAATATAAAACCACTAACTCTCTTTCCCTTGTCAAACATCTTAAATCTGCATTAACGTTACCCATCTAGCTAGTTATTTGTAGCTAGCTAACGTTATTTGTTAGCCAACCAAGCCCCATGTTAGCTGACCGTTTTGTAAATGGTTAAACTCGTGAGCATCACATTCAGCTTTGCTTGTTTGACTTTGCAAAACTCGAAATATGGTTTGTTGCAAACTGAATAACTAGGATGGTACATACAACTGATCGTCCATTCTCATCGATGATGTCTTGCTGTGGGTGTCGCATCGAACATAAACTTAAACAAATCGTTAGGACCAAATATACAATGGGTGGGTCTAATCCTGAATGCTGATTGGTTAAAACCGTATTCCAGCCTGTGTCTATTCCACAAATTACCACCAGCTAAATCTATGATGTTAAAATGCCTATTTACTCTGTTCCAATTGACTGCGCAATCCACTGTCTCATCAGCCCAGCCAGGCAATTTATAAACTTGATCTCCACTATAAAAAGCATCGAGACATTATCTCACATTTCTTTTTGACTAACATTTAGTTTTAAACAGTGGAGATTTGTAAAAACCTTGCTGTCTGCCTCTCCGACGTTTGCAACATTGTTTCAATATTCAAATTCGATCTCCAGCTATCCCATAGAAATGAACGTGTCGGGAGTTGGAACGAGACAGACAGGCAGGCAGCGTTTCTCAGCCAATCGAAATCATGAATCAGCTGGCATTCTTTTTATGGATATATACAAAGAAATGTCAATTTTAAAAAGTGCAGCTAGATTGCAGTCCAGCTTCAGTTTGAAGTGATTGTGTTGGCTGTGTGTCACGAATTCCGCCGAGACTGCTCCTCCTCCTTGTTCGGGCAGGCTTCGGCGTTCGTCGTCCCCGGAGTACTAGCTGCTACCGTTTGATGTTCTCTATGTTTGTTTGGTTTTGTCTGGTTGGTGCACCTGTTTCATATCATGTATTGATTATGTCACCTATAAGTTTCCTTTGGTTTTGTTTGTAGTTGTGTGTTGTTGTATGCCTGTCCGTTGGTGTAGGTTTATTGTTTTCTTGTTGTTCGTGCTTTACGCACTTTACGCACTGTTTGCGTAATCGCTCGCCTCCTGTGTGTGGAGGCCCGTTGTTTTGTATATTGCCTCTGTGACTATTAAAGTCGGATCGACTAAGCTTCTGTGTCCTGCGCCTGACTCCAACACCGCATCCACATCAGCCCTTGACAGAACAACACACCACTCAATGGAGTCAGCAGGAGCAGCGGCGGCGACCGAGTCGCTGGAGGATCGGGTCAGCTGCCAGGACGCCAGGATCCAGCAACTCGGCTCCGCCATGCAGGAGGTGATGAACACCCTGCGCCGATGGGAAAGGGGAGGCGTGCCCACACCTCCTCCTACATTACCACCACCATCGGCCAGTCCCACCAGACCAGCTCCGGAATCCAGTGGGATTCGGCTCTCGCTCCCGAGGGCGTATGATGGCACAGCAGCCGGGTGTCAGGGGTTCCTCCTTCAGGTGGAACTCTACCTGTCCACCATACACCCGGCGCCCTCGGGTTACGAGAGCGTTTCCGCCCTCATCTCCTGTCTCTCCGGCAAGGCGTTGGAGTGGGCCAATGCCGAATGGAGGGGAATAGACGCCGCCACCATCAGCTACGCGGAGTTCTCCCGCCGCTTCAGGGCTGTTTTCGATCACCCTCCTGAGGGTAAAGCGGCGGGGGAGCGTCTGTTCCACCTCCGACAGGGGAAGAGGAGCGCACAGGAGTTCGCCCTGGATTTCCGGACTCTAGTGGCGGATGCGGGGTGGAATGAGAGGGCCCTCATCGACCACTATCGGTGTAGCCTGCGTGAGGACGTTCGTCGAGAGCTGGCCTGCAGGGACACCAATCTGTCCTTCGACCAGCTAGTGGACATGTCCATCCGTCTGGATACCCTGCTGGCCACCCGCGGACGTCCCGAGATGGGGCCGTCCATTCCATCCCCCAGCACCTCCGAGCCGAGCCCAATGGAGCTCGGGGGTGCTGGCGCTAGAGAGAGAAGGAGAGAGAGCCCGAGGGGGGCCGTCCCCTGCACCAGCTGTGGCCGTGGAGGACACACTGCGGCTAGGTGCTGGGGAGGGTCTCCAGGGAATCGGGGCAACAGGTTGCGCACTGGGGGAGTCATTTCAGGTGAGTAGGCGCCCCACACCCAGAACTCTCTGTTGTTCACTTGTGTATACCTGTGGTATTTCCTCAGGTTGCATCTCATTCCCAGCATAAAGCGCTAGTCGATTCAGGCGCAGCTGGGAATTTTATTGATCGGAAATTTTGTTCTAAGTTAGGGATTCCCCTCCTGCCCGTTGATGCACCCTTTCCTGTCCATGCCCTAGATAGCCGCCCGTTGGGATCTGGGTTGATTAGGGAGGTCACAGCGCCACTAAAGATGAAGACGCAGGGGGGTCATGAGGAGATTATTCAGTTGTACCTAATTGACTCTCCTGCGTATCCCGTGGTGCTGGGGCTTCCTTGGTTAATCACCCATGACCCCACCATTTCGTGGCAACAGAGGGCTCTCAAGGAATGGTCTGGCCAGTGTGTTGGCCGATGTTTAGGTGTTTCCGTTGGGGCGACCACGGTGGAGAGTCCGAACCAAGTGCCCGCAATGCACATTCCCCCTGAGTATGAGGATTTGGCACTCGTGTTCAGCAAGACGAGGGCGACGCGATTGCCACCTAATAGGCAGGGAGATTGTGCGATAAACCTCCAGACAGGTGCGGCACTTCCGCGGAGCCATGTGTATCCTCTGTCTCAAGAGGAGACGGCGGCTATGGAGACATACATAGCTGAGTCCCTGAGACAGGGTTACATACGGCCCTCCACTTCCCCTGCGTCCTCAAGTTTCTTTTTTGTGAAGAAGAAGGATGGAGGTTTGCGCCCGTGTATTGATTACCGTAGTCTCAATCAGATCACTGTGAAATACAGTTACCCTCTTCCTCTGATTCTGGTTCTTCACAAAACTGGATCTCAGGAGCGCTTATAACTTGGTGCGCATTAGGGAGGGAGATGAATGGAAGACGGCATTTAGTACCACCTCAGGTCATTATGAGTATCTTGTCATGCAATACGGGTTAATGAGTGCTCCTTCAGTCTTCCAATCATTTGTGGACGAGATCTTCCGGGACCTGCATGGGCAGGGAGTGGTAGTGTACATTGACAACATCCTAGTGTACTCTGCTACACGAGCCGAGCATGTAGCCCTGGTGCGCCGAGTGTTGGGTAGGCTGTTGGAGCATGACTTGTATGTCAAGGCAGAGAAATGTCTGTTTTTCCAGGAGTCCATCTCCTTCTTGGGTCATCGGTTGTCCGCGTCAGGGGTGAAGATGGAGATTGACCGGGTGTCAGCCGTGCGTAACTGGCAAACCCCAACCACTGTTAAAGAGGTGCAGCAGTTTTTGGGTTTTGCCAATTACTACCGGAAGTTTATCCGGGGTTTTGGACAGGTAGCAGCTCCCATTACTTCCCTGCTGAAGGGGGGCCCGGTGCGTTTGCAGTGGTCGGCTGAAGCGGACAGGGCGTTTTGTAAACTGAAGGACCTGTTCACTTCGGCTCCGGTGCTGGCGCACCCGGACCCCGCTTTAGCGTTCCAGGTAGAGGTGGACGCGTCAGAGGCCGGTATTGGGGCAGTACTGTCGCAACGCTCCGGCACGCCTCCTAAGCTCCGTCCCTGCGCTTTTTATTCTAAAAAGCTCAGCCCGGCGGAGCGTAATTATGACGTAGGGGACAGGGAGCTGTTAGCCGTGGTTCAAGGAATAAAGGTGTGGAGGCATTGGCTTGAGGGGGCTCAACACCCTTTTCTCATTCTGACTGACCATCGTAACCTGGAGTACATCCGGGCAGCTAGGAGATTGAACCCTCATCAGGCTAGGTGGAACATGTTCCTGACCCGGTTCGTTTTTAAGATCACTTACATCCCAGGGTCCCAGAACGGTAAGGCAGACGCCCTGTCCCGGCGGAATGACACAGAGGAGAGGTCCATTGAGCCCACTCCAATACTGCCGGAGTCTTGTCTGGTGGCACCGGTGGTATGGGAGGTCGATGCGGAAATTGAGCGGGCGTTACGCACCGACCCTACTCCCCCAGAGTGTCCAGTGGGTCAGACGTACGTGCCGCTCGAGGTCCGTGATCGTCTCATTTATTGGGCTCATACGTCACCCTCCTCTGGACATCCAGGTATTGGCCGGACAGTGCACTGCCTTAGTGTTAAGTACTGGTGGCCAACATTGGCTAGGGACGTGAGGGTTTATGTCTCCTCCTGCTCGGTGTGCGCTCAGTGTAAGGCGCCTAGACACCTGCCCAGGGGGAAGTTACAACCCCTGCTGTTCCACAACGGCAGTGGTCTCACCTCTCGGTGGACTTTGTCACGGACCTTCCCCCCTCTCAGGGGAATACCACTATTCTGGTCATTGTGGATCGGTTCTCTAAGGCCTGTCGTCTCATTCCAATGCCGGGTCTCCCTACTGCCCTACAGACCGCTGAGGCTTTGTTCACCCACGTCTTCCGGCACTACGGGGTTCCCGAGGATATAGTGTCTGATCAGGGTCCCCAATTCACCTCTAGAGTCTGGAGGGCGTTCATGGAACGCTTGGGGGTCTCGGTTAGCCTTACCTCGGGTTACCACCCTGAGAGTAATGGGCAGGTGGAGAGAGTGAACCAGGATGTGGGTAGGTTTCTGAGATCCTATTGCCAGGGCCGGCCGGAGGAGTGGTCGGGGCATATCCCCTAGGCAGAGATGGCTCAGAACTCTCTCCGCCACTCCTCTACTAACCTGACCACTTTTCAGTGCATGTTAGGTTATCAGCCGGTTCTGGCACCATGGCATCAGAGCCAGATCGAGGCTCCTGCAGTGGATGAGTGGTTTCGGTGCTCGGAGGAGACGTGGAACGCTGCACACGTACATCTGCAGCGGGCCATCCGCAGGCAAAAGGCGAGCGCCGATCTCCACCGCAGTGAGGGTCCAGTCTACGCCCCTGGAGATCGAGTCTGGCTCTCGACTCGAAACCTGCCCCTTCGCCTGTCCTGCCGGAAGCTTGGCCGGCGGTTTGTGTGGCCATTTAAAGTCCTGAGGAGATTGAATGAGGTGTGTTACAAGTTGCAACTGCCTAATGACTATCACATTAACCCCTCGTTCCATGTGTCTCTCCTCAGGCCGGTGGTAGCTGGTCTACTCCAGGAGAGTGAGATAAGAGAGACCCCTCCGCCCCCACTGGACATCGAGGGGGCTCCGGCGTACTCAGTCCGGTCCATCGTGGATTCGAGACGTCGGATGGGGGGTCTACAATATCTCGTGGAGTGGGAGGGGTACGGTCCGGAGGAACGGTGCTGGGTGCCTAGGAGGGACATTTTAGATCCATCCCTCCTGACTGAGTTCCACCGTAGTCATCCTACGCGCCCTGCTCCACGTCCTTCTGGCCGTCCCCGAGGCCGGGGTTGGCGCACGGCTGGAGCCGCGCGTCAAGGGGGGGGTACTGTCACGAATTCCGCCGAGACTGCTCCTCCTCCTTGTTCGGGCAGGCTTCGGCGTTCGTCGTCCCCGGAGTACTAGCTGCTACCGTTTGATGTTCTCTATGTTTGTTTGGTTTTGTCTGGTTGGTGCACCTGTTTCATATCATGTATTGATTATGTCACCTATAAGTTTCCTTTGGTTTTGTTTGTAGTTGTGTGTTGTTGTACGCCTGTCCGTTGGTGTAGGTTTATTGTTTTCTTGTTGTTCGTGCTTTACGCACTTTACACACTGTTTGCGTAATCGCTCGCTTCCTGTGTGTGGAGGCCCGTTGTTTTGTATATTGCCTCTGTGACTATTAAAGTCGGATCAACTAAGCTTCTGTGTCCTGCGCCTGACTCCAACACCGCATCCACATCAGCCCTTGACACTGTGTTGTTGGCTAGCTCCTCTGAACAACAGTGTCCTGACGACAGAGCACATTTTCGATGTCAGGCGAAATAGTGCCTCATTAGCTCACTGTTATGGATGTATCCAAATAAATGTCACTAGAAAACAGCGTAAACAAACGCAAATGCAGCTACTTTGTTGTTATTCTGGCTGCACTGTTTGACGTGACTGTAAGTTAGCCATAGTTGGCTGGCTAGCAAGCAAGGGATAAGAATGTTGCCAGCCAGTATGGCAATGGAACATGTAGTATGCCAATGGAACATTTAGAACTAATGTCCATAGATACAGAACAAAACGACTGAATGACTGGGCCTCTGGCAATCGAACCGATAAAACGAACGACCAGCCGGCTTGGGTAGCAACCCTAGATTTGTGTCAGGACTATATTTTGTGGAAGGATGAAATAGTATGAATAAATTCATAAACATAAAGTTAATGAAAATATGTTATTTGAATATGTTGGTAACCCGTTATATAAAAGTGATAATACCCTAGAAGCCTGTGTTTGGAGGATAGCCTTGCAAAAGTATTCATCCCCCTTGGCGTTTTTCCTATTTTGTTGCATTACAAACTGTACTTTAAATTGATTTTTATTTGGATTTCATGTAATGGACATACACAAAATTGTCAAAATTGGTGAAGTGAAATGAAAAAAATAACTTGTTTCAAAAAATTATTTACAAATAATAATGGAAAAGTGGTATGTGCATATGTATTCACCCCCTTTGCTATGAAGCCCCTAAATAAGATCTGGTGCAACCAATTACCTTCAGAAGTCACATAACTTGTTAAATAAAGTCCACCTGTGTGCAATCTAAGTGTCACATGATCTGTCACATGATCTCAGTATATATACACTTGTTCTGAAAGGCCCCAGTCTGCAACACCACTAAGCAAGGGGCACCACCAAGCAAGCAGCACCATGAAGACCAAGGAGCTCTCCAAACAGGTCAGGGACAAAGTTGTGGAGAAGTACAGATCAGGGTTGGGTTATAGAAAAATATCAGAAACTTTGAACATCCCACGGAGCAACATTAAATCCATTATTTAAAAATGGAAATAATATGGAACCACAACAAACCTGCCAAGAGAGAGAGCCGCCCACCAAAACTCACAGACCAGGCAAGGAGGGCATTAATCAGAGAGGCAACAAAGAGACCAAAGATAACCCTGAAGGACAGATAGGAAGTGGTCCTCTCTGTCCATAGGACCACTTTTTAAGCCGTACACTCCACAGAGCTGGGCTTTATGGAAGAGTGGCCAGAAAAAAGCAGTTTGGTGTTCGTCAAATGGCATGTGGTAGACTCCCCAAACATATGGAAGAAGGTACTCTGGTCAGATGAGACTAAAATTGAGCTTTTTGGCCATCAAGGAAAACACTATGTCTGGCGCAAACCCAACAACTCTCATCACCCCGAGAACACCATCCCCACAGTGAAGCATGGTGGTGGCAGCATCATGCTGTGGGGATGTTTTTCATCTGCAGGGACTGGGAAACTGGTCAGAATTGAAGGAATGCCTTATTTCTTGTTTGTTTCACAATAAAAAAAACTTTTGCATCTTCAAAGTGGTAGGCATGTTGTGTAAATCAAATTATACAAACCCCCCAAAAATCCATGTTAATTCCAGGTTGTAAGGCAACAAAATAGGAAAAATGCCAAGGGGGGTGGATACTTTCGCAAGCCACTGTATTGGCACAGGCCTCAGGCATAACAACACCCATGCCAATATTTCCTTCAAACACTGGCTTCTTGGGAATTATCAGTTAATGAGAGTAGAGTTACTGACTTCGGATGTCAACATGACCGGATATTCTTCTTCTTCTTCTATGCAAGGTTGTCAGTTCCATAAAGAATGGTCACGGCTAGAAGGGATCCAGCTTTTGCCAAATTAACGTCAAAAGTTGTTTTTTTGTGCATTTTAGCTAACCCCTTTCCTAACCTTAACCTAATTCTCCTAACCTGCTATGCACATAAACGCACATAAAGGCTTCATAATTCATAAAGGTCATGTTAACTGACTGATATTATCCCATAGAACAAAACATATTAGATCTCCTAAGCCTGTGTTAACCTCAGACCTTATTTTCAATGTTTATCCCAAAACCCCATTCTTTCTCCAGACATTTTTAACATAGGAATGGCTGAACAATCCAGAGGTAACTAATTTCCGGGTTTTAGGACTACAAGCTGGCGAGCTCCACTGTAGGCCGCATTTAAATACACGGGGTGAAAAATGTGTGTGGGTGGATTTGATGGGGGAAATATGTCTATGAGGATGGGTGATTAATTTACTTAAAATATAATACATTTGCATATGACATACTTTATGCTACATGAACATTATGTAGGTGTAAAAAGTAATTAGACTATTGCAGGAATGAGTGTGTTCTTCCACACCAGTGGAGGCTCCTCAGAGGAGGAAGGGGAGGACCATCCTCCTCAGTGAATTTCATAAAGATTAAAATGGTTAAACATTAAAGTTATCATTTTTAGATAAACCTATACTAAATATTATCACATCACCAAATAACTGATTAAAAAAACACTATTTTGCAAAGAAGGTCTACAGTAGCCTCAACAGCATTCTGTAAGGTAGCACCATGCTGTAGCCGGAGGACAGCTAGCTTCCTTCCTCCTCTGGGTACATTGACTTCAATACAAAACTTGGGAGGCTCATGGTTCTCACACCCGTCCATAGACTTACACAGTAATTGTGACAACTTCCAGAGGATGTCCTCCAGCTTATCAGAGCTCTTGCAGCATGAACTGACATGTTGTCCACCCAATCAAAGGATCAGAGAATTCATCTAGTACTGAAAGCATACACTACAGCTAGCTAGTACTGCAGTGTATAAAATGTGGTGAGTAGTTGACTCAAAGAGAGAAAAAGACAATAGTTGAACAGTTTTGAACAAATTAATTTCTTCTTAAATGAAGAAGAGAAAGAGAGAAATATATATATAGAGAGAGATTTTCGTAATTGTTTTTCAGTTTCACTTACTTACAGTGGGGGGAAAAAGTATTTAGTCAGCCACCAATTGTGCAAGTTCTCCCACTTAAAAAGATGAGAGAGGCCTGTAATTTTCATCATAGGTACACGTCAACTATGACAGACAAATTGAGAAAGAAATATCCAGAAAATCACATTGTAGGATTTTTTATGAATTTATTTGCAAATTATGGTGGAAAATAAGTATTTGGTCACCTACAAACAAGCAAGATTTCTGGCTCTCATAGACCTGTAACTTCTTCTTTAAGAGGCTCCTCTGTCTTCCACTCGTTACCCGTATTAATGGCGCCTGTTTGAACTTGTTATCAGTACAAAAGACACCTGTCCACAACCTCAAACAGTCACACGCCAAACTCCACTATGGCCAAGACCAACGAGCTGTCAAAGGACACCAGAAACAAAATTGTAGACCTGCACCAGGCAGGGAAGACTGAATCTGCAATAGGTAAGCAGCTTGGTTTGATGAAATCAACTGTGGGAGCAATTATTAGGAAATGGAAGACATACAAGACCACTGATAATCTCCCTCGATCTGGGGCTCCACGCAAGATCTCACCCCGTGGGGTCAAAATGATCACAAGAACGGTGAGCAAAAATCCCAGAACCACACAGGGGGACCTAATGAATGACCTGCAGAGAGCTGGGACCAAAGTAACAAAGCCTACCATCAGTAACACACTACGCCGCCAGGGACTCAAATCCTGCAGTGACAGATGTGTCCCCCTGCTTAAGCCAGTACATGTCCAGGCCCGTCTGAAGTTTGCTAGAGTGCATTTGGATGATCCAGAAGAGGATTGGGAGAATGTCATATGGTCAGATGAAACCAAAATATAACTTTTTGGTAAAAACTCAACTCGTCGTGTTTGGAGGACAAATAATGCTGAGTTGCATCCAAAGAACACCATACCTACTGTGAAGCATGGGGGTGGAAACATCATGCTTTGGGGCTGTTTTTCTGCAAAGGGACCAGGACGACTGATCCGTGTAAAAGAAAGAATGAATGGGGCCATGTATCGTGAGATTTTGAGTGAAAACCTCCTTCCATCAGCAAGGGCATTGAAGATGAAACGTGGCTGGGTCTTTCAGCATGACAATGACCCCAAACACACCGCCCGGGCAACGAAGGAGTGGCTTCGTAAGAAGCATTTCAAGGTCCTGGAGTGGCCTAGCCAGTCTCCAGATCTCAACCCCATAGAACATCTTTGGAGGGAGTTGAAAGTCTGTGTTGCCCAGCGACAGCCCCAAAACATCACTGCTCTAGAGGAGATCTGCATGGAGGAATGGGCCAAAATACCAGCAACAGTGTGTGAAAACCTTGTGAAGACTTACAGAAAACGTTTGACCTGTGTCATTGCCAACAAATGGTATATAACAAAGTATTGAGAAACTTTTGTTATTGACCAAATACTTATTTTCCACCATAATTTGCAAATAAATTCATTAAAAATCCTACAATGTGATTTTCTGGATTTATTTTCCTCATTTTGTCTGTCATAGTTGACGTGTACCTATGATGAAAATTACAGGCCTCTCTCATCTTTTTAAGTGGGAGAACTTGCACAATTGGTGGCTGACTTAATACTTTTTCCCCCACTGTAGCTAGCAAATGCAGCTAGCTAGTTTAGCCTACTGAAACACCCTGATCAAACAGAGGGATGCTATGTTAGCTAGCTGGCTATGACTTTCCAACACAACACTAGAACTCTTCCAAGTCAAGGTAAGCTTTTGGTATTACTAATTTATTGCCTCCGGGGCCTGCCGGTGTAACTGCTTACTGACTGTACGCGAACGTTACTGCATGATTGTAGCAGGTTTCCTAACACATTAGTTCTATTAGCTATGCTGACTATGACGTTACTTTAGCTAATATGGTGACAATGATGTAGGCTGTGTGTAGCGGTTTGGCTTGGAAAGGTTTTTTCGCCTGGTCACATACAGCTGATGTGTTGTGCGTTGAAGTCCACAAGGGAAGAGAAGGAATACAACGTGGCTGCTATGAAAGTTAACTCTGTTTACGCATGATCAGGGGTGTATTCATTCCGCCGATTCTGTTGAAAAATGTTCTTAAACGGAACAAAACAATTATAAACATTCGGAAAGTATTCAGACTATTTTTTTTACGTTACAGCATTATTCTAAAATGTATTAAATAAATAAATAAATCTACATACAATACCCCATAATGACAAAGAAAAAACAGTTTTTTTGAAATTTTTGCAATTGTATTACAAATAAAAATGGAAATATCACATCTACATAAGTATTCAGACCCTTTACTTAGTACTTTGTTGAAGCACCTTTGGCAGCGATTACAGCCTCGAGTCATCTTAGGTAAGCTAGGCACACCTGCAAACACTTAGAAAGAAATCGATATATTCTGAGCAATAAATTATCAACATTTGATCAAATCTGGCAACCTCTCCTCTCTTATTTGGACCATTCGGCCATTGTCCTTGTTCTGTATATCTTATTTTGTATTATTTATTTTGTACCTATAACTCTGGGTCTTTTTGTATCTGTCTGCTCTTTTACAGTTGAAGTCGGAAATTTACATACACTTAGGTTGGAGTCATTACAACTTGTTTTTCAACCACTCCACAAATTTCTTGTTAACAAACTATAGTTTTGGCAAGTCGGTTAGGACATCTACTTTGTGCATGACACAAGTAATTTTTCCAACAATTGTTTACAGACAGATTATTTCACTTATAATTCACTGTATCACAATTCCAGTGGGTCAGAAGTTTACATTCACTAGGTTGACTGTGCCTTTAAACAGCTTGGAAAATTCCAGAAAATGATGTCATGGCTTTAGAAGCTTCTGATAGGTTAATTGACATCATTTGAGTCAATTGGAGGTGTACCTGTGGATGTATTTCAAGGACTACCTTCAAACTCAGTGCATTTTTGCTTGAAATCATGGGGAAATCATAAGAAATCAGCCAAGACCTCAGAAGAAAAGTTGTAGACCTCCACAAGTCTGGTTCATCCTTTGGAGCAATTTCCCTAACGCCTGAAGGTACCACGTTCATCTGTACAAACAATAGTACGCAAGTATAAACACCATGGGACCACGCAGCCGTCATACCGCTCAGGAAGGAGACGCGTTCTGTCTCCTAGAGATGAAAGTACTTTGGTGCGAAAAGTGCAAATCAATCCCAGAACAACAGCAAATTACCTTGTGAAGATGCTGGAGGAAACAGGTACAAAAGTATCTATATCCACAATAGAACAAGTCCTATATCAAAATAACCTGAAAGGCCGCTCAGCAAGGAAGAAGCCTCTGCTCCAAAACTGCCAACAAAAAGCCAGACTACGGTTTGCAACTGCACATGGGGACAAAGATCGTACTTTTTGGAGAAATGTCCTCTGGTCTGATTAAATAAAAATAGAACTGTTTGGCCATAATGACCATCGTTATGATTGGAGGAAAAAGGGGGTTGCTTGCAAGCCGAGGAACACCATCCCAACCGTGAAGCACGGGAGTGGCAGCATCATGCTGTGGGGGTGCTTTGCTGCAGGAGGGACTGGTGCACTTCACAAAATAGATGGCATCATGAGGAAGGAAAATTATGTGGATATATTGTAGCAACATCTCAGGAAGTTAAAGCTTGGTCGCAAATGGGTCTTCCAAATGGACAATGACCCCAAGCATACTTCCAAAGTTGTGGCAAAATGGCTTAAGGACAACAAAGTCAAGGTATTGGAGTGACCATCACAAAGCCCTGACCTCAATCCTATAGAACATTTGTGGGCAGAACTGAAAAAGCGTGTGCGAGCAAGGAGGCCTACAAACCTGACTCAGTTACACCAGCTCTGTCAGGAGGAATGGTCCAATATTCACCCAACTTATTGTGGGAAGCTTGTGGAAGGCTACCCGAAACATTTGACCCAAGTTAAACTATTTATAGGCAATGCTACCAAATACTAATTGAGTGTATGTAAACTTCTGACCCACTGGGAATGTGATGAAAGAAATAAAAGCTGAAATAAATCATTCTCTCTACTATTTTTCTGACATTTCACATTCTTAAAATAAAGTGGCGATCCTAACTGACCTAAGACCCTCAACCTTCTAGCCCGAAGTCCAGCGCGCCATCGACTGTGCCCCAAAAGCATGCTCGCATGGCAGAGTCGATATCCGCGCTTATAAACCCAGGGTCGTTACAATACAGTAGTTTATGATTCATGAGGCAGCTCTGCCAGTGATGCCAACTTAGCAATTTTGTTGCTAGATTTAGCAACTTTTCAGACAACCATGGCAAGTTTTTTTTCAAACAGCCCCTAGCAACAAATGTAGCTACTTTTTTAAATGTATTTGGAACTTTTAGCAACTTTTGAAAGGTGATTCAAACGCTAAAATGCACGCATTTCCCCTCTAAATGACACAAAAAAACGATTTTCTCTGTCACACACTCAGTCACAACACACGTGCATGGCTGCAAAAGTGCAGTGAGTGATGTCAGCAGCAGGCGCTCAGCTCGTGCACAGGCAGCAGCAGGCCAGCCAAGGAGCTGGAGAGAGATGCCTAGCGCACACATCATTATTTGAGTTAAGTTACTTGTTCAATAAGATAGCATATATACCTTGTTATTAGCTTGTACCTATAATTGTTGATCAGTTAGGTAGCATGTTAACTACCAATACACTGCTTAAAACTATAATTGTTCAGAATGTGTAGGTTTACTAGTTAATAAGAAAATACAAAAAATGTAAATGTTCAATAATGTGTAATTGTTCAATAATTCAATGTGTTGTGTTTAAAAATAAAAATATCTGATCATATAAAATGTTTTGTGTTTATATTACTTTTACAAATAAAAATGTGATAAACAAACAAATCTAAACTAACAAATGTTAAATCATATTTGTCACTGAGATGGCAGTCGATTTGACTAACATTAATGTGTATTCTACGTAATGACGCAGGTTTTCGTTATTACGTAATGGCGTCATCGAGCAATGACATCACAACGTCATTTAGCAACTTTTAGCAACAAATCGACCTGCCTCTAGCAACTTCCCCTGAAAATTAGTTGGCAACACTGAGCTCTGCAGCTATTTCAGTTCAGGCAAATCATAAGGCAGCCACACTTGAGGGGTCCTTTTAGCTGGAGGTGACTTTCAGTTGCAGCAAATAGCCGATAGAGTCGTGAAAATTACTCAAACCATCATGGCACAGGCAGTCCAGAAACTGGTGGCCAAAGTACCTACTTTGATCGGAGGTAAGTTAAATTATTGTATTTAGACATAAGCTACGTTTAACGCCGACTCTATTAAAACATGCATGTTATTGTATTCAAGTTTACAGTCAAGCTGGCATGGGTGGCTATGCTAACAGTTAGCTAGCTACGTTACAGCTAGCTACGTTACAGCTTAGCGCATCTTGCCGGCTGCAGCTAGCTACCTAACTACTTAGTGTACAAAACATTAAGAACACCTTCCTAATATTGAGTTGCAGCCCCACCTGTTGCCCTCAGACTCAATTCGTCGGGGCATGGACTCAACAAGGTGTCGAAAGCGTTCCAAAGGGATGTTGTCCCATGTTGACGCCAATGCTTCCCACAGCTGTGTCAAGTTGGCTGGATGTCCTTTGGGTGGTGGACCATTCGTGATCCACACGGGAAACTGTTGAGCTTGAAAAACCCAGTAGTGTTGCAATTCTTGACACAAACCGGTGCACCTGACACCATACCCCGTTAAAAGGCACTTAAATAGGATGGACACATGACATTTTTAACAACGCTTTTTTCTGATAACTAGTATATTGCATCCGTCGTGGAGCCCAGTTTCATAATATTACCAGATGTCCCAGCTGGTTATAATAATAATATATAAATAATAATATGCCATTTAGCAGACGCTTTTATCCAAAGCGACTTAGTAATGCGTGCATACATTTTTGTGTATGGGGTGGTCCCGGGGATCGAACCCACTACCTTGCCATTACAAGCGCCGTGCTCTACCAGCTGAGCTACAGAGGACCACAATTGTGAAGTAACAGGCCTTGTTTTAGGGCATTTTTCACCCTGCCAGCTCCTATTAGTTATATTGAGCACCGTGGCACCAACTCGCAGTGTTGCCAACTCCTCAGTAAGGAAAGTAGCTATTGGCTGTCCTAGAAGTCGCTAAATGACGTCATCGCCTAATTTGCATAATTGCCCATGTGCATGTAATTGTGATGGACGCTGTAGGAGAGAGGAATAATGTCATGGGAGAGACAAAAAGCTGCGCGAGGACTGTGAGTGCTTTGGGACAGGGGTTGGGCCCCCACCCACTGCTCATTGAGAAGAGTAAGAACGATACCTGCTTTCACGTCAGAGTCTCCAGTAACACTAGAAAAAGTCGCTAGATTTGTCGCTAGTCGCTTTTTTGAAAATGTGTTGCTAGAGGGGTCTGAATACTAGCTAAATTCTGCCAACTCGCCTTCGGAACGTTCTATTCCCAGCCCATTGTCTACGTCACAATGCCTGCTTCGCTATTGTTGGCAATGAGACCTGCCCACGTTGAACTCGGAGGCTTTCCTCAGGTAACTTATTATTAACAAGGTTACGGCTACTTGGTAAGCAAGTATGGAACGCCGTTTGGGTCTTTGAGTGTCAAAAAAGATCACACTGGATATATTAGACTAGAATTGCGTTGGGGGCATATTTATTTCACTGTAAAGCCGTACCTATGGATCAATGACATATGGTATCAGTCTACTCAGTGACACCCAGAGAACATTAGCGTCGTAGCTCTTATTGCGGCCACATTTATTGTACCAGTCACCCTACTATGTGTATTGAACCCTATTACAGAGGAAAAACAATACAATCTGGATGTTTTGGAGTTTGATAACTCTGAGAAGGACGTTGGGAAAAAAGCTCTTGACTGACACCACATTTCATTGATCCCCAATCCTTTGGTAAGGCTGTACAGTGCAATATGAATGTCAATACGCACAGTAGGTTGACTGGGGAGGTTATTTCACATGCGATAAGAGCTAAAACACTAATATTTGCGTAAACTCTTCACAGTTCTGTTCTGTGGGTGTCAACGAGTAGACTGATACCCCATTTCATTGCTCCACATTCCAACTTTGTTTAACATTATCTAGTGTAAATATTGCATGATTTCACCAATTTGTAACCTTCTGCGTCACTTTCAAAGAGGTACTTTTATTTTGATGGCAAACTGCAAATGCCACTATTGTGGCTAATCCTTATTGTGGCTATTTTCACAACACATAACCCGGTCCGGTCAAGCCTCACCAGCCAGGTGAAGTTTACTGGCAGCTTATAACGTTAGCTTTGGGCAACAGGGTTAAGTAGCTGACTAGCTAGTTTTTTCCATAAACTGAAGTTCAAGTGGCTACCTAGCTAATACTTACTCACATGGATTCCTAAGTCATTGCTAAGAATATTGAAAATGACTGCAATTTCTATTGGTCATTGTTTTCAGGCTAACTTGAGTTGCATTGGTGTTAGCTAGGTAATGTTACTAAGCTAGCTAGCTACCCCAGAAGTTGCTAATAACATCTGTATCAAAGATATTTGCAAAATGTTTTGATCCTGCTCGTTTGATCCTGATCTTATTTCAAATGCTAACACAGATGTTTTCGAACAAATAATGCATTATTACCAACGCGCTATTCTAAACATATCGTTGGTGGCCGGTGTGTGCTAGTTTGCAGATTTTTCTTTTTTTTGTACAGCTTTTACAGTGCTACTGATCGTAGTGGTGATGCTTGGCTTGCACATGCTATTTCAGCACACAGCATTCTATAGTAGAATTGTATTATTTGACGTATCTTTTTTGACACGCAAAGACCCAAACGGTGTTCCATAAGCAAGCTCACTGTTTGCCTGGGTACACGTTGTTGTGACCCACAGTGCTAACGATGGCTGGCGCATAGCCATCAAACGTTAAACATTTTCTGGTCGTGGTTAACCATTATTTTTTTCAGAAAAAGGTGTAAACCTGTATAAAATGCATGTCCCTGTTCCCTGTCCTCTTTTTCAAGACGTGGCCGATTTAAACAGCCAGAATACATTTTTAAATCCTGAGTGGCGCAGTGGTCTAAGGCACTGCATCGCAGTGCTAACTGTGCCACTAGATCCTGGTTCGAATCCAGGCTCTGTCGCAGCCGGCCGCGACCGGGAGATTCATGGGCGGCGCACAATTGGCCCAGCGTCGTCCAGGGTAGGGGAGGGAATGGCCGGCAGGGATGTAGCTCAGTTGATAGAGCATGGCGTTTGCAACGCCAGGGTTGTGCCAGTATAAAAAAAAAAATGTATTCACTAACTGTAAGTCGCTCTGGATAAGAGCGTCTGCTAAATGACTAAAATGTAAATGTAAATGTTAAATGAAGAAATAACCTTTTTATTTTGATGATTTGTTGTTTCTAAATGGCTGCTGGGTAATTTGATATGCGTCGAAATCTGTTTGTTCGTAGGCATCGAATTGAGCAAATGCTGCGCAGGTTCACTGATGGATAGGTCTAGCTCATTGATTTGTAGATCTGACGCAGTAGCTACCTCAGATTATGAGCCTAGCAAGTGTGTTATGTAGTACCCACAGAAGGCCACAGGGAGGAGCAAGAGATATAAACCCATACAGTTTTTGTTGCCTTAAAAACACTAAACCTATTTTAGCCTTAACCCTAATTCTAATACTAACTGTAACTCTGACTGGTAACACAATGCACTTACAGCTGTAATGGTAACCCTATCTATAACCCTAACCCTGCCTGGTAACACAATGCACCTATAGCTGTAATGGTCACCATTTTTCTAACCCTAATGGCAACCCTAACTATAACATTTACATTTACATTTTAGTCATTTAGCAGACGCTCTTATCCAGAGCGACTTACAGTTAGTGAATACATATTTTTTTATACTGGCCCCCCGTGGGAATCGAACCCACAACCCTGGCGTTGCAAACGCCATGCTCTATCAACTGAGCTACATCCCTGCCGGCCATTCCCTCCCCTACCCTGGACGACGCTGGGCCAATTGTGCGCCGCCCATGAGTCTCCCGGTCGCGGCCGGCTGCGACAGAGCCTGGATTCGAACCAGGATCTCTAGTGGCACAGTTAGCACTGCGATGCAGTGCCTTAGACCACTGCGCCACTCAGGAGACGCATATAAAGGTATAACCTATTTTAGCCCTAACCCCTAGCAATAGGTATAACCTTAACCTTAAACCCTAACCCTAATTCTTGGGTAGGGTAGCCTAGAATACTTTTAGAAACTATTTTTGTAATAATATTATGTTAGTAAATACCATCATAGTACTAAATAGCATTTTGATTTTTTTTTAAATCAAAACCTATGTAAGCATTTTGCAGTTTTTTTTAAATTAGTTATTTTATGATATTTATTATTGCAAGGCGGAACACTTGATAAACAAGCCACATTTTATTTTTCAAATGTGGTTTGAACTGGGTGTGACCTAGTAACCTATATGTGAAAGTCCAGCAATTGGCTGGGATAGGTGGGGCAGTGTTGTGACGTGACTGACTTTAATGTATGACTGTTATTTATCGAATCACCTAACTATGTTTAATTGTCACTCGATTAAATGAATCATGTAACAATTATCTCATTAGGAATTTGGGGCACCATGGAAGAAGTTGTTTAACGAGTTACCATCTCCCCAATTAAACTTTTAGAAGATATATATCGATAAGTCACTTATTAAATAATTACGTCTTATCAGTCTCATTCTGAACGTCACATAATCCTTGAACTTGCAAGAACCCTAACCTTATTGATGAATCAGCAATACACAAATTGGCTTAATTATTTATTTATTTACTAACTAAATAATAACACAAAACAAACACACAGGTTATTCATTACTAACGTAATACAATGAAAACAGGTCCCTAGTGGACTGGACTAACAATAGCATGAATGCTTGGGTAGAAGGAGGGTCAGAGCGGAAGGGAGAGAGAGATTCAAACTATCGTGGTTACTTTGGAAACTACGCTCACGGAAATACAAATGCTTAAAACCCCACTAAACGCTCATTCGGATTATAAATGCAACGTATTTACGTGTAGCTGTCCTCGATAGTTGAGTTGATGATGTAGGACTCTGGTTTGCCCACCAGAGATCCCAATGTCCTTGGTAGAGTTTCTGGTCTTAGTTGTGGTTAGAATGGATACTTCAGATGTACCAGCGGTTGTCTGAGAGGGATTGTCCTTCCCAACTCGTGTCTTTAGTGAAAGTTCTCTAGACGGTTATACATGCCAGCTGCAGACTGAAATGATAAGGTCTAGTGCATTGTCTTGTTCTTCACCTCGTGTAGAGGTTGAGCGTTTCAGAGTTTCTCCATTTCAAACGTGTGGATTAACGTCTCACGTTTTCTGGTCTTTCTGGTCTAACCATTTTGTAATGTGTAGCTTCACGCTTCCTGGTCTGGTAGAAATTCAACCATTTGCAACATCCGGCTTATACCGTAATCTGCTTGGTCTTCCTTTGGTAATGGAGTTTGTTTTTTAAACAATTTTGTAACATTTAGCTCACGCTTCACGTCTGATGTTAATTTGTTTTTCAAGGCTTTTTATGCACTCGGGGTAAAAGGGGCGTTCCATCATGTTTGTGCTCATCTGGGTGTGGCCACTGACCAAGAACAAATCAATATGGAAAACGATAATCTCATCTAGAATGCTAAAATCACATGTATCTTCACAAAAGTATTATTCAGTTTAGTCATTCATGTTGTACAACAATTAGATGCAAACCTCATAACTGGGAAGTGTACACCCCCAGAGATACACTTATGTTGTTCCACCTCCACTGTCTTTAATGACATCACAACATATTAACGAATTTGACATGATTGTTCTTTAAGTACCCACCGACCATTTCCCACATTATTTTAAGTAGGAATATTGTTTCATTATCCACTTTTGGATGTTGGAGTCTTTGCGGGAAGACTTCCTTTGTCTCACAGGGAAATTCCCTCTCCCAATACTCAATGGCACGGAAAAGAACGTTTCTGCAAGGAATTTACGACCGGTCATAAAACTGGCCCCCAGGAAAGGGGGTGTTCAAACCTTTGCCTAGCAGGCATCTTTGATCCTCAGCCCGTGAGGGCAAGTCATGACGGCAGGTTTGAGACTGATCTCAGGAATTAATAAGAAAAATACACTTTATTTCTCAGCTGGCTCACCAATGTCTTTATGTGAATTAATAACTTTGAATTGCTAAATATTTCTAATAGATGGCAGCATAAGACCGCGAAGCATCAGTTATAGGCTATAACAGCAATACGATTGACGTAAAATAGCATGCAACCAATTTTCTAAAATGGTCACTCTTTACTTTACAGTTAGCTATATATCTCATATTAGGCCTGTGTTGCTTTTGGGTGAGCAAAAAAAGAGTGACTATAGTAGGTATTGAACCCCGGCCAAGCAATCACTACTCAGATGCGCTAACCTCAACCCTAGTAGACATGATTATAAAAACACCCTCTTAACGTATCATATTGGGAGTAAACAGCCTCGGAATAGAAAAGACTAGTGCATCTTCCAGCCCGCCAATAAATTACATCATGCAACCCTTGCGGTTAGCAAATTTACCTCAACATGCCCCTCGCTTGCGCGAGAAGGCAGAGTGCTCGCTGCCACTGACGGCACAAGCTTTTGGCCGGCTTGTTGAGTTGGTACTTTTTCAAGAAGGCATAGCGGGTCGATGCTGGTTGATGAATTTGACAATGAATGTACTAGAGAAAAAAACGTTTTTGTCGACCAGAGGTGACTGAATTAATGTTCAGGGATATTGATCATCGTTAAAGTAATGAAGTATAATTTCTAAACACAAGCATCAAAACAGGTAATAAACATGAATCGTTAAATGCTTTTTCAGTCCTTCGTCTTGCGTTAGCAGTGTGGAAAGGGACAGAAAAAAGTGCGCGCAGGAGTTTTCCTGTTAAATACTTTTTTTTATCTCAATCTCTTCATTCAAAGACTCAATCATGGACACTCTTTTCTGACAGTTGTGGCTGCTTCTCGTGATGTATTGTTGTCTCTACCTTCTTGCCCTTTGTGCTGTTGTCTGTGCACAATAACGTTTGTACCATGTCTTGTTCTGCTACCATGTTGTGTTGCTATCATGTTGTTTTCATGTTGGTTTGCCACCATGCTGTGTTGTCGTGTGTTGCTGCCATGCTATGTTGTTGTTTTAGGTCTCTCTTTATGTTGTTGTCTCTCTTGTTGTGATGTGTGTTTGGTCATATAAACTCAGCAAAAAAAGAAAGGTCCTCTCACTGTCAACTGCGTTTACTTTCAGCAAACTTAACATGTGTAAATATCTTTATGAACATAACAAGATTCAACAACTGAGACATAAACTGAACAAGTTCCACAGACCTGTGACTAACAGAAATTGAGTAATGTGTCCCTGAACAAAGGGGGGTCAAAATCAAAAGTAACAGTCAGTATCTGGTGTGGCCACCAGCTGCATTAAGTACTGCAGGGCATCTCCTCCTCATGGACTGCACCAGATTTGCCAGTTCTTGCTGTGAGATGTTACCCCACTCTACCCCACTCTTCCACCAAGGCACCTGCAAGTTCCCAGACATTTCTGTGGAGAATGGCCCTAGCCCTCACCCTCCGATCCAACAGGTCCCAGACGTGCTCAATGGGATTGAGATCTGGGCTCTTCGCTGGCCATGGCAGAACACTGACATTTGTGTCTTGCAGGAAATCATGCACAGAACGAGCAGTATGGCTGGTGGCATTGTCATGCTGGAGGGTCATGTCAGGATGAGCCTGCAGGAAGGGTTCCACATGAGGGAGGAGGATGTCTTCCCTGTAACGCACAGCGTTGAGATTGCCTGCAATGACAACAAGCTCAGTCCGATGATGCTGTGACACACTGCCCCAGACCATGACGGACCCTCCACCTCCAAATTGATCCCGCTCCAGAGTACAGGCCTTGGTGTAACGCTCATTCCTTCAACGATAAACGCGAATCCGACCATCACCCCTGGTGAGACAAAACCATGACTCGTCAGTGAAGAGCACTTTTTGCCAGTCCTGTCTGGTCCAGCAACGGTGGGTTTGTGCCCATAGGCGACGTTGTTGCCGGTGATGTCTGGTGAGGACCTGCCTTACAACAGGCCTACAAGCCCTCAGTCCAGCCTCTCTCAGCCTATTGCGGACAGTCTGAGCACTGATGGAGGGATTGTGCGTTCCTGGTGTAACTCAGGCAGTTGTTGTTGCCATCCTGTACCTGTCCCGCAGGTCTGATGTTCGGATGTACCGATCCTGTGCAGGTGTTACACGTGGTCTGCCACAGCGAGGACGATCAGCTGTCCGTCCTGTCTCCCTGTAGCGCTGTCTTAGGCGTCTCACAGTACGGACATTGCAATTTATTGCCCTGGCAGCATGCCTAAGCCACGTTCACGCAGATGAGCAGGGACCCTGTGCATCTTTCTTTTGGTGTTTTTCAGAGTCAGTAGAAAGGCCTCTTTTAGTGTCCTAAGTTTTCATAACTGTGACCTTAATTGCCTACCGTCTGTAAGCTGTTAGTGTCTAAACGACCGTTCCACAGGAGCATGTTCATTAATTGTTTATGGTTTAAGGGACGTTTCTTTTTTTGCTGAGTTTATATATCAATTATATATAATATCTCTCTCCCTCTCTTCAACCCCCCAACCCCCCGGTCAAACGTTTTAGAACACCTACTCATTCATGGGTTTTTCTTTATTTTTACTATTTTCTACATTGTAGAGTAATAGTGCATACATCAAAACTATGAAATAACACATGGAATCATATAGTAACCAAAAAAGTGTTAAACAAATCAATATATATTTTATATTTGAGATTCTTCAAATAGCCACCCTTTGCCTTGATGACAGCTTTGCACACTCTTGGCATTCTCTCAACCAGCTTCACCTGGAATGCTTTTCCAACAGCCTTGAAGGAGTTCCCACCTGCTGAGCACTTGTTGGCTGCTTTTCCTTCACTCTGCGGTCCGACATCCCAAACCATCTCAATTTGGTTGAGGTCGGGGGATTGTGGAGGCCAGGTCATCTGATGCAGCACTCCATCACCCTCCTTCTTGGTAAAATAGCCCTTACACAGCCTGGAGGTGTGTTGGGTCATTGTCCTGTTGAAAAACAAATGGTAGTCCCACTAAGCCGAAACCAGATGGTATGACGTATTGCTGCAGAATGCTGTGGTAGCCATGCTGATTAAATGTGAATTCTAAATAATTCACAGACAGTGTCACCATCAAAGCACCCCCACACCATAACACCGCCTCCTCCATGCTTTACGGTGGGAAATACACATGCAGAGATCATCCGTTCACCTACACCACGTCTCACAAAGACAGAAATCTCCAATTTGGACCCCAGACCAAAGGACACATTTCCACTGGTCTAATGTCCATTGCTTGTGTTTCTTGGGCCAAGCAAGTCTCTTATTCTTATTGGTGTCCTTTTTAGTAGCAGTTTATTTGCAGCAATTTGACCGTGAAGGCCTGATTCACAGTCTCCTCTGAACAGTTGATGTTGAGATGTCTGTTACTTGAACTCTGTGATCCGTTTATTTGGGCTGCAATTTCTTGATGGTTTTTGCGACTGGACTTGAATAAACTTTCTGACCTTCATGTCTTAAAGTAATGATGGACTGTTGTTTCTCTTTGCTTATTTGGACTGTCGTTTCTCTTTGCTTATTTGGACTGTCGTTTCTCTTTGCTTATTTGAGCTGTTCTTTCCATAATATGGACATAGCCCTATTTGGTAAAATACCATCTTCTGTATACTCCCCCTACCTTGTCACAACACAACTGATTGGCTCAAATGCATTAAGAAGGAAATAAATTCCACAAATTAAGTTTTAAGAAGGCACACCTGTTAATTGAACTGCATTCCAGGTGACTACCTCATGAAGCTGGTTGAGAGAATGCCAAGAGTGTGCAAAGCTGTCATCAAGGCAAATGGTGGCTATTTGAAGAATCTCAAATATAAAATGTATTTTGCTTTGTTTAACACTTTTTTGGTTACTACATTATTCCATATGTTTTATTTCATAGTTTTGATGTCTTCACTATTATTCTACAGTGTAGAAAATAGTAAAAATAAAGAAAAACCCATGAATGATTAGGTGTTCTAAAACTTTTGACCTGTAGTGTGTATATAAATATATATATTTTAATCCCAGCCACTGTGTCCCGCAGGAGGCCTTTTGCCTTTTGGTAGGCCTTCATTGTAAATAAGAATTTGTTCTTAACTGACTTGCCTAGTTAAATAAAAACTAAAATAAATGTATAGCATAACAAACAATGAAACTGACAAACACCATACATTTAGTTAATTCTTAAAATAAAAATAAAAACTATTTAGATGGGTGACATTATCTGGCAAAGTAGCACACCCTTAACATATAAACACAGACACTGGTAGCTCTCAAAAGAGCCTTTGCTTTGCTGAGCAGTTCATTTTCAGGAGTGTGCTGCCTGCCATCAGAGGAGTAGATCTGTGAATAATTAAAAGTTAATAAGTTATTGCCACGCTTTCACAGAGGCCTAGTTTACATTTACATTTTAGTCATTTAGCAGATGCTCTTATCCAGAGCGACTAGGATTAAGTGCCTTGCTCAAGGGTACATCGACAGAGTTTTCATCTAGTCCGTTCGGGGATTCGAACCAGCCACCTTTCAGTTACTGCCCAACGCTCTTAACCGGTAGATTACAAACCACAAAGTGTTAAACACAAAGGCAAATGGTAGTAGATAAATGGCGAGCTGGTTAAATAAAAGACTGTTCTTAGAACTTTCAGACTGCCATTGTTTTGGGGAAATATGGACATGTCTGTCTATTTTGCCAAATATCTCAATGTATGGTATTTTAATGGTTTGAAGTTCTACACCATTTAAAATCAGGATAACCTATTATTTCCAATGATGTAAGTTTGGGCCGCGTACATTGCTGTTACCAATTGCTGGTAGTTAAAACATCAACAACTACAAAAAGTACTAATGGAACTGTGAGATTGTCCCATTGTTTCCTATAGGGGAAATATAGGTATGTCTGTTTTATTTCACAAAATATCTCGCAATGTGTATATTTACATTTTTTGCAAGTCGGGCACCATTGTAATCATGAGAATCTCCTCTTTCTAATTATGTAAGACTGGGCAGCGTACTCTGTTGTCATCAAATGCTAGCCCCAAAATACTTTTTGCCTTTGTAACGCTGAGCTCCCCCCATTGTTTTCCTATGGAGAGGCATGCTGGTATATTTTGCCAAATATCTCACAATGTGTATATTTAGATTTTTTTTCTCCAAGTAGGACACCATTTTAATCATGAGAATCTCTTTCTAATTATGTAAGGCTGGGCAGTGTACTCCGTTGCCATCGATCGCTAGACCAGAAATAGTCAGAAGTTGCCATTTATTTCCTACTTCCTTGTTATGCAGACATATGCACACTTGGCACCATCGATGTGCGGGTGTTTACTTTCTACACAAGTTGTTATTTTTCAGTTTTGTCCTAAAAACAGATTGTAGTGGTGAAATGAAAAGGTATACATTTTTTTGGTGCCATTTAGGGGAAATTGAATTCTAAGGATCATTCCAGTCAAAAGAGGCTCAGCGACGGTTTGTTTCAATTAATTTGCTATGGTCTCGCGCTAGTGTTCTTTGACCGTTTTTCAGCCTTGGGTGAATTTTGACTCGTTCTATTGTCCAGCCTAACTTATATATTTTGTCTTGCCCATTCACCCTCTGAATGGCACACATACCAAGCCATGTCTCAAGGCTTCAAAATCCTTATTTCACCGGTCTCCTCCCCTTCATCTACACAGATTAACAAGTGACATCAATAAGGAATCGTAGCTTTCACCTGGTCAGTCTGTCATGGAAAGAGCAGTGTTCTTAATGTTTTGTACACTCAGTGTAGCCAAGTCACCATCAATCTCGAATAATAAATTGTCTACAAATGAGTGTTGGCTAGCTAGTTAGCTAGATGTGGTAACACATTTTAGTAGATAGTACTAATTTGTTAGCTAGCTAGGTAACTTGGCTACCTAACTAGCTAAATGTCAATCTTAGGCAGTTGTTCTGACAAGCTCTCTGAGTCACCTATCTGTCTCACCTGTAAATTTATATCTAACATTAGCTAATGTTTCTTGTCTCGCTTGACCCAGCAGCGTGCAGCAGAGGACACATTTCATGACATGGCGTGTACATTTTGTTTTTTCAGCCGCTGCCACCTACTCCAAGCCCCGGCTAGCGACCTTCTGGCACTACGCTAAAGTCGAGCTTGTGCCCCCTTCCCCTGCCGAGATTCCCCAGGCCATTGCAGGAATCAAGAACATCCTCACCGGTGTCAACAGTGGACGCCTTGGACAGACCACAGTGAAGGTGAGAACTGAGAAGATTTGCTTGAGGTTAAATCAATGCATTTCTGTGTAAGTAGCTAGCTAGTACTTTCTTTTGGCCGTTGGCTCTCTGAATGTGGGTGTTGTGACCAATGTTCCCTCAAACAATTAGTCACTGAGCAAATTTCAAAACGTTGTGAAAGTTCTGTGCAACTTCCAGCGCACATTTACTGTGAACACTGAGGCTGGACTGTGGCTATTTGATCATAATGTAGGCCTACCATCAAAAACAATGTAGAAAATGCATCCCATAACATTTTAACATGGAAATAGCTGTTCTATAATTCAGCCTACAGTAGCATCCAATGTGTGGTGTTCAATGTAGACCTACATTCCATGAGACTTTTGGGAAAAAAAGAACATGCAGGGCTTGACATCAACCTGTTTATCCACTTTTCCTTCAGACAAGGAGGTGACTGAAAATGTTGTTTGATGCAAGAAACCACTTTACAAAATAAAATGTATTATTATTATTCCCATACCATTATTACAGAGAATCAGACAAATTATGCTGCCCTCTGCCTATTGGCTACTTAACTTATGCAAGCCTGTCTCAAAATACAACACTGCCCCTTTTTAAGACAAAAATATGCTTTCAAAGATGTCTAGAAATGTATACGTTGTGTGCTCTTGTAAGAAGCAATCACTCCCCTGTTGCTGACTACAAATGATCTATAACTGGGATAATAACTCACTAACTAGCAAAGGATATGAACAAAATGTGCACACGTGGCTACATGCAGCTCTCGCTTTGATCTCGAAACAAGCGCATCTACTCATGACTGCTGATGCTGTAAACAGTCCAGTTCAACGTAAGTGGCACAGATCCATATATGGCAATGGTCTATTTGGATATAGGCCTACTGCAGCTCTGATTGTTTATGCGGCACCTGTCTGTGTAGAGTTTGGGCTGAGTAGTGTGTGTCAATGCAATAGAATCCTACTCCGATGCGTTCTGCCTACAACAAAATCTGTTGCATGTTTTGGTATGTTGCTTTGAAAGTGGCTAATATTGCGTGTCAAAATTGCCACAGTAAAGGGACACTTTGATAGTGTTAACAGGGAAAACTCTAGAACAACTCTAGAACCTTTTCTGAAATAGGAAGAAAGTGCATTTTATGGCTTATAAAAGTGTTAAACAAAGTGTTGACAGTGCTGAGTAAGAACTTAAACATGAACTCGCTCATGAAAACGGCAAATCTTTGCTGTATTCGTTGAGTCTCTCTCTAGTCATGGTTTAGAAATCTCAGTATCAACTTCGCTGTAACTTCCTTTTATGCCTGCTACGTTACTGCAGACACGGTCATCTGAGCCATCCGATTGGCAAGTGGTAGGCCTATATGGCACTTGATTTGCTCTCTGGTCCCGCGTGGAAGGCAGAGTTTGTGCCTTCAGACACATGAAATGGTTCAAAATGGCAAATGTTCGCCTACCCAGTGCGCAGGGCAGCTGAATCGGGGGCGCCTAAAGCCAACAGCCCTAGACAAATCAAATAGAAAAATAAGAAGGTAAGACTTTATCGTTGGTTTTTTACATAAATATTTGGTCGATCGACTGGTTTGTGACCACTGCTCTAGAAAATCTGCTTCTCTCGGTGGGCTGATATTTCTGAGCGGCAGTCCCGGGACCTGCGAGGCAGTCTTGGGTCACGACCAATGTTCCCTATCTCAAATCTTACAAGTAGTCCCTTCATAATCAAAGTAAGTTATTCTTTGAAAGAAGCCACAATCCACTAGAGGAGACATTAGGCCTACACCCTAACCATTTGGGAAATATGTAATTGTCTGTTTCTTGTCCTTGAATATCCTCATGTTGATTTTAGATGTTACTCACTGGTATTTGTTTGGGATTAATCTCAATGTCAATATGCTTTTGTTACAGGATGCGTTCAGAAATGGAATGGTCTGCACTGAAGTGCTGATGTGGTTCTACATTGGAGAGTGCATCGGGAAAGGAGGCATCGTAGGATACGCCGTTTAAATTTTGGACTGTCCTGTCGCTTTTTGCTCTGAGTGTTGCACGCTCTTAACTTCCAACTCAACTGTGGAGATCCAATTAATAAAATTTCAATTGTTTAAAGAACTATTGCACTGTAACTTGAACATTTACAACTCATTATCAGGTCTTTTCCTAGACACTTCAGGACTTCTATCGAATATATTGAAGTTGCCAACATTATTCTGAGACTTTTTAGTGGAAAGTGTTTATAAAAGTAGACATTTTTATATACACACACACAACAAAATCAGTGGAGCTGATTCTGCTGAGGGGAGGACGGCTCATAATAATGTCCGGAACAGAGTTAATAGAATGGCATCAAACACATGGAAACCATGTGTTTGTATTTAATACCATTCCACTTAACCCGCTCCAGCCATTACCACGAGCCGTCCTCCCCAATTAAGGTGCCACCAACCTCCTGTGAACAAAATATCCAAGTGCAGTTGAAGGTTGACAAATAACTTAAATTTTTATGAAATTCACTGAGGGGAGGATGGTCCTCCCCTTCCTCCTCTGAGGAGCCTCCACTGTCTGACATGCACAGAAATGTCTGAGGTGGGCTGTGGTGAAGTGACAAAGGGGTTGCAGATCCTTTGACTACAGAGTACGTTTAGTGGAGTCTAAATCCAAACATCGGCGATGATGGATGAAGACGCTAAGGCACAATATTAACTAATGATAGACACCACCTCTTGCTCCCGGTCCTCTGACAGTATGTAGACCAAGTACCTGTGGACCCCCTGGCGCACATCCTCAGGATCCTCCTCTAGGTTAAGTGCATCAGCGGTAACCTGTTCAAATGTGAGGCTACACACACATATGCCAAAACATGTCTAAGAGATCCAAATGACAATTGTGGCCTCTGGTATGAATCGAACAGCAGTGGCGTATGGCCGGTCTTTAAAGAAGTGACGCATGATATGGCATGTACTCACAAAAGGTTCCTTTTAGCAGCAGGAGCGTTGGAAACTTTCTAATGTCATTCAAATGAAAAAAAAAGCTAATGTATTAGCAAATTATACATGATGTAACACACAAGGATGAGCTTGTTGATTTTTAGGCCTACCTAGGTTGGGTCCAGTGGAAGCTGGTGGGAGGGGCTATAGGAGGATGGGCTCATTGTAATGGAATTTATGGAACGGAGTCAAACGTGGTTTCCATGTGTTTTTGATACTGTTCCAATTTTCCCATTCCAGCCATTAAATTGAGCCTGTCCTCCTATAGCTCCTCCCACCAGCCTCCACTGGTTGGGTCTTATGTTATCTGCTCCACTGCCAGGTTTGTGGTGGGCCGTCAGCAGACAGTGGCAGTCATGCAGCCCCTGTGAAGAGATTAACTTGTAGTGCCATGTCTCTAGTTCCGTCAGGTGGTGTGGTTGAACACTATCACTACACTGTTGGAGTCTTTCATAGACGCTGGCCAGCATGACTCAAACCTGCATCAGAAGAGACAAGTTGGTAAAGTAGTAGCTTTGATTAGATGGACATCCTGTAACTGCAATGCAGTATTCAGTTTTGCTGTGAATTCTGATGGACAGATTTGTTAATGACACTGAAGTGAAAGAGTGAACCTGTTAATTGACTAATTCCCAAAAGCTGTGAGTGAGTTTCTGTGTTAGGTGTACACTGTACAGTTCACAGGAGGTTGGTGGCACCTTAATTGGGGAGGACGGGCTCGTGGTAATGGCTGGAGCGGGATGAGTGGAATGGTATCAAACGCATGGTTTCCAATCAATCATTTTGCTGAATGATTGATTGACAGAGAATCTGATTCTGGGACTGGGAAGTATGAATGAGTCCTCAACTTACCTGACACCTTGAATAGGACTGAACTCTCCTCCAGGGCCAGTCCTTGCTGTTCTGCTGAGACCTGCAAAACAAAGTTGAAATACATATTTTCTGGATGTTGAAATCATGTTCATGTTTGGTTCAGAATGGAAGTTGAAAATAAGTAATTTATAGACGTCTATGTTTGGCCAAATCAAGGCTGGTCCAGACTGGACAAAATCTGAACCAAACATAGACTTCTATGATTGGTTCAGATTTGGTCTGGACCGGACCAAAAACCAATGTCTATGGGTGGATGTGGAAATCAAGGCCGGTCCGGACTGCACAAAAAAAAGACGTCCGAAAGGCGTCTGCATCGGTCCGTGCTTACTGAGGTGTAGCTACAGTGTTGCTTGTAATTGCATTTTATGAATGCCCATCTGTGGTAAGCCTACCGTTTGTAAAACACACAAAAAATGTCCAGAAGATGTTGGCTCATGCTTACTGAGGTGTAGCCTACCATGTTGTCCCGCAATGGAATTTTATGAATGCCCACCGTTTTGTAAAACAATTTAAGCTCCGAGTATCAGCTACCCAACTTTATCAGGAGTTATCGTGAGCCTATTTACAATGTGTTTACACAGTGAGAAATGCAGAAGTATTACATTTTTCGCTATGATCCGCTTGTCAAAAATGTACAGATACAAACCTGACACCACTGATCATGACAATGGGGTGAAAATCCTGGACAACAGTTGTGATTGTCCATTCCATATTGTCCATTTTACTTTGTCCTGTTTTTAGGATATGTTGTTTGTTAACATGACAGCACATTTCTTATTTGATTGAGAGCCATTTGTTAGGCTATTTGATCGGAGGAACCGGCATCATGTAGAAAGTGTCACCTCATTACATTGTCATACATTTGATCTCCAGCCTGTAGGCTACAGAAAAGGCCACATACTCTTTCTACCATATCCTATATCTGCTACATTATTTATGTTAATTTTTTTGACAGAACGTTGGTGGAGCGCCGCAGCGACGTTTGTCTCAAACAGCACCCTGGAGAGTCTCACTGGGAATGGACAAGCAAAATAGTTTGCGCACCTGCCTTTGACAAAGTGGGCACGGCTTATCACAGGGCGGCATCAGCACTTACCTAAAAAGCCCATATGCCACCGGTTGAGAGAAATTGTCATTGTTTTTGGGCAGACTTATGTGAGGTTTTAGGTGTTGTTGTTGGAGGTCCGTCTTGGTCAGTTTAGCTCAGAAAATGCCGCCTATCCTACCTAATGAGCGGGCCGGCCATGCTCCCCTCCAACTGTCTCTACTGTGTCAAAGAGGAAGTTGTCTAGAACAGTTTTTGCAGACTGAAACACAATTGAAGATCCTAGACAGCAGGGCTTGACATGAACTTTTTTAGCCACTTGTCCTTCGAACATGTAGGACAGATATTTCACTTGTTCAAAAGCTGAAGTCACTTGTCCCAGCTAGCTAGTTGCTAGGCGTTGCTGGCTGACCAAATCTGCTAGCTAGCGTTCGCTAACGTTAGATGGCAAACTTGCAAGCTAGCTAGCTAGTTGGCGGTACCAAGCTGCCAAATGTTAGCAACTCAACAATGAGAAAAGGTAGCTAGCTAGCCTCTCCAACAATATGCAGAACTTTCTTCTAATTCCAATATTCTCTAGTAGTACAATATATATAGCTAGCTGATACACATAGCTGACGTAAAACATCCCTTGTTAGCTAGTTGTCTATGGTTTCCAAGGCAGGTGGTCCAAAGACTGGGTGGGAGGGTCAATTCAACCATTTGACTGACATTCCTTGTAGAAAAATGGCTGTAGTTTATAACACCTACCAGCAGAAGGCACTGGACACAAACATTTTGTCTTGAAGCAGAATTACAGACAGATCATTGTGGTCTTAATGGATGAAACATGGACAAAACATTTTAAAGTATAGATTCATTTAGCAAAAAGATGTGCAAGACTACTGTAGTGACAATTCTTTCAAACACGTTTTTATTATAGTACAGTTGTGTTTTGTCATGCAGGACTGTTCAGAGCACAAGGCCCAAATCATTATTGTGATTATTTAGGCTGTCAATGTCTCACACTAAACACTATTGAGGCCATTGTAAAATCCTTGGGGGCTTGCCTTCACTGATATTCAGTGTCAAACAGTCACTTGAATGAGACAAACAATAATATCCTAGTTGACTTAAACAGGCCATGTTAGCCTTACTGCTTAAGTCCTGAAACAGCTTATATAACTAACATCAAACAGATTTTCCTCATAAAAAATAATGCAGAATTCCTACATATCTTTTCTCAGGCATGGAGTTTTTCATGATGACCTGGTCAGGTAAGACTCTGGGTCCTATTCGTAGGCTATGATATTGTCCAATGCTAACAAATTTTTTTTCTCACTGGCACGACCGGGCCAGTTGGACAAATTTACTGGCCCGAACAGAATTTCTACTGGCCTGGACATGGTGTAGTTTTTAAATGCATTGGGGTCATGCATGGCCTAAAAGGTTGGCATGCTTTCTCTCTATATGCAGCTATTAACAACAATATTTACAATAAATACAAATCATTTGGTGGGTGCTTATATTATATAAGTGCGTATTAATACCTGTGTGAATTGGAAATGTGTTTTTTGCATATCCAAGCAATCCCTGAGACACCCTCGGAGAGTGGAGTCACAGCCAGTGTCTGCCATTATTAACAGCAACCCTGGAGGAAGGACAGGACTAAAAATAAACAAAATATAACTATTGTAAAATAGATTGTGTCCGTAAAATGTAAGACTTTTAAGCAGGTCAACAGACGGATTACCAGGACGTGTACACCGAGCATGCGCTGACCAACTGGCAAGTGTCTTCACTGACATTTTCAACATGTCCCTGACTGAGTTTGTAATACCAACATGTTTCAAGCAGACCACCATAGTCCCTGTGCCCAAGAACACTAAGATGACCTGTAGCACTCACATCTGTAGACATGAAGTCCTATGAAAGGCTGGTCATGACTCACAACACCAGAAACCCTAGAGACACTCCAATTTGCATACCGCCCCAAAAGATCAACAGATGATGCAATCTCTATTGAACTCCACACTGCCCTTTCCCACCTGGACAAGAGGAACGCCTACGTGAGAATGCTATTCATTGACTACGGCTCAGTGTTCAACACCATAGTGCCCTCAAAGCTCATCACTAAGCTAAGGACCCTGGGACTAAACACCTCCCTCTGCAACAGGATCCTGGACTTCCTGACGGGCCGCCCCAGGTGGTAAGGGTAGGTAACAACACATCTGCCATGCTGATCCTCAACATGGGGGGCCCCTCAGGGGTGTGTGCGCAGTCCCCTCCTATACTCCCTGTTCACCCATGACTGCATGGCCAGGCACGACTCCAACACCATCATTAAGTTTGCCGACAACACAACAGTGGTAGGCCTGATCACCGACAACGACGAGATAGCCTATAGGGAGGAGGTCAGAGACTTGGCCGTGTGGTGCCAGGACAACAACCTCTCCCTCAACGTGATCAAGACAAAGGAGATGATTGTGGACTACAGGGGGAAAGTGAGCACACCCCCATTCTCATCGACTGGGCTGTCGTGGAACAGGTTTAGAGCTTCAAGTTCCTTGGTGTCTACCACCAACAAACTGTCATGGTCAAAACACACCAAGACAGTCGTGAAGAGGGTACGACAAAGCCTATTCCCCCTCAGGAGACTGAAAGGATTTGGCATGGGTCCTCAGATCCTCAAAAAGTTATACAGCTGCACCATCAAGAGTATCTTGACTGGTTGCATCGCGGCCTGGTATGGCAACTGCTCGGCCTCCGACCGCAAGGCACTACAGAGGGTAGTGTGTACGGCCCAGTACATCACTGGCGCCAAGCTTCCTTTTCATCCAGGACCTCTATACCAGGCGGTGTCAGAGGAAGGCCCTAAAAATGGTCAGACTCCAGCCACCCTAGTCATAGACTGTTCTCTGTACTACCGCACGGCAAGCGGTACCGGAGCGCCAAGTTTAGGTCCAAAAGCTTCTTAACAGCTTCTACCCCCAAGCCATAAGACTCCTGAACGACTAATCATGGCTACCCGGACTGTTTCTGCTAGTCTGTTTATTATCTATGCATAGTCACTTTAATTCTACCCACATGTACATATTACCTTGACTAACCGGTACATTGACTCCACCACCTGTATATAGCCTCCCTACTGTTATTTTATTTGACTGCTGCTCTTTAATTATTTTTTACTAAACAGTTTTTCTTAACTGCATTGTTGGTTAAGGGCTTGTAAGTAAGTAACCTGTTCTATTCGGCGCAGGTGGAAAATACAATTTTATTCAAGAAACCGACATCTCAACATCAACTGTTCAGAGGAGACTGTGTGAATCAGGCCTTCATGGTCGAATTGTTGCAAAGAAACCACTATTAACACACAAAGTAGATGTCCTAACCAAACTGTTCTCATTAATTGCATTGTATTAATTGCATTCATTTTGAGAAGATTGATTTTACATCTCAAAATAGGACGCTGCCCCTTAAGAGAATTACGTTCCAAAAGCGAGATCAATGTGGCTACAGTAGGCTAGACAAGACGAATGCGAAAGTGTATTTTTGTAGCTTTCTTTTTGTAGACTATCAACAGTAGCCAGCATATTTCTAGTATGTTCACTATGGAAGTTTTCTTTTGTAAATCACTTTCCCTAAAATAAATAAGCTCAGCGAGTAGAATGGGTGATTCTTTTTTTTTCACGACATGTGCTGTGTGAACGTACAGTATCAACTTCTGTACTGCTCAAGTGCTCGAGAAGTTGTGAGTCACGGGAGCGTAGTGGTGCTTGAATGAATGGCCAAACGTATTGCTCAAATACAAATAGCACGACATTTAATAATGTAGTCTTCAATGGTAGAGTGCGACAGAGCAGGTAAATGTTGAACTGGAACGCAAAAATGGCCTGAAAAGTGTCTGTCAGTGCTGCTGCTTTCTATTGAGAAGTACTGGGGAAAATGCGGTCTCGCTACTCGTTTTCTGGCGGCTCTGATTTAATCGGTCAATCTGTGATTGCTTCATACATTTTTTTTACTTTTAAATTATTTACACACACCCATTGATTCTTGAAGAATATAACTTATATAATAAATGCCTCATAAGCTTAGTCCAATTGTCATACCCCATCCGAACCCAAAATATTTACTTGTAAACGATGTAATTTCAAACAAGCACTGTTTAGCCTCTGAATATGGTTAAAATTGTCATGTATCCATAGCTCTATCTATGAATTTGAGTGGTTACATTTCTCCACCCCCAATTCTTCAGCTTTTTACCAAAACAGTGGCAGGCTGTGGACTTTGTTGTTGTTTGAACTGCAGACTGCCCCTTTAAGAACCAATGGGTAAATATCAATATTAGGAACATTGAACAGATTCCCAGATGGCAGATTGCATGTGTGTCTTGCATGAAAAAACAAGTTTACATTACCAAGTACATTAATGTACTACTGTAAAGTCCATGGAGAATAAGAGCACCTCCTCCCAGCTACCCACTGCACTGAGGCTAGGAAACACTGTCACCACTGATAAATCTATGATAATCGAGAATTTCAATAAGCATTTTGCTACGGCTGGCCTAAATCTATGATAATCGAGAATTTCAATAAGCATTTTGCTCCACCTGGCAACCCCCCCCCCCCAGCTGGGCTAGACAATCTGGACCCTTTCTTTCTAAAATTAGCCGCCAAAATTGTCGCAACCCCTATTACTAGCCTGTTCAACCTCTCTTTCGTATCGTCTGAGATCCCCAGAGATTGGAAAGCTGCCGCGGTCATCCCCCTCTTCAAAGGGGGTGACACTCTAGATCCAAACTGTTACAGACCTATATCCATCCTGCCCTGCCTTTCGAAAGTATTTGAAAGCCAAGTTAGATCACCGACCATTTCGAATCCCACCGTACCTTCTCCGCTATGCAATCCGGTTTCCGAGCTGGTCAGGGGTGCACCTCAGCCACGCTCAAGGTCCTAAACGATATTATAACCGCGATCGATAATAGACAGTACTGTGCAGCCGTCTTCATCGACCTGGCCAAGGCTTTCGACTCTGTCAACCACCGCACTCTTATTGGCAGACTAAATAGCCTTGGTTTCTCAAATGACTGCCTCGCCTGGTTCACCAACTACTTCTCAGAGAGAGTTCAATGTGTCAAATCGGAGGGCCTGTTGTCTGGACCTATGGCAGTCTCTATGGGGGTGCCACAGGGTTAAATTCTTGGGCCGACTCTTTTCTCTGTGCATATCAATGATGTCGCTCTTGCTGCTGGTGACACTCAGATCCACCTCTACGCAGACGACACCATTTTGTATATATCTGGCCCTTCATTGGACACTGTGTTAACAAACCTCCAAACGAGCTTCAATGCCATACAACACTCCTTCCGTAGCCTCCAACTGCTCTTAAACACTAGTAAAACTAAATGCATGCTCTTCAATCGAACGCTGCTGGCACCCGCCCACCCGACTAGAATCACTACTCTTGATGGGTCTGACCTAGAGTACGTGGACAACTACAAATACCTAGGTGTCTGGTTAGACTGTAAACTCTCCTTCCAGACTCACATTAAGCATCTCAAATCCAAAGTTAAATCTAGAATCGGCTTCCTATTTCGCAACAAAGCCTCCTTCACTCAAGCTGCCAAACATGCCCTCGTAAAACTGACTATCCTACCGATCCTTGACTTCGGCGATGTCATTTACAAAATAGCCTCCAACACTCTACTCAGCAAATTGGATGTAGTCTATCACAGTGCCATATGTTTTGTCACCAAAGCCCCATATACTACCCACAATTGTGACCTGTACACTCTCGTTGGCTGGCCCTCACTACATATTTGTTGCCAAACCCACTGGCTCCAGGTCATCTATAAATCACTTCTAGGCAAATCCCCGCCTTATCTTAGATCATTGGTCACCATAGCAACACCCACCCGTAGTCTGCGCTCCAGCAGGTATATCTCACTAGTCATCCCCAAAGCCAACACCTCCTTTGGCCGCCATTCCTTCCAGTTCTCTGCTGCAAATGACTGGAACGAACTGCAAAAATCTCTGAAGCTGGAGACACTTATCTCCCTCACTAACTTTAAGCATCAGTTGTCAGAGCAGCTTACCGATCACTGCACCTGTACACAGCCCATCTGTAATTAGCCCACCCAACTACCTCATCCCCATATTGTTATTTACATTGTTATTTATTTTGCTCATTTGCACCCCAGTATCTCTATTTGCACATCATCTTCTGCACATCTATCACTCCAGTGTTAATACTAAATTGGCCTATTTATTGCCTTACCTCCATAACTTACTACATTTGCACACACTGTATATATATTTTTTATTGTATTATTGACTGTACGTTTTGTTTATTCCATATGTAACTCTGTGTTGTTGTTGTTTTTATCACACTGCTTTGCTTTATCTTGGCCAGGTCGCAGTTGTAAATGAGAACTTGTTCTCAACTGGCTTACTTGGTTAGATAAAGGTGAAATAAATACAAAATAGGGTAAACCTACTCTGAGGTGGTGTCAAGGAACAGACTACGGAGGCGGGGAAGCCGTCACCCTCTCCCGGTGATCACCCTGTTAAATGTGTGGTCACTAAATAATCAACTGGATGAGTTAGCGGCAAGGGCTAAATTCAAAGAGGAAATTCAGAGTAATCTAATCTGCTTTTCACCTGTCCGACTCACTCAACTCGCATCCTGGACCAGTGTTATGGCAACATAGATGACACATACAAGGCAGTGTGCAGAGCAGCCATCGGGAAATCAGACCATAAACGTTATCCAACTCCTACCAAGATGCAGGTGAAATGCAAAAAAACTATAGAGAAATCCATTCAGGTATGGACAGAGGAGAGCAGGGTGGGGCTCAAGGATTGCTTTGATGTCACAGACTGGGAGGTGTTCTTTGACTCGCGCAGGGATCGCCATGAGTTGACAGACCGCATCATCATCATACATCCAGATCTGTGAGTATACTGTCATTAACACAAAAACTGTCAGGAGTGTCTCCCAACAACAAGCGCTGGGTGTGTAAGGACTTGAAAATGTGCCTCAATGGAAGGAAGTTTGCATTCCTGAAAGGAGATACTGATGCTGTAAAGGAGAAAGAAAATGAATTCAGGTCAAAAATGTGGAAAGCTAAAAAGGACTTCAAGGATAAAGTGGAGCTTTAGGTTCTGTACAGGCAATCCAAGACAAGCATGCTTAATGCAAGGATGGGAATAGAAAATAAAAGAACCATAAAATGGCAGATTGTTCATCCTTTGTAAATGACCTTAACTGCTTTTATGGAAGAATGTGAACAAGTATGTGACCGCATCCCCACATCCTCTCCTGTCCAGACGACAGAGAATGAGGTGGCCTCATGCCTGTCACATGAAGCCGCACAAAGCACCAGGCCCAGACGGATTACGGGGCAAAGTAGTGGTCTGCGCCGACCAGCTCAAGGTAGCCTTCACACCACTGTTTAAACTCCTGCTAAGCACCTGCACAGTGCCAAACTCCTGGAAGGTGTCGACCATTGTACCGGTGCCTAAGAAGCCAGGAGACAAATCACCAAATTACTTTCAAACCTGTGGCTCTCACGCCCCTTCTGGCCAAATGCATAGAAAGGGTTGTCAGTAAGCACGTTTCCCTGTCCATAGCAGATGAACTGGACCTGTTACAGTTTTCCTATAAGGCACAGAGGGGGTGAACATTGTGGCTAGTCACCTTCAACATGCAAAATCAAATGCACACATTTTATTTATTGATTTTAGTCCAGCTTTCAATACAATACAATGCAAATACACACACTGCTGAAACCATTACTGGACCTGAATGTCAATGGAGGCCTCGCAGGTTGGATGAAGGACTTTTTAACTGACGTCCCACAGATGGTCTTCTCTGATGAACTGTCCCTGAACACAGGGGCGCCCCAGGGGTGTGTCCTTTCACTGTTGTTGCTCTCTATCTACACTAATGAGATGAAGATCCAAGGAAACAATGTGAGCCTTTTCAAGTACATGAATGACATGGCTCTGGTGGGACAATTTTTTAAAGATGCTACGTCAGATGGGGACAGCTATTTTAAACAGGCCAACAACCTTCAAGAATGGTGCCGGTCAAGTGCCCTCCACATCAATGTGGAAAAGACAAAGGAGCTGATCATCAATGGCAACAACCTGCCAATGTCCCAACCACTCTCTCTGAACGACCAACCAGTGGAGGTTGTTGTGTTTTAAATACCTAGGGTCACATTGATGACAAGCTGAGCTTTTTTTTTTACAGAGAATGCAGACTGTATAAAAAAAAAAAAAAAAAAAGCAAGCCAGGGCCTGTTTTTAATCAGGAAATTGACCAGAATAGTAAACAGAGCCAGCAAAGTAATTGGTCAACCACAGGCACAGTTGAACAGTCTGTTCCACAAGGCAACCAAAAGGAAGGCACCTGCTGTCATTGGTGACCCCTCCCACGCTCTACACCCTCAGTTCATGCTATGTAAATTGTATCGGTATATGTACTTATCTATCCAGTGCAGTTGGGAAAGCGGTCAGTTGTGAGTGAATGTATCAATGTCCTCTATGTTTTTGGTGTATGCAATATGATGGACTGAGTGGCTTAAATGTGTGTGATGTGAGAATGTATGTGATCCATTTAATGTAAGGTGATGCCAAAGAAAAATGTCCATCCTGGATGGACAATAGTTTTATTCTATTCTACTCTGCAGTTTGGATGGGTTAATTAAGATTCAAAACTTTTCTCAATGTGAGTACATCTGTTGTTGAAGTACAGTAGATCAATAAATCTACAGTACTCTAGCAGTAGTCAAGCTGCTTTTGCTGAAAAGCCTTGTTAGTGCATAGGTCAAATTAAGCTTTTGAATTTCCTGTGTAACTAGTTTATGAATTTTTTTCTCCATTTAAATATGCATACATTTGGGGAACCCTGATACAGTCAAGTTAGTTCAGACAGTATGACCGGGAGAGGTAGGTGAGGCCAAATGTAAGATCAGAGACTTTTTGATAGATGTGTGGCAGAAGAGGTGGGACATCGAGCCCAAGGGCCGCTTTTATATGTCCTCCAAAGAAACATCAGTGGACCAAGATTCAAAAGTCAGATTAGGAAGGAAGAGGTGGTGTTTGCTCGGTTGCGCCTAGTACATTGAACTCATCATTACATCTGGGGGTTGGATTTGGGGGATGGGTGAGGCTTTGTCAGAAGTTAGTAGGGCCATTTTTTTGTTAATAGGACAGGATTAGGTAGGAGGGTTTAGTTGTTCTTAATGTTTGTTTCTTTATTAATTTAGTCTGTAAGATTTGATTGACTACACACTCTAGTACAGTAGGTGGTGGCATGTACATCTAACATTTGTTTGCGGACCACCACAATACCATAGAAGAAAAAGACCAGCAGTGTTTTTTTTCATAGGTGAGTGAATACCATACGTTAGGACATCATCGTAACAGATTGGATTATTGTACCAGTGTTGAATGTCCAAACTGAAATAGCTAACTAGCTATTATGTTAAGGTAAGAATGATCTAAGGTGAAATGGTTTTGCTTTGGAAACTGTCTCTGGGCTTGCTAGCTAACGTTAGTTAAAACATTCCAAAGGGAGTTAGTTAGCTAATAGGCCTTGCTTGGTTGCCTTTTTGTGCAGATCATTCTATGAATCGTTCTGTTTGTGTCTAGCTAACAATGTTAAACATTGAACATAGGTACTAGCTATCCACCTTGCTAGCTAGCTAGGTTAGGTAATGTTTGAACATTGATAGCGCATTGATGTCCCCTAGCAGACACTATTTTCAGTTTTTAATGGAAAATAAACCATATATAAACAGTGCATTCAAAAAGTAGTCAGACTCCTTGACTTTTTCCACATTTTGTTACGTTACAGCCTCATTCTAAAATTGATTAAATAAATAAAATCCTCATCAATCATCACACAATACCCCATAATGACAAAGCAAAAACAGGTTATTTTAAATTTTTGCAAATTGATAAAACATAAACAGAAATACCTTATTTATATAAGTGTTCAGACCCTTTGCTATGAGACTCGAAATTGAGCTCAGGTGCATCCTGTTTCCATTGATCATCCTTGAGATGTTTCTGCAACTTGATTGGAGTCCACCTGTGGTAAATTCAATTGATTGGACATGATTTAGAAAGGCACACACCTGTCTATATCAGGTCCCAGAGTTGACAGTGCACGTCAATGCAAAAACCAAGCCATGAGGTCGAAGGAATTGTCCGCAGAGCTCCGAGACAGGATTGTGTCAAGGCACAGATCTGGGAAGGGTACCAAATAATTTCTGCAGCATTGAATGTCCCCAAGAACACAGTGGCCTCCATCATTCTTAAATGGAAGAAGTTTGGAACCACCAATACTCTTCTTAGAGCTGGCCGCCCAGCCAAACTGAGCAATCGGGGGAGAAGGGCCTTCATCAGGGATGTGACAAAGAACCTGGTGTTCACTCTGACAGAGTTCCAGAGTTTGTCTGTGGAGATGGGAAAACCTTCCAGAGGGACAGCCATCTCTGCAGCACTCCACCAATCAGGCCTTTATGGTAAAGTGGCCAGACGGAAGCCACTCCTCAGTAAAAGGCACATTTGAATTTTGTATTTATTATGGATCCCCATTAGCTGCTGCCAAGTTAAACCATCTGTGTTCTGTTAGACAGGTAACTCTGTATCCACATTATAACAGGTGGAGTAAAGCCTTAACACATGTTTTTCCAGCAGCAGACTATGATCGATAATGTCAAAAGCCACACTGAAGTCTAACAAAACAGCCCCCACAATCTTTTTATCATCAATTTCTCTCAGCCAATCATCAGTCATTTGTGTAAGTGCTGTGCTTGTTGAATGTCCTTCTCTATAAGCATACTGAAAGTTTGTTGTCTATTTGTTTACTGTAAAATAGCATTGTATCTGGTAAACAACATGTTTTCCAATAGTTTACTAAGGGTTGGTAACAGGCTAATTGGTCGGCTATTTGAGCCAGTAAAGGGGGCTTTACTATTTTTAGTGTAGCGGAATGACTTTTTCTTCCCTCCAAGCCTGAAAATATGGCAAATAGGAGTGGCAATATCATCCACTATTATCCTCAGTAATTTTCCATCCAAGTTGTCAGACCCCGGTGGCTTGTCATTGTTGATAGACAACAATATTTTTTTCACCTCTTCCACACTCACTTTACGGAATTCAAAATTACAATGCTTTTCTTTCATAATTTGGTCAGATATACTTAGATGTGTAGTGTCAGCAATTGTTGCTGGCATGTCATGCCTAAATTTGCTAATCTTGCCAATGAAAAAAATCATTAAAGTAGTTGGCAATATTAGTTGGTTTTGTGATTAATGAGCCATCTGATTCAATGAGTGATGGAGCTGAGTTTGCCTTTTTTCCCTAAATTTCATTTAAGGTGCTTCAAAGCTTTTTACTATCATTCTTTATGTCATTTATCTTTGTTTCATAGTGTAGGTTCTTCATTTTATTCAGTTTAGTCAACGCATTGGCGAAAAGTCTTTCTGACTTTACTTTGTCTAATTCTATTAATCAACAATTAAAGTATCGATGCCTGGCACTTAATGGGACTCAATTCTCATTCTTTACAGATTGCTGCCACCCTGTGGATATTTATTTGTGCACTATTCTCAGGAACAAGACAAAAAAGCCTCATAACAAGCAAAGGTCTTGGTATTTTCATCCTAAAAGCCTTAATTATATTTAAACCATCTTTGATTAGTAATTCATGTAATAGTATCAACAATAAAAATTATAAATTATGAAAATAATTATTCTAACCTGTCTTTTGCTTCCTTTTCAGTTTGCCTTAGCATCAAACAAACATTATACTAGTGGCATTTTACTTTTGAGCATTTTCACTTGAACAATTTTGTTTTTATTCTAATGCAGAATTAAGAGAACCACAGTTTTTTGTTATATACACTGCTCAAAAAAATAAAGGGAACACTTAAACAACACAATGTAATTTCAAGTCAATCACACTTCTGTGAAATCAAACTGTCCACTTAGGAAGCAACACTGATTGACAATAAATTTCACATGCTGTTGTGCAAATGGAATAGACAACAGGTGGAAATTATAGGCAATTAGCAAGACACCCCCAATAAAGAAGTGGTTCTGCAGGTGGTGACCACAGACCACTTCTCAGTTCCTATGCTTCCTGGCTGATGTTTTGGTCACTTTTGAATGCTGGCGGTGCTTTCACTCTAGTGGTAGCATGAGACGGAGTCTACAACCCACACAAGTGGCTCAGGTAGTGCAGCTCATCCAGGATGGCACATCAATGCGAGCTGTGGCAAGAAGATTTGCTGTGTCTGTCAGCGTAGTGTCCAGAGCATGGAGGCGCTACCAGGAGACAGGCCAGTACATCAGGAGACGTGGAGGAGGCTGTAGGAGGGCAACAACCCAGCAGCAGTACCGCTACCTCCGCCTTTGTGCAATGAGGAGCAGGAGGAGCACTGCCAGAGCCCTGCAAAATGACCTCCAGCAGGCCACAAATGTGCATGTGTCTGCTCAAACGGTCAGAAACTCCATGAGGGTGGTATGAGGGCCCGACGTCCACAGGTGGGGGCTGTGCTTACAGCCCAACACCGTGCAGGACGTTTGGCATTTGCCAGAGAACACCAAGATTGGCAAATTCGCCACTGGCGCCCTGTGCTCTTCACAGATGAAAGCAGGTTCACACTGAGCACATGTGACAGACGTGACAGAGTCTGGAGACACCGTGGAGAACGTTCTGCTGCCTGCAACATCCTCCAGCATGACTGGTTTGGCGGTGGGTCAGTCATGGTGTGGGGTGGCATTTCTATGGGGGGCCGCACAGCCCTCCATGTGCTCGCCAGAGGTAGCCTGACTGCCATTAGGTACCGAGATGAGATCCTCAGACCCCTTGTGAGACCATATGCTGCTCCTAATGCAAGACAATGCTAGACCTCATGTGGCTGGAGTGTGTCAGCAGTTCCTGCAAGAGGAAGGCATTGATGCTATGGACTGGCCCGCCCGTTCCCCAGACCTGAATCCAATTGAGCACATCTGGGACATCATGTTTTGCTCCATCCACCAACGCCACGTTGCACCACAGACTGTCCAGGAGTTGGCGGATGCTTTAGTGGGGCTACTGTGGTGCAACGTGTAACCTAATGAAATAACCGTATTTGGGAGCACCTTATATTAGGCATTTTGACTGTTGTATTAGTGAATTCCACTCTGTATGTAAGCTTGTTATAGCCAATTGTGTTGCACAACCCCACCACGCAGAGGCTACAGTGCATTCTGAAAGTATTCAGGCCCCTTGACTTTCAGGTGCATCCTGTTTCCATGATCATCCTTGAGATGTTTCTACAACTTGATTGGAGTCCACCTGTGGTAAATTCAATTGATTGGACATGATTTGGAAAGGCACACACCTGTCTATATAAGGTCCCACAGTTGACAGTGCATGTCAGAGCAAAAACCAAGGTCGAAGGAATTGTCCGTAGAATTCCGAGACAGGATTGTGTTAAAGTACAGATCTGGGGAAAGGTACCAAAACATTTCTGCAGCATTGAAGGTCTCCAAAAACACAGTGGCCTCCATCATTCTTAAATGGAATACATTTGGAACCACCAAGACTCTCCTAGAGCTGGCCGCACGGCCAAACTGAGCAATTGGGGGAGAAAGGCCTTGGTCAGGGAGGTGACCAAGAACCTGATGGTCACTCTGACAGAGCTCCAGAGTTCCTCTGTGGAGATGGGAGAACCTTCCAGAAGGACAACAATCTCTGCAGCACTCCACCAATCAGGCCTTTGGTGAAGCATAGTGGTGGCAGCATCATGCTGTAGGGATGTTTTTCATAGGCAGGGACTGGGAGACTAGTCAGGATCGAGGGAAAGATGAACGGAGCAAAGTATAGAGAGACCCTTGATGAAAACCTGCTCCAGAGCGCTCAGACTGGGGCGAAGGTTCACCTTCCAACAGGACAAGTACCCTAAGCACACAGACAATGCAGGAGTGGCTTCTGAATGTCATTGAGTGGCCCAGCCAGATCCCAGACTTGAACCCGATCGAACATCTCTGGAGAGACCTGAAAATAGCTGTGCAGTGATGCTCCCCATCCAACCTGACAGAGCTTGAGAGGATCTGCAGAGAAGAATGGGAGAAACTCCCCAAATACAGGTGTGCCATGCCTGTAGCATCCTACTCAAGAAGACTCGAGGCTGTAATTGCTGCCAAAGGTGCTTCAACAAAGTACTGATTTAAATGGTCTGAATACTTATGTAAATGTCGTATTTAAGTTGTTTATTTTTCATACATTTGCAAAAATGTCAACCTGTTTTTGCTTTGTCATTGTGGGTATTGTGTGTAGATTGATTAGGGGGAAAAACGATTTAATCCATTTTAGAATAAGGCTGTAACGTAACAAAATGTGGAAAAAGTCAAGGGGTCTGAATACTTTCCGAATGCACTGTATATCCATATCAATAAATGAGACAAACCTAAATATTGATTAAGTCTTGGCTATAACCTGTCCTGAGCTAAATAGCCAAGGGGTCCCAAATGGTCAAGACTATCTATAGCCTATTCTTATTGCCAGATCGGTTTTCCCTATCAGCCACTGCACATGCTTCTTCAACTATTTTGTTTAACATTTATTTAAAGGCTATATTTAGAGGCCTGTGAGCTAGGATCTCTTTTTAAGGGCAGCCCTATAATAACAACAATTATAAAACACAAATGGAGTTCTAAAATTATTCCGCAAGAAACCAGTACCCAAAATGATAGCCTAAATTGCAGTGTCTACAAGTTGAAGGCCTATTTTTTTATTTGGATAGGCCTAAATTAAACATTGAATTATTAAAGTGATAGGCTAAAGAACTTTGGAGAATTTAGATCATTTTCAATACACACATGGATTTCAATAAACAAATGGATAAGACTGTTCTATTCTCTTTGATTTAGTTCCTATTGCAACTCAGTCAAATGACTTAACGGAATGAAGGATTAATTAAATGTTCAAATATGTTGAAATGACGAGTTGCATGCTTCATGCATGCTCTGCACTTTATTTGGCTAGTAGGCAAATAGGCCTACATTAGGGTATAATGACTCTATGGCTGCATGCCTCCAGAAGGGCATCTTCTGAGGCTGAGGGGTGCTTTTCCGAAGGCGTATGGTGCTGTCGTGCTGCATGGAGATCACAAGCTCTTCAACTGGGCAGCAGTGTTGCGATGGAGGGAATAGCCTATACGGAGACTACCTAAGAATTATTGTAAAGTATGGGAATAAGCCAGACTTAGCCTAAATTTAACCTCTCCCTTGTTCATTTCAAAGTCTGTATGTTCATGACCCGATCCATATAAATCATGTCAAATGATTTGAAATTCATATGAACCCCTCCTACAGAAGATGAATAATTATCTAAATATTCAACAACAAAAATATTTTCAGTGGCAAAGACTCCAGTGGTCGTACATAATTCATAGAATAATAATAGATGCTTGGTGAATCTGTTACATTATTCCTGGTAGATACTACTGGTTATGATTGCAAACAAAGCCCAGAGAATGGGATGGTGCAATATTGAATTAATCATAGTTTGATAAGGTGCATGCATGGGGATGCCCATGCTGTAGAGATACACCTAGTGGACTGAAACTTCACTGTTGTAGGCATAATACAGCTAGTGCTATCTAGACATGCGCTGGCAATGTTATGCTTGTTTTCGTAGCACTCCTCACAGGCCGGTTGGTGTACGTTTTTTTTAGTTGGTGAGATGAAACTGCCAAAACTCTGAAAGGTATTATTGTATGTCAGAATTGCAATACATGATTTGCTCAAGCCTAAAATGTTAGACCATAATCGTAACATGGTGTTTGTATGTTCACAGATGAAATTTCACATTTACGTTTCATGTGTCATGCATTGCTTTTCTTACGATCCTAACTACAGTGAGGGAAAAAAGGATTTGATCCCCTGCTGATTTTGTACGTTTGCCCACTGACAAAGACATGATCAGTCTATAATTGTAATGGTAGGTTTATTTGAACAGTGAGAGACAGAATAACAACAAAAAAATCCAGAAAAAAGCATGTCAAAAATGTTATAAATTGATTTGCATTTTAAATGAGGGAAATAAGTATTTGACCCCTCTGCAAAACATTACTTAATACTTGGTGGCAAAACCCTTGTTGGCAATCACAGAGGTCAGACGTTTCTTGTAGTTGGCCACCTGGTTTGCACACATCTCAGGAGGGATTTTGTTCCACTCCTCTTTGCAGATCTTTTCAAAGTCATTAAGGTTTCGAGGCTGACGTTTGGCAACTCAAACCTTCAGCTCCCTCCACAGATTTTGTATGGGATTAAGGTCTGGAGTCTGGCTAGGCCACTCCAGGACCTTAATGTGCTTCTTCTTGAGCCACTCCTTTGTTGCCTTGGCTGTGTGTTTTGGGTCATTGTCATGCTGGAATACCCATCCACGACCCATTTTCAATGCCCTGGCTGAGGGAAGGAGGTTCTCACCCAAGATGTGATGGTACATGGCCCCGTCCATGGTCCCTTTGATGCAGTGAAGTTGTCCTGTCCCCTTAGCAGAAAAACACCCCCAAAGCATAATGTTTCCACCTCCATGTTTGACGGTGGGGATGGTGTTCTTGGGGTCATAGGCAGCATTCCTCCTCCTCCTCCAAACACGGCGAGTTGAGTTGATGCCAAAGAGCTCAATTTTGGTCTCATCTGACCACAACACTTTCACCCAGTTCTCCTCTGAATCATTCACATGTTCATTGGCAAACTTCAGACGGGCATGTATATGTGCTTTCTTGAGCAGGGGAACCTTGCGGGCGCTGCAGGATTTCAGTCCTTCATGGCATAGTGTGTTACCAATTGTTTTCTTGGTGACTATCGTTCTCATGATCATTGCAACTCCACGAGGTGAGATCTTGCATGGAGCCCCAGGCCGAGGGAGATTGTCAGTTATTTTGTGTTTCTTCCATTTGCGAATAATCGCACCAACTGTTGTCACCTTCTCACCAAGCTGCTTGGCGATGGTCTTGTAGCCCATTCCAGGCTTTTGTAGGTCTACAATCTTGTCCCTGACATCCTTGGAGAGCTCTTTGGTCTTGGCCATGGTGGAGAGTTTGGAATCTGATTGGTTGATTGCTTCTGTGGACAGGTGTATTTTATACAGGTAACAAACTGAGATTAGGAGCACTCCCTTTAAGAGTGTGCTCCTAATCTCAGCTCGTTACCTGTATAAAAGACACCTGGGAGCCAGAAATCTTTCTGATTGAGAGGGGGTCAAATACTTATTTCCCTCATTAAAATGCAAATAAATTTATAACATTTTTGACATGCATTTTTCTTTTGTTGTTATTCTGTCTCTCACTGTTCAAATAAACGTACCATTAAAATTATAGACTGATCATTTATTTGTTAGTGGGCAAACGTACAAAATCAGCAGGGGATCAAATACTTTTTCCCCCTCACTGTATACGTACGTTCAACCTTTTGGCAGGTATCTCGCTCCATACATATGTTTCCAAATTCTCCTAATTGTAAATCAAATGTAATGGTAAGAAAATGAAAGGTTATACACACTCTCTGGATGCCTATTGATTTTTGCAGGCCTGTAAAAAACTGTTTGTCTACACATACAGTCGTGGTCAAATGTTTTGAGAATGACACAAGTATTGATTTCACAAAGTTTGCTGCTTCAGTGTTTTTAGATATTTTTGTCAGATGTATGTGTTGACCCTTCTTTTTCAAGACCTCTGCAATCCGCCCTGGCATGCTGTCAATTAACTTCTGGGCCACATCCTGACTGATGGCAGCCCATTCTTACATAATCAATGCTTGGAGTTTGTCAGAATTTGTGGGGTTTTGTTTGTCCACCCGCCTCTTGAGGATTGACCACAAGTTCTCAATGAGATTAAGGTCTGGGGAGTTTCCTGGCCATGGACCCAAAATGTCGATGTTTTGTTCCCCGAGCCACTTAGTTATCACTTTTGCCTTATGGCAAGGTGCTCCATCATGCTGGAAAAGGCATTGGTCGTCACCAAACTGTTCTTGGATGGTTGGGAGAAGTTGCTCTCGGAGGATGTGTTGGTACCATTCTTTATTCATGGCTGTGTTCTTAGGCAAAATTGTGAGTGAGCCCACTCCCTTGGCTGAGAAGCAACCCCACACATGAATGGTCTCAGAATGCTTTACTGTTGGCATGACACAGGACTGATGGTAGCGCTCACCTTGTCTTCTCCAGACAAGCTTTTTTCTGGATGCCTCAAACAATCGGAAAGGGGATTCATCAGAGAAAATGACTTTACCCCAGTCCTCAGCAGTCCAATCCCTGTACCTTTTGCAGAATATCAGTCTGTCCCTGATGTTTTTCCTGGAGAGAAGTGGCTTCCTCGCTGCCCTTCTTGACACCAGGCCATCCTCCAAAAGTATTCGCCTCACTGTGCGTGCAGATGCACTCACACCTGTCTGCTGCCATTCCTGAGCAAGCTCTGCACTGGTGGTGCCCCAATCCCGCAGCTGAATCAACTTTAGAAGACGGTCCTGGCACTTGCTGGACTTTCTTGGGTGCCCTGAAGCTTTCTTCACAACAATTGAACCTCTTTCCTTGAAGTTCTTGATGATCCGATAAATGGTTAATTTAGGTGCAATCTTACTAGCAGCAATATCCTTGCCTGTGAAGCCCTTTTTGTGCAAAGCAATGATGACGGCACGTGTTTCCTTGCAGGTAACCATGGTTAACAGAGGAAGAACAATGATTTCAAGCACCACCCTCCTTTTAAAGCTTCCAGTCTGTTATTCTAACTCAATCAGCATGACAGAGTAATCTCCAGCATTGTCCTCGTCAACACTCTCACCTGTGTTAACGAGAGAGTCACTGACATGATGTCAGCTGGTCCTTTTGTGGCAGGGCTGAAATGCAGTGGAAATGTTTTTTGGGGATTAAGTTCATTTTCATGGCAAAGAGGGACTTAATTGCAATTCATTGGATCACTCTTCATAACATTCTGGAGTATATGCAAATTGCCATCATAAAAACTGAGGCAGCAGTTTTCTCAAAACCTTTGACCACGACTGTACTGTATCAATATCCAATAACAGGTGCGTGTCCTTGAACATAATAGACTAGGCCTAACCCTTTTACAGCAGCTATTCAGCTTAAAACAGACATTAACAGCCTTTGCTATAACCCACCCTTTTTTTCTCTGAAAGCCCGTACAGTGCCAGGAGGTTTACATACAGTATATACAGGCTAATACAATTAATCTAGATATTATTTCATTGTTTGCTAGGGATGTGTATATTATAGACTATCAATGTATACATCTAGGCATGTTGGCTGAAATATAATAGTATGTAGACTTATTCTCAATGTTACCTGATCAATGATAGGTTCACATATGGGATTACAGCCCATCATCTGTCCTTCAACCCACAGTTGTTGTAGTAACTTTCCATGCATGTCTGAACAGTTGCAGATGCATGTTGATTCTGGGTTGCATTACATAATGCAGACAGACCATGTGCAGTTCATCATCTGGATCAAGAGTACCAGTATTTGTGAGGTACTGGAGTGCTGAATGATAATTGCTGGAAACACACTGAACATCTCTCCATAATCTCTTGATTTTCTGATTGTGAACACTATGTCCAGTGATGAAACAACTTCTTCCTGCTCAACAGGAAAAATATACATTTAACAAAATATTTATATATAATGTGTGTGTGTGTGTGTTAGGGATGGGCATTTGATATCATTTCACTATTCTAATAATATCATTAATGTTATTCCAATATACAGGTAGTTGGAAAAATAAATGTTTATGCTGCTTCATGCTCGTTATGTAAATTAGCCTGACGTAACCCTTATTAAATAACCATTACCACTGTTTCCTATCTATTAGTTGATTAAAATAACAAAAACAAATGCAATGTGAGATCAATTTATTGATCATGGGGACATCCATGACAATGCAGCAATATAAGTCAAAAATGTGATGCATTCTGCAGTAGACAAAGCACCATACGCACTACAGACCAGTTGGAATAATGGAAACGTTAAAACACGCTTTCAATCAACAATATTCAATTCTAAAAGGTTATTAAGGGCGACTTCGTGCGCTGCCAGGCAGTGGGACATTATTACCATGTAGACACGTGTAACCAGCGCTGCTTCGTTTCATTAGGCACAGTCTATCGAAAACAGCAAGCCAACCACACAGCTGCAAGGTTAGTCAGACAGCCTATTTAATACTTGACCATAAATGTTGTTATCAAAACAACTAAACAGCGAGAAACCACACCTAGAAAAGAATCCACCAGTATTCAGATATTTAATCATGTTGATGATAAAGTAAAAGAAAACGATGTACAACTTTCATGTCATGTTCTTCATGAAACAAATAAACTATGAACAAAAACTATCTGAAAAGAGCGAGTGTCTGTATTAGACAGCTTTATATGAAACAAGAACAAAGTGGGTTGTTGTTTTGAATGTGAGTGGCCCGCAGATTTGCTGTTTAAACAATCTGATTGGTTTTGCCAACTTGTGACAGCAATATTGATAGGTCGAGAGCCATGTAGGCAAATAGAGGGCTGTGTATTGGGCAATTACCACATCACTTACATAAGCTATCAAACTCAGATTTATGAAAGGTTCAATTATTTTGTTTGCTTGATCAAATCGGTGTGCCACGCAACACCACCACTCATACCAAATCCAAATATTTTCACAGCTAATCGAATACCAACGTCCGTTATATTCTAATAACCATGCCCATCCCTAGGGTGTGTGAGAGAGAAACATGTACACTACCGGTCAAAAGTTTTAGAACACCTACTCATTCATGGGTTGTTCTTTATTTTTACTACTTTCTACGTTGTAGAATAATAGTGAAGATATCAAAACTATGAAATAACACATATGGAATCATGTAACCAAAAAAAGTATTAAACGAATCAAAATATATTACATATTTGAGATTCTTCAAATAGCCACCCTTTGCCTTGATGACAGCTTTGCACACATTTAGCATTCTCTCAACCAGCTTCATGAGGTAGTCACCTGGAATGCATTTCAATTAACAGGTGTGCCTTCTTTAAAGTCAGTTGTGTTGTGACAAGGTAGGGTTGGTATACAGAAGATAGCCCTATTTGGTAAAAGATCAAGTCCATATTATGGCAAGAACAGCTCAAATAAGCAAAGAGAAACGACAGTCCATTATTACTTTAAGAAATTAAGGTCAGTCAATACGGAACATTTCAAGAACTTTGAAAGTTTCTTCAAGTGCAGTCGCAAAAACCATCAAGCGCTATGATAAAATTGGCTCTCATGAGGACCGCCACAGGAATGGAAGACCCAGAGTTACCTCTGCTCCAGAGGATACGTTCATTAGAGTTACCAGCCTCAGAAATTGCAGCTCAAATAAATGCTTCACAGAGTTCAAGTAACAGACACATCTCACCATCAACTGTTCAGAGGAGACTGTGTGAATCAGGCCTTCATGTTCGAATTGCTGCAAAGAAACCACTACTAAAGGACACCAATAAGAAGAAGAGACTTGCTTTGGCCAAGAAACACGAGCAATGGACATTAGACCGGTGGAAATGTGTTCTTTGGTCTGGAGTCCAAATTGGAGATTTTTGGTTCCAACGCGGTGTCTTTGTGTGACGTGGTGTGGGTCAATGGATGATCTCTGCATGTGTATTTCCCACTGTAAAGCATGGAGGAGGAAGTGTTAAGGTGTGGGGGTGCTTTGCTGGTAACACTGTCTGTGATTTATTTAGAATTCACACTTAACCAGCATGGCGACCACAGCATTCTGCAGCGATACGCCATCCCATCTGGTTTGGGCTTAGTGAGACTCTCATTTGTTTTTCAACAGGATATTGACCCAACACACCTCCAGGCTGTGTAATGGCTATTTGACCAAGAAGGAGAGTGATGGAGTGCTGCATCAGATGACCTGGCCTCCACAATCCCCCGACCTCAACCAAATTGAGATGGTTTGGGATGAGTCAGACCACAGAGTGAAGGAAAAGCAGCCAACAAGTTCTCAGTATATGTGGGAACTCCTTCAAGACTGTTGGAAAAGCATTCCAGGTGAAGCTGGTTGAGAGAATGCCAAGAGTGTGCAAAGCTGTCATCAAGGGAAAGGGTGGCTATTTGAAGAATCTCAAATAGAAAATATATTTTGATTTGTTTAACATTTCTTTGGTTACGACATGATTCCATATGTGTTTTTTCATAGTTTTTATGTATTCACTATTATTATACAATGTAGAAAATAGTACAAATAAAGAAAAACCCTTGAATGTGTAGGTGTTCTAAAACTTTTGACCGGTAGTGTATATATACAGTTGAAGTCGGACATTTTAAAATACACTTAGGTTGGAGTCATTAAAACTTGTTTTTCAACCACTCCACACATTTCTTGTTAACAAACTATAGTTTTGGCAAGTCGGTTAGGACATTACTTTGTGCATGACACAAGTAATATTTCCAACAATTGTTTACAGACCGATTATTTGACTTATAATTCACTGTTTCACAATTCCAGTGGGTCAGAAGTTTACATACACTAAGTTGACTGTACCATTAAACAGCTTGCAAAATTCCAGAAAATGATGTCATGGCTTTAGAAGCTTCTGATAGGCTAATTGACATAATTTGAGTCAATTGGAGGTGTACCTGTGGATGTATTTCAAGGCATACGTTCTAACTCAGTGACTCTTTGCTTGACATCATGGTAAAATCAAAATCAATCAGCCAAGACCTCAATAAATAAATTGTAGACCTCCACAAGTATGGTTCATCCTTGGGAGCAATTTCCAAATATCTGAAGGTACCACGTTCACCTGTACGAACAATAGTACGCAAGTATAAACACCATGGGACCAGCTGTCATACCGCTCAGGAAGGACACGCGTTCTGTCTCCTAGAGATGAACGTACTTTGGTGCGAAAAGTGCAAATCAATCCCAGAACAACAGCAAAGGACCTTGTGAAGATGCTGGAGGAAACCGGTACAAAAGTCCTATATCGACACAACCTGAAAGGCCGCTCAGCAAGGAAGAAGCCACTGCTCCAAAACCGCCAACAAAAAGCCAGACTACAGTTTGCAACTGCACATGGGGACAAAGATCATACTTTTTGGAGAAATGTCCTCTGGTCTGATGAAACAAAAATAGAACTGTTTGGACATAATGACCATCGTTATGTTTGGAGGAAAAAGGGGAACGCTTGCAAGCCGAAGAACACCATCCCAACCGTGGGGTGGCAGCATCATGCTGTGGGGTTGCTTTGCTGCAGGAGGGACTGGTGCACTTCACAAAATAGATGGCATCATGAGGAAGGAAAATTATGTGGATGTATTGAAGCAACATCTCAAGACATCAGTCAGGAAGTTAAAGCTTGGTCGCAAATGGGTCTTCCAAATGGTCAATGACCCCAAGCATACTTCCAAAGTTGTGGCAAAATGGCTTAAGGACAACAAAGTCAAGGTATTGGAGTGGCCATGACAAAGCCCTGACCTCAATCCTATAGAAAATGTGTGGGAAGAACTGAAAAAGTGTGTGTGAGCAAGGAGGCCTACAAACCTGACTCAGTTACACCAGCTCTGTCAGGAGGAATGGGCCCAAATTCACCCAACTTATTGTGGGAAGCATGTGGAAGACTACCCGAAACGTTTGTCCCAAGTTAAACAATTTAAAGGCAATGCTACCAAATACTAATTGAGTGTATGTAAACTTCTGACCCACTGGGAATGTGATGAAAGAAATAAAAGCTGAAATAAATAAATAATCTCTCTACTATTATTCTGACATTTCACATTCTTAAAATAAAGTGGTGATCCTAACTGACCTAAGACAGGGAATTTTTACTAGGATTAAATGTCAGGAATTGTGAAAAACTGAGTTTAAATGTATTTGGCTAAGGTGTGTGTAAACCTCCGACTTCAACTGTATATATAAAAAAAATGTCATCATGTTTGACTATATTTAAATGCATATAAAACATAAAGAAGGACTGGGAGAGTTTGCGTTGCATCGCCCGGTGCCCCAGCTGAGCGGAGTTTCCTCATTTTAGACCCTTCCATTGGTCCTAAAGTGAAAAGTGAAATCTCCACACACCAATGCAAAATTAACCTGTCCACTGTGTGATGTTATGGCGGGAAAGAAACTAGACCAAGGCCTATAAAATGCTCTAATCTTTAGGTGCTTCCTTAGCTAATGTGTCCAGGGATTGTCCATCAAACCGTAAGAAGTGCCAACCTTCTTTGGCAGTCAGGTCCTCGGCACCCTTGGCAACGTAGAAGTCTAGTGATGGTTTGTTCCAGTCTAGGACAGATAACTGCAGCCGCACACACTGCTTCTCCACCCCTACCTAGAGAGAGGCAGCCAGACACATCTAATCAATCATAGAGAGAACACAGCATCACTTCTATTCAGAGATGTGGTTCAATGGCAATAAATTAACCTTCTTATCACACAATGTCAATAATACATAATAACCAAGATGGTAGATACAGTGGGGGGAAAAGTATTTAGTCAGCCAACAATTGTGCAAGTTCTCCCACTTAAAAAGATGAGAGAGGCCTGTAATTTTCATCATATGTACACGTCAACTATGACAGACAAATTGAGAATTTTTTTTCCAGAAAATCACATTGTAGGATTTTTAATGAATTTATTTGCAAATTATGGTGGAAAATAAGTATTTGGTCACCTACAAACAAGCAAGATTTCTGGCTCTCACAGACCTGTAACTTCTTCTTTAAGAGGCTCCTCTGTCCTCCACTCGTTACCTGTATTAATGGCACCTGTTTGAACTTGTTATCAGTTTAAAAGACACCTGTCCACAACCTCAAACAGTCACACTCCAAACTCCACTATGGCCAAGACCAAAGAGCTGTCAAAGGAACCAGAAACAAAATTGTAGACCTGCACCAGGCTGGGAAGACTGAATCTGCAATAGGTAAGCAGCTTGGTTTGAAGAAATCAACTGTGGGAGCAATTATTATGAAATGGAAGACATACAAGACCACTGATAATCTCCCTCGATCTGGGGCTCCACGCAAGATCTCACCCCGTGGGGTCAAAATGATCACAAGAACGGTGAGCAAAAATCCCAGAACCACACGGGGGGACCTAGTGAATGACCTGCAGAGAGCTGGGACCAAAGTAACAAAGCCTACCATCAGTAACACACTACGCCGCCAGGGACTCAAATCCTGCAGTGCCAGACGTGTCCCCCTGCTTAAGCCAGTACATGTCCAGGCCCGTCTGAAGTTTGCTAGAGTGCATTTGGATGATCCAGAAGAGGATTGGGAGAATGTCATATGGTCAGATGAAACCAAAATATAACTTTTTGGTAAAAACTCAACTTGTCGTGTTTGGAGGACAAAGAATGCTGAGTTGCATCCAAAGAACACCATACCTACTGTGAAGCATGGGGGTGGAAAAATCATGCTTTGGGGCTGTTTTTCTACAAAGGGACCAGGACGACTGATCCGTGTAAAGGAAAGAATGAATGGGGCCATGTATCGTGAGATTTTGAGTGAAAATCTCCTGCCATCAGCAAGGGCATTGAAGATGAAACGTGGCTGGGTCTTTCAGCATGACAATGATCCCAAACACACCGCCCGGGCGACAAAGGAGTGGCTTCGTAAGAAGCATTTCAAGGTCCTGGAGTGGCCTAGCCAGTCTCCAGATCTCAACCCCATAGAAAATCTTTGGAGGGAGTTGAAAGTCCGTGTTGCCCAGCGACAGCCCCAAAACATCACTGCTCTAGAGGAGATCTGCATGGAGGAATGGGCCAAAATACCAGCAACAGTGTGTGAAAACCTTGTGAAGACTTACAGAAAACGTTTGACCTGTGTCATTGCCAACAAAGGGTATATAACAAAGTATTGAGAAACTTTTGTTATTGACCAAATACTTATTTTCCACCATAATTTGCAAATAAATTCATAAAAAATTCTACAATGTGATTTTCTGGATTTTTTTTCCTAATTCTGTCTGTCATAGTTGACGTGTACCTATGATGAAAATGACAGGCCTCTCATCTTTTTAAGTGGGAGAACTTGCACAATTGGTGGCTGACTAAATACTTTTTCCCCCACTGTAGATGTATGAACTACTGCAGTAGTTTCAGTTGAGATCAGCCATACAGTGGAACATGAAACCGACCTGAGCTACTTTGGCCATCAGTCCCTTTCCAATGCCTTTTCCTACAGGGAGAACATTAAACAGAAACAGACATGAGATGGAGCCTTTCTAGCCTAACAGCAGTACTTTCTCAAATCATTCCCAAGTTTAAACACAAAATGCAAAACCTGTGTCTTTCTATACATAATTTATTTATTTCTTTCAATTCATCTGGTAGAACATTTGGCTGATTCAATTATTAACTTTACAAATACTGTTGATAATAGCTAATAAGTGTACATGCATATTTACCTCTAAAGTCAGGCATTACATAGAGGTCCTCCATGTACACTGACCGCCCTTTCCATGTGCTGTAGGTGTAGAAGTAAAGGACGTACCCAACGATGGTGTACCCTTCACACAACAAACAAGCAGTGTCAGCTGATACCCAACTAACAATTCTAGGAAAAGAGAACGTTTTTGTAATGTTACCGTAATGTTCCCCTAATGTTTGAGCGTCCAGTTTTCCGTTAGTTAGGAGAACATTCTATCTATGATAGCAAAAATCTTCTGAGAGCCATTTTAGAATGTTTTGGTGTTAAAGTTAGGAGAACATTCCCTTAATGTCAAGCAGAACTTACCTAGAGTGTGGTTACAATGTTTTCAGAATATACAACATTAAATGTTCTAGACACGTTTTATGGGACATTGCAAGAACATTAATGTGTCCAGTTTTCTGAGGGTTAGGAAAATATTCCATCAACGTTCCACCAAACATACACAGAACATGGTTGCCATGTTCTCAGAATATACAATATGAATGTTCTAGACACGTTTCATGGGAACGTTGCAAGAACATTTCTGTGTATCAGTTGTCAGGACGTTTCCTGATGGTCCCAAATGTTTTTGTTTCATTACACATCACACCTTGTTACTGTTGCCAAGGCCATCAATGCCCTGATTGGTGAACCACCAATCCATTCACAGCTCTTTTTGTCTGTTGGCAAGGTTAGGGATACTCACACAATGCTTTTAACATACTTACAGTATAGATTTGATTACCCAATTTTCTCCCCAATTTCGTCATATCCAATTGGTAGTTACGACCTTGTCTCATTCCCAAAACATAACCCACCAAGCCGCGGTGCTTCTTGACACACTGCTCGCTTAACCTGGAAGTTTACCTGGGTTACCTGGGTTTGAACTCACACCCTCTTGGTTCACAGAATTCAGATCTTCCTACCACGCTACCATGTCTGTGTTAGTTATCATTGATTTGATTTACTTATTTCAACAATTTAAGGGCTTTTGTATAGTTGTCTAATGTTGGTGGGGCATATTAACTTGTTTTAAAGATACTCCTGAATCACTATGATCAATAACAGAGCTGAGATTTACTTAAAAGGTGCATTCACCCTATTGCTTACACCTATGAAGTGCAACTGGAGTTGCTTACCAAGACGACATTGAATGTTCCTGTGGTATTGTGTGTAGATGGGTGAAAAAAGCAACAATTGAATACATTTTGAATTCAGGCTGTAACACAACAAAATGGGGTATGAATACTTTCTGAAGGCACTGTATGTTAAAAGCACTGTGTGTGAGTATCCCTTGCCAAAAGACAAAGAGCTATGAATGGATCAGTGGTTCAAATCAAATCAAATGTTACTTGTCACATGCGCCGAATACAACAGGTGTAGACCTTACAGTGAAATGCTTACTTACAAGCCCTTAACCAACAATGCAGTTTTAATAAAAATAAGTGTTAAGTAAAAAATAGATAACTAAAAAATAAAAATGAAAAAGAATGAAAGAGCAGCAGTAAAATAACAGTAGCGAGGCTATATACAGGGGGAACCGGTACAGAGTCAATGTGCGGGGGCACAGGTTAGTCGAGGTAATTGAGGTAATATGTTGATGTAGGAGTTAAAGTGACTATGCATAGATAATACTCAGTACTCCTAGCTCAACACCTAGGGGTCCTCTCTCCTCCGTGACCCGGAAACCGATAAGTGGTCGATGACTGTGTCAATTAATTAGTAGGCAAACGAAAGACGGTCCTCCGCTCTTCGATAGCCTACTTTTGGCGAGGAAGTACAAGTGTATCCTACCGCGGAAGAGTTTTGATATCTGCCACACCCCCTCTGAATCAGCTGTTGTATTGTCAGAGGAGAAAACATGCACACATTTAAAAACAATATGCTACTTATCGTTTTATCTATAAAATGTCTTGCACAACTAACTTAATTAGTTTTTATCACTTGAATACCCCTTTAAACATAATTTGACACGCGAGTGGTGAAGGACTGTCTCATTTCAAACAAGCGCATTTCCGTCCAAGTTCCTTCTTCTCGCCGTCTCTCCTCGATTACCTTTGACCTTTTTCAAAATGAGGCAAGGAGAGGATGGAGGACAGAGGAGTTAGCAAAACGAATTGAGAAAAGTCCCTAGTTTAATCATTACAGGCAAAAGTTTGGTGGTGGCTTGCGAAAGTATTCCCACCCCTTGGCATTTTTCCTATTTTGTTGCCTTACAACCTAGAATTAAAATTGATTTTTTGGGGGGTTTGTATCCTTTGATTTACACAACATGCCTACCACTTTGAAGATGCAAGATATTTTTTATTGTGAAACAAACAAGTAATAAAACAAAAAAACAGAAAACTTGAGCGTGCAGAACTATTCACCCCCCCAAAGTCAATACTTTGTAGAGCCACCTTTTGCAGCAATTACAGCTGCAAGTCTCTTGGGGTATGTCTCTATAAGCTTGGCATATCTAGCCACTGGGATTTTTGCCCATTCTTCAGGGCAAAACTGCTCCAGCTCCTTCAAGTTGGATGGGTTCCGCTGGTGTACAGCAATCTTGAAGTCATACCACAGATTCTCAATTGGATTGAGGTCTGGGCTTTGAATAGGCCATTCCAAGACATTTAAATGTTTCCTCTTAAACCACTCAAGTGTTGCTTTAGCAGTATGCTTAGGGTCATTGTCCTGCTGGAAGGTGAACCTCCGTCCCAGTCTCAAATCTGGAAGACTGAAACAGGTTTCCCTGAAGAATTTCCCTGTATTTAGCGCCATCCATCATTCCTTAAATTCTGACCAGTTTCCCAGTCCCTGCCGATGAAAAACATCCCCACAGCATGATGCTGCCACCACCATGCTTCACTGTGGGGATGGTGTTCTCAGGGTGATGGGAGGTGTTGGGTTTGTGCCAGACATAGCGTTTTCCTTGATGGCCAAAAAGCTCAATTTTAGTCTCATCTGACCAGAGTACCTTCTTCCATATGTTTGAGGTGTCTCCCACATGGCTTTTGGCGAACACCAAACGCGTTTGCTCATTTTTTTCTTTAAGCAATGGCTTTTTTCTGCCCACTCTTCTGTAAAGCCCAGCTCGGTGGAGTGTACGGGCTTAATGTGGTCCTATGGACAGATACTCCAATCTCCGCTGTGGAGCTTTGCAGCTCCTTCAGGGTTATCTTTGGTTTCTTTGTTGCCTCTCTGATTAATGTCCTCCTTGCCTGGTCCGTGAGTTTTGGTGGGCGGCCCTCTCTTGGCAGGTTTGTTGTTGTGCCATATTCTTTCCATTTTTAAATAATGGATTTAATGGTACTCCGTGGGATGTTCAAAGTTTCTGATATTTTTTTATAACCCAACCCTGATCTGTACTTCTCCACAACTTTGTCCCTGTCCTGTTTGGCGAGCTCCTTGGTCTTCATGGTGCCGCTTGCTTGGTGGTGCCCCTTACTTAGTGGTGTTGCAGACTCTGGGGCCTTTCAGAACAGGTGTATATATACTGAGATCATGTGACAGATCATGTGACACTTGGATTGCACACAGGTGGACTTTATTTAACTAATTATGTGACTTCTGAAGGTAATTGGTTGCACCAGATCTTATTTAGGGGCTTCATAGCAAAGGGAGTGAATACATATGCACGCACCACTTTTCCGTTATTAATTTTTTATAATTTTTTGAAACAAGTTATTTTTTTCCATTTCAATTCACCAATTTGGACTATTTTGTGTATGTCCATTACATGAAATCCAAATAAAAATCAATTTAAATTACAGGTTGTAATGCAACAAAATAGGAAAAAACGCCAAGGGGGATGAATACTTTTGCAAGGCACTGTAGTTACTCCACAATACTAACCTAAATGACAGAGTGAAAAGAATGAAGCCTGTACAGAATAATATTCCAAAACATGCATCCTGTTTGCAACAAGGCACGAAAGTAATACTGCAAAGAATTTGGCAAAGGAATTAACTTTTTGTCCTGAATACAAAGAGTTATGTTTGGGGCAAATCCAACACAATACATCACTCAGAACCACTCCCCATATTTTTCAAGCATGGTGGTGAATGCATCACGTTATGGGTATGCTTGTCATTGGCAAGGACTAAGAAAACCGCAGAGAAAATCCTAGAGGAAAATCTGGTTCAGTCTGCTTTTCACCAGACACTGGGAGACGAATTTACACTGGAGTTGCTTACCAAAAAGACAATGAATGTTCCCGAGTGGCTTAGTTAAAGTTTTGACTTATATCTGCTGGGAAATCTATGGCGAGAATTGAAAATGGCGGTCTAGCAATGATCAACAACCAAACTGACTGACGCTTAAAGAATTTTGAAAAGAATAATGGGCAAATATTGCAAAGCTCTTAGTTGTACCCCAAAAGACTAACAGCAGATTTTTTTTATTTTTATGTTAGATTTTCTCTTCCACTTTCACAGAGTATTTTGTGTAGATCTTTGACAAACAATGACAATTAAATCCATTTTAATCCCACTTTGTTGTAACACAATAAAATGTGAAGAAATCCAAGGGGGGTGAATACTTATGATTAGGCACTGCAATCTGATAAAATTAGATATGAACATATGAGCTTCCATATAAGCACAATACATTTTCACATGTACAGGCATTAAGTTGCATTGAAATGCAGATCTTTTACCATCTTTGGTCTTGTGTTCATCTGGCACTTCTGCGATCAGGCATTCATAGAAGGGGTTTGGAGAGAACCCATCACGCTCCAACTCTGGGGTGACAGAGAAACGGAGACAGGTTAAGTTCAGGTTCAAGTTTAAAGAAATAACTTTAAATTACTGGCAAAAGTTGTAAAATAACCTTCATGAGAAATCTTCACCTGGTCTGGCATTTTCTCATACACAGCCAACTCCTAAGAGAAATAGACAAATGTAATAAGACAGTAGGTCTACATGAAGAAACTTAAGGTTACTTAAAGTAACCATGGTTCTATGATGTTGTCTCACTATGGGGCAGAGTCTCAGGAAGATCCAATGACACAATGTCTGTCATAGACTGACAAGAGCAATGGCCAATAGCGGACCCCTCCACTTCCCATATAAGTAGGGTGTTAGGGGTCAAAATAAAACTTTGGTTCTGGTTTTATACTTTGTATTCCATGACATAGAGCAGCTTCTCAGAAACACAGAACACTTTATTTCATGAGGATAGGACTTACTATTGCTGAAATTTTATTTTCAAGTAATCGGAAAACGTCAAAAAGGTCAATGATAATCCCTTTCTATAAGGCACCAAATCACCTGTCTGGAATCTTAAATTCAACACTTCTGTCAATATCTCAAGATAGGGTGGACATATTGTTATGACATTTTCAGGGATGATTCAAATTAAAGTAACATTTATTAAATTAATATGCACTATTATGCAAATTAGGCAGTACGGAATACATCGTTACAGTAACTTATTAAGTGATAATGCCCGAGAAGCCGGTGTTTGGAGGATATATTGGCACAGGTGTTGTTAGGTCGAGGGCCGGCAAACGCGACCCAGTCATTCAGTCTTTTTGTTCTGTACCCAGTCGTTCGTTCGTTCTAAATGTTCCATTGCCATACTGGCTGGCAATGTTCTTATCCCTTGCTTGCTAGCTAGCCAACTACGGCTAACTTACATTCACGTCAAAAAGTGCAACCAGAATAACAGCAGAATAAGTTGCTGTTTTCTAGTGACATTTATTTGGATACATCCATTACAATGAGCTAATGAGGCGCGATTTCGCCTGGCATAGAAAATGTGCTCACTTGTCAGGACACTGTTGTTCAGAGGAGCTAGCCAACAACACAGCTACAGTAACACAATCACTTCAAACTGACTGCAAATTAGTTTCATTGTACCTTTTTCAATTGAATTTTTTTTGTATATATCCATAAAAATGATGCCAGCTGACTCATGATTTCGACTGGCTGAGAAACGCTGCCTGCCTGTCTGTGTCGTCCCGACTCCCGGCACGTTCATTACTATGGGACAGCAGGAGATCAAATTTGAATATTGAAACACTAGAGAAATTTATCGACAAATATTACAACACGCAACACCCAAACATGACGGAAGATAAACGAGGAGAATCAATATCCAAGAGAAAACGCGACTCCTCGACTGATACAGATGATTTATGCTTTTCACCACAACTGGTAAGTGTGGAAAGCGACCTGTTGAAATCAATAAATGACAAACTGGGCATACTAGGTTTTGTCAGTAATGATGTAAAAGAGTTGAAGGCGAGTCTTGAAATGAGTGACGGAAAAGCTGCGATAATAGAGAGCGATACCAAAAAACTAAAAGGGACAGTCACTAGGATGGAAACGGACGTTAAGGAACTTAAAAAGGAGAACAACTTTCTGAGAGAAGCCTTACTAGAGATACAAACTAGATTGATGAGAGAAAATCTAGTACTTACGGGTATCCGGGAAAAAGAAGAAGTTACAGAAAAAATTGTGAAGGACTTCTTTCTTACAGCGCTTCAAATCCCACTCGAGGCTGTCGACAAAATCCAACTCGAACGTGTACACCGTTTCAGACAAAGAAGACGTATTTGATCCCCTGCTGATTTTGTACGTTTGCCCACTGACAAAGACATGATCAGTCTATAATTTTAATGGTATATTTATTTGAACAGTGAGAGACAGAATAAGAACAAAAAAAAATCCAGAAAAATGCATGTTAAAAATGTTATAAATTGATTTGCATTTTAATGAGGGAAATAAGTATTTGACCCCTCTGCAAAACATGACTTAGTACTTGGTGGCAAAACCCTTGTTGGCAATCACAGAGGTCAGATGTTTCTTGTAGTTGGCCACCAGGTTTGCACACATCTCAGGAGGGATTTTGTCCCACTCCTCTTTGCAGATCTTCTCCAAGTCATTAAGGTTTCGAGGCTGACGTTTGGCAACTCGAACCTTCAGCTCCCTCCACAGATTTTCTATGGGATTAAGGTCTGGAGACTGGCTAGGCCACTCCAGGAACTTAATGTGCTTCTTCTTGAGCCACTCCTTTGTTGCCTTGGCCGTGTGTTTTGGGTCATTGTCATGCTGGAATACCCATCCACGACCCATTTTCAATGCCCTGGCTGAGGGAAGCAGGTTCTCACCCAAGATTTGACGGTACATGGCCCCGTCCATGGTCCCTTTGATGCGGTGAAGTTGTCCTGTCTCCTTAGCAGAAAAACACCCCCAAAGCATAATGTTTCCACCTCCATGTTTGACGGTGGGGATGGTGTTCTTGGGGTCATTGGCAGCATTCCTCCTCCTCCAAACACAGCAAGTTGAGTTGATGCCAAAGAGCTCGATTTTGGTCTCATCTGACCACAACACTTTCACCCAGTTCTCCTCTGAATCATTCAGATGTTCATTGGCAAACTTCAGATGGCCCTGTATATGTGCTTTCTTGAGCAGGGGGACCTTGCGGGCGCTGCAGGATTTCAGTCCTTCACGGCGTAGTGTGTTACCAATTGTTTTCTTGGTGACTATGGTCCCAGCTGCCTTGAGATCATTGACAAGATCCTCCCGTGTAGTTCTGGGCTGATTCCTTATCGTTCTCATGATCATTGCAACTCCATGAGGTGAGATCTTGCATGGAGCCCCAGGCCGAGGGAGATTGACAGTTATTTTGTGTTTCTTCCATTTGCGAATAATCGCACCAACTGTTGTCACCTTCTCACCAAGCTGCTTTGCGATAGTCTTGTAGCCCATTCCAGCCTTGTGTAGGTCTACAATCTTGCCCCTGACATCCTTAGAGAGCTCTTTGGTCTTGGCCATGGTGGAGAGTTTGGAATCTGATTGATTGATTGCTTCTGTGGACAGGTGTCTTTTATACAGGTAACAAGCTGAGATTAGGAGCACTCCCTTTAAGAGTGTGCTCCTAATCTCAGCTCGTTACCTGTCTAAAAGACACCTGGGAGCCAGAAATCTTTCTGATTGAGATGGGGTCAAATACTTATTTCCCTCATTAAAATGCAAATAAATGTATAACATTTTTGACATGCATTTTTCTGGATTTTGTTGTTGTTATTCTGTCTCTCACTGTTCAAATAAACCTACCATTAAAATTATAGACTGATCATTTCTTTGTCAGTGGGCAAACATACAAAATCAGCAGGGGATCAAATACTTTTTTCCCTCACTGTAGATACTTATTTAATTTTAGTCAAAGCCTTTTCATTGTTAAAACAGGCCTATATATGTTTTTATTCTAAAAAAATGTATACTCTCCCAAGAAATTGAATACTAACGTATTTTTGGATATTCTAATAACGTGCCCATCCTTAATATAAAACGTTGTAGGCCTATATTTAGGTGTACACGTCCATGTTATATAGCCTATGCAATATGACTATTAGGCCATAGCAGCGTGTTTATCCGCAAGGCTCAAGAAAGATGTATCTCTTTATTAAACTAATTCTAAAGGGGTCTACGGACAAGGTGCAAACAGGGCCGACGATGCATAGTGCTGTGTTGCAATTAGTTTTTTTCGTCTCCTTGAAAAATGCTCCGTCGTTCGATGCATTTGCTATGCGCAATGTCTTTGTCCAGTTTTGAGGAGTGTCTGTGCGAGCTGGTGAAAATACGAGAACCTTCACAATCCTTCGATGCGGTCGTATTCGGACAACAGCTGGAGGGAGTTATCACAAAATTTGAACACCGATACATGGAGAAAGATTCGGGACCGGTATGTTCACAATCTGAAACTGGTGAAGGAGACTAGGAGTGGGGCTGCTGCTGGTGTGTGTGTCCCACCTAATTGTCTGACAACTGGATTGGCTTTGTGTTCACCCGCAAAACACCAGACTCAACATCAACAGTGAAGAGGCAACTCCGGGATGCTGACCTAGGCAGAGTTGCTGTAGTATCTGAGGAATTATGACTTTGCTAATGTTTTCAAAGTGGAACCTGATAGGAGGTTTATTTAGCCCAGGGAGTAGTTTTGTGGGGACACACCATAGAACAGAGGAAGTCTGTTGTGTGGAGACAGGTGATTGGTCTGTAAGGGAACACCCATATCAGATTACATAGAATATATACCACAGTTGGGACAAAGGACGACAGCAAAATTAGATTTGAGATGGGGCGATTAATCTCCAGGTATCTGTAGGTATCTGTAAATCGACGCTGTAACCCTTTGTTATGAATAAACATTTATGATGAAAATACAGCGTCAGCGGGTTCTCCTTGGTCACACAGCATAATTAGCAACGTTTACTCGACACAACATTACAAAGAAAAAGTCCAGTGTTCTTTTGCCCATCTTAATCTTTTCTTTTTATTGGCCAGTCTGAGATATGGCTTTTTCTTTGCAACTCTGCCTAGAAGGTCAGCATCCCAGAGTCGCATCTTCACTGTTGACGTTGAGACTGGTGTTTTGCGGATATTATTTAATGAAGCTGCCAGTTGAGGACCTGTGAGGCGTCTGTTTCTCAAACTAGACACTAATGTATTTGTCCTCTTGCTCAGTTGTACACCGGGGCCTCCCACTCCTCTTTCTATTCTGGTTATAGCCAGTTTGCGCTGTTCTGTGAAGGGAGTAGTACACAGCGTTGTACGAGATCTTCAGTTTCTTGGCAATTTCTCGCATGGAATAGCCTTAATTTCTCAGAATAAGAATAGACTGACGAGTTTCAGGAGAAAGTTCTTTGTTTCTGGCTATTTTGAGCCTGTAATCGAACCCACAATTGCTGATGCTCCAGATACTCAACTAGTCTCAAGAAGGCCATAATTGCAAAAGGGTTTTCTAATGATCAATTAGCCTTTTAAAATAATCAACTTGGATTAGCAAACACAACGTGCCATTGGAACACAGGACTGATGGTTGCTGATAATGGGCCTCTGTACGCCTATGTAGATATTCCATTAAAAATCAGCCGTTTCCAGCTACAATAGCCATTTACAACATTAACAATGTCTACACTGTATTTCTGATCAATTTGATGTTATTTTAATGGACAAAACGGTAGTGTATGTTTTCCGTCGACAGCTCCCTGAACAAAACCGATAATTCCAACGATCCCCAAAGTCTTTGGCGATTTCTGCCCATTTTGCAGCAATTGCAATTCAAAAAGATACATGTTTGCATCTGCTTCTGTGGCTAAAAAGTAGTGTTGTAAAGCATAACACCATACTAGGCTGACATGTTGCTAGCTAGCTAGTATTTGTAAACAGGCATATCACCGGATCGGAAGTTCAAATGTCGTCACTAGCTGGAGTCAAAAAGAGGGCCTCAGCCCCTCTTGCTTTTAAGCTACTCTGGCTCCCCAAGCCCCCTAGTGGATATGCACTACACAAGGCAGACTTCCTCTCTGGGTGGAACACAACGAAGAGTGCGCTGCCCCCCAAAAAACTACTCCACCCACGTGCATGCACGCACATAGATCAACGGAGTGGAGCTTGTACCGGCCTTTAATCTTCATTTTCAAGCTGTTGGCTGCACTTTCCTTCTCAACACACTAACAAAAATGTAATTCTACATTTCAAAGGAGGGAAAAAAACAGAATGTGGGATTTGAACCCTTGCCACAATATGCAACAATTATGAGGAGATAGACACTCTACACTGTGAGCTATGACCAGTCAAATAGATGTACTCTTCTGTTAAGTACATTTTTAAGTACATTTTCATGAACAACTGGCTGATTAGAATATATTACCGGATATCATCATGGCTAGCTGTGCAGGTCAGCATTGGGCTAAATGTGCCAAAATGACACAGTGCTCAACTCAGGCATGCATGGACCAATGTGGCAGGTCCAGTTATTCAGGAAAGCTTAACATGCGCTCTGCCTCCTCTCCTATCGGCTATTCTTTGCACACCTAGAACCATAACGCTTCAATATAGCCTAAATATTTGTCATTTAACTTTAAAATGTATTACCTTTTATGTGTGCATTAATGTCACAATGTTTTCAACTGATTAGGCTACTTTAAGTCTCCTGTAAGCTACCTGCACACGTTTGTCCACTCCACTCTAATATACAGTAATTCCAGCATCCAAACTGTACACCAGCCATTTGAGGAAGGGAAAGAGACACCTGTTACAAAACACCAAAAAGTTGAATGACATTTGAAGATTGTCAAGCCACGCCTTAGATACTGGTACACGGTAGGGAGGGATGTATTTCCTGTTTGTCAAGATTGACATACTCTATTTAATTGTGGTGTTGAAAACGCAAACCATGATGTTGAAGCGCCCGAAGTCGGTAACTGGTATGCAGTTATGCTTCGCTTATTGGTTGTGTGGTGCATTGGCACAGAAACCTGTTGGTGGATTTTATTTTTGCATTATTTTATATAATTATAAGTATAGCATCAAAATGTTGAAAATCGGATTACCCCCTAGCTGATCATTGTCTGCAGCTGGCTCTGATCGTAGTGTAATAAAACAGGCAGGCAGACTCTCGTCTGTGGTGGTCGGCGAACCTTCTGGCCTGTAGCTAAGGGTTGTTACAGTTATTGTTATTTGTGGTCGTAAACATTATTTAGAGTTAATTCAATGAGGGGGAGGGGGGTGCAACAACAAAAAAATAATGTACAAGAGTAGAGTCATGTGAAAATATGTTTAACAATGGGGAGGTGCATTTTTTTAAGGACACCTCGAACTGACCTTTTATGAGTCCTCAATTACCACATTCAAAGGCCTGCAATACATGTATGCCTCCAATGCAATATGCAGTCTAATACATCCACAGTGGGATTTCAACAGTTTTTGCAAACCGCAAATTCCACTATTGTGGCTAATCGTTATTGTGGCTCGCTTCACATAGGTGAAACGTCTCGGTTTTCGTTGCAAAACGTTTTGGACGAATGACTACACAGTACAAGCCGTTACGCAACGTAACAAACATTTAATCAAACAATGCACCTCAGGTTTATAACCAATATTCTACTTTCCTCCTTACATAAACTGCAGAATGTATAAATAAATCTGCACTTGAACTGCAAAATCACTACACTCAGCAAACTGCAGTAGCCTAACACTTAATTTGGACAAATGCAATTATGCTGCAATGTAAATGCAGCTATTATGAATGATAGCCTATTTGGCTTGCGATTGCTATAATGTAATAAAGCAGTGAGTGCAGCAAAATTACTTTTACTGAACATGCAACATGTGACAGGTTGAGTGTGAAACGTTGTAGCAACATTGAGACGTTGTTTAGCAAACTCACCATAATCATTCTAGATATATCCTTACAATCCTCTTTTCTTGCAGCGCGGACTTTAAAATTCATTTTGAAACCTGTATTTTACGGACGTAGGATACTGTATAAACAACCCACAGCAACGACTCGACTGTTATCGACTTGTAAATCAATGGGAAAGATTTTATCACTGTTTCCTCAGCGACACTAAATAAGTACTTCAGGTTCACGGAATTTCGGACATTTTCTAAATAAAAGTCATCCATGTAATAGTAGAAAGTGTCAATAGCCTGTAATTATTCATTATATGTGAAATAAACATTAACAATTATTCATAACTTTTTGGAATCTGATGAAATGGAGTCACTCCAATTACTGAAAGAAAAACTTAAAAATGAAACATCGGCACAAATAATAGTTTCTCCTGTACAGTGCTATATTTGTACCATATAGTGTCCAGGCACCACATTTTAAGCTGTTTGACCAAAGTAAAAGTTCATCAACACTCTGTATTATTCAGTTACCCATGAAATGACACCATATATTGATTCTGCAGACCCTACTGAGTATTCCCTAGAGTACTTTTACTGCAGCACCTAGAATAGTTTTCGCTCTATAAGCCTATATGTATTCCATATACAGTGATTTGCATTGTGGCCAATGTAACGTGCGGTGTAAAAGGCCAGCAACACTCCGTATTATTTAGAGCCCCATGAAATGACACCATATATAGAGTACTCCCTACCCCACTTTTCCATCGACACAAATAATTGTTTTTTCCTGCACAGTGCTATATTTGTACTAGATAGTGTCCAGGCACCCCATTTTAGGCTCTTTGACCACAGTAAATGTCCAGCAACACTTCCTATGACCTAGCTTTTTGTTCAAATTCATCTGATTTTTGTATTCTAGGAACTCTTGTGAGTAGACTGGACCCTGGTTTTATAGACACACAATCAATCGTTTTTCCTGTACAGTGCAATTTGTTTGTGCAATATAACAAAAATAGAGTAAGACTTAAACATTACATTTCAAAATTGCATCCTTGAACAATAGTAAATAAACAAGAATCATGCCATCAAAATAACGATTTATTTTAAAAAGTATTATTATGTTTGTGACATTAATTTACTTAAGCTCCAACCATTGCTTAGTGTGCTCCACCTTATAATATTATGTATCTTATATAAAGTCATCCTCTTTAGTTTAGATTTTCCCCCATGTAGTTATACATTTTTTGCAAAGCTGCAAAAAATATTTCTTTCGTTTTACTGGGGACCATTATTTTGAAGGAAAAATCCGAAAACCGGAAGTCTTAATGTGGCTTGTATTTAGCTATTGCTGCTGTCATGCCACTAATAAAGATTTCACAATCAGCAACACTAAAATAGTACTCCCGGGTCCCGGAATTTCGGGAAATGTTCGATATAAAAGTCCCCCACGTAATAGTAGAAAAGGTGTCATTAACCTGTATTTATTCATGATGTATGAAAAATAATTGTCTAAACATGAACAATGATTCATATGACTTCATATTTAAGTGACATTTGCATTAAATGTGGGTTTAAAAACATGTTCCAAGGTCAAATAAATGCCACAATGCAAATCACTGGATATGTAATACATATTGGCTTATAGAGAAAAAATGATTATTAGGGTTAGTAAGAGTGGGGTGGGGAGTACTCAGTAGGGTCTGTAGAATCTATATGTGGTGTCATTTCATGGGTCTCTGAATAGCACGGGTGTTGCTGGCCCTTTAACTGTGGTCAAACAGCTAAACATGGGGTGCCTGGACACTATTTGGTACAAATAAAGCACTGTACAGAAAAACGATTAATTGTGCCAATGTAAAAGTGGGGTGGGGAGTATTCAGTAGGGTCTGGAGAATCTATATGTCAAATGCAAGGAAAGGTATTCCTCTCAACATAAAGACATTCCTAAGCCAACTCAGAGGAAACTGTCTTCACTAACCACTGAGGATTTTGATAAAATAACAAATGGAGATTGGTTTAATTGATAAGATAATTGACCTAGCTTTTTGTTCAAACTCATCTGATTTGTATTCTAGGCACTCTAATGAGAAGACCGGACCCTGGTATTATGGATACACAATCGATAGCTTCCCACTGCACTTTAGCAGAGACAGGTAGTACGGTTCTCTCTACAGTCCAATATTTATCCCATGTGCAGTGTATTACAGTGTATTGCATTGGGAGCTATGGAGAAGTGTTGCTGGATATGTACGACACAGGCCCCTTCAAAAACTAATCATATTTGGTGAGAAGAGACCTTACTGAGCATTTCCCACCCCACTTTAGCTGAGACAGGTAGTAAGGTTCTCTCTACAGTGCTATATTTGTACCGTATAGTGTCCAGGCGCCCATAAAACATATTTGACCACAGTAAAAGTCCAGCAACACTTGCTATGACCTTGCTTTTTGTTCAAACCTGTTTTGTATTGTAGGGACTCTACTGAGTAGACTGGACCGCGTTTTATGGACACACAATTGATTGTTTTTCATGTACAGTGCAATTTGTTTGTGCAATACAACACAAATACAGTAAGCCTTTTCTTAAACATTACATTTCAAAATTGCATCCTTTAGCACCAGTAAATAAACAAGAATTGGACCGTTATTTCGGGGTTGGACTATGGGTTGGACTCTTGAAGTAAATTGCACTAGATTATGATCATTTTGATGTCATCATTAATGGAACTATAGCCTACTTCTGGACTATGGTTAAACTTGGTCTGGCCTCAATCATTTTCTTGGTCCTGGCGTCAAGCATTTTGCAACCTAATAGGCTATTGGTATGATCATAGAATTAAATAAATAAAACAGGTGCCAAATTCAGCCCTTTATGCTTACTAGAGGCTGAAACATAACATTTATCCCAAACCCACAGATCAAATATTTACAGCAGTCAAACCTTTTTTTAAATGTGAACATTAACTATTCTGTCACAAAAATCTCCATGCGTCAATGTCACAAGAGCAAGCTGTTCGTCAAGAGAAAGCCCTCAGTGGTATTCGACAAGGATCTTTTTCAAACCTATACTTAAGTCTACACAGACATTCAATGACACATTAACCCCTCCTAAACTCTGTCTCTGTCCCAAATGGCACCATTTTATCTATACAGTGCAAAAGTAGTGCACTAGGGAATAGGGAACCCTCGGTCAATGTTTGTTGGCCCATGTGAGGCCTCAGGCCACTCAGTCTCACCATAACTGGCCTAGTCGCACGTCACTCTGACATATGGTGGTGAGATAATGTGCAATGAGAAGAGAAGCCTACACACAGTAACAAAGTAACTAGAGTAGAAAACTACGTAATTGGCATGGCATGGTGCTTTGGGGTGGACTCTGACCTGGAGCGGGCCAGTTAGGAATGTTGGAGATAAAAACCATTAATTTGCATTTTATTGTAATCATATTGCAGCAACTTTAACAGTGCATTTCTAATAGCAAACTGTAAGGGAACTCAAACAGTATCGGGCAATTCCACAGAGTGACACTGAGACTCACTTTTTCACTTTAAAATGTATGCCAAACAAAACACAATGATTTCAAAGTTTAATAAACTATACAATTCTATGCAAAAGGAATAAATTTAACAATTTCCACTGAAAAATTTACAAAAACTAATTTGGTGGAAGATGCTAACTTTAGTAACGGAATTACGGTAAAATCTCCCTCAGGTTTTTATGCGACCACGTTTTCCAAAAACTCTTAAATATCTGCTCCAAATTAAGATTCAAATATATCTGCAGAAAGAATGGGGTGTCAGCTATGACATGGTACCTTGATTTGTATTTTAATTTTGGGGTTAATGAACTACAGTAAGTGAAGTGGATTTACACCCGATAATGGAATTACGGTAACAGAATTACATCATGGATCCCTGATCTGTACTACACAAAAAAGCTTAATTATGGACATGAATGTCATTCTCCTTATGTTTCACAAGTTTGGACATCACAGCACAGCACAGCACAGCAGAGCACAGTAGAGTACAGTACAGCACAGCTGAGTAGGATTCAGTACAGTGCAGTAGAGTTCAGTACAGCATAGTTCACTTCAGTACAGTAGAGTACAGTATAATATACTGTACTCTACTGTACTATACTCTTCTTTTCTTTACTGTAGTAGTGTATTGTATTTAACTGTACTCTACTGTGCTCTACTCACTGTAGCCTTACAGACAAGCTACATTTATTGTATACTCGCTTCGAGGCAAGCAACACAACCATGCATGAGAGCACCAGCTGTTCCGTGTGACCCGTAGCCGATGTAAGACATTAAAACAGGTTAATATTCACAAGGCCGGATTACCAGGATGCGTACTCAGAGCATGTGCTGACCAGCTGGCAAGTGTTTTCACTGACATTTTCAACCTTTTCTTCACCCAGTCTGTAATACCTACAGGTTAAAGCAGACCAGCATAGTCCCTGTGCCCAAGAACGCCAAGGTAAGCTGTCTAAATTACTATCGCCCCTTAGCACTCACATCGTTTAACTAAGCTCATGAGGCAGTGAACAGTGCCGGAGAAGATGGCTGCCGTTTTACAGCCCTCTAACCAATTGTACTATTATGTGTGTTTTTCCGCGTTATTTGTAATTTATTTTGTACATAATGTTTCTGCCATCGTCTCTTATAACCAAAAAGAGCTTCTGGATATCAGGACAGCGATTACTCACCTCGTATTGGACGAAGATTTTTTCTTCAACGAGGCGGCCGCGAAGGATATCATACAGACACCCGACAAGGCCCAAATCCCCGTCATTCGCGTGAGGAAGAGACGGAGATATCGGGGACGGAGATCGGGGTGCCTTGTAAGGATCCGACGGCGAGCGAGTAAACTGCCTCTTCCATCAATCCTATTAGCCAACGTTCAATCTTTTGAGAATAAAGTGGACGACTTAAGATTACGGTTATCCTACCAACGGGACATTAAAAACTGTAATATATTATGTTTCACCGAGTCGTGGCTGAACGACGACAATGATAACATTCAGCTAGCAGGCTATACGCTACATCGGCAGGACAGAACGGCTGACTCCGGTAAGACAAGGGGTGGCGGTCTGTGTATATTTGTAAACAACAGCTGGTGCACAAAATCAAATACTAAGGAAGTCTCGAGGTTTTGCTCGCCTGAGGTAGAGTATCTTATGATAAGCTGTAGACCACACTATTTACCAAGAGAGTTTTCATCTATATTTTTCATAGCTGTCTATTTACCACCACAAACCAATGCTGGCATTAAGATTGCACTGAATGAGTTGTACAAGGCCATTAATCAACAGGAAAACGCTCATCCAGATGCAGCGCTCTTAGTGGCTGGGGACTTTAATGCAGGGAAACTTAAATCCGTTCTACCTAATTTCTACCAGCATGTTAAATGTGCAACCAGAGGGAAAAAAACTCTAGACCACCTTTACTCCACACACAGAGACGCATACAAAGCTCTCCCTCGCCCTCCATTTGGCAAATCTGACCATAACTCTATCCTCCTGATTCCTGCTTATAAGCAAAAACTAAAGCAGGAAGCACCAGTGACTCGGTTAATAAAAAAGTGGTCAGATGACGCAGATGCTAAGCTACAGGACTGTTTTGCTAGCACAGACTGGAACATGTTCCCGGGATTCTTCAGACAGCATTGAGGAGTACACCACATCAGTCACTGGCTTCATCAATAAGTGCATCGATGATGTCGTCCACACAGTGACCGTACGTACATACCCCAACCAGAAGCCATGGATTACAGGAAACATCCGCACTGAGCTAAAGGGTAGAGCTGGCGCTTTCAAGGAACGGGACTCTAACCCGGACGCTTATAAGAAATCCCGCTATGACCTCCGACGAACCATCAAACAGGCAAAGAGTCAATACAGGTCTAAGATTGAATCGTACTACACTGGCTCTGACGCTCGTCGGATGTGGCAGGGCTTGAAAACTATTACAGACTACAAAGGGAAGCACAGCCGCGAGCTGCCCAGTGACACAAGCCTACCAGACGAGCTAAACCACTTCTATGCTCGCTTCGAGGCAAGCAACACTGAAGCATGCATGAGAGCACCAGCTGTTCCGGATGACTATGTGATCACGCTCTCCGTAGCCGATGTGAGTAAGACTTTTAAGCAGGTCAACATTCACAAGGCCGCAGGGCCAGACGGATTACCAGGACGTGTACTCCGAGCATGTGCTGACCAACTGGCAAGTGTCTTCACTGACATTTTCAACATGTCCCTGACTGAGTCTGTAATACCAACATGTTTCAAGCAGACCACCATAGTCCCCGTGCCCAAGGACTCTAAGATAACCTGCCTAAATGACTACCGACCCGTAGCACTGACGTCTGTAGCCATGAAGTGCTTTGAAAGGCTGGTCATGGCTCACATCAACAGCATTATCCCAGAAACCCTAGACCCACTCCAATTTGCATACCGCCCCAACAGATCCACAGATGATGCAATCTCTATTGCACTCCACACTGCCCTTTCACACCTGGACAAGAGGAACACCTACGTGAGAATGCTATTCATTGACTACAGCTCAGCATTCAACACCATAGTGCCCTCAAAGCTCATCACTAAGCTAAGGATCCTGGGACTAAACACCTCCCTCTGCAACTGGATCCTGGACTTCCTGACGGGCCGCCCCCAGGTGGTAAGGGTAGGTAACAACACATCTGCCACACTGATCCTCAACACGGGGCCCCTCAGGGGTGCGTGCTCAGTCCCCTCCTGTACTCTCTGTTCACCCATGACTGCATGGCCAGGCACGACTCCAACACCATCATTAAGTTTGCCGACGACACAACAGTGGTAGGCCTGATCACCGACAACGATGAGACAGCCTATAGGGAGGAGGTCAGAGATCTGGCCGTGTGGTGCCAGGACAAAAACCTCTCCCTCAACGTGACCAAGACAAAGGAGATGATTGTGGACTACAGGAAAAAAAAGAGGACTGAGCACGCCCCCATTCTCATCGACAGGGCTGTAGTGGAACAGGTTGAGAGCTTCAAGTTCCTTGGTGTCCACATCACCAACGAACTATCATGGTCCAAACACACCAAGACAGTCGTGAAGAGGGCACGACAAAGCCTATTCCCCCTCAGGAGACTAAAAAGATTTGGCATGGGTCCTCAGATCCTCAAAAAAATTCTACAGCTGCACCATCGAGAGCATCCTGACTGGTTGCATCACCGCCTGGTATGGCAACTGCTTGGCCTCCGACCGCAAGGCACTACAGAGGGTAGTGCGTACGGCCCAGTACATCACTGGGGCAAAGCTTCCTGCCATCCAGGACCTCTATACCAGGCGGTGTCAGAGGAAGGCCCTCAAAATTGTCAAAGACTCCAGCCACCCTAGTCATAGACTGTTCTCTCTGCTACCGCACGGCAAGCGGTACCGGAGTGCCAAGTCTAGGTCCAAAAGACTTCTCAACAGCTTCTACCCCCAAGCCATAAGACTCCTGAACAGCTAATCATGGCTACCCGGACTATTTGCACTGCCCCCCCACCCCATCCTTTTTACGCTGCTGCTACTCTGTTAATTATTTATGCATAGTCACTTTAACTCTACCCACATGTACATATTACCTCAACTACCTCAACTAGCCGGTGCCCCCGCACATTGACTCTGCAACGGTACCCCCCTGTATATATAGCCTCCCTACTGTCACTTTATTTTACTTCTGCTCTTTTTTTTCTCAACACTTTTTTTGTTGTTGTTGTATTATTTTTACTTTTTTGTTTAAAATAAATGCACTGTTGGTTAAGGGCTGTAAGTAAGCATTTCACTGTAATGTCTGCACCTGTTGTATTCGGCGCATGTGACCAATACAATTTGATTTGATTTGATTTGTAGCCATGGAATGCTTTGAAAGGTTGGTCATGGCTCACATTTGGTATTTGGTATTTTATTAGGATCCCCATTAGCTGTTGCAAAAGCAGCAGCTACTCTTCCTGGGGTCCACACAAAACATGAAACATGACATAATACAGAACATTAATAGACAAGAACAGCTCAAGGACAGAACTATTTTTTATTTATTTAAGGTACACGTAGCCTACATATCAATACATACACACAAACTATCTAGGTCAAATAGGGGAGAGGCATTGTGCCGTGAGGTGTTGCTTTATCTGTTTTTTGAAACCAGGTTTGCTGTTTATTTGAGCAATATGAGATGGAACGGAGTTCCATGCAATAATGGCTCTAAATAATACTGTACGCTTTCTTGAATTTGTTCTGGATTTGGGGACTGTGAAAAGACCCCTGGTGGCATGTCTGGTGGGGTAAGTGTGTGTGTGTGTCAGAGCTGTGTGTAAGTTGACTATAAAAATAAGAAGTGATGCAGTGAGTCTCTCCTCAACTCTTAGCTAAGAGAGACTGACATTCATAGTATTTATATCAGCCCTGATTATAATGAAGAGCAAGATGTGCTGCTTTGTTTTGGGCCAGCTGCAGCTTAACTTGTCTTTTCTTGCAGCACTGGACCACATGACTGGACAATAATCAAGATTAGACAAAACTGGAGCCTGCAGAACTTGCTTTTTGGAGTGTGGTGTCAAAAAAGCAGAGCATCTCTTTATTACGGACAGACCTCTCCCCATCTTTACAACCATTGAATCTACAGTGGGGAAAACAAGTATTTAGTCAGCCACCAATTGTGCAAGTTCTCCCACTTAAAAAGATGAGAGAGGCCTGTAATTTTCATCATAGGTACATGTCAACTATGACAGACAAAATGAGGAAAACAATTCCAGAAAATCACATTGTAGGATTTTTAATGAATTTATTTGCAAATTATGGTGGAAAATAAGTATTTGGTCACCTACAAACAGGCAAGATTTCTGGCTCTCACAGACCTGTAACTTCTTCTTTAAGAGGCTCCTCTGTCCTCCACTCGTTACCTGTATTAATGGCACCTGTTTGAACTTGTTATCAGTATAAAAGACACCTGTCCACAACCTCAAACAGTCACACTCCAAACTCCACTATGGCCAAGACCAAAGAGCTGTCAAAGGACACCAGAAACAAAATTGTAGACCTGCACCAGGCTGGGAAGACTGAATCTGCAATAGGTAAGCAGCTTGGTTTGAAGAAATCAACTGTGGGAGCAATTATTAGGAAATGGAAGACATACAAGACCACTGATAATCTCCCTCGATCTGGGGCTCCACGCAAGATCTCACCCCGTGGGGTCAAAATGATCACAAGAACGGTGAGCAAAAATCCCAGAACCACACGGGGGGACCTAGTGAATGACCTGCAGAGAGCTGGGACAAAAGTAACAAAGCCTACCATCAGTAACACACTACGCCGCCAGGGACTCAAATCCTGCAGTGCCAGACGTGTCCCCCTGCTTAAGCCAGTACATGTCCAGGCCCGTCTGAAGTTTGCTAGAGTGCATTTGGATGATCCAGAAGAGTATTGGGAGAATGTCATATGGTCAGATGAAACCAAAATAGAACTTTTTGGTAAAAACTCAACTCGTCGTGTTTGGAGGACAAAGAATGCTGAGTTGCATCCAAAGAACACCATACCTACTGTGAAGCATGGGGGTGGAAACATCATGCTTTGGGGCTGTTTCTCTGCAAAGGGACCAGGATGACTGATCCGTGTAAAGGAAAGAATGAATGGGGCCATGTATCGTGAGATTTTGAGTGAAAACCTCCGTCCATCAGCAAGGGCATTGAAGATGAAACATGGCTGGGTCTTTCAGCATGACAATAATCCCAAACACACCGCCCGGGCAACGAAGGAGTGGCTTCGTAAGAAGCATTTCAAGGTCTCCAGATCTCAACCCCATAGGAAATCTTTGGAGGGAGTTGAAAGTCTGTGTTGCCCAGCGACAGCCCCAAAACATCACTGCTCTAGAGGAGATCTGCATGGAGGAATGGGCCAAAATACCAGCAACAGTGTGTGAAAACCTTGTGAAGACTTACAGAAAACGTTTGACCTGTGTCATTGCCAACAAAGGGTATATAACAAAGTATTGAGAAACTTTTGTTATTGACCAAATACTTATTTTCCACCATAATTTGCAAATAAATTCATAAAAAATCCTACAATGTGATTTTCTGGGGAAGAAAATCTCATTTTGTCTGTCATAGTTGACGTGTACCTATGATGAAAATTACAGGCCTCTCTCATCTTTTTAAGTGGGAGAACTTGCACAATTGGTGGCTGACTAAATACTTTTTTTCCCCACTGTATATGTTTTGACCATGATAGTTTACAATCTAAGGTAACACCAAGTAATTTAGTCTCCTCAACTTGTTCAACAGCCACACAATTCATTACCAGATTCAGCTGAGGTCTAGAATTTAGGGAATTATTTGTACCAAATACAATGCTCTTAGTTTTAGAGATGTTCAGGACCAGTTTATTAGTGGCCACCCATTCCAAAACAGACTGCAACTCTTTGCTAAGGGTTTCGTGACTTCATTAGCTGTGGTTGCTGATGCGTATATGGTTGAATCATCAGCATACATGGACATACATGCTTTGTTTAATACCAGTGGCAGGTCATTGGTAAAAATTGAAAAGAGTAGAGGGCCTAAAGAGCTGCCCTGTGGTACACCACACTTTACATGTTTGACATTAGAGAAGCTTCCATTAAAGAAAACTCTTTGAGTTCTATTAGATAAATAGCTCTGAATCCATAATATGACACAGGTTGAAAAGCCACAACACATATGTTTTTTCAACAACAGGTTATGTTCAATAATATCAAAGGCTGCGCTTAAATCTAACAGTACAGTTCCCACAATCTTCTTATTATCAATTGCTTTCAACCAATCATCAGTCATTTGTATCAGTGCAGTACATGTTGAGTGCCCTTCCCTGTAAGCATGTTGAAAGTCTGTTGTTACGTTGTTTACAGAGAAATACCATTGTATTGTACAATTTTTTCCAACAGTTTGCTAAGAGCTGGCAGCAAGCTTAAAGGTATACTGTTAGAACCAGTAAAGGCCGCTTAACCATTCTTGGGTAGCGGAATTACTTTGGCTTCCCTCCAGGCCTGAGGACAAAGACTTTCCTCTAGGCTCAGATTAAAGATATGACAGATAGGAGTGGCTATAGAGTCAGCTACCATCCTCAGTAGCTTTCCATCTAAGTTGTCAATGCCAGGGGGTTTGTCATTATTGATCAATAACAATAATTTTCACACCTCTCCCACATTAAACTTTACAAAATTCAAAATTGCAATGCTTTTCTTTCATTATTTGTTTTTTTATGCATGAATACGATGGCTCACTGTTCATTGTTGGCATTTCCTGCCTAAGTTTGCCTACTTTGCCAATGAAGTAATCATTAAAATATTTGGCAACATCAAATGGTTTTGTAATGAATAAGCCATCTCATTCGATGAAAGATGGAGTTGAATTTGTCTTTCTACCCATAATTTCATTTAAAGTACTCCAAAGATTTTTTCCATCATTCTTTATATCATTGATCTTGGCTTCATAATACAGTTTCTTCTTCTTTTTGTTGAGTTTAGTCACATAATTTCTCAATTTGCAGTAAGTCAACCAGTCAGATGTGCAACCAGACTTATTAGCCACTCCTTTTACCCCATCTCTTTCAAACATATAGTTGTTCAATTCCTCATCAATCCATGGAGCCTTAACAGTTCTAACAGTCAGTTTCCTAACAGGTGCATGTTTATCAATAATTGGAAGAAGCAATTTCATAAATTCATCAAGTGCAGCATCTGGATGCTCCTTATTAATCACATCAGACCAACAAATATGTTTTACATCATCCACATATGAGTCACAGCAAAATCTTTTGTATGATCTCTTATACACTATTTTAGGCCCAGCTGTTGGAACTTTGGCTTTCCTGGATATAGCCACTATATTGTGATCACTGTATCCAATTGGTACGGATACAGCTTTAGAACAAAGTTCTATAGTATTAGTAAAAATGTGATCGATACATGTGGATGAACTTGTTCCTGTAGTGTTTGTAAACACCCTGGTAGGTTGATTAATAACCTGAACCAGATTACAGGCACTGGTTACAGTAAGAAGCTTCCTCTTGAGCGGACAGCTTGATGAAAACCAGTCAATATTCAGGTACCCAAGAAAGTAGACCTTTCTGTTTACATCACATACACTATCAAGCATTTCACACATATTATTTAAATACTGACTGTTTGCACTTGGTGGCCTATAGCAACACCCCAAAAGAAAAGGCTTTAGATGTGGCAAGTGAACCTGCAACCACAACACTTCAATAACAATTGACATAAGATTTTCTCTAAGCATTACAGGGATATGGCTCTGAATATATACAGCAACACCACTCCCATAAGCATTTCTGTCTCTTCTATAGATGTTATGTTCTTGTATTGCTACTGCTGTATCATCAAATTAATTATCTAAGTGAGTCTCAGAAATGGCTAATATATGAATGGTATCTGATGTTAGCAAGTTATTGATTTCATGAACCTTATTTCTAAGGCTACATATATTAATATGGGCTATTTTCAGCCCTTTCCTGGGTAGCTTATCAGCGATAGACATAATACTGGAAAGAGCAAACAAAGCAAGATTAAAAAATATATACATTCAGCAGTCCATTAATCAATTGGTGTGTGTGTGTGTGTGTGTGTGTGCTGCAGGGTTGATGCTACAAACCCATAAGCTTGGCTCTCTCATCCCTCCAGGCTTCTGGGAAGGAGGGTGGACAATGAGCCTGTCATAGCGGATGTAAGCAATCTTCCTGTGGTCCATCTTCAATTTCTCTGAGATAATTTCCCTCACTTTGTCCTCAGACTCCGTCCAGGTTTCATGTGGAGATTCTGCAATTCTGTCCACAACCATGTTGTTACACCTTGATTGTCCCTCGAGATTTATCCGTCATTATTATCATGGATTCACAGACAGAACTGATGTCCTCTCTCAATGACTTACAGATTGCTGTAATCTTGCCGTTCTCCTGTTTCAACTCATCAAGCTGATCCTGGGAGAACTGCAAACTGCTCTTTAGGTCCTGTACCTCTCTGGTCAGGTTGTCCATTCTTTTTTTAGTCAAATTCACCAGTATTTGGACAAAGCACTTGAAGCTATTTTCTTGTTGTTGTAACAACTGCTTGTAGAACTCTTTTTGTTCGTTTAAAAGATCCTTCCCGTGTGATAGAGAGACACCACTGTCCTCGACAATGGTACTCCCGCTGGCTTTGGTCTTTGTCATGGTAGCAACGTAGGTTACGCTGTTACTCCTCGTAGTTCCAGACAGGGCAGGTCACAGGGAAGATTGAAAACAACAAACAGCAGGGATCTAGACAGCCACAAACCCGGGACAATCCGCGGTCCCAGTCACAATGGCTACAGCGTCGTGGGCTACGTTCAAGCCCTCAAGAAAAGCCTGCTAGCTTGATATGCTGCTAGCTAGCAGCTAGGCTAGCTACAACGCCAAATTGCTCCTCAGACCCGCCCTTGGTCGGCAGAATCACTGGACAGAGAGTAGCAATCCCAGCAACTGATGCCAACTGTGTCGTGGGAACAAACTAAAAAGTTAGCTAGCTACAAAGAACTTCCCAATACACTTTCAAAACAACAAACCTTTCAAAACAACAAATCCGAGCTCCTCCTCGTTCCGCATTCAACACCATCATCCCAGAGGCCCTGGACCCACTCCAATTCGCATACCGCCCCAAAAGATTCACAGATGACGCAATCTTTATTGCACTCTACAATGCCCTCTCCCACCTGGATAAGAGGAACCTATGTGAGAATGTTGTTCATTGACTGTAGCTCAGTGTTCAACACCATAGTGACCTCCAAGCTCATCACTAAGCTCAGGACCCTGGGAATGAACACCTCTCTCTGTAACTGGATCCTGGACTTCCTGACGAGCCGCTGCCAGGTGGTGAGGGTAGGCAACAACACATCCGCCACGCTGACCCTCAACACGGGGCCCCTCAGGCGTGCGTGCTTAGTCCCCTCCTGTACTGTACAAATAAAAGCAGACGTTAAATATCCCTTTGAGCATGGTGAAGTTATTAATTACACTTTGGATGGTGTATCAATACACCCAGTCACTAAAAAGATACAGGTGTCCTTCCTAACTCAGTTGCCGGAGTGGAAGAAAACCGCTCAGGGATTTCACCATGAGCCAATTGTGACTTTAAAATAGTTACAGAGTTTAATGGCTGTGATAGGAGAAAACTGAGGATGGATCAACAACATTGTAGTTACTCCACAATACTAACCTAATTGACAGAGTGAAAAGAAGGTAGCCTGTCCAGAATATGCATCCTGTTGCACTAAAGGCACTAAAGTAATACTGCAAAAAATGTGGCAAAGCAATTAACTTTTTGTCCTGAATAAAAAGTGTTATATTTGGGGCAAATCCAATACAACACATTACTGAGTACCAGTTTGGATGGATTGATTGATTTTATTTGTCACTTTAAAAAAGACATACTGTATTTAAACAAAGATTTTTTGAAGTGTCCGGGATTGCACAATAAAGTTGGGGACTTATTTCCATTGTAGTCCCAATTTTCTATATAAATACATATACAATTATATACAGTACCAGTCAAAAGTTTGGACACATCTACTAATTCAAGGGCTTTTCTTTATTTTTACTATTTTCTACATTGTAGATTAATAGTGAAGACATCAAAACTATTAAATAACACATGGAATCATGTAGTAACCAGAAAAGTGTTAAACAAATCAAAATATATTTTCTATTTGAGATTCTTCAAAGTAGCCACCCTTTGCCTTGATGACAGCTTTGCACACTCTTGGCATTTTCTAAACCAGCTTCATGAGGAATGCTTTTCCAACAGTCTTGAAGGAGTTCCCACATATGCTTGTTGGCTGCTTTTCCTTCACTCTGCGGTCCATCTCAACCCAAACCATCTCAATTGGGTTGAGGTCGGGTGATTGTGGAGGCCAGGTCATCTGATGCAGCACTCCATCACTCTCCTTCTTTGTATAATAGCCCTTACACAGCCTGGAGGTGTGTGTTGGGTCATTGTCCTGTTGAAAAACAAATGATAGTCCCACTAAGCGCAAACCAGATGGGATAGCGTATCGCTGCAGAATGCTGTGGTAGCCATGCTGGTTAAGTGTGCCTTGAATTCAGTGTCACCAGCAGCATAGCAACCCCACACCATCACACATCCTCCTCCATGCTTCACGGTGGGAACCACACATGCGGAGATCATCCTCCTCTGCGTCTCACAAAGACACCGCGGTTGGAACCAAAAATCTCAAATTTGGACTCATCAGACAAAAGGACAGATTTCCAACGGTCTAATGTCCATTTCTCGTGTTTCTTGACCCAAGCAAGTCTCTTCTTCTTATTGGTGTCCTTTAGTATTGGATTCTTTTCAGCAATTCGACCATGAAGTCCTGATTCAAGCAGTCTCCTCTGAACAGTTGATGTTGAGATGTGTCTGTTACTTGAACTCTGTGAAGCATATAGTTTCATCATAGCGCTTTATGGTTTTTGCGACTGCACTTGAAGAAACTTTCAAAGTTCTTGAAATGTTCGTATTGACTGACATTCATGTCTTAAAGTAATGATGGACATTGTTTCTCTTTGCTTATTTGAGCTGTTCTTGCCATAATATGGACTTTGTCTTTTACCAAATAGGACTATCTTCTGTATACCCCCCCTACCTTCTCACAACACAACTGATTGGTTCAGTTGAAGGAGATAAATTCCACAAATTAAATTTTAACTAGGCACACCTGTTAATTGAAATGCATTCCAGGTGACTACCTCATGAAGCTGGTTGAGAGAATGCCAAGAGTGTGCAAAGCTGTCATAAAGGCAAAGATTGGCTACTCTGAAGAATCTCAAATATAAAATATACACTTTTTTGGTTACTACATGATTCAATATGTGTTATTTCATAGTTTTGATGTCTTCACTATTATTCTACAATGTAGAAAATAGTAAAAAATAAAGAAAAACCCTAGAATGAGTACGTGTGTCCAAACTTTTGACTGGTACTGTAGATACAGACACATTACAGAGATAGTGTAACGTAGATGCAGGGAGTCAGGAAGCAGGTGCAGTTTTTGAGATTAATAATAACGAACATGGCGCAATACAAAACAAGAGACGCGTTCGACATAGAAACATAAACAATACTACCTGATGACTGATAACAAAAGAGTGCTATATAAAGGGTAAGTAATCAAGGGAGTAATGAAGTCCAGGTGTGACTGATGATGAGACGCAGGTGTGCGTAATGATGGATGCCAGGTGTGCGTAAAGATGGGTTGCCAGGACCTGTGGTCAGTAGACCAGTAACGTCGAGAGCCAGAGTGGGGGAACAGGAGTGGATGTGACAGATAGAGACAAAAAAATGATGGGTATGAGGGGGTTGTTTAAGTACAATTCTTACAAGCTTGTTTGGCTGGTATCTTATTCTTGAGATGTTTTGGGCTGCTGGTGAACCATGATGTGCAGGCATAATCAAAATGACACTGGACTAGAGAACTTACCAGAGTCTTTAGGGTGTCTATAGCTAGGTTTCCATCCAATTGGTGACAGATTTTCATATGAATATTCTAAAATCTTCCTAAAAACAATATGCCATTTCAACATTTTGCGCCGGACAACATGACAGGGAAGATTTTAATTTACCGGACATTTGAGGAATTTAACGGACATCCATATGCATTCAGATCCAACCTGGTGCAGCCAGCGCCATCAATAAACGAGGGATGTTGGCTACTTTCCTAAAACAATAATTGTGACGGTTCAGCTGTCAAAGGTTTGAGCACCAAATATACCTGGGCATTGCATGCATAGGCTTATAGGCTTAGGTATCCACTGTATGATGTTAATATTTTAATAAATACACTACATTATCAAAAGTATGTGGACACCTGCTCATCTAACATCTCATTCCAAAATCATGGGCATTAATATGGAGTTGGTCCCTGCTTTGCTGTCATAACAGCCTCCACTCTTCTGGGAAGGCTTTCCACTAGATGTTGGAACATTGCTGCGGGGACTTGCTTCTATTCAGCCACAAGACCATTAGTGAGGTCGGGCACTGATGTTGGGCGATTAGGCCTGGCTCGCAATCGGCGTTCCAATTCATCCCAAAGGTGCTCAATGTGGTTGAGGTCAGGGCTCTGTGCAGGCCAGTCAAGTTCTTCCACACCGATCTCGACAAACCATTTCTGTATTGACCTTGCTTTGTGCACGGGGGCATTGTCATGCTGAAACAGGAAAGGGCCTTCCCCAAACTGTTGACACAAAGTTCAAATAAAATCCAATCAAATGTTATTGGTCACATACGTGTTTAACAGATGTAGCGAAATGCTTGTGTTTCTAGCTCCGACAGTGCAGTATATCTAACAAGTAACATCTAACAATTTCACAACATATACCCAATACACACAAATCTAAGTAAAGCAACGGAATTAAGAATATATCAATCAATATATGGACGAGCAATGTCAGAACGGCACAGACTAAGATACAGTAGAATATTATAGAATACGGTATATAAACTCAGCAAAAAAAGAAATGTCCTTTCACTGTCAACTGCGTTTATTTTCAGCAAACTTAACATGTGTAAATATTTGTATGAACGTAACAAGATTCAACAACTGAGACATAAACTAAAAAAGTTCCACAGATATGTGACTAACAGAAATTGAATAATGTGTCCCTGAACAAAGGGGGGGTCAAAATCAAAAGTAACAGTCAGTATCTGGTGTGGCCACCAGCTGCATTAAGTATTGCAGTGCATCTCCTCCTCATGGACTGCACCAGATTTGCCAGTTCTTGCTGTGAGATGTTACCCCACTCTTCCACCAAGGCACCTGCAAGTTCCCGAACATTTCTGGGGGGAATGGCCATAGCCCTCACCCTCCGATCCAACAGGTCCCAGACGTGCTCAATGGGATTGAGATCCAGGCTCTTCACTGGCCATGGCAGAACACTGACATTCCTGTCTTGCAGGAAATCACGCACAGAACAAGCAGTATGGCTGGTGGCATTGTCATGCTGGAGGGTCATGTCAGGATGAGCCTGCAGGAAGGGTACCACATGAGGGAGGAGGATGTCTTCCCTGTAATGCACAGCGTTGAGATTGCCTGCGATGACAACAAGCTCAGTCCGATGATGCTGTGACACACCGCCCCAGACCATGACGGACCCTCCACCTCCAAATCGATCCCGCTCCAGAGTACAGGCCTCGGTGTAACACTCATTCCTTCAATGATAAACGCGAATCCGACCATCACCGCTGGTGAGACAAAACCGCGACTTGTCAGTGAAGAGCACTTTTTGCCAGTCCTGTCTGGTCCAGCGACGGTGCTGATGGAGGGATTGTGCGTTCCTAGGATGCATATGCCGGATCAAAATGACCCTGCCTAATGCTTTTATTTGCTGTATTGATCCCGCCCCAAAAATGCATCATCTAATATTCCAGGAATTCCTTAAATAATGTCTCTTTAATGTTCTAACATCCCAGTTTTGTTTTTAATTTCTGATTTTTTAATTAAAAATAGTTTTTGCATCACTACGCCAAGTTTTCATATTTGGGTCAAATATGACCCATTTGTATTTCCTATAGAATTCACTGCTGTGCACTCGTCAAACTGACCTTTCTTTTTGCTACAACAATAAAATCAATGTCATTAATAAAGTATTTATTAAATATCTTGTTTTTAATGTTCATTAATCACTGTTTTCATTTCTCCTTTTTAACTCATTGAGTAAAAGGAGATTCATAAGGAGGCTCATAAGAATGTTGCCAGATATACAACCAAAATGGTTTTACAGATGCTGGATGAGGAAGCCATTGGTGCCTCTGACTCAGAATCTGAGGTATCCAATTCAGATGACACAGACTATGTGCCTGTGGGTCAAGTTGGAGTTGTGGATGCACCTGTTAGTCCAGCTGTCCTAGATGATTCTACAGATGGGGATTACTCCTCCTCTGAGGAGAGTGAAAACCAGTCAATTAGACTGAGTAAAAAGGGGTCTTACTGTAGTGAACATCCCCCCACCACTAAAGGCAGGACCAGAAGCCATAACATACTGAGGAGCTGCCCAGGGCCTGTCACTAAAAGATGCCTGGGAGCTGTTCATTAGTGACAACATCATTGAGGAGGTCCTAAAGTGTACAAATTTAGAAGGACGGAGAACAGTGACAGCAAAAGGGAAAGAGTGGAGTGAGGTCAACAAAGAGGAACTAAAGGCCTTTATTGGTTTAACCCTCCTCGCCAGCTATTTTTGGATCCACTGCAGAATCCAATGTATAAGGCCACCATGTCGGTCGGAAGATATGAGGAAATCCGTTGCTACCTGAGGCTTGATGACAAGAGGACCATAGTGTTCAGAGAGGCAACAGACCACCTGACAGCCTTCCGGTATGTGTGGGACCTTTTCCTAGCAAACTGTAGAGGAAGGTTAATCCCCAGCAACTGCGTCACAGTGGATGAGCAGCTTTCCTCCGGATATGACGCTTGGCATGTTCAATCTTGGTTTCATCAGACTAGAGAATCTTGTTTCTCATGGTCTGAGAGTCCTTTAGGTGCCTTTTGGCAAACTCCAAGCGGGCTGTCATGTGCCTTTTACTGAGGAGTGGCTTCCGTCTGGCCACTCTACCATAAAGGCCTGATTGTTGGAGTGCTGCAGAGATGGTTGTCCTTCTGGAAGGTTCTCCCATCTCCACAGAAGAACTGAGGCAATGGACAGATATGGGGTGATGAAAGAGAGACATGCCACCACCACTCAGAGCAGCCAGGGCCAGAAGAGGAAGAGGTGCCAGCTCTGCCCAAGCCCAAAGGATAGAAAAGTCAGCTGCTGATGTTGTCAGTGCAACACACCCGTCTGCAAAGAGCACAGTCACATGCTTGTGGTTTGTAACAAATGCATGGACTAAGACCGCATAAGTAAGCATGACACACGCACACTTTGTTCCTTTTAGTGTTTATGTTTTCTAAATTCACAATTGTTAGTGTTGTCTTTTATATTGATGATGAACTTTGGATTTTCAAATAAATGTTTTGAAATATTATAAAACATGCTTAAGGTGGTTTTATTTTCTTCACACTAAAAGGTTGAATGTGAAACTGATTGTAAGATTGATTGTAAGTAAATATGTTAATATTTTCAATAGCCGGTATGAATTTTCATAATGCGTTATCATTGAAATGTGTATCAAACTGTTGAAGAGCGACTAAAAACATTTCCAAAAATTAAATAATTATTGAAAGGTCAATAATCACTCAAAATAATTATGTTCCACAAAATTGATAATATTTTAGACCCATATAAATAAAACACAGATATTACAATATCGGGTCATTTTGATTAAAGGGTTAAAGTGGCCAGTGATTTCTAATCTAAGTGTATATAGGCAGCAGCCTCTAATGTGCTAGTGAAGGCTATTTAACAGTCTGATGGCCTTGAGATAGAAGCTGTTTTTCAGTCTCTCGGTCCCAGCTTTAATGCACCTGTACTGACATCGCCTTCTGGATGATAGCAGGGTGAACAGGCAGTGGCTCTGGTGGTTGTTGTCCTTGATTATCTTTTTGGCCTTCCTGTGACATCGGGTGCTGTAGGTGTCCTGGAGGGCTGGTAGTTTGCACCCGGTGATGCGCTGGGCAGACCGCACCACCCTCTGGAGAGCCCTGCGGTTGCGGATGGTGCATTTGCCGTACCAGGCGGTGATACAGCCCGACAGGATGCTCTCAATTGTGCATCTGTAAAAGTTTGCGGGTTTTAGGTGGCAAGCCAAATTTCTTCAGCCTCCTGAGGTTGAAGAGGCGCTGTTGCGATTTCTTCACCACACTGTCTGTGTAGGTGGACCATTTCAGTTTGTCAGTGATGTGTACGCCGAGGAACTTGAAGCTTTCCACCTTCTCCACTACGGTCCCGCCGATGTGGATAGGGGGGTGCTCCCTCTGCTGTTTCCTGAAGTCCACGATCATCTCCTTTGTTTTGTTGACATTGAGGGAGAGGTTATTTTCCTGGCACCACACTCCCAGAGCCCTCACCTCCTCCCTGTTGGCTGTCTCGTCATTGTTGGTAATCAAGCCTACTACTGTTGTGTCGTCTGCAAACTTGATGATTGAGTTGGAGGCGTGCTTGGCCACGCAGTCATGGGTGAACAGGGAGTACAGGAGGGGGGCTGAGCACGCACCCTTGTGGGGCCCCAGTGTTGAGGATCAGCTTCTTTCCTACCTTCAGGGCGGGGTTCAGACCCAGGGCCTCAAGCTTAATGATGAGCTTGGAGGGTACTATGGTGTTGAATGCTGAGCTATAGTCAATGAACAGCATTCTTACATAGGTATTCCTCTTGTTCAGATGGGATAGGGCAGTGTGCAGTGTGATGGAGATTGCATCGTCTGTGGATCTATTGGGGCGGTAAGCAAATTGAAGTGGGTCTAGGGTGGCAGGTAAGGTAGACGTGATATGATCCTTGACTAGTCTCTCAAAGCACTTCATGATGACAGAAGTGAGTGCTACGGGGCGATAGTAATTTAGTTCAGTTACCTTTGCTTTCTTGGGTACAGGGACAATGGTGGCCATCTTGAAGCATGTGGGTACAGCAGTCTGGGATAGGGAGAGATTGAATATGTCCGTAAACACACCAGCCAGCTGGTCTGCGCATGCTCTGAGGACGTGGCTAGGCTTATGTATTAGGCTTGGTCAAATGTAGGGTTAAGGAGCGGTTTCGCAGACACAGATTACACCTAGTCCTGGACTAGAAAGAAGCAGCGAACCATCACCGTGGGTACAACGTCGCAGATGCATTTTCTAATGAAGCCGGCGACGGAGGTGGTTAGCTCGTAAATTTTATCGGCGGTCTCGAAACATATTTCAATCAGCTCTAGCAAAGCAGTCCTGTAGCATAACCTGGTGACCATTTCTCAATGGAGCGAATCGCGGGTAATTCCTGTTTCTGCTTCTGCTTGTAAACAGAAAGCAAGAGTACGAGTCATGATCTGATTTGCTGAATGGCGGACGAGGGAGGGCCTTGTATGCTTACTGGTGGGTAGAATAGCGGGGGTCTAGGACTTTAACGCCCCTAGTGGCGTTAGACGTGTTGATGGAAGTGGGGCATCACGTGTCTTAGTGACGCCAAATTAAGAAAGGCAGCCTCTAGGTGTAGGTTTTCCTGCTTGTTTATAGCCTTGTACAGTTCGTTATGTACCAGGTTGATATTTTTATTGTCCTGAGGTGGAATGTATACAGCAGTCACGATAACAGCTGAAAACTCCCTCGGGAGGTAGAAGGGTAGGCATTTGACCATCAGGTATTCCAAGATGGGTGAACAGTGGGTCGACACTTCCTAGCAGACCAGTTGGAGTTGATGAAGAGGCAAACCCCTCCCGCACTCGATTTCCCCGACTCCACTGTCCTGTCCGCCCGGTGAATGGAGAATCGCATCAAGTTGGATAGCCATGGGGGGTATCTTGTCCGAGAGCCATGTTTCTGAAAAGCAAAGAATATTGCAGTTCTGAGAGTCCCGTTGGTAGCAAATCCTCCGAAAATTGGGTTGGAATTACATAGAGAGCCCAATCTGATGTTCAAGAGTTCTTGTAGGTTGTAAGAAATAATAGCGGATACATTTCGTGAAAATAGAGTAAAAATACATGACAAAATAATCACAAAATGGCAAAGTTGGATAGGAGCATGCAAAACAATGGCCATCCAGTATGGCACCATCTTAATTAGCAGTAGGCTATATGCTTACATTTCATGTTCATTTTGCTACATGTAGGCTACTGTCTGTAATTTGTCTCAATATACTGTATTTAATTATGTGTAACCTAACATGCGCAATGATGTGCCATATGGGTGATTTCGTGAATTTTTATTGGGTAAGCATAAGAAAGCATAAGAATAAACCGCCTCAATATTTGCAGCCGTAGGTGGTAATATCTCCGTCGTTAGTATTGTGACATTAATTCTAATGTTAAGGAAAGATTTGAATGGAGAAAGCTGATGCGAGAGCAGCACTGCCTTTCTTTCGATCCTATAAGCATTGCTCCAACGACGCACTTAGCGACCATTCTCTCTGCTTGGCGTTTTGGGAAACGCATGCTACATTTTCGACCATTGTAGGAAAGATGCACCGTTTAAAACACTTGTAAGCCTAAATTCCATCGCTGTTGGGAAACTGGGCCCAGGACCAGAGCTAAGGCAGGCACAGCTCTTTCTTTGTTTACAGGATGAGTAGCATCCTAGCGGCAGGTAGCCTAGCGGTTAACAAATATCATACCCCCCAAGAAAATGCTAACCTACCCCGTTATTTTAATGGTGAGAGGTTAGCATGTCTAGGGAGTATGATATTTGTGCGTCTGTAACTTTCTCACTCATCATTATTCAGGATTATCTGTAATCATGGTAGCATCCACATTAATGTAACTGTAGCTCAGTTGGTAGAGCATGGCGCTTGCAACGCCAGGGTTGTGGGTTCGTTTCCCACGGGGGCCAGTATGAAAATGTATGCACTCACTAACTTTAAGTTGCTCTGGATAAGAGCGTCTGCTAAATATGTAAAATGTAAATATTCTAATTTACAATAAAAGTGTCTCCAAAATGACAATACATTATTTACCATTAATTTCTGTTGGGCACAAAATAATCTGAAACGCAACCAAAACATAGAGCAAATGCATCCAACAAATGTGTAGAGCCACAAGCTTCATGAATATGTGACCAATTATATTGTACTCCTTTAATACAGATAAGTGAATTTGTCCCAATACTTTTGCTCCCCTAAAATGGGGGGACTATGTACAAAAGTGCTGTAATTTCTAAACGGTTCACTTGATATGAATGAAAATACCCTCAAATTAAAGCTGACAGTCGGCACTTTAACCTCCTAGTCATTGTTTTGAGTTTAAATCCAAACTTTTGGAGTTTAGAGTTAAAAGAAGAAAACACGCTTCAACGTCCCAATATTTAGAGGGCACTGTATATGGCACGTTTGTCACAATTCCTTTCCCACCTCTTCAATGTTAGTGTCAGCAACAACAACCTGCATTGCTTCCTAAGAATGTAAGGATGTTTATGTAAGGAATGTGGGTCTTTAGGATACTATCTTTTATTGCTATTGTCAGCTGTTAAGCATATTGTCTATCATCCTCCTCCACTCTAGGCTGGTCCCAGATCTGTTTGCTCTCTTGCCAACTCCATTGCTGTCATTGTAAAGCAAAAACATGTCATGTCTGGAAGACAATTCCATAAGGAACTGTCAAGAGAGCAGAAACTGACTGGCACCAAGGCTACCTCCACTAATGAAAAAACAAAGCAGTCCCATAAAATCATTACAAAATCAGGTTTATTATAGTGTAAAAAAGGAACATAAAATCAGTTAGAACGTTGGTTGAACCATTATAAATGCCCACACAGCTTTTAGACGAGTGTGTATGTATGTACAATAACAAAAGAGAGAGAGAGAGCAAGAAAGAGATGCGATTTGTGCACTTTACTGCATGCACCCATCCATCCATCCACTCCTCCCTCCATCCCATCTAGTCTCTATCCATCATTTTCACATAATATCCCCGTTTTCTGAAACAATTCTTCTGCTACTCCAGACTCAGAAGTAGCTAGTTTCCACCCCTCCACCCAAGTCATCCCTCCCTCCCTCTTCAGGCACCTAATCTCCGTCCTATCAGAGAGGTAGAGGTATCTCTCATTATCACCATAAACAGCCAATCAGAGGGCTGTCTCACCACCCTCCGCCAATTACAAGCCAGTGTTTGCGTCGCAAATAGCACCCTATTCAGCATATAGTGCACCCCTTTTGACAAGAGCCCTATAAATCCTGGACTACTTTTAAACAGAGCCTAATGAGCCCTGGTCCAAAGTAGTGCACTATATAGGGAGTATGGTGCCATTTGGGACGCACACAGTATCTCAGTGCGGAGACTGTGTGCTGGCCCCGGGAGAGTCTGAGCGATCCATCTTCATCCCGGCCTCCAGCGAGATGGGAGAGGAAGAGGAGGGAGGGAGCATGCCACTCTTACTCTCCAGGGAGGAAGAGGCAGACGATGGGAGGGACACCACAATGTACTTCTGGAGGGGTCGTGACACCCCTAGGCCGCCGGCCCCTCTGGACTCCAGCTTGACCAGAGGCTGCAGGGTGGAGGTAGCGCTGGCGACCGTGCTGGTCACTGAGGAGGCCGAGGAGGAACTCAGGGTGATCACCTGGAGGACAGGGGAATATTACATTACATTACAACACTCAACTAGGGCATCTAGATAATTACTTTTGATGGAGGTTTTTATCAGAGAAACTTGAAGGTCTATAAAAAAGGGAATGTATAGGATATCAAATGTTTATTTACGACCACACATGAATCTAGGACGACAGAGTGAATACTATATATGATTTTAAATACATTTGTCTTTGTTACTATTTTATAAAATTGTATATCAAGATAAAAAACAGCAAAACTACCGTTCACAGTACCTGCTGGGTGGAGGATGCCCCTGCACTGGTTGCCATGACGATGTACTTGGTTGCCGGGGGCGATGGCTGTGTTGGGGTGCCCGGTCGGGTGGACATGAGGGTGAGGGAGCTGGGAACCTTGATGATGCTGGGGGTACGGGACCCCCCCGACCCTCCTATCCCGCTCTGAGACACCGTTAGGGTGGGCCGAGGCTGCAACACAGACAGACAGATTCAGTATGACTTCAGATGGGGTTTTGTAACGTTATGTTGGATCATTAAACTTTATAATATTGTCAGTTCATATCAGCGTTGAGGTCAATCCCATTTCAATTCTGGAAGCAACCAGAAATGTAAATCGTTTTTCAATGAGGAAAATTTGAAATGGATGTAAGTTTACTTCCTGAACTGAATTTAAATGGAATTGACTCCAACCTTGGGCAGTTCATATACAGTTGAAGTCGGAGGTTTACATACACTTAGGTTGGAGTCATTAAAACTCGTTTTTCAACCACTCCACACATTTCTTGTTAACAAACTATAGTTTTGGCAAGTCGGTTAGGACATCTACTTTTTCCAACAATTGTTTACAGACAGATTATTTCACTTATAATTCACTGTATCACAATTCCAGTGGGTCAGAAGTTTACTTACACTAAGTTGACTGTGCCTTTAAACAGCTTGGAAAATTCCAGAAAATGATGTCATGGCTTTAGAAGCTTCTGATAGGCTAATTGACATCATTTGAGTCAATTGGAGGTGTACCTGTGGATGTATTTCAAGGCCTACCTTCAAACTCAGTGCCTCTTTGCTTGACATCATGGGAAAATCAAAAGAAATCAGCCAAGACCTCAGATTATTATTTTTTGACCTCCACAAGTCTGGTTCATCCTTGGGAGCAATTTCCAAACACCTGAACGTACCACGTTCATCTGTACAAACAATAGTACGCAAGTATAAACACCATGGGACCAGCTGTCATACCGCTCAGGAAGGAGACGCGTTCTGTCTCCTAGAGATGAACGTACTTTGGTGCGAAAAGTGCAAATCAATCCCAGAACAACAGCAAAGGACCTTGTGAAGATGCTGGAGTTAACAGGTACAAAAGTATCTACATCCACAGTAAAACAAGTCCTATATCGACATAACCTGAATGGCCGCTCAGCAAGGAAGAAGCCACTGCTCCAAAACCGACATAAAAAAGCCAGACTACAGTTTGCAACTGCACATGGGGACAAAGATCGTACTTTTTGGAGAAATGTCCTCTGGTCTGATGAAACAAAAATAGAACTGTTTGGCCATAATGACCATCGTTATGTTTGGAGGAAAACGGGGGTTGCTTGCAAGCCGAAGAACACCATCCCAACCGTGAAGCATGAGGGTGGAAGCATCATGCTGTGGAGGTGCTTTGCTGCAAGGAGGGACTGGTGCACTTCACAAAATAGATGGCATCATGAGGAAGGAAAATTATGTGGATATATTGAAGCAACATCTCAAGACATCAGTCAGGACGTTAAAGCTTAGTCGCAAATGGTCTTCCAAATGGACAATGACCCCCAAGCATACTTCCAAAGTTGTGGAAAAATGGCTTAAGGACAACAAAGTCAAGGTATTGGAGTGGCCATCACAAAGACCTGACCTCAATCCTATAGAAAATTTGTGGGAAGAACTGAAAAAGCGTGTGTGAGCAAGGAGGCCTACAAACCTGACTCAGTTTCACCAGCTCTGTCAGGAGAAATGGGCCAAAATTCACCAAACTTATTGTGGGAAGCTTGTGGAAGGCTAACCGAAACGTTTGACCCAAGTTAAACAATTTAAAGGCAATGCCACCAAATACACTCAATTAGTATGTAAACTTCTGACCCACTGGGAATGTGATGAAATAAATAAAAGCTGAAATAAATCACTCTCTACTATTATTCTGACATTTCACATTCTTAAAATAAAGTGGTGATCCTAACTGACCTAAGACAGGGCATTAAATGTCAGGAATTGTGAAAAACTGAGTTTAAATGTATTTGGCTAAGGTGTATGTCAACTGTACATAGTTGTAAGGTGTCTGTAAACTGTACATCCGACTTCAACTGTACATAGTTTTACACATCCAGGTGCCCTACCTGTGTGATGGTGAGTGTAGTTCTGTTGACCTGCTGGGCCTGTAGTGCTGCCTGGGCCCGGGCCTTAACCACGTGGGAACAGAGCATGGGCCCCAGGTAACCGTAGTCTGCCCGGTACTGCTCCATGTTGTCAGGCAGGGGACGAGTCTTGGCGATAACGCTGGCACAGTGTTTCTGAGAGAGAAGAGGATATTAGTCAAGGATCTATGTCTCTCTCCCAGATGGGTATGTGAAGCCAGTCTTGGACTAAAAAGCATGTTCAGTGGAGAATTTTTAGTCCAGAACTAGGCTTAATCTGTGTCTGGGAAACCGGCCCTAAATGTATGTAGTGGTCTCTATAATATGTTGTCTGTGGTCGTATTTGATTTAACAATCAGGTATATGAGTATAAAACAAACATGTTCTATCTTAAAGATGCATCTTAAATGGAATATTACAAATTGAGTTAACAATAATAGTAGAACAATAACAGTTTGTGTTTGGCTCCTCACCAGTAAAAGGCTTTGGACGTGGTCTGCTCCTATCTTATCGATATTGGAGACCACGGGTCCATCAGACACAGCTTTGATACGAGCTCCTTCTACATTGAGCCTGGGCAGGATCAACGTCTTGATCACCTGGAGGGGGGTGAGAGGCAGAGAACAAACACTATTATACCACAGCTCCAGACCAGGGTGAGAACATTTCTTCAAATGTGCGAGAGACAGAAAGGCAGTCCTCACGTCAGGTCCTAGTTCAGACAGTCCAGCGATGCAGCCATACCGTGTCGTCCACTGGGTCTTCTCATCCAACCAGCTCTGAGAGAAAGAGATGAAGGGAAGGAGATGTTCATGGCTCATTATAACACTTATTGTCTATTGTCTCAATCGCAGTATTCTATGTTATTTTTTATAAAAACACACACACACACTTCCTTCCAAGTAAAAGTTGATCAATCGGATGACTCTCCACATACCTTGGTGAAGGTCTTGGTGATGCGTGACTGGATGTTGTTGGTGGTAGTGCTGAAGGTCTTACAGCTCTGGGCCATGAGACGGGCAGCGAAGTCCCTCAGTGCCCAGTGGTTGTCCACGTCAGGCCGCAAACACAGCTGCTTACTCACTATACACGTCACCACCGCTGGGATCAACTCATGCAGCTAGACCACGACCCAGGGAACCAGGGTGAGGAGCAAGAGACACATAAAAGGGCAGGTGTTATTATCACCACTGAGTCGAGGTCCGTCTGTATCGAAATGCTCCATCAATAAAGTTGATTATAATTCGATTATAATACGGTTTTCAGTTTACTGTATGTAATATTGATCTGTGTCATAGTTCTGGTTCATGTGTTTCGATTTAGTTTTCAGTTTACTGTGTATGATATTTAGCTGTGTTCTTACATATTTCTCTAGGTAAAGCGTGGGGTTGTCCATGAGGGCCTTGACCATCCTCATCAGGTAGATGAGCAGGGCCAGGTTGTTCTGCACCACGTTCACACGGACCTACAGGAGGAGAGAAGGAAGAGGAAGTCGTAAGAGAGAAGAACAAGCTAAAAAAGTGACAGGGTCATGATCCCTGCTGCATTGAAACACTTTGGCTCGATCTAAATAGCTTGACAATATGTCCTCTCCCCATCTCCTTTCCTTCACCTGCACTGATTGGAAAATATTTGACAGGTGAAAACAATATAGTGGAAGCTCATCATTAGGCTAGCTTTCACCTGGTCAGTTCTTTCAGATCAGCGCAATGAAGAAGATGAGGTCAAGAAAGGGAAAATTTGTTTAGACAATTGAGAAAGAGTGTGTGCTATCAGCAGAACCCTATCTTGGAGGGTAGATGGCAGGGCTGGCAGAATAGAGATTGACAGGAAGGAAGAGCAGCTCACCCCCTCAGAGATAAAAGTGCTGAATCTGGGGAGCATCTGGTAGAGCCCAGGGTCTGTAGCAATACTCTGTAGAGCCTCCTGAAGAAGACAAGAGAGACATACTGGGTCAGAGAGATGTCATTATAATGTGGCAACAATAAGAAAACCATACATACATAAATGCATACATACAGAATATTCATAATATATTGTATGCAAAAAAATAAAATGAAAATTATATATTATTTTATATTAATACAATTGCTCAGAGAAATATATTTTGTTTAACAAGTAAAACTTATTTTCTCTCAAAAAGATAGGTGTCAAAATTATTGGCACCCCTGTTTTCAATACTCCGGCACCCTTCCCTTGCGAGGATAACGGCACTGAGCCTTTTTCTCAAATGTTTTATGAGATTAGAGAACACATTGGGAGGGATCTTAGACCATTCCTCAATCCAGAATCTTTCCAGATCCTTGATATCCTTAGTCTGCGTTTATGGACTGCCCTCTTCAATTCAAACCACAGGTTTTCAATGGGGTTCAAGTCTGGAGACAGATGGCCATTGCAAAATGTTGATTTTGTGTTCAATTAATAATTTCTTTGTGGAAATTGATGTGTGCTTGGGGTTATTGTCTTGCTGGAAGATCCACTTGCGGCCAAGTTACAGCCTCATGGCAGAGGCAACCAGGTTTTTGGCGAAAATATCCTGGTACTGGGTAAAGTTCATGATGCAGTTGACCTTAACAAAGGCCCCAGGACCAGTGTAAGCAAAATAGCCCTATAACATGAAAGATCAACCACCATATTGTACAGTAGGTATGGGGTTCTTTTTTGCTGATCACATTCTTCTTTCGACGCCAAACTCACTGGTGTGCTTGGCCACAGAGCTCTATATACATGTCATCTGACCAAAGCACTGGTTCCAATCTAAGTGCCAATGCCGTTTAGCAAACTCGAGGCATTTACATTTGTTGGATGACATGAAAATATAGCTCAATTGGACGAGAAAAATGTGATCAGCAAAAAAGAAACCCATACCCACTTTAAAATATGGTGGTGGATCTTTGATGTTATGGGGCTATTTTGCATCCACTGGTCCTGGGGCCCTTGTTAAGGTCAACAGCATCATGAACTTTACCCAGTACCATGACATTTTAGCCAAAAACCTGGTTGACTCAGACACACAACTCTCTCGCACGCGCGTGTGCGCACACACACACACGGTTGACTCACAGCTCTCTTGGCCTCACAGGACCCGACGCAGGCCTCTGTGATCTCCTTGTAGTAGAGCTGCTGTTCCACTGAGAGCTCGTGAGTACTGCGGGGCTTCATCCTCATCAGACCCTCCTTCTTACCTGGGAGGGACCAAACCAGAGGGACACAGGGACCACAAACATTGATTAAATAGGAATCGCTTTCCTAGTATCCTTTTCACACTACCGTGCTGAGCCGAGCTGCACTTCACTGGCTTAGTTACACATCACCATAGTGGCTTGAACCATGCTGGAAAGGACAATGTGAAAAGAAAATATCAGAGCCAGCACAGTATGGTTCGTGTTGACACGATATGTGTGAAAAGGGTATACTTATTCACATACAATTTTAAGATTGCGTACAGACACATAAGAAGCTCCTGACCTTTAGCCTCTGCAGATGTAGCTCCCTGGCCCTTCTGGATGGAGCCCCCCTCCTCCTCCTGACCAGGCTTGACCACCTTGAGGGGCTCTGTAGACTCAGCCTTCTGCTGCTCTTTGGGGGCTGAGGGAAAGAGAATGGGAAAGAAGGGAGATGGCAAGATACACAGTGTAAATATACACATGATGGAAATGTGGTTATTTAGAAAAGAATGCTGCTTTTCTGAAGTAGATGCTAGAGAAGGATGGACATAGACAAACAGACATCTCACCTGGGGGTGGGTTCTCTGGTATAGCAGGCTGGACACCTTCAATACTTAACCAGTGAGCTGAGGAACAATAAACAAGAGGAGATTCAACAAGAGCTTGTATAATCAACAAACTCAAACACTTGTTTACAGATAATACCATCATATGACATATGGATAACACAGGACATAATCTACAACAATGGAAGTGGATCTACTAAAATACAATCAATAGAACATCAATAGAAGTAGGCCTATACCTCTGAAATTGTTGAACGCGTCAGTATCATTCTGTGTGGAGGTATGTGTTTTTGTCAAATCAATACAATAAAACATTTTTACAAAACAAAATAGAAGTATACCTTTGAGCGAAACGTCAAGTGGGACTCTAGGGAGGGGTGTGTTGATGATGTCACTGAGGTCCACCTCTTTCTCCTCGTAGAAGTGAAGCTCTCTCCCTCCTCCGCTGGCGAAGCGAAACGGGATGAACTCCTGCGACTGGAACCCATACAGAGGCTGTGGAGGAGAGAGAGGAGGCTTCTGAAACCAAGCACTGGGATGACTAATACTGTGATGGTTGCATAGATACAAACTGAAACTGAAATGGCGCATATATACAGTGGGGAGAACAAGTATTTGATACACTGCCGATTTTGCAGGTTTTCCTACTTACAAAGCATGTAGAGGTCTGTAATTTTTATCATAGGTAAAATTCAACTGTGAGAGACGGAATCTAAAACAAAAATCCAGAAAATCACATTGTATGATTTTTAAGTAAATAATTTGCATTTTATTGCATGACATACGTATTTGATCACCTACCAACCAGTAAGAATTCCGGCTTTCACAGACCTGTTAGTTTTTCTTTAAGAAGCCCTCCTGTTCTCCACTCATTACCTGTATTAACGGCACCTGTTTGAACTCGTTACCTGTATAAAAGACACCTGTCCACACACTCAATCAAACAGACTCCAACCTCTCCACAATGGCCAAGACCAGAGAGCTGTGTAAGGACATCAGGGATAAAATTGTAGAACTGCACAAGGCTGGGATGGGCTACAGGACAATAGGCAAAAAGCTTGGTGAGAAGGCAACAACTGTTGGCGCAATTATTAGAAAATGGAAGAAGTTCAAGATGACGGTCAATCACCCTCGGTCTGGGGCTCCATGCAAGATCTCACCTCGTGGGGCATCAATGATCATGAGGAAGGTGAGGGATCAGCCCAGAACTACACGGCAGGACCTGGTCAATGACCTGAAGAGAGCTGGGACCACAGTCTCAAAGAAAACCATTAGTAACACACTACGCCGTCATGGATTAAAATCCTGCAGCGCACGCAAGGTCCCCTTGCTCAAGCCAGCACATGTCCAGGCCCATCTGAAGTTTGCCAATGACCATCTGGATGATCCAGAGGAGGAATGGGAGAAGGTAATGTGGTCTGATGAGACAAAAATAGAGCTTTTTGGTCTAAACTCCACTCGCCGTGTTTGGAGGAAGAAGAAGGATGAGTACAACCCCAAGAACACCATCCCAACCGTGAAGCATGGAGGTGGAAACATCATTCTTTGGGGATGCTTTTCTGCAAAGGGGACAGGACGACTGCACCATATTGAGGGGAGGATGGATGGGGCCATGTATCGCGAGATCTTGGCCAACAACCTCCTTCCCTCAGTAAGAGCATTGAAGATGGGTCGTGGCTGGGTCTTCCAGCATGACAACGACCCGAAACACACAGCCAGAGCAACTAAGGAGTGGCTCCGTAAGAAGCATCTCAAGGTCCTGGAGTGGCCTAGCCAGTCTCCAGACCTGAACCCAATAGAACATATTTTGGAGGGAGCTGAAAGTCTGTATTGCCCAGCGACAGCCCCGAAACCTGAAGGATCTGGAGAAGGTCTGTATGGAGGAGTGGGCCAAAATCGCTGCTGCAGTGTGTGCAAACCTGGTCAAGACCTACAGGAAACGTATGATCTCTGTAATTGCAAACAAAGGTTTCTGTATCAAATATTAAGTTCTGCTTTTCTGATGTATCAAATACTTATGTCATGCAATAAAATGCAAATTAATTACTGAAAAATCATACAATGTGATTTTCTGCAGTTTTGTTTTAGATTCCGTCTCTCACAGTTGAATTTTACCTATGATAAAAATTACAGACCTCTACATGCTTTGTAAGTAGGAAAACCTGCAAAATCGGCAGTGTATCAAATACTTGTTCTCCCCACTGTATATGTGTAGACACTTGAAATGTGCACGTCGTGTGTAGTGACTTCCATCAATTGATTGATATCAATAAATTCTGTAACACTAGCAACCCAAAAGAAGTCGAATTTGTACAGTGGCTTTAATCATTTATCTGAAGAGAGCTTAGTATTTGCTCTATTGACATTTTCAACCAAGTCTGTTTATGCAAATAACATCTAAAATGTTCATTTCAATATAGCCTATATATTTCATTGAGGTCCTGTGAAAAGTTCTCAAAAGAAATAACAATTTCTCCATGATGGTGTAGTATAGTCCCCCTCACCTCTACATTCTTCAGTTTAAGAGCATGATCTATGTCGCTGGTCGTCAGTTTACGTCTCTTTCCGTGGTGCATGAACTTCAACGCGTCCTAAAAGACAAATGGAGGGGGAAAACAAAAAACATGACCAAAGAATCACATTTCATAACAACATAATTACCCTGTGTGTTCATTGGTATTGATATGATCTGAGGTGCGACATGTCAGAGTGAGTCATCCAATAAGAACAGATTCTAATTTTCCCGTTGCAAATCATTTTGCTACGGTGTGCCCTACTGAACTCGGCCCTGCTCCTACTCTTACCTGGGCGATCTCCTTTATTCTGTAGCTGACCTCCTCGCTCAGGGCGGCACAGCTCTCCTCCTGTAGCTGCCCCACTCCTATGGACTCTGCCATGGCCTTCATGGACTCAGTGGGCAGAACCACAGTGCACTGCTTCGGCCTCCGCTCCTCCGCCATGGTAGCTGTGGGACAGAGGGATAGTTGGGAGACGAATGAGAGGGACGTCAAGCTGAAAGACAACTATTCTTCCCTTGTTTGGGGTTCTAATGTTCATGTTATAACTACCTTCCAGCTGCATCTTAGGAAAAAAAAACATATTATTCTCATTCATTCAAAAACGACTCATATTGTTTAAAACACAAAGCATGCCTCTGAATCCAGGCTACGTCCCAGACTGTCACTGTGTCTAATGTTAGGCTTCTGGCAATTCATGAATGAATGGTGAATGCAAGATTACATAAATAAAGGGGGACACATGAAAACTCATGATTAGAGATAGAGATATTACAGATTAGATGACTGACCACCACTGGCCAGCTTTCCCACACTAATGTAACGTCATTAAACACATATTTCACCTCTCATTGAAGGCGGCGCAAATATACTAGCTGCCAGTCAGCTGATGAACATTCTGTCTGAATGGGAAAAAGTTTTGCATGCATGTGTTTTCAACTTTACATAATAATAATACATTTAATTTGTAAAACTGCTTTTCATTAGAGTAACTCAAAGCTCTACTGAGGAAAAAAGAAAAACATTATATACAATAAAAACAATCAACTCAGCAAAAAAAGAAACGTCCCCTTTTCAGGACCCTGTCTTTCAAAGATAATTAGTAAAGATCCAAATAACTTCACAGATCTTCATTGTAAAGGGTTTAAACACTGTTTCCCATGCTTGTACAATGAACCATACACAATTAATGAACATGCACCTGTGGAACGGTCGTTAAGACACTAACAGCTTACAGACGGTAGGCAATTAAGGTCACAGTTATGAAAACTTAGGACACTAAAGAGGCCTTTCTACAGACTCTGAAAAAGACCAAAAGAAAGATGCCCAGGGTCCCTGCTCATCTGCGTGTACGTGCCTTAGGGCAATAAATTGCAATGTCCGTACTGTGGGACGCCAAAGACAGCGCTACAGGGAGACAGGACGGACAGCTGATCGTCCTCGCAGTGGCAGACCACGCGTAACAACACCTGCACAGGATCGGTACATCAGAACATCACACCTGCGGGACAGGTACAGGGTGGCAACAACAACTGCCCGAGTTACACCAGGAACGCACAATCCCTCCATCAGTGCTCAGACTGTCCGCAATAGGCTGAGACAGGCTGGATTAAGGGCTTGTAGGCCTGTTGTAAGGCAGGTCCTCACCAGACATCACCGGTAACAACATCGCCTATGGGCACAAACCCACCGTCGCTGGACAAGACAGGACTGGCAAAAAGTGCTCTTCACTGACGAGTCGCGGTTTTGTCTCACCAGGGGTGACGGTCGGATTCGCGTTTATCGTCGAAGGAATGAGCGTTACACCGAGGCCTGTACTCTGGAGCGGGATCGATTTGGAGGTGGAGGGTCCGTCATGGTCTGGGGCAGTGTGTCACAGCATCATCGGACTGAGCTTGTTGTCATTGCAGGCAATCTCAACGCTGTGTGTTACAGGGAAGACATCCTCCCTCATGTGGTACCCTTCCTGCAGGCTCATCCTGACATGATCCTCCAGCATGACAATGCCACCAGCCATACTGCTTGTTCTGTGCGTGATTTCCTGCAAGACAGGAATGTCAGTGTTCTGCCATGGCCAGCGAAGAGCCCGGATCTCAATCCCATTGAGCACATCTGGGACCTATTGGATCGGAGGGTGAGGGCTAGGGCCATTCCCCAAGAAATGTCCGGGAACTTGCAGGTGCCTTGGTGGAAGAGTGGGGTAACATCTCACAGCAAGAACTGGCAAATCTGGTGCAGTCCATGAGGAGGAGATGCACTGCAGTACTTGTGCCAGAGCTGTTGCCGGATAATTGAATGTTCATTTCTCTACCATCGTCGTTTTCGAAAATTTGGCAGTACGTCCAACCGGCCTCACAACCACAGACCACGTGTAACCACGCCGGCCCAGGACCTCCACACCTGGCTTCTTCACTTGCAGGATCATCGGCGACCAGCCACCGGATAGCTGATGAAACTGTGGGTTTGCACAACCAAAGAATTTCTGCACAAACTGTCAGAAACTGACTCAGGGAAATTAATCTGCGTGCTCTTCGTCCTCACCAGAGTCTTGACCTGATTGCAGTTCGGCGTCGTAACCAACTTCAGTGGGCAAATGCTCACCAACGATGGCCACTGGCATGCTGGAGAAGTGTGCTCTTCATGGATGAATCCCGGTTACAACTGTATGGCGTTGTGTGGACGAGCGGTTTACTGATGTCAACATTGTAAACAGAGTGCCCCATGGTGGCGGTGGGGTTATGGTATCGGCAGGCATAAGCTACGGACAACAAACACAATTGCATTTTATCAATGGCAATTTGAATGCACAGAGATACCGTGACGAGATCCTGAGGCCCATTGTCGTGCCACTTATCTGCCGCCATCACCTCATGTTTCAGTATGATAAATGTACGGCCCCATGTCGCAAGGATCTGTACACAATTCCTGGAAGCTGAAAATGTCCCAGTTCTTCCATGGCCTGCATACTCACCAGACATGTCACCAATTGAGCATGTTTGGGATGCTCTGGATCGATGTGTACGACAGCGTGTTCCAGTTCCCGCGAATATCAGCAACTTCGCACAGCCATTGAAGAGGAGTGGGACAACATTCCACAGGCCACAATTAACAGCCTGATCAACTCAATGCGAAGGAGATGTGTCATGCCGCATGAGGCAAATTGCGGTCACACCAGATACTGACTGGTTATCTGATCCACGCCCCTACTTTTTTTTACATATCTGTGACCAACAGATGCAGTCATGTGAAATCCATAGATTAGGGCCTAATTTATTTATTTAAATTGACTGAATTCCTCATACGGACTGTAAATCTTTGAAATTGTTGCGCGTTGCGTTTATATTTTTGTTCAGTGTAAGATGGAAAATTTGTGTTTTACATATTTGTTTTATGTGGGCATCGAAGGACAGAGAAGGATCAAAATTGACTCCTAGGTTGGAGATGACAGAGGACATGTGGATGGCCTGGCCGGTGATTGTAGGGCAGATGTTTGCAGCACTGGTAAACTGTTTGGGTGTCAGAATAAGCAAAGCCTCAGTCTTGCTACTGTTCAACTGGAGAAAGTTCTCTTTCATCCATGCCCTGCTGTCCTCTAGGCAGCTGCTGAGTTTTGCTTGGGCAGAGATGGTCTCCGGTTTGGTGTTAATGTAAACCTGGTTATCGTCAGCGTAGCAGTGGAATTGCCTGAGGGTCAGCCTGCAGAACTGGCAAGTGATCTTTATTGTCCAACGCCGGTGTCCATGTTGTACTGCTCACAGTACAATTTGCTGATCATTTCCCTAATCAAATCAAATCAAATCAAATCAAATCAAATTTTATTGGTCACATGCGCCGAATACAACAAGTGCAGACATTACAGTGAAATGCTTACTTACAGCCCTTAACCAACAGTGCGTTTATTTTAAACAAAAAAAGTAAGAATAAAACAACAACAAAAAAAAGTGTTGAGAAATACAAAGAGCAGAAGTAAAATAAAGTGACAGTAGGGAGGATATATATACAGGGGGGTAACGGTGCAGAGTCAATGTGCGGGGGCACCGGCTAGTTGAGGTAGTTGAGGTAATATGTACATGTGGGTAGAGTTAAAGTGACTATGCATAAATACTTAACAGAGTAGCAGCAGCGTAAAAGGATGGGGTGGGGGGCAGTGCAAATAGTCCGGGTAGCCATGATTAGCTGTTCAGGAGTCTTATGGCTTGTGGGTAGAAGCTGTTGAGAAGTCTTTTGGACCTAGACTTGGCACTCCGGTACCGCTTGCCGTGCGGTAGCAGAGAGAACAGTCTATGACTAGGGTGGCTGGAGTCTTTGACAATTTTGAGGGCCTTCCTCTGACACCGCCTGGTATAGAGGTCTTGGATGGCAGGGAGCTTAAACCAACGTTTCAAATACCAGGCTTGATCTTCCTCTCATCTCATTGTATCTTATCTCCTGGACCGAAGGCTGGTTCAAAGATTAAGAAATGGCAGCAACTTTCCTCCACTACACACAAGGAGTTTTGAACTGATGAGAACAACCCTGCACTGTAAAAAAAAAAAGAAGCTATTTTTACAGTAACATACTGGCAGCCAGTTACCTGAAAGTTACTGTAAACATATAGTACAGTATGTTACCCTAAATTCCAAATAAACTTTGGTTTAACAGTACAGTAAATTCCAAAGAAACTTTGGTTTAACAGTACAGTACTGTTAAACCAACGTTTCTTTGGAATTTACGGTAACATCGTAACTTGTGTGTAGTGGAGGAAAGTTGCTGCCATTTCTTAATCTTTGAACCAGCCTTCGGTCCAGGAGATAAGATACAATGAGATGAGAGGAAGATCAAGCCTGGTATTTGAAACTACCACCTCGTCTGCATGTTTTCTGTAGACTGTTCTTGAGCTCCTTGCACACACTGCAAAAAAAATGCTGTTGTTTTTACAGTAACTTACTGGTAGCCAGTTAACTGTAAGTTAGTTTAAAAGTACAGTATGTTACCGTAAATTCCAAAGAAACGTTGGTTTAACAGTACTGTACTGTTAAACCAAAGTTTCTTTGGAATTTACTGTACTGTTAAACCAAAGTTTATTTGGAATTTAGGGTAACATACTGTACTATATGTTTACAGTAACTTTCAGGTAACTGGCTGCCAGTATGTTACTGTAAAAATAGCTTCTTTTTTTTTTTACAGTGCAGGGTTGTTCTCATCAGTTCAAAACTCCTTGTGTGTAGTGGAGGAAAGTTGCTGCCATTTCTTAATCTTTGAACCAGCCTTCGGTCCAGGAGATAAGATACAATGAGATGAGAGGAAGATCAAGCCTGGTATTTGAATCCAAACAATTAGCCAATTGATTGATTGCATAGTGTCAACAGCCAATAAAGCTACGTAACGCTTCTTCTTTAAAACTCAAAGAGAGCAAACGGTAGTCATCGAAATGTAATAACAACTTGCTGGCATGCAGGCTAGTTAGCATTGCTAGCTGCTAGACCGTTCCAGCCAAAGTTACCTACCCGGTCTGAGATCTTACCCGATAGCTTGCTAGTCAATTACATATCAGAACCAAAAACAACACATGCAGCAGATTCTGCGAAATATGTGTTATTTTAAACTATTTTTATACAGCTGGCAATCAGCCAATTCGGTGCATTTTGTTGATTTAATAGTTAGCTAATGCTAGCGAGCCAAGTTGATTAGCCTAGCATAGCGCTCTTACCTTTTTAAAGTTACCAATACGGTCGTTAAACAGCAACCGGAGAAAGTAAAAAATAATTCAAAACAAACAAATACTATTTAAATGTTTGACAGTGGTTCGTTTGCCAACCTAACTAATTACAGTATATATTCATTTGTAGATTTATTTTAACTGATTTAGCTATGGTTTGCAGCTCCGAACCCTTTTTCAGAAAATCCGCCATTTTGTTTTGCCTTTCAAGGTCCTCAAACATGGTTATTTGAATGAAGTGACATCCTATATTTTGAACCGTGGTAAATGTATATCTATGGTGGTATACACTTTTATGAAGTTGGTCTTATTGTAAAATGTAGTACCAATAATAATTTTCTCACAATTTACTATTTTATTTAACGATTTTAGAAAGATTTTATACTACACATCTGTAAGGATTAGTTGGATGTTTTCACCAATCGGCTAGTTCTGCCTGTCAGTGATGATTCTATTTTTATTCTTAGCTGTTTGCCCTAAATCTACTTCCTACAATGCATTCCTACCCTAATTCACAGGTCTGAAAGGAATTTCAATTTTAGCTCACTGTAGGGCCAGATAATGCTATCATAATATTTCTTACACCTATCCACTTCTTTTCAATCTGGGAACTTCTGAGGAATAACCAATCCATCATTCCTGCTAAATCATTGGTTGAGTTCAGTACAGCTGCTGAGGGGAGGACAGCTCATAATAATGGCTAGAATGGAGTAAAATGGCTGGAATGGAGTGAATGGAATGGTATCAAACACATAACATTCCATTTACTCCATTCCAGCCATTATTATGAGCCGTCCTCCCCTCAGCAGCCTCCACTGGTTGAGTTACAGGTCGTCTTTATTAATTGATAGGGACATGGGGTGTTTCACCCCACAAAAGGGGTGCTACAGGCATAATTGGAACATGAACGTGGTTAGAATTCAAGCTTTGGTGGGGTAGAATACAAGCCTCCCGATTGGCGCAGCGGTCTAAGGCACTGCATCGCAGTGATGCGGCGTCACTACAGCCTGGGGTTCGATCCTTTACTTGGCTCATCGCGCTCTAGCGACTCCTTGTGGCGGCCGGGCGCCTGCATGCTGATTTCGGTCGTCAGTTGAACGGTGTTTCCTCCGACACATTGGTGCGGCTGGCTTCCGGGTGAAGCGAGTGGGTGTGAAGAAGCGCGGTTTGGCGGGTCATGTTTTTTGTAGGCCCACCCATCAATTTCACACACAAAAAAATATATATGTATACATTTTTTTGGAACTCAGTCGGGGTCTCAACCCACTGTTGAGAGTTAGAATAATAGAATACACAAGGTGCAATTTCGAAATTTGGTTGTGCATCAGCAGTCACTCAATTAGCCCAGGTCAGCAAAGTTTTTTAGATTGGTAAATTACTCTAGCGGCCAGCTATCTAAACTTTTAGTAAGCATGGTTGAATTACCGACCGGGGTGGGGCCCATTGATCATCAGTTCAGATTCAGATTGAGTGTTTAATAGTCACATGTACAGGGTTGCAGGTGTGATTGCATGGTACAGTGAAAATCTTAGACTCCGAGCTCCAAAATTGGTAATACAAATAATACAAATAATAAAAATAGAAATAGTACTATATACACCATAACTGTAGCAGTGATTAATAAATAAATGTCCATTGCGGTGGATGGAGGAAGCCAAACATTAGTTACAGTATATGCTCTGACTCATGTGCTGTGTTGATGAGTCTGTAATCATTTAGCTCACGTAGCAGACAAGACCTGCTATGTGAGATGGTCGGGTAAGACAGATGGGTATACAGGCTAGATGTACTTGGGTGCCAGCCAATTATGTGTATAAAGCCTGGATGACTGACAGAGGGCGCTGTATTGACGCCACCGCACAGCCATCTTGGCACTCCTCAATTTTAACAAATATTTTGGAAGCTATAGAAATGCATTTATTCATGTCTACATTCGTTTTTGACATGTTTATTCCATTACAGACACCTTGATGCATACTTTTTAATTATATTATGTGAGCTAAACATTAAAATGTAAAATTTCAACAACAAAACATACTTAAATACATGTAATTTTGTCCTTGAAACATTTAATTGAAATACTGTAGAATTCCATTCATTCCTATGGAGGACTGCTCCTACTAGGGAGTGCCAATATGGCCGACTGGTGGCTTCAAAGCCTCTCAATGGGTTTATATACAGGGCATTCGAAAAGTATTCAGACCCCTTCCATTTTTCAACATTTTGTTATGTTAGCCTTATTCTAAAATGGATTTGTCACACCCTGACATAGAGTTCGCTAGTTGGGTTGGTCAGGGTGTGAATATCTATGTATGTGTATATCTATGTTGTGGATTTCTATGTTGGCCGGGTGTGGTTCCCAATCAGAGGCAGCTGTCGATCGTTGTCTCTGATTGGGGATCATCCTTAGGTAGCCATTTTGCCTGCCTATGTGGTGGGATCTCGACTCTTGTTTGGCTTGTTTGTGTGTAGCCATTGTGAGCTTCACGTTACTTTGCTTTTGTTGTTTTGTCGTGTGTTAACTTGGTTAATAAACATGTATGCATTCCACACTGCACCTTGGTCCAATCCTGTACTCAACGAACGTGACAGGATTCAATAAAAAATGTGTATCATCAATCTACACACAATACCCCATAATAACAAAGCGAAAACAGGTTTTTAGAAATGTTTGCAAATGTATTACAAAAAAATATATAAATACCTTATTTACATAAGTAGTCAGACCCTTTGCTATAAAACTCGAAATAGAGCTCAGGTGCATCCTGTTTCCATTTATCATCCTTGAGATGTTTCTTGATTTACCACAGGTGGACTCCAATCAAGTTGTTGAAACATCTCAAGGATGATCAATGGAAACAGGATGAGCTCAATTTCGAGTTTGCTCTGACCCTTACAGAAACATTCTGGATCGCTGATCCTATGTATTGGCCATTGAGAGGCTTTGAAGGGTCTGAATACTTATGTAAATAAGGTATTTCTGTTTTTATTATTTTAAATAAGTTTTCTAAAATGTCAAAACCTGTTTTTGCTTTGTCATTATGAGGTATTGTGTGTAGATTGCTGAGGATTTAATTTAATACATTTTAGAATAAGGCTGTAAACGTAACAGATTGTGGAAAAAGTAAAGGAGTCTGAATAGGGTTGGTTCCTACATGTGTCTGTCACCGTCTCCTATCTTAACTTATAGAACATATTCTGGCCATTCTGCCAAAAGATCTGAGGAGGGGGTCATGACTGCCTCCCCCTCATATCTCTACCTACAGGAACCAATGATTGTATGAGACAAGATGTACTATACATTTTTCCTCCACATTGCCTACTTTTATCACTTCTATGATAATAATCCAAAAAAATATTATGAGATAGACACTTTCAAACTCTTCAGTCTTGGTTATACGATCTAATTAGTATGGTAAAACTATCATCATAATAAAGGTTATACTTCTATTAACGGGAGTGAATTCATCAAAAATACACACACATACACAGCATGTTAATAACACAATTAGGCAAACTAAGAAAAAACACACACGCTGCAGCCCATTTGGCAATTTGGGATCCCCAACTTCCAAACAGGGATTCCAACCAAGTTGCAAGTGTCCACTCTGGTTGTGGGGAATTATTCTTAGCAACAGTGGCAATGTATTCGGCGAGATCAGTCATATTAGAAGAGTGATCTGGGACAAAAGTACAACATTCATCTGCAATGATTGCACGAGTGCCCTCTTGACCTGTCAAAAGATAGTCAAGAGCCTCTCTGTTTTGCAGAGCCAATTTACGCAATTATTTTATTTCCCCATTCAATTGTTCCAGGGCATTTCGAGTAGCATTGCCAATTTTCTCTACGTGTCTAGAGATCTCCCGAATTTGGTCTAGGGCACATGCAACTCCATACCCAGGAAAAAACACACCAAAGAACCTGGAGGCAGCTGCCTGAGTGTGAGTGATGTCAGCTTGAGACCTCTTATCTCTCCTCATTCCTGGAGGTTTGTAGTCTCTTAAACAGAGCCTTCAGATCAATCTCATTGTTTGGAACGGTTCTCATAGCTGTCACCACAAACCCAACAGTGCAAGCATTTGATACATTACGATTCATAGTACATTGTTGGTCATAGTCTTAAAAGGCATTTTTCCTGCCAATGCTATAGTAAAGTTCACCACCTTAACTTCTGGGCCACTCCAGGCCTGCGTTGGTCCCTTTGGCTCAGGACTTATCTCACCCTTATAGAAACATTCTGTCTCAGAGACGGGCCCCCTTTGTACTTTGCGTCCGGCCACAAATACATTTGCACATAAATCATTCCATCTAACCCATAACATAAATTGCTCCACTTATATAGTTATAAACATACAAAAAACTTGCTCAAGTCAATTGGTCAGTTACAAAAAACGTTTCCAACAATCCCTCATCTGGAACAATGACCACTCACATGTTCCACACCACCTAGAAACCATATTGACTTTCACAGGGAAGAGAGAGAACACATGTTATAACAGTTTTACACACACCTTAATAACAATGGGATTGGGGCAAGGCTAGCCCAAGCTACAATCTAGTGGTTCTCCTCAAATTTTAGGGGCATCGCTCTGTCTCTAGAAGCCACGCCTTTCCAAATCATAATTAGAAATATTGATAAATTATCCAACTCAAATTTAGAATGACAGTCCTTAGTGTTTCACGTTGGTTCTATCACTTGAATTTAAGACCCTCAACTTAGCACACACTGACACTGGCAGAATGTACATTTACATTGACATACAGTGGGATTTTTATTTATTTAGTCAGCCACCAATTGTGCAAGTTCTCCCACTTAAAAAGATGAGAGAGGCCTGTAATTTTCATCATAGGTACAAGTCAACTATGACAGACAAAATTAGAGAGAAAAAAATCCAGAAAATCACATTGTAGGATTTTTTATGAATTTATTTGCAAATTATGGTGGAAAATAAGTATTTGGTCAATAACAAAAGTTTCTCAATACTTTGTTATATACCCTTTGTTGGCAATGACACAGGTCAAACGTTTTCTGTAAGTCTTCACAAGGTTTTCACACACTGTTGCTGGTATTTTGGCCCATTCCTCCATGCAGATCTCTTCTAGAGCAGTGATGTTTTGGGGCTGTCGCTGGGCAACACAGACTTTCAACTCCCTCCAAAGATTTTCTATGGGGTTGAGATCTGGAGACTGGCTAGGCCACTCCAGGACCTTGAAATGCTTCTTACGAAGCCACTCCTTCGTTGCCCGGGCAGTGTGTTTGGGATCATTGTCATGCTGAAAGACCCAGCCACGTTTCATCTTCAATGCCCTTGCTGATGGAAGGAGGTTTTCACTCAAAATCTCACGATACATGGCCCCATTCATTCTTTCCTTTACACGGATCAGTCGTCCTGGTCCCTTTGCAGAAAAACAGCCCCAAAGCATGATGTTTCCACCCCCATGCTTCACAGTAGGTATGGTGTTCTTTGGATGCAACTCAGCATTCTTTGTCCTCCAAACACGACGAGTTTAGTTTTTACCAAAAAGTTCTATTTTGGTTTCATCTGACCATATGACATTCTCCCAATCCTCTTCTGGATCATCCAAATGCACTCTAGCAAACTTCAGACGGGCCTGGACATGTACTGGCTTAAGCAGGGGGACACGTCTGGCACTGCAGGATTTGAGTCCCTGGCGGCGTAGTGTGTTACTGATGGTAGGCTTTGTTACTTTGGTCCCAGCTCTCTGCAGGTCATTCACTAGGTCCCCCCGTGTGGTTCTGGGATTTTTGCTCACCGTTCTTGTGATCATTTTGACCCCACGGGGTGAGATCTTGCGTGGAGCCCCAGATCGAGGGAGATTATCAGTGGTCTTGTATGTCTTCCATTTCCTAATAATTGCTCCCACAGTTGATTTCTTCAAACCAAGCTGCTTACCTATTGCAGATTCAGTCTTCCCAGCCTGGTGCAGGTCTACAATTTTGTTTCTGGTGTCCTTTGACAGCTCTTTGGTCTTGGCCATAGTGGAGTTTGGAGTGTGACTGTTTGAGGTTGTGGACAGGTGTCTTTTATACTGATAACAAGTTCAAACAGGTGCCATTAATTCAGGTAACGAGTGGAGGACAGAGGAGCCTCTTAAAGAAGAAGTTACAGGTCTGTGACAGCCAGAAATCTTGCTTGTTTGTAGGTGACCAAATACTTATTTTCCACCATAATTTGCAAATAAATTCATTAAAAATCCTACAATGTGATTTTCTGGAAAAAAAATTCTCATTTTGTCTGTCATAGTTGACTTGTACCTATGATGAAAATTACAGGCCTCTCTCATCTTTTTATGTGGGAGAACTTGCACAATTGGTGGCTGACTAAATACTTTTTTCCCCCACTGTATATCACTCAAGGTGTTGAAAACTTCAATCCATTTGGAGTAACTGTCAACCATTACCAACATATATTTCTTCCTTTTATAGGCAGGCCTGTGAACAAAATAAATGTGCATATTTACCAAAGGGCCCCAGGGGACTGGTAATTCCCCCTTTGGACACGACTCACATCGTGATTAATGCGTCCAAAAAAAGCAACAACAACACTGCAAGTTAAATAAAAAATAAACAAATTAAAATAACAGATCAAATTAGAATTGCAACTCTTGATAACTCCATAAGGAAATAATTGTATACCATAAGGTAATAGTAAAATAGACTAGAGACAGGTTTCCCTCAATCAGGAGGCGCGCTCTCTCTCTCTTTCTCGTAGTCCGAATCACACATAGGACTATTGATCAATTATAAACTTCTTCCTAATTATCAGTGTTTACATATTACATTTAAATGTCACCCAATGTCTCTAGCCTTTCTAGTGAAGGTGATCAGGCCTCACCAGAAAGTCAGAACAGAGGTCAGAGGTCATTCAACTCCATTAAGTGAGTGTTTCTTTATTTTTTCTTTCCTTGTACTCATTATTTAAAGACATTTCAAACATTCCAAACATTTTGTATACCAGGTTTACATTGGGTTTTTCAGTACATTTATTTTCAAGAGAATTTACATGTGTGCAACCAAAACTTACTTCAGAAAAGTCCCCTGACAGCTCTCATTCACTCAGTACTTAATAGTAATAATCATCTTATTATCCAAATTTCAATCTCTTAAAATCCGTATTTTAATCAGCTTAATATCCAAATTTCAATCAACTTAACATCCTTTCCACACTCACACAACTCTCACATCCACATTCACTTAGTACTATTCCCAAACACACTAAGTAATCTCCCTTATTACTCTCTGTGTATCTTCAACGATTCTCTTGTCGTTACTTGCTATGCACCAATTGTATCTTCAACGGTTCTCTTGCCGCTACTTGCTATACATATAAAATAACACCACGTGCTCAATAACACCTCATGCTATTAGTAGTGGCTGCAGACCACGTAGACACTCTTATAAATGCCTACAGACAACTGTCAGCTTGGCTTTCCCATTGTACCGTTACTTGCCCTCACTCGAGTCTTCTCTATAAGACTAGCTCTAGCCTTCTTCTTAAGACTAGTGGTACCTTTTTATGTTTATGTTTATTGTTTTTTTATTGCCGTTTCCCTCAATTGTTCCCGGATGATGTGTCTCCTCCTGGGCAGCTCACAGTAATGGTCTGGTCTGGGCAGGTCCTCGTCGTCTTTTGGTCAGACGGGAATTTCCCTCACACTTCAAGATGTACTATATATTTTTCCTCCACAGTGTCAAAAACATGGTTTTCATGTGTTTGATACCATTCCATTCACTCCATTCCATCCATTATACTCCATTCCAGCTATTATTATGAGCCGTCCTCCCCTCAGCAGCCTCCACTGTTACACAGTACCTTTAAAGAGCAACTGCCCCTTAAAACCAACTTCTCATTTAGAAAACAGCCAATGTGGCATTGATATGAGTCAGAAACATTTATTCTACTGTCAAAATTGACTACAAAGTCAAAACTGAGTTTTGTGAGACTTGTGGTCATGACTACCTCACAATGTAAATTAAGGTTGGGTTTGTTTCAATCCTGCCCACATGTCCACAGCTGGCAGCACAAAAGTAGTCATTAATTTTGAGTGCAGCTGCATGCGACCCGATCATAATGTCTGTGGTAAATTTCGGTTGACTTTGGATATCACTATGAGGCTAGTTAGGGACCATCGGTATAACATTTTGGCAATAACAAGGAAAACCAAAGTGCCAATGGTTGGGCCTAAAGTAATTTATAAGAGATCATGCAAAATATTTCTCAGGACTGTTTTGTTGAAGATGTAAACAATGTATGTTGGTCTGATGTGTATGAGGAAGCAGAACTGGAAGTATTTGTAAAATTATTCATGCTAATTGTTGACAAGCATGCACCTGTTAAGAAATTAACTGTGAGAGCTCTTACCCTCTGGATTGATGATTAATTTTGTATGGTTCAAATAAATTATGCAAAAGAGGTGGCAAACAAGTCAGGCTGCTCAGCTGATTGGTTGACATATTGTAAATTGAGACATTTTGGGAATAAACTTAACAAAAACAAAGGAAACTATATTGCCAAACCAAGATAAATGACATAAAACACAATGGTAAAATACTTTGGAGTACCTTAAATGATTTAATGGGCATCTCCATCGTTCATTGAAGTTGATGGGTCATTTATAACAATCATGTCAATGACTATTTCACTAGTAAAGTGGAAAAACTCAGAAGTGAAATGACAACATTGAACAGTAAACCATCATATTTTTGTATAGAAGATCTAATAATGAAAGAGAAGGATTGCTGTTTTGAATTTGGCCAAGTTAGTGTGGGAGAGGTGGAAGAACTATTGTTATCCATCAATAATTATAAGCCACCAGGTATAGACAACTTTGATGGGAAACTATTGAGAATGGTAGCAGACTGAATTGCCACCCCTATTTGCTATATAATATAATATGCCATTTAGCAGACGCTTTTATCCAAAGCGACTTACAGTCATGCGTGCATAATTTTTTTTTTTTGTGTATGGGTGGTCCCGGGGATCGAACCCACTACCTTGGCGTTACAAGCACCGTGCTCTACCAGCTGAGCTACAGAGGACCACTATATCTTTAACCAAAGCCTAAAGGAGTGTGTGTGTCCACAGGCGTGGAAGGAAACTAAATTAATTCCACTGCCTAAAAATAGTAAAGCACCCTTTGCTGGCTCTAACAGCTGCCCAATCAGTTTGCTGCCTGCTCTTAGTAAACTGATTGAGAGAATTGTGTTTGACCAAATACAATGCTATTTTTCAGAGAACAAGATAACTACCGACTTTCAGCATGCATGTAGAGAAGGGCACTCAACGTGTACTGCACTGACTCAGATGACAGATGACTAGTTAAAATAAATTGATAATACTATGATAGTTGTAGCTCTATTGTTAGATTTCAGTGCAGCCTTTGATGTTATTGATCATATATTGTTATTGAAGAAACTCACTTGCTATGGCTTTACATCACCTGCCATCACATGGTTGGAGAGTTATTTATCCAATAGAAACCAGAGAGTGTTCTTCAATGTAAGCTTCTCTAACATCAGATATGTACAGTGCGATGTCCCTCAGGGCAGTTGCCTTGGGCCGTTACTCTTCCCTATTTTTACAAATGATTTGGCTCTGTTTTTTAAATATTTTTTTTATTTTAAATCATTGGGGGTAGATCAGCTTAATATTGCAGATAGATTGTAACTTCCATCAATGTAATTGTCTGCATCACTTCCAATCCCCCATGTTTTATATATATATACAGTGGGGAAAAAAAGTATTTAGTCAGCCACCAATTGTGCAAGTTCTCCCACTTAAAAAGATGAGAGAGGCCTGTAATTCTCATCATAGGTACACGTCAATTATGACAGACAAAATGAGAAAAAAAAATCCAGAAAATCACATTGTAGGATTTTTTATGAATTTATTGGCATATGATGGTGGAAAATAAGTATTTGGTCAATAACAAAAGTTTCTCAATACTTTGTTATATACCCTTTGTTGGCAATGACACAGGTCAAACGTTTTCTGTAAGTCTTCACAAGGTTTTCACACACTGTTGCTGGTATTTTGTCCCATTCCTCCATGCAGATCTCCTCTAGAGCAGTGATGTTTTGGGGCTGTCGCTGGGCAACACAGACTTTCAACTCCCTCCAAAGATTTTCTATGGGGTTGAGATCTGGAGACTGGCTAGGCCACTCCAGGACCTTGAAATGCTTCTTACGAAGCCACTCCTTCGTTGCCCGGGCGGTGTGTTTGGGATCATTGTCATGCTGAAAGACCCAGCCACGTTTCATCTTCAATGCCCTTGCTGATGGAAGGAGGGTTTCACTCAAAATCTCACGATACATGGCCCCATTCATTATTTCCTTTACACGGATCAGTCGTCCTGGTCCCTTTGCAGAAAAACAGCCCCAAAGCATGATGTTTCCAACCCCATGCTTCACAGTAGGTATGGTGTTCTTTGGATGCAACTCAGCATTCTTTGTCCTCCAAACATGACGAGTTGAGTTTTTACCAAAAAGTTATATTTTGGTTTCATCTGACCATATGACATTCTCCCAATCCTTTTCTGGATCATCCAAATGCACTTCAGACGGGCCTGGACATGTACTGGCTTAAGCAGGGGGACACGTCTCGCACTGCAGGATTTGAGTCCCTGGCGGCGTAGTGTGTTACTGATGGTTGGCTTTGTTACTTTGGTCCCAGCTCTCTGCAGGTCATTCACTAGGTCCCCCTGTGTGGTTCTGGGATTTTTGCTCACCGTTCTTGTGATCATTTTGACCCCACGGGGTGAGATCTTGCGTGGAGCCCCAGATCGAGGGAGATTATCAGTGGTCTTGTATGTCTTCCATTTCCTAATAATTGCTCCCACAGTTGATTTCTTCAAACCAAGCTGCTTACCTATTGCAGATTCAGTCTTCCCAGCCTGGTGCAGGTCTACAATTTTGTTTTTGGTGTCCTTTGACAGCTCTTTGGTCTTGGCCATTGTGAAGTTTGGAGTGTGACTGTTTGAGGTTGTGGACAGGTGTATTGTATACTGATAACAAGTTCAAACAGGTGCCATTAATACAGGTAACGAGTGGAGGACAGAGGAGCCTCTGAAAGAAGAAGTTACAGGTCTGTGAGAGCCAGAAATCTTGCTTGTTTGTAGGTGACCAAATACTTATTTTCCACCATAATTTGCAAATAAATTCATTAAAAATCCTACAATGGGATTTTCTGGATTTTTTTTCCTCAATTTGTCTGTCATAGTTGACGTGTACCTATGATGAAAATTACAGGCCTCTCTCATCTTTTTAAGTGGGAGAACTTGCACAATTGGTGGCTGACTAAATACTTTTTTTCCCCACTGTATATACATGTCACGCCCTGGCTCTGGGGACTCTTGTATGTTGAGCCAGGGTGTGAGTTTTCATTGTTTTGTGTTCTAGTTTGGTATTTCTATGTTGGCCAGGGTGGTTCCCAATCAGAGACAGCTGTAGCTCGTTGTCTCTGATTGGGAGCCATACTTAGGTAGCCGTTTGGCATTGTTTTGGTGTGGTATCTTGTTCCGTTTGGTTTGTGTACCGTAGGACTTCACGTTTCGTATCGTTTGTTGTTTTGTTCGTTGTGTTGTACATTCAATAAATATTATGTACGCATATCACGCTGCGCCTTGGCCCGCTTCTTCCTTCAGCGATCGTGACAGAAGATACCACCTCGACTGGGTCAAGCAGCGTGAGGAGGAGAGAGGCTGGACTTGGGAGCAGAGGAGCGAGAGTCTGGCGAGAGCCATGGAGGCCTGGCCCACGGGGAGGAGAGACGGCCAGAACATTTTTAGGGGGGGGCTCACGCCGTGGACGACGGGGCAGCAGGAGGCCGGGATAGAGTGGTTCAGCGGGTTGGCAAAGGAGGCCGCCAGGTTACGGGAGTCACTGGTCACCAGGGGGAAGGAGAATGTAGAGGCACGGCGAGAGGTACTGGGGTGTGTTGCCAGTCCGGTCCGGCCCGTTCCTGATCCCCGCGTAGGGCCAGTGGTGTGTGTCCCCAGTACGGTCCGGCTTGTTCCTGTCCCTCGCACTGAGCCTGTGGTGCGCGTCGCCAGCCCGGTCCGGCATGTTCCTGCCCCTCGCACTAAGCCTGTGGTGCGCGTCGCCAGCCCGGTCCGGCCTGTTCCTGCCCCTCGCACCAAGCCAGTCGTGCGCGTCGCCAGCCCGGTCCGGCCCGTTCCTGCTTCCCGCACCAAGCCAGTGGTGCGCGTCGTCAGCCTGTTTTGGTCCGTTCCTGCTCCCCGCACCAAGCCAGTGGTGCGCTTCGTCAGCCCTGTTTGGCCCGTCCCTGCTCCCCGCACCAAGCCTGTGGTGCGCGTCGTCAGCCCGGTCCGGCCTGTTCCTGCTCCCCGCACCAAGCCAGTGGTGCGCTTCGTCAGCCCGGTTCGGCCCGTCCCTGCTCCCCGCACCGGTGCGCGTCGTCAGCCCGGTCCGGCCTGTTCCTGCTCCCCGCACCAAGCCAGTGGTGCGCTTCGTCAGCCCGGTTCGGCCCGTCCCTGCTCCCCGCACCAAGCCAATGGTGCGCGTCGTCAGCCCGGTCCGGCCCGTCCCTGCTCCCCGCACCCAGCCTGTGGTGCGTGTCGTCAGTCCGGCACAGACGGTGCCTGTTCCACCGGTGCCTGGTCCGGCACTGGTCAGCTGCTCCACTCCGGAGCTAGAGCAATCCACTCCACCAGTGTTCAGTCCAGCTCCGGCCAGCAGGGCCAGACCGCACCAGGGGCGCTTTGGGGGGTTAGAGAGGGAGTGGGGGTCATGCCCGGAGCCGGATCCGCCGCCGAGGCGGAGTGCCCACCCGGCCCCTCCCCTGTTGTGTTTGGTTGGCGCGGTCGGAGTCCGCGCCTTTGGGGGGGGGGGGGTACTGTCACGCCCTGGCTCTGGGGACTCTTGTATGTTGAGCCAGGGTGTGAGTTTTCATTGTTTTGTGTTCTAGTTTGGTATTTCTATGTTGGCCAGGGTGGTTCCCAATCAGAGACGGCTGTAGCTCGTTGTCTCTGATTGGGAGCCATACTTAGGTAGCCGTTTGGCATTGTTTTGGTGTGGTATCTTGTTCCGTTTGGTTTGTGTACCGTAGGACTTCACGTTTCATATCGTTTGTTGTTTTGTTCGTTGTGTTGTACATTCAATAAATATTATGTACGCATATCACGCTGCGCCTTGGCCCGCTTCTTCTCAAGACGATCGTGACAATACATACATATATACACACATATATACACACATACAACATATACATACATACATACATATCCTTTAAAAAAATATATATATTCCCCTTTATTACTTTCCAACCCCGCCACCCTTTCCCCACTTGGAGTAAACTAGTGAACAACAACGCCTAGGCCTCTACTTCCAGACCATACCCACTATCTACATTTTATGGACACAGTCAATTTTACAGTAATTACATTTTGTTTGTTCTTTCTCCTGAACTTCTTCTACTCTCAACCTCTCTGATCATTTTCATGATGTCCATCCGGTTTGTTTCTGGTCTTACACAAAGCTAGAATGACTATGTATGCGTATGATTCCACACTCCTCATGTCAGCACCAAAGCCAGTGAGCTCACTGAAATTCTAAATAAGGAGTTACAGTCAGTATCAGAATGGGTGATTAATAATAAACTGGTGTTAAATACATCTAAAACTAAAAGCATTGTATTTGGTTAAAAACATTATCTAAGACCTCAACTGGAGTTGTGTATAAAGGGTGTGACCATTGAGCAAGTTGAGGAAGCTAATCTCCTAGGTGTAACATTGGATGGTCAATTATCATGCGCAAGTCATATTGACAAAGTTGTTGTGAAGATGAGGTGGGGTATGTCTGTTATAAAAATATATCAACTGTACTCTGCTCTGGTGTTGTCCCATCTTGTTTACTGTTCATTAATATGGTCAATTGCAGCAAAGAAAGACCTAGCAAAGCTGCAGCTGGCTAAAAACAGAGCAGCACGCCTTGCCCTTAACTGCACATAAAGAACTAACATCAACAACATGCATGCCAGTCTTTCCGGGTTGAGGGTTGATGAGAGTTGAACTGCTTCTCATCTAGTTTTTATGAGTATTGCTTTAATGAAAATGTCAGATTGTCTGCATAATCAAATAACATTAAGCTCAGAAACCCATACACACCCCACAAGACATGCCACCAGGGGTCTTTTCACAGTCCCTAAGTCCAAAACTAAATTAACGGAAACGCACAGTATTATACAGACCCATGATTGCATGGATCTCCCTTCCATCTCCAATTACTCAAGCACACATCAAAATTACCTTTAAAAAATATTAAACAACATCTCATGGAATGGCGGGGACTGTGAGGGGACACACACAAAAACACATGCACACACAGACACACTAATACACACATTATTTTAGTTATATTGTTTGTATTCTTTTTTTATTGTTTGTATATCGTTGTATTTTACGTTTGTGTGACTGTCCTTGTCTATCAGTGTACCAGTGTTTTGTTACTTGTCATGTTTTTTGTGGACCCCAGGAAGAATAGCTGCTGCTCCTGCAAAAGCTAATGGGGATCCAAATAAACATAATTAGTTTTTATCACTTTACACATTTATTTTGTGATCCACCCCTGTAAACGTCATTTGCCAGATGACGCGCGAATAGAGAAGGACCGTCTCATTTCAAACAAGCGCATTTCCGTCAACGTTCCTTCTCGTCCCCTCTCCTCAATTACCTTTTACCTTTTTCTAAAGGAGGCAAGACAGGACACAGGAGTTGAGCAAAAGCCATGATCATATGGTTGTGGTTCCTGAGAACACTTATCCAAGCGCCAACGTGACTGCAATAATGCTGCCTTCCTAACCAATTGGGAAGGTGGCAATTTCCATTTGTGAATAGTAAATACGAGTTGGATGCATTCACATGCGTTGAACTCATAGAGAAACACTGATTGGCTAATGGCAAACCAGCGGCATCAACCATAAACTAAAAGTACAGCTATCATGCTCGCAAACAATTTATAGTGTTCAAAAAACCTATTAGATTGCCTTTTATAAATAATGTTTTGTTGTTACATTTAGTGCCTTCAAAAAGTATTAATACCCCTTGACTTATTCCACATTTTGTTGTTTTAAAGCCTGAATTCAAAATGGATTAAAAAAATAATAATCTCACCCATCTACACACAATACCCCATAATGACAAAGTGAAAACATATTTTTAGACTCCCTTTAAGAGTGTGCTCCTAATCTCAGCTCGTTACCTGTATAAAAGACACCTAGGAGCCAGAAATCTTTCTGATTGAGAGGGGGTCAAATACTTATTTCCCTCATTAAAATGCAAATCAATGTAGAACATTTTTGCGTCTTTCTGGATTTTTGTTGTTGTTATTCTGTCTCTCACTGTTCAAATAAACCTACCATTAAAATGATAGACTGATCATATCTTTGTCAGTGGGCAAACATACAAAATCAGCAGGGGATCAAATACTTTTTTCCCTCACTGTATATACACACACACTACCGGTGAAAAGTTTTAGAACACCTAATCATTCAAGGGTTTTTCTTTATTTTCACTATTTTCTACATTGTAGAATAATTGTGAAGACATCAAAACTATGAAATAACACACATGGAGTCACGTAGTAACCAGAAAAGTGTTAAACAAATCAAAATATATTTTATTTTTGAGATTCTTCAAATAGCCACCCTTTGCCTTGACAGCTTTACACACTCTTGGCATTCTCTCAACCAGCTTCATGAGGTAGTCACCTGGAATGCATTTCAATTAACAGGTGTGCCTTCTTAAAGTTAATTTGTGGAATGTCTTTCCTTCTTAATGCGTTTGAGCCAATCAGTTGTGTTGTGACAAGGTAGGGGGGTTATACAGAAGATAGCCCTATTTGGTAAAAGAACAAGTCCATATTATGGCAAGAACAGCTCAAATAAGCAAAGAGAAACGACAGTCCATCATTACTTTAAGACATGAAGGTCAGACAATACGGAAAATGTCAAGAACTTTGAAAGTTTCTTCAAGTGCAGTCGCAAAAACCATCAAGCGCTATGATGAAACTGGCTCTCATGAGGACCGCCACAGGAATGAAAGACCCAGAGTTACCTCTGCTGCAGAGGATAAGTTCATTAGTTACCAGCCTCAGAAATTGCTGCCCAAATACAGTTGAAGTCGGAAGTTTACATACACTTAGGTTGGAGTCATTAAAAGTCGTTTTTCAACCACTTCACAAATTTCTTGTTAACAAACTATAGTTTTGGCAAGTCGGTTACGACATCTACTTTGTGCATGACACAAGTAATTTTTCCAACAATTGTTTACAAACAAATTATTTCACTTATAATTCACTGTATCACAATTCCAGTGGGTCAGAAGTTTACATATACTAAGTCGACTGTGCCTTTAAACAGCTTGGAAAATTCCAGAAAATGATGTCATGGCTTTAGAAGCTTCTGATAGGCTAATTGACATTATTTGAGTCAATTGTAGGTGTACCTGTGGATGTTTTTCAAGGCCTACCTTCAAACTCAGTGCCTCTTTGCTTGACATCATGGGAAAATCAAAAGAAATCAGCCAAGACCTCAGAAAAAGAATTGTAGACCTCCACAAGTCTGGTTCATCCTTGGGAGCAATTTTCAAACGCCTGAAGGTACCACGTTCATCTGTACAAACAATAGTACGCAAGTATAAACACCATGACACCACGCAGCCGTCATACCGCTCAGGAAGGAGACGCGTTCTGTCTCCTAGAGGTTAACGTACCTTGGTTCGAAAAGTGCAAATCAATCCCAGAACAACAGCAAAGGACCTTGTGAAGATGCTGGAAGAAACAGGTACAAAAGTATCTATATCCACAGTAAAACGAGTCCTATATCGACATAACCTGAAAGGCCGCTCAGCAGGGAAGAAGCCACTGCTCCAAAACCGCCATAAAAAAGCCAGACTACGGTTTGCAACTGCACATGGGGACAAAGATCGTACTTTTTGGAGAAATGTCCTCTGGTCTGATGAAACAAAAATAGAACTGTTTGGCCATAATGACCATCGTTATGTTTGGAGGAAAAAGGGGGTGCATGCAAGCCGAAGAACACCATCACAAAGGTGAAGCACGGGGTGGCAGCATCATGCTGTGGGGGTGCTTTGTTGCAGGAGGTACTAGTGCACTTCACAAAATAGATGGCATCATGAGGAAGGAAAATTATGTGGATATATTGAAGCAATATCTCAAGACATCAGTCAGGAAATTAAAGCTTGGTCGCAAATGGGTCTTCCAAATGGACAATGACCCCAAGCATACTTCCAAATTTGTGGCAAAATGGCTTAAGGACAACAAAGTCAAGGTATTGGAGTGGCCATCACAAAGCCCTGACCTCAATCCTATAGAAAATGTGTGGGCAGAACTGAAAAAGCGTGTTGCGAGCAAGGAGGCCTTCAAACCTGACTCAGTTAAAACAGCTCTGTCAGGAGGAATGGGCCAATATTCACCCAACTTATTGTGGGAAGCTTGTGGAAGGCTACCTGAAATGTTTGACCCAAGTTAAACAATTTAAAGGCAATGCCACCAAAGACTAATTGAGTGTATGTAAACTTCTGACCCACTGGGAATGTGATGAAAGAAATACAAGCTGAAATAAATAATTCTCTCTCCTATTATTCTGACATTTCACATTCTTAAAATAAAGTGGTGATCCTAACTGACCTAAGACAGGGAATTTTTACTAGGATTACATTTGTGAAAAACTGAGTTTAAATGTATTTGGCTGAGGTGTATGTAGACTTCCGACTTCAACTGTAACTACGCTATATTGTTTGTCCTCATGTGTCTGCATGTTTTTCAGTATAAAGTATTCTGCAGCCTCTAAGTGAGGACACCAGGTGAGACCACACACACAGATTCCTGTTGAACATTGTCTCTTTAACTACCTTGTTTTCTCAGTAACAGTCTCTCTCCTTCACTTCATCCCTTTACCCCCTTCTCCCTAAATCCTCTAGGTTATATCAGCTGTGTCGGTGAACCCCTCCCACATCTGAACTGGCTGACACATAGAGGGAAAAGCATGATCAGAGGTGAGAGGTCACTTGGTCGGGTCAACAGGAAGTATTATTAAAGAGATGCTTTACATTGAAATTCAGATAGAGATGTAGTAGTCCCAGAGTTAATGATAGACGGTCAGTTTTGCATTTCACCTCCTGATGATTATGAAAACTGACAGTGTTAGAATAAAAAAAAACAAGGCTTAATCATGCGCTCTCTCTCCATCCGTCTCTTGTCTGCAGGTATGTTTTGATGTGAGAGAGGGTGCCAACCCCAAGTCCCGTCATCACGATCTCACCCACACTTAAGATAACCTTCGGGCCAACTGGGACCCAAGGCTGTTAGGAGACACCGCTAGAGACACTATTATGTAATTGTGATGAACTGAGAGAATATTAGGGTAGCACTGTGATTCATTAATCATATGCTGTCTTCCCTGCTCCTCTGTTCTTACCTCTTTCCCTTTCTGTCTTTTACACGCTCTCACACCTCTCTCTCCACCTCCTCTTTCTGCCTGTTTTTATAATGCACACCAGATGTGCATTGAAGTACAGATTGAACTTGAATTTATAATATTACAATTATAATATTTATCATGCATGTATTATGTATTTATAACACTTGGATAATTAACTTCTTTCAATAAAGAGTTTCACATTCTCTACTGGCTGAAATTAAGTCTCATTTGATGAACTACTACACCTATCCGGTGTCATCAGATCAAATTAGATAGTGAGATTAACTGGTTTTAGAGTATTTACATGATGCATAGGAAGTGTAGTGTACTGTTTTAAAAAAATTGTTTCTGTATATATTCATTACAAATCAGCCTTTAAGTGTATAATTGTAATACATACATGCAGACAAAGTGTTAATTAAAAGACTGGAGTTTGATACTCCTGTTATTGGATATGACTGAAAAATAATGTCTCACAGACATTAATACCGGAACTGCACCTTTATTTGCCAAGGTAGAGTACATGATCAGTGAATATATTCAATATACAGGCTACAATGTGGGGATCTCATTCATGGTAATAACTACATGTATATACGACTTGCATCCTTGGCACAAAGTTATATTATATTCTACTCAATCCATAGGCTTCATTAATGTCATTCAGACTGTTTTGAAGTTGATTCAACCTGCTATGATAGCTGATGTTCATAGCTAGGTTCTGATACACAGATCGGCTACATAGCTAGCAACACATCCATAGGCATACAGTTATTTTTATCCTCCACTGCACAATAAACAAGAAAATAGTTAGCTAGCTACGTTACTTCAGCTGCATTGCATGGCAAATATCTGCAAGGCAAGCTTACAAAATTGTACATTCAATTTGCAGTAAATACTTTAGCTAGCTAGATTATTTACATCCACTGTTTCACAAGACGACAGCCTGGTTTGCTGGTTGTTTCAGGAGTCCCTAAAACATTAAACAACCAGAATTACAATTTCATACTCAAGTCACAACGCCAATAAAGCTAGCCAGTTAGCTAATGTTAGCTAGTCAGATAGCTTGCTAAATAGCGATTTTCGTAAATTAACTTTGACATAAAAATATGCATAATCGTTTGTCTCTACATTAGCTAACATATTCCTCTCAACTGTACATTTTATTTGCATGATTCGTTATGACGTTATAATGACTTACATTTGCTTCCATCCTAGTATTTCGTCAGCCATCTTTGCTGAAGAAAGTCTCCAGCGTTGGGTCGCATAGCGTCATGGGAACCACTCGATATGATTGGTCATCCCCCAGCGGCCGCCGCTATCATTTGCATAAGGTTGGGAAAGATTTAAGTTTTTCACGGGGTCCCCGTCCTCTCCACTTTCCTTTTATTGAAAATGAATGGGAAGCGGTGTTTCACCGGGTAGCTTTAGCAGAGCAGGAATTTGATGAACTGATTTATTGGAAAGATGGCTTGCTATAACGGTGTCATGTTGAAAGCACGGAGCTCTTCAGTAATGCCATTCTACTGTCAATGTTTGTCTATGAAGATTGCATGGCTCTGTGCTCGATTTTATACACCTGTCAGCAACGGGTGTGGCTGAAATAGCCATGTAGCTAGCTACTTTAGTTGACGTGACTGGCACACTTTAGTTAGCTAGCTAGTTAATTTCCTTTGTGTAAATAGCTAACTTAGCTAATCAAGTCCTGCAGGGACTGGTTGATGTTTCTGGTTGAATTTGAGTTATCGTAGGCCATATTGCCCACTCATTTGTATTTAACAATAAATACTGGTTCAATATTTTTACGAGGGGTGTCTAATATGTGGTAGGCATATAACGTTAGATAACAAGTAAGTTAACGAAGTAGTTGGCTAATTAGCCAGCTAACGTTAGCTAGCAGTTAGCTGGATTCTCTACAGTGCGATGTAAAACATAGCAATGTTTTTAATTCATGGTTTTACAAACTTGAACTAGTAATATTAGACATTTCTTAATTATAGGTTAAACTGTAGCGGACAGAATCGCCTCTGCTGCCACCCTTTCCCCTGACCACAGGCAGCAGAAGAGCCCGGTTGGTGACGTGCCCATTATCGAGGAAGGTGAGCGCCATAGAGATTATTTTATGATTGATCATAATGGTGAGAACTAACTATTTTTTTCTTATAAAAATGGTATTCCATTTTGTATCCTTTGCGTTGTTTGACTGCATGATGCGTGTTCACTGATGTCATTCAGGCTGTGATCCGTGCAAGTACACAATGTTGTTGTAGCCATGGCTATGGCTAAACTTTCAATAGGGTATTCTTACTTTCAATCTGTTCCCTTTACAGCAGTCTGGGTTCCTATCTGTGGCTACTATTTGTTGTTTTGAGGTCATATTTTTATTGTGCAGGGGCAAGAGCCTTAGAGCAATATACTTATTGTTCTATCTACACGGAACAAAAATATACACATTAAAGTGTTTGTCCCATGTTTCATGAGCTGAAATAAAAGACCCCAGAAATGTTCCATACGCACAAAAAGCTTACTTCTCTCAAATGTTGTGCACAAATTTGTTTACAGCCCTGTTAGTGAGCATTTCTCCTTCGCCAAGATAATCCAACAATAGAAGGCCACTCTAAAATGTGCAGTTTTGTCACAACACAATGCCACAGATGTCTCAAGTTGAGGGAGTGTGCAATTGACATGCTGACTGCAGGAATGTCCACCAGAGTTGTTGCCAGATAATTACATGTTCTTTTCTCTACCATAAGCCGCCTCCAATGTCGTTTTAGAGAATTTGGCAGTACGTCCAACTGGCCTCACAACCGTAGACCACATGTAACCACGCCAACCCAGGACCTCCACATCCGGCTTCTTCACCTGCGGGATCGTCTGAGACCAGCCACACGGGCAGCTGATGAAACTGGGTTTGCACAACCAAATAATTTCTGCACAAACTGTCAGAAACCGTTTCAGGGTATCTCATCTGCGTGCTCGTCATCCTCACCAGGGTCTTGACCTGAATGCAGTTTGGCGTCGTAACCGACTTCAGTGGGCAAATGCTCACCTTCGATGGCCACTGGCACGCTGGAGAAGTGTGCAATCCACAGATAAATCCAGGTTTCAACTATACCGGGCAGATGGCATCGTGTGGCGAGCGGTTTGCTGATGTCAACGTTGTGAATAGTGTCCCATGGTGGGGTTATGGTGTGGGCAGGCATAAGTTATGGACAACGAACACAACTGCATTTTATCAATGGCAATTTACATGCATAAAGATACCGTGACGAGATCCTGAGGCCCATTGTCGTACCATTCATCCGCCGCCATCACCTATGTTTCAGCATGATAATGCACGGCCCTATGTTGCAAGGATCTGTACACAATTCCTGGAAGCTGAAAATGTCCCAGTTCTTCCATGGCCTGCATACTCATCAGACATTATCACCCATTGAGCATGTTTGGGATGCTTGTTCCAGTTCCAGCAAATATCCAGCAACTTCGCACAGCCATTGAAGAAGAGTGGGACAACATTCCACAGGCCACAATCAACAGCCTGATCAACTCTATGCGAAGGAGATGTGTCGCGCTGCATGAGGCAAATGGTGGTCACACCAGATAATGACTGGTTTTCTGATATACGCCCCTACTTTTTTTTAAAGGTATCTGTGAACAACAGATGCAAATCTGTATCCCAAGTTGTGAAATCCATAGATTAGGGCCTAATTTATTTATTTCAGTTGACATATTTCCTTATATGAACTGTAACTCAGTAAAATCTTTAAACTTACTCTTGAAAGTTGTAATAGTAGAATGCACAAGGTGCAATTTCTAAATTGGGTAGTGCATCATCAGTTCCTTGTCATGTTAGTCATTTTATACCTTAGAGAGCTATTTATAACTTGTCAGTAATGTCTAGATCAACTAGCCCATGTCGGGTAACGTTTTTTTATTTAGGTTTTTTAGCCCATAGATATTGTTGTAATTTTTTGTCACTCAAATATCACATGAATACACATTAGACATGTGTAGTAAATGTATGGAATTGCAAGAAAATAAGCTTTAAACCTGCAAAATTCTCTCTTCAAACGATGGGTGTGAACAGTTTGCCATGAACAGTACTTGTGCCCATAGTACTTGTGCCCATGCTCAAACAGCCGGTCCCAATTTGTTCCTTTCCCCTTGGCCCTAACCCTTTGATGTTTGCAGATCTGTAAGGTTGAAGAAGTGGTTGAAGGATGAGATTCTGTACTGACCTTTGCCCGCCCCCCGTGTTCAGGTGATGTACGGGGTGATCCAGGTGTCTGATGGACAGGTGGATGGACAGACAGACGGAGCCTGTCAGCTTGGTGCTGAGGCACACACACACCAAAAACTATCCTATTGAAAAATAATGCTTTTTATTCATTGATGGAAAACCAGTTGAAGGAAATACATTTGACCATCATGCTTATCAGTCTATAGGTTAATTTGCATATTTTAATAGAATTAAATTGGCTTGTGTGTATTTTCTTTAGTTGGCATGTATCTTACACGCACAACATACAGACAGCCTGTTTTGAGCGGCATATCACCCCAGATAGCACTACAGCTGCTGCTGCAACTCCTCAGCTCGTTGGTGCTGGAGTGAAACATGCTTTTATAAGCCCATTCATTGCCCAACAATTCTAAATGCAATCGCGTCTAGTTGCTATTTTTATTTCTTAACTGGTAATTGACGCGCGCCATTCAAGTGCATAGGCAATGGTAGACAGGCTATCAGCGCATCACCCAACACTTTGCAATGTGAGCTGGAGGCAGTAGGCTGTGCATTTTGAAAACGTCGTTAATTGTTTGAAACCTGAAAGTTTTACTTTGAGGCATATTATGAGGCATGTCTTACCTTGCTTCACGTTTATAGGCAAAATACAACCATAGAAACGTGGAGGCAATTATTTTCTAAAGATAAAGGATTTCGCTCCTGTTCTAATGGTTTTTATAGCAACTTTATTTCGTTGTCCAGAAGCCAAAGGCACAATCCTAGTCATATTAGCAACCCATCCTAGTTGTTGCATCTTTAGATTCCTACTCTTTCTAAGTTTCTAACAGGGATTTTCATCTCTGTCACTTGCATCAGGTGCGCTGTTTAGAAGGGTGTTTTCCCACCAGTTGAATTTTGGCAAATGTTTGAAAACACTTTTTTATTGGCTGCAACCCTGACACACACACGCACACTTCACAAGTTTGCTTTGTATCATATACAGTATATTTCCAGTTTCGCTGGAGTGTGTATTTTGATAAAGTTTCACCCATCATTTCCTTTCCCCACACACTTAATTGTGCATGGATGCATACTACCAGCTGTCCATTCACTTTACTTGTTGGATCTGTTCCTAGCCAAAAGGTATGTGATGTTGTTTTCCCAATCTGGTGGATTGGAGGGGGAAGCCTCAGAGACTCACTACTACTACCCTGTCACTGACGGCACACAGACTACCATGGTGGCCGATGTTCAGGCTCCAGAAACACTGCTCACTCAGAGCACACCCACCAGTCAGTTGAAATGATAATGGCCATTCAAACAGCAGGTCCCAATTTGCTTCCCATGGGCCCTAACTCTTCAATGTTGGCATATCTGTAAGGTGTAAGCAACTCCACTACTCTGGTTATACCTATCCACTTCAGATCTGCAAAAATCAAGTCCTAGGCAGAGGGAGGGAATTCGGACCGGCTGAAACGTTCAGTCAATCTGTACATTGTCTGTCTGCTTAATAGTGCCCTGTGTCTTTCAGGTCAGCTGTATGGGATGATGTCACCAAAGGACGTGTTAGGCGGAGCCAACCAGAGGTCCATAGCACCCTGCACAAAGATATTGAACACGTAACATCAAATCCTCTCTGTGTCTAGGTTACGCTATGACATCACCCATCACTGATTAGGCCTTCATCAATGGGCCTGGGTCATGTTCATTAGGCACCAAAAATACTGAAATATGGACGGACTACCTGGGCTTGTCCAATAAGAAACACTCATTTTGTTTTCCGTTTGAAAATATTTTCTGTTGCGTGCCCTAATGAACACGACCCTGGTTAAAGTAACACATGACACTGCCAATAGTCTTAAGTATTTGATACCTGGTGAATGTGGTGATACAGTACATGACCAATAGTATGTGGACACCTGCATTGGGGTTCAGAGCAAGGCGCTGCACAGATTTTCTAACCTTGACCACATAATGACTAGTTATTTTGGGATGCAATATGATTGTAGAACAGTAATTATTCTGCAGCACCTTGTTCTAGTATTGTCATGATATCAACATTTGTTGCCAGTTTATTAGGTACACAGTGAGTCACATGGCCGCAGCTTGCTATATAAAGCAGGCAGACTGGCATCGACATTAAGGTACTGTTAGATTGAACGTTAGGATGGGCAAAACGAGTGACCTAAGCAACTTTTGAGCGTGGTATGATCATTGGTGCAAGGCGTGCCGGTTCCAGTATCTCAGAAAAGGCCGGCCTGCTGGGCTTTTCAAGCAAGACAGTGTCTAGAGTTTACAGAGAATGGTGCAACAAACAAAAAACATCCAGTCAGCGACAGTCCTGTAGGTGAAAACAGCTTGTTGATGAGAGGTTGAAGGACAATGGCAAGAATTGTGCAAGCTAACAGTGGCGGGCCACATTCAGGCAAATAACGCCATAGTACAACAGTGGTATGCAGAATGGCATCTCGGAATGCACAACTTGTCAGTCCTTGTCACGGATGGGCTATTGCAGCAGACGACCACACTGGGTTCCACTCCTATCAGCTAAAAACAAGAAGAAGCGGCTCCAGTGGTCACGCGATCACCAACACTGGACAATTGAGGAGTGGAAAAACATTGCCTGGTCTGGCGAATCCCGGTTCATGTTGCGTCATGCTGATTGCAGAGTCAGGATTTGGCGTAAGCAGCATGAATCCATGGACCCATCCTGCCTGGTGTCAACAGTACAGGCTGGTGGTGTAATGGTGTGGGGAATGTTTTCCTGGCACACGTTAGGTCCCTTGATACCAATTGAGCAACGTGCTCCGAAAAATTCTGGGTGTTCTGGAGGCAAAGGGGGGTCCGACCCGGTACTAGATGGGTGTAATAAACTGGCCACTGAGTGCATCTACACTCAGTTGTCATAGACATATTATTAAAAATGAGAAGCCTTTTATCTTTGAAATAAAAACTATTATGGAAAGGCTTATTTAAATGCAAAATTGAGCCGAACACGAAGTCTGTTGGTTGACTGTTTCACTACTGCTAATAGCTGACTGTCATTGGTGTTCTGTATCAGTTGTTATTGGAGTCACTGAGCAAATAATGCATTTGATGGTTCTTTGTTTATTCTTATTTGTTTTACTTTGGATCCCATCCCATTTCCAAAAGTTTGACAAACTTTTCTAAGAAGTTAATATCACCCTCAGCATCAAATATTATTTTGTGTTATAGGTTGTTTTGTTGTAATTTCTATTAAATTCATGTGAAAGAGATGTACTTATTTATAGTGACACTGTAAATCTACTACACTGAAAATGAAAACAACTAACAGTATTTACAATCTCACTATCATGAGTGGACTATGTACCTTGTATTCAGCTGTGATGATTGATGATTGAGTTTTAAATACCACAGGCGTTTACGTAGACTAATACTTCAAAGACCGTATGTCAGTAGGAATAATTTACTGTAAAATACTAAACAAGTTAAACCGGTTATTGAAATAAACCAATAGACTGCTTGATGTTGACATACGTCACGTAGGTAATGGGATGTTCCCAGTTTCGACGGAAGACCTATCAGACTTTTCTACAGGTGCAGTCGGTCGTTGCGGAAGGGCATAGAGTTGTTGGTCGTCGAAATTAAATATTTCAAACCGAGTGGGCCAACGTTTCAACAATTACTGAATTGCACTTTCGTTCCTGGAATAATCGAACGTTTTGATTGTAAAGACACTTTACCGAAATCGGACACTTCACTGGCTTTTAAAACAAAGGCTTCAGTTGTTGGGGCCGACATGTTTGTCAGCGGCTTGGTTTCGGTGTTTCTGTTCTTTCATGCAACCGGTAAGTACTCCTTCTGTTGATATAAACTCCTCATGATTTTAGACTAGGCCTACGTTTACACTAGCCTACGTTTCAATAGAGTATTTATTGTATTGGTAAGATATGCACTTGATTGCTGTATATTTTCTATACTTTAACATTAGGCCCACAGGTAGGCACTGGTCTTAGATCAGTTTACCCAACCCAAAATAAGAAAACATAATTAACAGACCTGGGATCAGTAGGGGCTTGCCTTGGCTACGTCATTGTACACCTTTCTTAAAAAGCAGGAAACAATATATCTACAATCATTCACATCTGACTAACTATTAAAAATATAACCTAGTCAGAGTATTACTCTGTTGCAGCTGGCTGATGGGCGTTATTAGATCAAATTAAAATAAAATAAAATGTTATTTGCCACATGCGCAAAATACAACAGGTGTAGACCTTATAGTGAAATGCTTACTTACAAGCCCTTAACCAACAATGCAGTTTTAAGAAAAATGTGTTAAGTAAAAAATAGATAAGTATAAAAAAATTACATAATTAAAGAGCAGCAATAAAATAACAGTAGGGAGGCTTTATACAGGTGGTACAGGGTCAATGTGCGGGGGTACTGTTGGGCGTAGCACAGAGAATTTCCGACCAAACCTTAACGTCAATACTTCCTGAATTCCTGACTTGGAAGACAACCAATATCTTCTAAACATCCATGTCTAGTTGCAGGTGGTTCATTTGAATTTAGAAAATGCTCGTTATTAAATTAAATATATTTTTTGGTACATGAAGTAATCCAACAATGTGTACGCCACCATCTTGTCTATTTCAAATCTTCTCTCACTGGGCGGATTCGATTTTGCTGAGCTGCGGGGCACCGGTCCATGGCCGTGGTGTGAACGGGCAAAAGCAGTGAGAGAGGAGCGCACTTCTCAAATTGAACAGTAATCTGAGACACTCGGTCATGTTGTCAACAAGAAAGCATGGTGCATCATCCAGAAACATCTCTTTTCCATAAAATAAAGTGCCTTCAGAAAGTATTCAGACCTCTTGACTTTTTCCACATTTTGTTACGTTACAGCCTTATTCTAAAATGGATTAAATAACAATTTCCTCAGCAATCTACAAACAATACCCTATAATGACAAAGCGAAAACAGGTTTTTAGAATTGTTTGCAAATTTATTAAAAACAAAAACCTGATACCTTATTTACATAAGTATTCACACCCTTTGCTATGAGACTCGAAATTGAGCTCAGGTACATCCTGTTTCCATTGATCATCCTTGAGATGTTTCTACAACTTGATTGGAGTCCACCTGTGGTAAATTTAAATTGATTGGACATGATTTGGACATAGTGGCCTCCATCATTCTTAAATGGAAGAAGTTTGGAACCACCAAGACTCTTCCAGTGCTGGCCGCCCGGCCAAACTGAGCAATCAGGGGAGATGGGCCTTGGTCAGGGAGGTGACTAAGAACCCGATGGTCACTCTGACAGCGCTAGAGTCCCTCTGTGGAGATGGGAGAAGCTTCCAGAAGGACAACCGTCTCTGCAGCACTCCACCAATTAGGCCTTTATGGTAGAGAGGCCAGACGGAAGCCACTCCTCAGTAAAAGGCACATGACAGCCCGCTTGGAGTTTGCGAAAAAGGCACCTAAAGACTCTCAGACCATGAGAAACAAGTTTCTCTGGTCTGATGAAACCAATATTGAACTCTTTGGCCTGAATTGAAAGCGTCACGTCTGGAGGAAACCTGGCACCATACCTACGGTGAAGCATATTGGTGGCAGCATCATTCTGTGGGAATGTTTTTCAGTGGCCGGAACTGTGAGACTAATCACGACCGTGGCAAAGATGAAATGAGCAAATTACAGAGAGATCCTTGAATAAAACCTGCTCAGGACCTCAGACTGGGGCGAAGGTTCACCTTCCAACAGGACAACAACCCTAAGCACACAGCCAAGACAACACAGGAGTGATTCGGGACAAGTCTCTAAATGTCCTTGAGTGGCCCAGCCAGAGCCCGGACTTGGACCCGATCGAACATCTCTGGAGAAACCTGAAAAAACGCTCCCCATCCAACCTGACAAAGCTTGAGAGGAGCTGCAGAGAAGAATGGGAGAAACTCCCCAAATACAGGTGTGCCAAGCTTGTAGCGTCATACCCAAGAAGACTCGAGGCTGTAATCGCTGCCAAAGGTGCTTCAACAAAGTACTGAGTGAAAGGTCTGAATACTTACAGTACCAGTGAAAAGTTTGGACACCTACTTATTCCAGGGTTTTTCTTTTTTTTAAACTATTTTCTACATTGTAGAATAATAGTGAAGACTTCAAAACTGTGAAATGACACATACAGTGAGGGGGGAAAAAAGTATTTGATCCCCTGCTGATTTTGTACATTTGCCCACTGACAAAGAAATGATCTGTCTATAATTTTAATGATAGGTTTATTTGAACAGTGAGAGACAGAATAACAACAAAAAAATCTAGAAAATGCATGTCAAAAATGTTATATTGATTTGCATTTTAATGAGGGAAATACGTTTCGACTCCTCTGCAAAACATGACTTACTTGGTGGCAAAACCCTTGTTGGCAATCACAGAGGTCAGACGTTTCTTGTAGTTGGCCACCAGGTTTGCACACATCTCAGGAGCGATTTTGTTCCACTCCTCTTTGCAGATCTTCTCCAAGTCATTAAGGTTTCGAGGCTGATGTTTGGCAACTCAAACCTTCAGCTCCCTCCACATATTTTCTATGGGATTAAGGTCTAGAGACTGGCTAGGCCACTCCAGGACCTTAATGTGCTTCTTCTTGAGCCACTCCTTTGTTGCCTTGGCCGTGTGTTTTGGGTCATTGTCATGCTGGAATACCCATCCACGGCCCATTTTCAATGCCCTGGCTGAGGGAAGGAGGTTCTCACCCAAGATTTGACGGTACATGGCCGCGTCCATCGTCCCTTTGATGCGGTGAAGTTGTCCTGTCCCCTTAGCAGAAAAACACCACCAAAGCATAATGTTTCCACCTCCATGTTTGACGGTGGGGATGGTGTTCTTGGGGTCATAGGCAGCATTCCTCCTCCTCCAAACACGGCGAGTTGAGTTGATGCCAAAGAGCTCCATTTTGGTCTCATCTGACCACAACACTTTCACCCAGTTCTCCTCTGAATCATTCAGATGTTCATTGGCAAACTTCAGACGGGCATGTATATGTGCTTTCTTGAGCAGGGGGACCTTGCGGGCGCTGCAGGATTTCAGTCCTTCACGGCGTAGTGTGTTACCAATTGTTTTCTTGGTGACTATGGTCCCAGCTGCCTTGAGATCATTGACAAGATCCTCCAGTGTAGTTCTGGGCTGATTCCTCACCGTTCTCATGATCATTGCAACTCCACAAGGTGAGATCTTGCATGGAGCCCCAGGCCGAGGGAGATTGACAGTTCTTTTGTGTTTCTTCCATTTGCGAATAATCGCACCAACTGTTGTCACCTTCTCACCAAGCTGCTTGGCGATGGTCTTGTAACTCATTCCAGCTTTGTGTCGGTCTACAATCTTGTCCCTGACATCCTTGGAGAGCTCTTTGGGCTTGGCCATGGTGGAGAGTTTGGAATCTGATTGATTGATTGCTTCTGTGGACAGGTGTGTTTTATACAGGTAACAAGCTGGGATTAGGAGCACTCCCTTTAAGAGTGTGCTCCTAATCTCAGCTCGTTACCTGTATAAAAGACACCTGGGAGCCTGAAATCTTTCTGATTGAGAGGGGGTCAAATACTTATTTCCCTCATTAAAATGCAAATCAATTGATAACATTTTTGACATGCGTTTTTCTGGATTTTTTTGTTGTTATTCTGTCTCTCACTGTTCAAATAAACCTACCATTAAAATTGATCATTTCTTTGTCAGTGGGCAAACTTACAAAATCAGCAGGGGATCAAATACTTTTTTCCCTCACTGTAAGCTTAGTTTCAAGAGCTGAGCGAAACATTTGATTGGTGTAGAAGGCCTTTAAACATTCCAAACATCAACACAAGGGCCACTACTTTCCACCTGTTATCTGTGTGGTTATTGTCTCACCTTGGAAACCCTAGCTCTGCCTCCCCACCCCCGAAACTCACGTGACAAGCAAACAAGGAAATCAGTCAATGGATGGAGTTTGTTTTCTGATTTCATTTTACACACTGGAGACTTGGTTCCCATGCTTTTATCTGACCAAACCATTTCTCTAAATGGGCAAACTAAACTCTTATCTCTCGGTTGTTCAGTCACTCACTACCCTCAGATATAGACTGTTGAGTTGAGATTGATCAATGATAATGGAGGTTGAGATTGTGCTTTGTTACTGAGCAGCACAGTGGGAGCGCCACTGTACAAGCTGTATCCTGGATACAGTGGTTGAAAAAGTATTCAATTTGTCATACTTGAGTAAAAGTAAAGATATTTTCTATTAAGGTGACTCAAGTGAAAGTCACCCAGCTAAATACTACTTGAGTAAAAGTATCTGGTTTTAAATGTACTTATGTACAGTGGTGGAACAATTACACAATTGTCATACTTGAGTAAAAGTAAACAAATGCTATACATCAAATTATTTATATTAAGCACACTTAGGTATCATTTACAAACGCAGTATTTGTGTTTAATGAGTCCACCAGATCAGAGGCAGTAGGGATGACACCGCGTTGTATTGATAGGTGCGTGAATTGAACCATATTGCTGTCCTGCCTGAGCTTTCGAAATGTACTTTTGGGTGTCAGTGAAAATGTATGGGAGTAAAAGTTTTCAAAAATATAAATAGTAAAGTATAGATACCCCAAAGAACTAGTAAGTATTTTTACATAGTTACTTTACACCACTGGCTGGATATATAATATCCTCTAATACAACACTAATGTGTAGAAATGAGCTAGGCTATCCTATCCTGCATGTACTTGATAATGGAATGTACAGTATTACGACCCAGGTTGTGACCGTTACTAATGTCATGTGCGCTACCTGCCTCTGGTGCCTGTCTGTTGCTGGGACATACTTTTTGCAGTGAATGGCGTGACTGCTCAGTAGGTCTCTGGCTGGACCATAGACTCGAAATGTCTGGAGTGGACACACTCATAGTCCAGTCTATTCAAATATATAAAAAAGCTGTATTGTCCAAATGTCCATCCAATTTACATTAAGCAGAAAAACATCTAGTGTTCTTGGTTTCCCACTCTGAAAGGGCCCTTCAGACTGTTTTGGCCCAGTTTCACATGAAGGTTTCTGGCTCAGTACAGAGGAGTGAGTCACACTTACCACATTTACCAGTATTTGTCCACAGTCAGTCCACACCCTGTAGGCTTCAGGCCATTGGTTGGCAGAGCACCAGACATGCTCTTAGGGCTTTAAAGAGCGAGAGAGGCGGGTCATTAAAATGTTTAAAGTTCAGCAGAAACTAAACCAGTCATCTGAATGTGTGTGTTTCTGTTGCGGTAGTGGTAAGACTGGAGCACTTGGTGTTTTGAATTCCAAAGATGTCATCTCCTTCATGTCCCTGGCGTCTCTCTTTACTTTTCTCCCCCTTTCCCCAGGTGTAGAGGCGTTCACAGTCACAACCAGCAATGCAAATGTGAGGTCTAAAGTGAATGAGGGTAAGTCCTGTAGAATGGAAATGAACTCTCAATGGGCAGTTTCTGAAATAAACAAAAGCTTTCAGCTGTCATTGTGTGTGTTACAAGCAATACATATTGTATTTATTATATGCTATTTTGCATATTTATCCCAAAGTAATGTAGTTAACATTATCAATCTCTTCTCTACAGGGGCTGATCTTTACTGCACTCACTCGGCTGACTTTGGGGCAAATGCAAGAGTTGAGTGGAAGTTTAGGGACATGAAGGGTTCTACGACCTATGTCATTTTCGATGGGAAACCCACCAGTAAGTACACAAACTTTTCAGACTTGATTCCAAGGAAATACATGACACTTGACTTCTTGTATTTGTGTCGTGATTGTTTGCGTCTGTATTTTTCTACAATTAAGGCTAGATATCCTTATCACAAATGAGTTACCGGCCATAATCATTCAATTTTGTAACATATCTTTTTTTAAATCATTGATTTATCTTCTTTCTCTTGCTCTCTCTCTCAGCACCTTATGCGGACCGTGTCATTAGGTCTGATGGGATGCTGAGGTTCACTAAGGTGATAAGCAAAGATAATGGGGAGTATAGCTGCGAGGTGTCTGGCAATCAACAGTTTGGGCAGGTCAACATAAAGCTCACTGTTTTAGGTAAGGAGAGTCTTATCATCGAACTGTTGTGCAACATATCTATCATTTTGAGGTGAATTATTATTATTATTGAACAGAGCTAGACACTGCTTTGAGGGAATATCTCTGTGGGACTGAATGAATCCCAGTGTGAGAAACTGATTGTCTGTAAATGTTATACACACAGGATAGAAACTACCTTGCAATCGGCTGCAGACAGTTTCATGTTGTCACATATGCTATGACCATATGAGTGAATTGAGCCGTGATACCATGACCATAAGATGTAAATTATAAAATAAGAAAAGATAGTACTTTATTCATTCACCAAAGGGGAAATGTGATTGCACCAGCCAATACAAATAACACAGATAAATACACAACAAACACACAGACCGTAAGAACTTCATGTAAAAACAAACAGACGCAACAGCTAGCTGGTTGCTGAGTCGCTAAAACAGGATAGCGCCGCTCTGCTCTCACTCTCTGCTACCTCTTACATCCTCCTGCAGTACCTCCATCCGTGCCCATGTGTAGGATCCCGACCTCTGTGACGACGGGGCATAGCGTGCTACTGTCCTGTCACGATGCACAGGGGTCTCCTTCCCCCACCTACAAGTGGTACAAGGACAAGATCCCCCTTCCTGAGGACCCCAGCAAGTTCCCTGCCTTCAAGAACTACACCTACAAGATCAATCCTCTCAATGGCAACCTGGTCAGTGCTGCTGAATCCTCCTCACCTGGGTCATATTCATTAGGGCACACTGTAGCAAACTATTTTGCAATATACAACAACAACGAGTTTATTTTATAAATTTTTGGAGCCTAATTAGTATAACCCAGGTCCCAGATGTGTTTGTGCTGTATGGTCAACTCGGCAAGCTAAAGGCGTCAGCATGCTTCAGTTCGGCTGGCGCCTAGCCAAACTCAGCTAGGCGGAACTAACGGGCGTGCTCACACACTCTTTGCTTGAAAAACTTGAAAAAAGCAGCAATAGTTCTTTGTCCGTTTTTAGACGCCTCAAAATAGTCCAAATTAATCTTAAGGTAACTCAAGACAGCTATCATAAATGTTGACGTTTTTACTGAGGAGATCTTAATCGTGCAATCTTACTAATATGTTTGGTACAGTATTTCTCAAGTGAAATGTTTTGCATGAAAATGATTTATTCTCCAATTGAATGACAACAAACACTTAATTGAAGAATCCCTACTGTTGATCAATCACTGACAAAGGGGCGTTGACTTCGGCTGATGACTTCGGCTTGCCTCAAATTTATTTTGTGTGGACAAACAACCGGAAAGAAAACCGTCCGAAGACCAAAATGTCATCATATGCACGAACTGTTTCGGCTGGGAAGCATGCGAACGCCCTTAACACAGCAGTACTGTGTGGTAACTTCACAGCTCTCTCGTTTCAGTTGTTCACCCTGTATTTTATATCAGTGATTGTAAACATCTCCATATCTCTGCTGCAGGAGTTTCCCTCTGCTTCGTTGACGGATACAGGAGACTACAGCTGTGAAGCTATGAACGATGCCGGCCCTGTTCAACGCTGTCAAGCAGTGAGGATGGACGTCCGTAAGTGCCCTTTGCTTTCTATGGGGAAAAGCCCATTGCACACTAGCCTGGGCTACACAGGTGATAACAATCCCAAAAAAAACGTTTTACCAGAGTTAAAAACAATATAGAATTGTTTGGCTAACTTATTTACTGGGCCATCAACTTAATGTAAAACACTATGGTTTGGTGGGAAGCTTACTGACAAATAAAAAATATAGGAAGGCGATAAACGAAGGTGTTTGCTGCACTGAAATGTAGGTCATACCACACATAGGCAGGGCTCTAAAATGCGACCGGTTGCATATGCTCCTAAATATTTTACTGTGCGGCTTGGAATGTTTTTGGTGGAGCACTAGTGGTCCTCGTAAAAAAAATATCTGCCAGATAATTGTTTTAATGATTAGGCTTCACTGTTCCCGAGTGCCCTAGAGAAAAGCAAGTGGTGTTTGTACCATTACTACAGAGAAAACAGCTTGTCTCTAGCCTAAACCATTTTAAAGGTTGTGACCATGTTACCGGTGCTACGTTTTTCCCCTTCTATTGCGCATTGGCGCTGTGGCTGGATGCATCTCATTTGACGGGGTGCATTTTACATTCAGAAACCATGTTGCGGGCCGTTAAAGGCTGTATCTCAATCAATAAAAAAAAAACATTATCTGTTGTTCCTAAATTGTATTAAGTGCCCTGCACATATGTAAACCTAGTCAATCCTCCGACCTGTTCAGGTCTGTAGACTGCAACCATTTAGTTGCATTTTGACACCCTTTGACTTGCTGTTGCAGCAGAGTCACATGATGTAACCTGTAAACCTCAAATGTTGCCATGCTGGTTGGGTTGGTAGTGGATGTTGCCGAACAAGCTTTTTGAAATCATAAACGGTGCTAGTAGGTGCTTGGCTATTTACTAGACTAGAAAGAATCTGAGGCTTTAAGTATCTAATACAGCTTATCAGTTACACACATTGTTTTCATCAATCAAATGTATTTCTAAAGCCTTTTTTTACATCAGCAGTTTTCAAAGTGCTTTTACACTAATCTGGTCTAGATGTGTTATTTGCTTGGACCTTTATTGCATACAGAACACAAGGACAATGTTGTTCAACTGAACCTGAGATATTGAAACTATTTCACTCTCCCATTTTGACTTTGTCGTTTAGAAATGTGAGCCAGGGTAACGCATCTCATTTCCCTCCCTCTCTCGCTCTCGCTCTCTCTCTCTCTAGGCAACATCAACACTGGAGGTATTGTTGCCGGGGTGATTGTGGCTCTCCTAGCCCTGGCACTGCTGGGCTTCGGACTGTGGTACGCCAACCGCAAAGGATACCTGCCCAGTGAGTTTACATCCCCTATTCACCCTAGCGACTCCTCGTCCTGTATTCATAAAGCGTCTAGTAGGAGTGCTGATCTAGGATCCGATTGACCTTTTCGATGATAATGAATGAGATTACCTGGACAGAGGGAACCTGATCTTTGATCTGTACTCCTACTTTAAGACAATTTATAAATACAGGGCCAGATCAGTGACTGATAACTTGCAGTTCATAATGTCTAATTCTATTTTTTATTTATTTTGCCCTTACAGAAAAGAGTGAAAGGTAACTGATTACTTTCTGTCTACTGTCTTTTATGTTCTTGTTAATGCATGACTTAGCAGATTGGTTTTACATTGCCAGAGTTTCATATTACAGCTATGTCCCTCTCTGGTTGCCCTGTGGCTGAGGGCTTACAGTAGTTTGGATGTTTTCCAATTGTGTTATATGTACAGTTTACATCAATGTTTTCTGATAACATTTCCTTGCACATCTTACAAACAGTAAATAATACAACAGTATAGTACACTATAAAGTAGTTGATAGCTATAAAGATATTTCTGTTGGCTCATATGTTGTTTCTCTTACAGCAAACCCAAACCCTCAGTGGTCTACCAGCCAACATCTGAGTACGGCGATGAAGGGGATGTATGTTTCAACTGTATTTTTCCACTTATTAATAGTCTGAGGCTTTTGTTTTTTTGGCCTTTCATTTCCGTAGGATTTCTTCCATCTCTCTCTCTTATGTTTGTGTAGTTTTTTTTTGCAAGCAGAAAATATTATTGAAAATAACAGAAAATAATATTTGTCTATTTTTGGAGGAACTCTCAGCTGCTGAAAATCATTTGTATATGCTTAGTTTGCTCTCATAGGAAAATTCTGTTTTTGATAAACAAAACCCGTTGCATCGCCTTTTATTATGTGGTTTGGTTGTCAGGGAAATGTTTTTGACTGAGTTCCCTTTCCTGTAAATTGTAATATATGGCATTTAGCAGATTATTTGATCCAAAGCGACATAGTCATGCGTGCATACATTTTACTTATGGGTGGTTTCGGGAATCGAATCCACTATCCTGGCGTTGCAAGCACCATGCTCTATCAACTGAGTTACAGTGGACCACATACAGTACCACCTCTAAAGAGATAATGGCTGCTGTTCTTTTGGTCCTTTTGTATTCCAGTGAAATGGTGTAGCCTCGTTTCTTAACTGCAATCTTCTGTCTGTTTCAGGGGGAATTCAGACAGAAGTCTTCCTTCGTGGTATAGCCAGGGCATGCAACACATGTCCAGGATATACCCAGGAGTCTACAGCAACAACAGTGGCTATGGGTGCGTCCCAATAACATCTCCCCTTTCTCCTGAAGTGTGCTGTCATTAACTACTTCCCACAAATCTCAAAGCTTTGGGTTGTTGGAGGCATGGGTTAGTGGGAGTTTCCACCGTATTTCTTATACCAGTCATTTTCTTTCAAATCAGTGAAGGGAAGTGCACAAGTGCACACTTTGGGGGGAAGAAGATATAAGATATAGCCTATAGATGACAATACCACTGCCCCTTTTACCTAGTCGCTGTGGATATGTGTGAATTGGTGTGGTGTGGTTTGATTTTCTTTTCTTTTTTTATTCCATCTGTTTATAAAAATGTCCATTTTGGAATATTTCTCTAACTGGCAGTTACCTACATCTGCACTATTTTGTGTTGACTGTGTGTATAGATTAGAAAAAGTACTTCCATTTATACTTTATTTTTCAAGTGCCTCCATTTTGTGAAAGAAACCTCACATGCAAGGGGAAAAAAACTGGAAATGAATTAATGAAATATTCAACACTGGCCATTAATTTTCTAATCCCATTAGAACATGCCTTCTTGTATGCCTTGCTTTCTTTATGGCTTTTTAAAGATGCGTCTCAAATTGCACCATATTCCCTATATAGTGCACTACTTTTGACAATGGGCCCTGGTCAAAAGTAGTGCACTATATAAGGAATATGGTACCATACCTCTTTATAAGGTATTCACCTGTGGATTGTTCAACCTGACACCAAAGCAGTGGAAATACCACAGCTACCTCTGTCCTATCCCTGTCTGTGACCCAAATGGCACCCTATTCCCTATAAAGTGCACTACTTTGGACCGGGGCTCATAGGGCTCTGGCCAAAAGTAGTGCATTATATAGGGAATATGGTGCAGTTTGGTACGCATACCTTGTGTGTCAAGTCTACTCTAAATCCATGCTGTCAGTGAGTTGTAATGTGAAATGTTTTGTTTACGGTAGATACCGAATTTTTTATGGTGTTGTGTTTTGATGTGTTTGTATTAGAATCAACTCCATTGTATTGTTGTTATGCATTTGCTTGTTGAGATGTTGCTGGTCCCAGATCTGTTTGTGCTGTCATGTCAACTCATGAGGAGTTGTCAAGACAGCAGAAACAGACTGGCAACAAGGCTTGTTGAGCTGTACATGGTCTGTCTCTTTGTAAGTTTGATCAGGTTTAGCATCCCAAAGAAGCGATATTGTGCTCACAGTAAAATCATTCAAGGAACATAGGTGCACTCATAATGATATTTCTTTTGCATGAATTAGAATCAGGATTTAATCAATATATATTTTTGAGAATTGTAAGATTTTGACACGTTACTGTATATGTAGATTATAAGGTAAAACCTGATGCTAATATAACAATGCTTACATGAAGAACATTGTCTCTGAAAGACTCATTTTGTAATAAAATTGCGCTTTCCATATATTTTGACTGTGCATGATATTATATAATAACAAAATGTGATTTTTTGATAAAATTGTCATCTGACATCCTTGTACCATCCGCACACACACCAGATGTAGCCAGAGGGTGGCAAGCTAAGATCATCCAGTGTTCTTCTGTACTGTTTCGTATTATGTATCATTCACAATAATCTGTTCGTCCAAGATCTAGATTATTGAAAGGTACACTGTTTTGTTTACAGTGAATACAATACACTGTTTCCACGTTTTGTAGGGCTAATTAGGAAACATATGATACCCTCTGACCTTTACAAATTAAAGAGGTGTCCCCATGTAGCCTTAATATTTTCCACACTAAAAAAGTAAGATACAATTTGTACATTTGCTGGGATATCTCTTTGTAATTCTTACTGTCTTAAGAATTCAACAGGAGATACCCTCTCTCTGCAGCACATGGTCAACCATAGTGTGTTTGCGCAGTCACTGTATAGCCACTGTGAATGGATACATTTGATCATACACTAACGTTGTTGCAAGCGCATCCTGTCTCTAAAAAAAACTCCAGTCATAAATAAGATATTTGTGAAGAAATGAAACATAGTTACATCGGATAAATAATTTCAGGACAGATATACAGTGGGGAGAACAAGTATTTGATATACTGCTGATTTTGCAGGTTTTCCTACTTACAAAGCATGTAGAGGTCTGTAATTTTTATCATAGGTACACTTCAACAGTGAGTGACGGAATCTAAAACAAAAATCCAGAAAATCACATTATGATTTTTAAGTAATTAATTTGCATTTTATTGAATGACATAAGTATTTGATCACCTACCAACCAGTAAGAATTCCGGCTCTCACAGACCTGTTAGTTTTTCTTTAAGAAGCCCTCCTGTTCTCCACTCATTACCTGTATTAACTGCACCTGTTTGAACTCGTTACCTGTATAAAAGACACCTGTCCACACACTCAATCAAACAGACTCCAACCTCTCCACAATGGCCAAGACCAGAGAGCTGTGTAAGGACATCAGGGATAAAATTGTAGACCTGCACAAGGATGGGATGGACTACAGGACAATAGGCAAGCAGCTTGGTGAGAAGGCAACAACTGTTGGCGCAATTATTAGAAAATGGAAGAAGTTCAAGATGACGGTCAATCACCCTCGGTCTGGGGCTCCATGCAAGATCTCACCTCGTGGGGCATCAATGATCATGAGGAAGGTGAGGGATCAGCCCAGAACTACACGGCAGGACCTGGTCAATGACCTGAAGAGAGCTGGGACCACAGTCTCAAAGAAAACCATTAGTAACACACCGCCGTCATGGATTAAAATCTTGCAGCGCACACAAGGTCCCCCTGCTCAAGCCAGCGCATGTCCAGGCCCGTCTGAAGTTTGCCAATGACCATCTGGATGATCCAGAGGAGGAATGGGAGAAGGTAATGTGGTCTGATGAGACAAAAATAGGGCTTTTTGGTCTAAACTCCACTCGCCGTGTTTGGAGGAAGAAGAAGGATGAGTACAACCCCAAGAACACCATCCCAACCGTGAAGCATGGAGTTGGAAACATCATTCTTTGGGGATGCTTTTCTGCAAAGGGGACAGGACGACTGCACCGTATTGAGGGGAGGATGGATGGGGCCATGTATCGCGAGATCTTGACCAACAACCTCCTTCCCTCAGGAAGAGCATTGAAGACTGGTCGTGGCTGGGTCTTCCAGCATGACAACGACCCGAAACACACAGCCAGGGCAACTAAGGAGTGGCTCCGTAAGAAGCATCTCAAGGTCCTGGAGTGGCCTAGCCAGTCTCCAGACCTGAACCCAATAGAAAATCTTTGGAGGGAGCTGAAAGTCCATATTGCCCAGCGACAGCCCCGAAACCTGAAGGATCTGGAGAAGGTCTGTATGGAGGAGTGGGCCAAAATCCCTGCTGCAGTGTGTGCAAACCTGTTCAAGACCTACAGGAAACGTATGATCTCTGTAATTGCAAACAAAGGTTGCTGTACCAAATATTAAGTTCTGCTTTTCTGATGTATCAAATACTTATGTCATGCAATAAAATGCAAATTAATTACTTAAAAATCATACAATGTGATTTTCTGGATTTTTGTTTTAGATTACGTCTCTCACAGTTGAAGTGTACCTATGATAAAAATGACAGACCTCCACATGCTTTGTAAGTAGGAAAACCTGCAAAATCGGCAGTGTATCAAATTGTTCTCCCCACTGTATGTTGTAACATTCTCAGCGACCAACTGCAAGAAGACAGTTTCCATCCCAGTCAGCGCATTCGACTCGGGGCGATGTGGTGAGAAAGAAAATGTGACTTCCGACTAGTGGTCCCCTTCTGCAGCTATGGTTAGGATGACTTTTTTCTGCCTTCCACCAGGAAGCTGCTTTAATATCTTATTTTGTGTTAAGAACATTTGACTACAGAACCCTCTTGTGTTTTTTATTCCATCCTCTAAAAGGGATTGTAGTTTACATGTAGCATAGTCTTTCCGTTTAACCCAAATGATCCGTTGTTTTCAATGTCCATCTTTCTGATTTTACTGAAAGTAGCCTAAGTGGAACCGAGGACTGAAATACCAATGGAACGGTAAGAGGGTTATGATGGCAGCTAAAGAATATATTTTCACCAAAGTCACACCACGGAGGCAGCGCCAGAACCGACCGGGCACTGTAAAACATGGCCAAATGTGTTTTAATCCCATCCCAGGCAGTCAAAATCAAGATGGGACAGGAGGATGCTGCTAAAGCAAGACATCCCAGGATTAGGATTTACCAAAACAACTTGTTCTTACCGAAAATCTGCTGTCTGAAAAGTAGTGCACCGTCATGTCACACTGATGATGCTAAGAAGAGGACAGTGTGTGTGTATTACTGGTCAGGTCAGGTGTTAGATCTTTCCTATACCAAACAGCCCTGTGTTAGCCTGAACACCATTTCACAATCACACAATCACATGTTAGTAGCCTGAACACATTAGAGCCTGCTGCCTATATCCATAGATTAGAAATCTCTGGCCGCTTTAATAAATGGAACACTGGTCACTTTAATAATGTTGACATATCTTGCATTACTCATCTCATATGTACAGTTGAAGTCGGAAGTTTACATACACCTTAGCCAAATATATTTAAACTCTGTTTTTCACAATTCCTGACATTTAATCCTAGAAAAATTCCCTGTCTTAGGTCTGTTAGGATCACCACTTTATTTTAAGAATGTGAAATGTCAGAATAATAGTAGAGAGAATTATTCCCAGTGGGTCAGAAGTTTACATACACTCAATTAGTATTTGGTAGCATTGCCTTTAAATTGTTTAACTTGGGTCAAACGTTTTGGGTAGCCTTCCACAAGCTTCACACAATAATTTGGGTGAATTTTGTCCCATTCCTCCTGACCGAGCTGGTGAAACTGAGTCAGGTTTGAAGGCCTCCTTGCTCACACACGCTTTTTCAGTTATGCCCACAAATGTTCTATAGGACTGAGGTCAGGACTTTGTGATGGCCCCTCCAATACCTTGACTTTGTTGTCCTTAAGCCATTTTGCCACAACTTTGGAAGTATGCTTGGGGTCATTGTCCATTTGGAAGACCCATTTGCGACCAAGCTTTAACTTCCTGACTGATGTCTTGAGATGTTGCTACAATATATCCACATCATTTTCCTTCCTCATGATGCCATCTATTTTGTGAAGTGCACCAGTCCCTCCTGCAGCAAAGCACCTCCACAGCATGATGCTGCCACCCCCTGTGCTTCACGGTTGGGATGGTGTTCTTCGGCTTGCAAGCTTTCCCCTTTTTCCTCCAAACATAACGATGGTCATTATGGCCAAACAGTTCTATTTTTGTTTCATCAGACCAGAGGACATTTCTCCAAAAATATGATCTTTGTCCCCATGTGCAGTTGCAAACCGTAGTCTGGCTTTTTTATGGCGGTTTTGGAGCAGTGGCTTCTTCCTTGCTGAGCGGCCTTTCAGGTTATGTCGATATAGGACTCGTTTTACTGTGGATATAGATACTTTTGAACCTGTTTCCTCCAGCATCTTCACAAGGTCCTTTGCTGTTGTTCTGGGATTGATTTGCACTTTTCGCACCAAAGTACGTTCATCTCTAGGAGACAGAATGCGTCTCCTTCCTGAGCGGTATGACGGCTGGTCCCATGGTGTTTATACTTGCGTACTATTGTTTGTACAGATGAACGTGGTACCTTCAGGTGTTTGGAAATTGCTCCCAAGGATGAACCAGACTTGTGGAGGTCAAAAAATAATAATCTGAGGTCTTGGCTGATTTCTTTAGATTTTCCCATGATGTCAAAGAAATAGGCACTGAGTTTGAAGGTAGGCCTTGAAATACATCCACACGTACACCTCCAATTGACTCAAATGATGTCAATTAGCCCATCAGAAGCTTCTAAAGCCATGATGTCATTTTCTGGAATGTTCCAAGCTGTTTAAAGACACAGTCAACTTAGTGTATGTAAACTTCTGACCCACAGGAATTGTGATACAGTACAATGAAATAATATGTCTGTAAACAGTTGTTGGAAAAAATACTTGTCATGCACAAAGTAGATGTCCTAACCAACTTGCCAAAACTATAGTTTGTTAACAAGAAATTTGTGGAGTGGTTGAAAAATGAGTTTTACTGACGCCAACCTAAGTGTATGTAAACTACTGACTTCAACTGTATATACTGTATTCTATACTATTCTACTGTATCTTAGTCTATGCTTCTCTGACATTGATCGTCCATATATTTATTTATTCTTAATTCCATTGCTTTACTGAGATTTGTGTGTATTGGGTATATGTGTGAAATTGTTAGATATTACTTGTTAGATTTACTGCAATGACATCTGCTAAACACGTATGTGACCAATAAAATTTGATTAGAACACTTTACATGCTAGTATACTTCCAAGACTCCTAGCCTGAACACTGTTTCACACGCTAGTATACAGTGCCTTTGGAAAGTATTCAGACCCCTTGACGTTTTCCACATTTTGTTAGGTTACAGCCTTATTCTAAAATTGATTCAACTACACACAATACCCCATAATGACAAATCAAAAACAGTTTTTTTGACATTTTTGCTAATTTATAAAAATGTTAATATCACATTTACATAAGTAAATGGGCTCCCGAGTGGCGCAGTGGTCTAAGGCACTGCATTTCAGTGCTTGAGGCGTCACTACAGACCCCCTGGTTCAATTCCAGGCTGCACAATTGGCCCAGCGTCGTCCAGGTTTGGCCGGTGTAGGCCGTCATTGTAAATAAGAATTTGTTCTTAACTGACTTGCCTAGTTAAATAAAGGTAAAATAAATACATAAATACAATTCAGACCAGTTACTCAGTACTTTGTTGAAGCACCTTTGGCAGCAATTACAGCCTCGAGTCTTCTTGGGAATGACGCGACAAGCTTGGCACACCTGTATTTGAGGAGTTTCTCCCATTCCTCTCTGCAGATCTTCTCAAGCTCTGTCAGGTTGGATGGGGTGCGTTGCTGCACAACTATATTCAGGTCTCTCCAGAGATGTCGAATCAAATCACATTTTATTTGTCACATACGTGTTCAGCAGATGTGTAGCGAAATGCTTGTGCTTCTAGCTCCGACAGTGCAGTAATATCTAACAAGTAATATCTAACAATTTCATAACATCAGACCCTACACCCAAACGAGGGCACTACGTTCATCCACCTCTGGCCTGCTAGCTCCCCTACCTCTACAGAAGCACAGTTTCCTGCTCAGCCCAGTCAAAGCTATTTGCTGCTCTGGCACCCCAATGGTGGAACAAGCTCCCCCACGACGCCAGGACAGCGGAGTCACTGACCACCTTCCGGAGACACTTGAAACCCTACCTCTTTAAGGAATACCTGGAATAGTATAAAGCAATCCTTCTACCCCCCCCCTCCCCCACCCCCCCATGAAAAAAAAGAAGAAAAAAAGTGGTTGTCCCACTTGCTATCATAAGTTGAATACACCAATTTGTAAGTCGCTCTGGATAAGAGTGTCTGCTAAATGATGTAAATGTAAATGTAAATATACCCAATACACACAAATCTAAGAAAGGAGTGGAATTTAAGAATATATACATATATGGACAAGCAATGATAGAGCGGCATGGATACAGTAGAATATTATAGAATACAGTATATACATATGAAATGAGTAATGCAAGATATGTCAACTTTATTAAAGTGACTAGTGTTCCATTTCTTAAAGTGGCCAGTGATTTCAATAGGCAGCAGCAGACTCTAGTGTGCTAGTGATGGCTATTTAACAGTTTGATGGCCTTGAGATAGAAGCTGTTTTAAATTCTCTCGGTCCCAGCTTTGATGCACCTGTATTGACCTCGCCTTCTGGATGATAGTGGGGTATACAGGCAGTGGCCCGGGTGGTTGATGTCTTGATGATCTTTTTGGCCTTCCTGTGACATCGGGTGCTGTAGGTGTCCTGGAGGGCGGGTAGTTTGCCCCCGGTAATGCGTTTGGCAGACAGCACCACCCTCTGCGGTTGCGGGCGGTGCAGTTGCCGTACCAGGCGGTGAAACAGCCCGACAGGATGCTCTCAATTGTGCATCTGTAAAAGTTTGTGAGGGTTTTAGGTTTTAGGCCTCCTGAGGTTGAAGAGGCTCTGTTGCGCCTTCTTCACCACACTGTCTGCATGGGTGGACCATTTACATTTGTTAGTGGTGTGTACACCAAGGAACTTGACGCTTTCCACCTTCTCCACTACGGTCCCGTCGATGTGGCTAGGGGGAGCACCCTCTGCTGTTTCCTGAAGTCCACGATCATCTCCTTTAGTTTTTTGTGTCATGAGCCCTCTCACTCCACCGGGTTACCACCTTAATGTGTTTCCATTATCTTCCACTCTGCTCATCTCTCTCTCTACTCAGCCTAACGAGCTCCACCTGTCCCTGCTCTGCTCGGCTCTAATTACTCTGCCAGCTGCGCTGCATTACCCACTAACCTCTCCCAGTATTTAAAGTCCTGTCTTTCAGCTCTCCTTTGTCAGATCGTCTGCAAAGCTCACACCCGGGAACCTGTGTGCTCGCGCTTCTGGCTCACCCTTGTTTTGTGACCCCGGACCTGCCTGATTCTTGGATACTCTTCTGCCCCAGGAAAACCAGACCTGCTTTCTGCCATTACGACTCCTGACTACTCTTCGACCCCGGTAACTCTGACCAGCCTTCTGCCTTGCTACAACGTATTTGGATTTCCCTTGAACTGTACTTCTGCCTGTTTTCATCCGCCCCGTTGTGTCTGTGTTTCCTCCCCCCCCAGGACTTCTGGACCACCAACCACCGGCGTCATCGGACGCATCGCTGCCACTGGGGGAGGCACAGACCCAGCACATCGGACGGGATAACCCCTGGAGCCTTCACTCACTCCCCTACTTCCCTTTCCCCTTAAGTTTAAATAAACTTTCTGGTGTGACGCAACTGTGGTCCTCTTGTCGTCTGTCTGAACCGTGACAGTACGATCTGACCATCATGGACTCAGCGCACACTTCCCCCGACATGGAAGCCGAAGAACCTGAGCAACCCACCGCCATGCTACGCCTGGAACACACTGAGAGAGAGCTAGGCCGCATGAGCGGCGACATCACCTCTCTGCTTCAGGTCGGCCACCAACAGCATCAGCAGTTCCAGCAGCACCAGCAGCAGTCCCAGCAGCAGCAACAACAACTCGCCAGGATCGTCCAACTCCTCACCAACCTTACCCCAGCCAGTCTGCCCACCAGCCCTGCCTCCGAGTTACCTGCCCCGGTCATAGCAGCCGCTGCCCCGGAACCCAAGATTGGAAACCCCGAGCGGTTCAACGGCGATTCTACCCAGGTCCGGCCATTCCTGACTAGCTGCCGACTTCAGTTCTCCTTGCAGCCAAGGACCTTCGCCACGGAGGGGGCTAGGGTCGGGTATGCCATCACTCACCTGACGGGCCGAGCTCGACTCTGGGGAACAGCAGAGTTCGAACGTCAAACCCCCGCATGTGCAACCTTCGACCTGTTTGCTGAGGAGATGCTGAGGGTGTTTGACCTGGATTCACCAACCGCAGAGGCGTCTCGTGAACTGTTCAGTATTCGACAAGGCAGACGTACAGTCGCAGACCATTCCATCGACTTCCGAACCCTGGCAAGACGAAGTTCTTGGAACACACCATCGTTGGTGGACGCGTTCTTCCATAGCTTGGCTGACTATATCAAGGACGAGTTGGTCTCCCACGAACTGCCTTCCACTCTTGATGAAGCCATCGCACTGACTGTCCGGATCGACAGAAGGATACAGATCCGTGTCGTGAGAGGGGGCGCCAAGGTCCACCAACTACCGGCATTCGGAGAGATCCGACTGGGCTCCTGTCAGCTACTGCCACTCACCCAAGTCAGCTTGATCAGTCTGAGCCTATGGAGATTGGGCGAGCCTCTCTTACTCCTGCAGAGCGCCAGCGCCGCTTCACCTCAAACCTCTGCCTCTATTGTGGAGGTGATGGACATCGTGTGGTAACCTGCCCTTTAAAGGCCGAAGCTCACCGGGCATAGGGGGAGTCCGGTTGAGCTCAATGACCACCCAGTCCTCCGACCGCAAACCCTTGCTGCAAGTTCACCTCCGCCTCTCTGACTCAACTCACACCCTGGCTGCTCTGGTGGATTCGGGCGCCGAAGCCAACATAATGGACATCAAGCTGGCACGCCAACTGGGACTGGAGAACCTCCGTTTGACACCTCCTATTCCTGCCCGGGCACTGGACGGACACTTACTCGGATCGGTCACTCATGTCACGGCCCCGGTCTTGATGGGTCTGTCCGGAAACCATCAAGAAACTATCCAGTTTCACCTGCTCCCCTCATCCTGGGTTACCCATGGCTCCGCCGGCACAACCCTCAGCTCGACTGGGTGACCGGGGTGATCAGGGAGTGGGGAGAGGACTGCCACCGAACCTGCCTGCTTGCTGCCGCACTACCCCCTCGGCCAGTACCTACTAACTCCGCTCCTGACCTCTCCCATGTCCCAGAATGCTACCATGGTCTCAGAGAAGTGTTTAACAAAGCAAGAGCCACATCTCTGCCCCCTCACCGACCGTACGACTGTGCCATCGACCTCCTCCCTGGAACAGCCCCTCCAAGGGGCCGTCTTTATTCGTTGTCTGCTCCTGAAAGAAGGTCCATGGAGGACTACATCAATGGCTCTCTGTCCACAGGATTGATCCGTTCATCTTCATCTCCGGCTGGTGCTGGCTTCTTCTTTGTGGGGAAGAGGGACGGATCTCTTCGCCCCCTGCATCGACTACAGGGGACTCAACGACATCACAGTGAAAACCGTTACCCTCTCCCTCTGCTCACCTCTGCTTTTGAGTTGCTCCAGGGAGCCACTGTTTTTACCAAGTTGGATCTCAGAAACGCTTACCACCTAGTGCGGATCCGGGAGGGAGATGAATGGAAGACCGCATTCAATACACCAACAGGTCACTACGAGTATCTGGTTATGCCTTTTGGCCTCACCAATGCTCCTGCTGTGTTCCAGGCTCTAGTGAATGATGTACTGCGGGACATGTTAAACAAGTTTGTCTTCGTTTACCTGGATGACATCTTAATCTACTCCAGAAACCTGTCTGAACACACCCGCCATGTCCAGCAAGTCCTTCATCGTCTTCTGGAGAATTCCCTCTACGCCAAGGCAGAGAAATGTGAGTTTCACGTCAAGACAGTGGCCTTCCTGGGGTACATAGTGGCAGAGGGAAGTATCCAAATGGATCCTGCCAAAGTATCAGCAGTCACTTCATGGCCAGTTCCGGAGAACAGAAAGAAGCTGCAACAGTTTCTGGGGTTTGCTAACTTCTATAGAAAGTTTATCCGGAACTACAGTACCGTTGCTGCCCCTCTCACTGCTCTAACCAGCACCAAGCAACCCCTTCACCTGGACCCCAGCAGCCGACAAGGCCTTCAGTACCCTCAAGGTAAGGTTCACCTCCGCTCCCATCCTCCAGATGCCTGACGTGGACCGGCAATTCATTGTGGAGGTGGACGCCTCGGATGTGGGAGTTGGTGCTGTGATTTCTCAGTGGGCTGCGGAGGATAGGAAGCTCCATCCCTGTGCCTTTTTCTCACGTCGGTTGTCCCCCTCTGAGTGCAATTACGACATAGGGAACCGAGAGCTGCTGGCTGTGAAGCTTGCCTTGGAGGAGTGGCGTCACTGGCTGGAGGGGTCCACCATTCCATTTCTCGTTTGGACCGATCATAAGAACTTGGAGTACATCCGCACGGCCAAACGGTTGAACTCCAGGCAGTCCCGCTGGGCCCTGTTCTTCACCAGGTTTAATTTCACTCTGTCATACCGGCCTGGGTCACGCAACACCAAGCCAGACGCCCTCTCCCGTCAATTCCAGAAGGATGACAACCCCTCCAAGGATCCTGTGTCGATTCTGCCAAGTCCCTGCATCGTAGCAGCTCTGACCTGGGCTGTTGAGGAACAGGTGCTGGAAGCTCTCCGTAACCAGCCCGGTCCCAGCACTTGCCCAGCTGACCGCCTTTTTGTCCCCGAAAACCTAAGGTCCCAGGTCGTTCAGTGGGGACATGACTCCCGCCTAGCTTGTCACCCTGGCTCCACCCGCACTTACAACCTGCTCGCCCAGAGGTTCTGGTGGCCCGCTCTGAGAAAGGATGTACGGGAATTCGTCCAAGCCTGCCCCATCTGCAACCAACACAAGTCGTCCTGCCAGCCCCAGCCGGATTGCTGCAGCCCCTGCCTGTGCCCAGACGTCCCTGGTCTCACATCGCCCTTGACTTTGTCACGGGGCTGCCCCCCTTCAAGGGGCAAGACCGTCATTCTCACCATAGTTGACCGATTCAGCAAGATGGCACACTTCATTCCCCTCCCCAAGCTCCCAACCGCCAAGGAGACCGCCCAGGTGGTCCTGGAACACGTCTTCCGGATCCACGGACTGCCAAAGGATGTAGTTTCTGACCGTGGTCCACAATTCTCCTCCGCTTTTTGGAAGGAGTTCTGTCACCTGCTGGGAGCCACAGTCAGTCTGACTTCCGGATTCCATCCCCAATCCAATGGGCAGTCAGAGCGGGCAAATCAGGAGCTCGAGAAGGCACTGCGATGCATGACCTCACGCAACCCCCCACTCCTGGTCGCAGCAATTGACATGGGTGGAGTACGCACACAATTCTCTGACCTGCTCTGCCATCGGTATGTCCCCTTTCCAATGTGTTTATGGATACCAGCCTCCTCTATTTGCCAGTCAGGAAGGGGAGGTTACTTGCCCATCTGCACTTGCGTTTGCCCGTCGATGTCGCCGCACCTGGTCACAGGCCCGAGCCACACTTCTCAGATCCGTTGCCAGCTACACTAGCGGGGCCAACCGTCGGAGAATCCCTGCTCCCACCTACCATGTTGGTCAAAGGGTGTGGTTGTCGTCAAGGAACCTGCCACTCAGGGTGGAGTCGCAGAAGTTGGCACCTCGGTTCATTGGCCCATTCCCTATCATAAGAGTGATTAGCCCAACTGCTGTCCGGCTCCAACTGCCTAATTCCATGAGGGTGCACCCCACTTTCCATGTGTCTAAGATTAAGCCCATTCATGAGAGTCCGCTGGTCCCTGCTGCGCCTTGTCCTCCTCCTCCACAGCTCGTCGATGGTGGTCTGGTTTACACCGTCCGCCGCCTGCTTCGGTCCAGACGGAGGGGTAGGGGTCTCCAGTACCTCATTGACTGGGAGGGCTATGGACCTGAGGAAAGGACCTGGGTGCCAGCTAGTCGGATTGTGGATAGGACTCTCATCACCGCCTTCCACCAACGGCATCCTGATCAACCTGCAATCCGTAGGGGCCGCCCCAGAGGGATCCCTAACCGTCCTGCCCGCTCGGCTTCCTGTCCTGTGCCTGATCCTGTCTCGGGACCTGTCCCATCTCCCGACCACGGCCCTCCGGCTTCCTCCGAGGATGAGGGCGTTCGCTCGGACCGTTCGGAGGAGTTCTAGCCCTCCTCCGGCTCCCCTCCTCCCGCCCGGCGTGGTGTTGCTCTTGGGACTTCTGGGGCCGTCCCTTGGGGGGGGGGTTCTGTCATGAGCCCTCTCACTCCACCGGGTTACCACCTTAATGTGTTTCCATTATCTTCCACTCTGCTCATCTCTCTCTCTACTCAGCCTAACGAGCTCCACCTGTCCCTGCTCTGCTCGGCTCTAATTACTCTGCCAGCTGCGCTGCATTACCCACTAACCTCTCCCAGTATTTAAAGTCCTGTCTTTCAGCTCTCCTTTGTCAGATCGTCTGCAAAGCTCACACCCCGGAACCTGTGTGCTCGCGCTTCTGGCTCACCCTTGTTTTGTGACCCCGGACCTGCCTGATTCTTGGATACTCTTCTGCCCCAGGAAAACCAGACCTGCTTTCTGCCATTACGACTCCTGACTACTCTTCGACCCCGGTAACTCTGACCAGCCTTCTGCCTTGCTACAACGTATTTGGATTTCCCTTGAACTGTACTTCTGCCTGTTTTCATCCGCCCCGTTGTGTCTGTGTTTCCTCCCCCCCCAGGACTTCTGGACCACCAACCACCGGCGTCATCGGACGCATCGCTGCCACTGGGGGGAGGCACAGACCCAGCACATCGGACGGGATAACCCCTGGAGCCTTCACTCACTCCCTACTTCCCTTTCCCCTTAAGTTTAAATAAACTTTCTGGTGTGACGCAACTGTGGTCCTCTTGTCGTCTGTCTGAACCGTGACATTTTGGGGTTCAAGTCCGGGCTCTGGCTGGCTCAAGGACATTCAGACACTTATCCCGAAGCCACTCCTGTGTTGTCTTGGCTGTGTGCTTAGGGTTGTTGTCCTGTTGGAAGGTGAACCTTTGCCCCAGTCTGAGGTCCTGAGCGCTCTGGAGCAGATTTTCATCATGGATCTCTCTGTACTTTGCTTTGTTCATCTTTGCCTCAATCCTGACTTGTGTCCCAGTCCCTGAAACTGAAAAACAACACCACAACAGGATGCTGCCACCAACCTTCATTGTAGGGATGATGCCAGGTTTCCTCCAGATGTGACTCTTGGCATTCAGGCCAAAGAGTTCAATCTTGGTTTCATCAGACCAGAGAATCTTGTTTCTCATGGTCTGAGAGTCGTTAGGTTCCTTTTGGCAAACTCCAAGCGGGCTGACATGTGCCTTTTACTGAGGAGTGGCTTCCGTCTGTTCACTCTACCATAAAGGCCTGATTGGTGGAGTGCTGCAGAGATGGTTGTCCTTCTGTAACGTTCTCCTATCTCCACAGAGGAACTCTAGAGCTTTGTCAGAGTGACCATCAGGTTCTTGGTCACCTCCCTGACCAAGTCCCTTCTCCCCCGATTGCTCAGTTTGTCTTGGTGGTCCCAAACTTCTTCCATTTAAGAATGATGGACGCCACTGTGTTCTTGGAGCTCTACGGACAATTCCTTCGACCTCATGGGTTGGTGTTTGCTCTGACATACACTGTCAACTGTGGGATCTTATATAGACCGTTGTGTGCCTTTCCAAATCATGTCCAATAAATTGAATTTACCACAGGTCCTCAAATACAGGTGTGCCAAGCTTGTAGCGTCATAACCAAGAAGATATTTCCTGTTTTTATTCGTAATACTTTTTGCAAACATTTCTAAACCTGTTTTCGCTTAATCATTATGGGGTATTGTGTGTAGATTGGTAAGGATTTTTATTTATTTAATCCATTTTAGAATAAGTCTGTAACATAACAAAATGTGGAAAAAGTCAAGGGGTCTGAATACTTTCCGAAGGCACTGTACTTCCAAGACTCCTAGCCTGAACACTGTTTCACATGCTAGTATACTTCCAAGTACTCTAACTCTAGTACTCCTCACCGGATGTGAGCTGCACAACCAAACTTTGAAGGAAAGAAAATAAAATAATTGGGAAGAATAAAATATGCAATTTGTTATAGATTATGTGTTTTCAACCAAACATGAGGGCTGTAGATTCTTCTTGAAGTTGTTTCCTGTCAAGATGATAGGGATCTGTAAATGATGAGGGCTGACTGGTTTGTCTTTAAACTTCGCACACACACACACAACCCACTGAGTGCACCATGTCATTTCAACGTGGATAATTGGGTAATATTTGGTTGAGATGTTGATCAATGAGATTACAACCTAGATTCACCCACTCAAAAAGACAGCCAAAAGTTGAATTTCAAATGTGTTATCACTATGCTTCAACCATCTAAAAGCACAACCAAATGTCTATGTAAAAACAATGTCTGATTTTTGGTTTAGTTGTCACCCAAATCTCTACCACTGCACTTTAAACCATTTAAAATGACAGCAAAGTTTTAAATGGGAATACAATGTCAGATATTTTGTTTATTTATAAAACAGATTATTGTGTTATCACTGTACTTCATCTAATAGCAGAACCAAATGACCTGGATTGCAGTTGAGATTACATTAAAAGTAGGCCCACATGGTGCAAGTGATCAATGCCGTTCGAGATTCTGCGCCGATTATTACAGCAGTTGTGAAGATCTCCACAGACCTGCGATGACCTATGCGTGCTATCATGAACATGCATGCTTTACATGATTACATAAGAAGAAATGTATAGTTACAGTAAACTCAATGTGGCCATGAATGTGTTACTCATTTTAAGGTTGAATTTTACATTTGTTTGTAAAATAGCCTTAACTTTAGGCTATACTGTATTACAAGAGTAATATTGATTGTGTTTGATTGACAACACAACCAAATGTCAACATTTAGTTCCATCTGAGCCACTGGCTTAATCCCATTCTTTAACTTTAATTTTTGGTTGAGCTGGAGACGTGACGCCAACATATGATTTGTTAACTTGTCCAAGTTTATACGCTATTTATTGTATTTCAAAAGTGATATTGAAATGTGTTTGATTGTCAACGCAACCAAATATCAACATTTGAAGGAGATGTATATTCTGCTTGGATAGTTCCATCTGTGCTACTGACTTAGTCTGGCTTTAATTTCAGCTTGTCTACAAATTAATAAATGATATGTTGTATACAATCAGAAGATACATCTTCAAATGTTGATATTTGGCTGTGTTGACAAGCAAACACAATTCAATATCACTAAATTTGAAATCAACCAGTGCTTGAAACTCTAGGCCTTATTGTATTGTCTATTGTTAGTTGAATTCTGGGTTGAATTGAAACAACAGCTGTTGATTACTTTGCAAATGCTATATAGGCCTAAATACCATAATTGATGATATAAGTGATAAAGTATGGTGACATTTTAATTTTCTCTGTTAAACCTAGCTTTTGGAATGATAGTAACAATGAATCTATTTAGTTTTTAAATGGAGATCTCTCAACAATCTTTCTCACAATAGCACATTGGTAATGGTCAATGACCATATCATAGCTAAGCTGGGCTTGGTTAAAATCCTGGATGGGAGTGGTCCTCTGTAGCTCAGCTGGTAGAGCACGGCGCTTGTAACGCTAAGGTAGTGGGTTCGATCCCCGGGACCACCCATACACAAAAAATGTATGCACGCATGACTGTAAGTCGCTTTGGATAAAAGCGTCTGCTAAATGGCATATTATTATTATTATAGACCAAAGGGTAGCTGGAGATAGATCAATTCTCCAGTAGGAGGTGCTGCCCAGTCAGTTTTTTTCTGATAGTGGATAGAATGTTGAAGATCTGACGTTGTTTTAAAGGTACAAATTCAACATATTTTATACAAGGGTTGTCTATGTTGAAATGTGGTTACCATGATGACATAATCCTGTGGTTGAAATTTCTCCCTCAAAACATTTTATGTTGATTACTTTTTTCATTTTACATTTACATTTTAGTCATTTAGCAGACGCTCTTATCCAGAGCGACTTACAGTTAGTGAATACATATATATATATTTTTATACTGGCCCCCCGTGGGAATCGAACCCACAACCCTGGCGTTGCAAACGCCATGCTCTATCAACTGAGCTACATCCCTGCCGGCCATTCCCTCCCCTACCCTGGACGACGCTGGGCCAATTGTGCGCCGCCCATGAGTCTCCCGGTCGCGGCCGGCTGCGACAGAGCCTGGATTCGAACCAGGATCTCTAGTGACACAGTTAGCACTGCTATGCAGTGCCTTAGACCACTGCGCCACTCAGGAGTACATTGGAGTTTTTCAAATCCAATGTATTTTCCACGTCACAACATGTTGACAAATTATGTTGAAACAACGTTGATTCAACCAGTTTGTGCCCAGTGGGAAGACTCTACTGTAGCTATGAGGATAATAAATATTTACCCCAGGAAAAACAAATGTATCAATGGCTTTGACTATCATAGCCTTGGGGGACGAGCTTCATTGTGTGTGTGTGTGTGTGTGGGGGGAGAGCATGAATCATACAACCCTACTGTTGTATGGAGGGAATTCATGCCAAATCTCTCACACACACACACACACACACACACACACACACACACACACACAGTCAGTCACTGTCACAAGCAGCCCTGGAAGAAGAAGGCAGAGTGAGTGTGGTGGTCAGATTTATCCTGGGTGCCAGGCTGTTTCTGCCCTCTCGCCAAATCCTTATGGAATTGTCATGCCAAACAAGGAGTATGCAAGAGAACAGAAACAGAACGGCACCTAGGTCAGGTCAGCCTCGTGGAAAATTGATTCATCTGAGAGAATGATGAGGTTCAGAAATACAGCGAATGGATCTCCCATTTCAATGTGGCTTCTGTTGTTAGCTTCCTGCTTTTCAGGTTTAAGATTGTCTTGTTTCCAAGAAGTCTTGTAGGAAAGACTGTCTGCTTGACAGAAAACATTTCCTGGTTCCTCTGACTATCTGATAGCTCTTGTAGTGACCTGAAGGTGTGGTTAGGTTGGGTTTGAGGAGGAGCAGGAGGAGGGCTGTTTGATGGGTCTGATTGTTTGTCAGACAGTGGAAAGGGGTTTTAAGATTAACATGTTTTGTTTCCAAGAAGTCTTGCAAGAAAGACTGTCTGCTTGTAGGCTAGTAGCCAATCCTCAAAAAGGTGTTTCGTTTTTTTTTTTTAAGATACCCCTACCCGAGGTAGAACAAAACACATCTCTAATGTCTCCCATTTCTGAAATGGATGTCTGTGATTTATTATGGTTGTGATTTTTTTTTACAGCAAAAGTGGTTAAATTGATAGATATTGTTACACACACCCCTAACCTCAAAACGTGCAAAATAATTTATGATGAATGTAAGATTTACTTTTCGGTAGCTGATTAATAGACAACTTTCCAAGTAAAATGTGCTCTCATTCCTGCCTGACATGTTTTTTTTTTAATGTTGTGGCTATTGTAATCTAATCAGCTCTAAGAAAAACAAGTGGGATTTCTTTTCAGTCAAAGGTTCCTCTGTTAATTGTATATGTTCAGCCTCTTGCAATTATACTGAACACAAATATAAACGCAACATGCAACAATTTCAAGGATTTTACTGAGGTACAGTTCATATAAGGAAATCAGTCAATTGAAATAAATTCATTAGGCCCTAATCTATGGATTTCGCATGACTGGGAATACAAATATGTAGGGGAGGGATCAGAATAATAGGGGCGGGATCAGAATACCAGTCAGTATCTGGTATGACCCCCATTTGCCTCGTGCAGTGCGACACATCTCCTTCGCATAGAGTAGATCAGGCTGTTGATTGTGGCCTGTGGAATGTTGTCCCACTCCTCTTCAATGGCTGTGCGAATTTTCTGGATATTGGCGGGAACTGGAACATGCTGTCGTACACATCGATCCAGAGTATCCCAAACATGCTCAATGGGTGACATGTCTGGTGAGTATGCAGGCCATGGAAGAACTGGGATATTTTCAGCTTCCAGGAATTATGTACAGATCCTTGCGACATGGGGCCGTGCATTATCATGCTGAAACATGAGGTGGCTGAATGGCACGACAATGGGCCTCAGTATCTCATCATGGTATCTCAGTGCATTCAAATTGTGTTTATTGTCCGTAGCTTATGCCTGCCCCTACCATAACCCAACCACCACCATGGGGCACTGTTCACAACGTTGACATCAGCAAATGGCTCTTCCACACAACGCCATACACGTGGTCTGCGGTTGTGAGGCCGGTTGGACATACTGCCAAATTATCTAAAACAACGTTGGAGGAGGTTTATGGTAGAGAAATTAACCTTGAATATTTCTGGCAACAGCTCTGGTGGACATTCCTGCAGTCAGCATGCCAATTGCACACTCCCTCAACATTTTAGACATCTGTGACATTGTGTTGTATTACAAAAATGCACATTTTTGAGTGGCCTTCAATTGTCCCCAGCACAAGGTGTACCTGTGTAATGATAATGCTTTTTAATCAGCTTTTTGATATGCCACACCTGTCAGGTTGATGGATTATCTTGGCAAATGAGAAATGCTCACTAACAGGAATGTAAACAAATTTGTGCATACAAATATGAGAGAGAAACTTTGTGCGTATGGAACATTTCTGGGATCTTTTATTTCAGCTCATGAAACATGGGACCTACGCTTTACATGTTGCATTTATATTTATGTTCAGTATTAGGGGTCCCCCCTAGATTTGACTCCAAATCCATTACGGCGGCCACAATACCAAATGTGGTGGTTTAATGACCTGTATACATGTTTTAAATTAGAGACATCTTTCAGATTTGTGTACTGTACTTATGACCTGTACTCAATATTATTTTTGTGTAATTCAACTATGTTTGGAATCCAATAAGCCTGCCATAATTACACTTCAACACCATTGTCTGGATAGGTAAAAAGCAACAGACTGCTTGGCATGGCAACACCAAGTATTCCAAGTCACAAGCCTCTTTGAGAATCAATGAGGCAACTCGGAGACTCCAACGAAAGGAAAGAGAACCCTGGACACCCTCTCCCTAGATCTACAACTTGTGGTATACCCTGTGCCTCCAGGATTTGTTTATTAAGTCACCTCTTTCATATTTAGAAGTAAGCTTTGATCCATTGCTAGTCCAAAATGGCTGACTGAATTCAACATGACCTTCCGCTGGCTCACTGCGCCATTCTTTTTTGAAGAATGGTGCCGGAGGAGATGGCTGCCGTTTTACGGGCTCCTAACCAATTGTGCTTTTGTGTGTATTTTTTTGAGTTATTTGTAACTTATTTTGTACATAATGTTTCTGCCACCGTCTCTTATAACCGAAATGAGCTTCTGGATATCAGGACAGCGATTACTCACCTCGTACTGGATGAAGATTTTTTCTTTAACGAGTCGGACGCAAAGGATTTTCTTCAGACACAAAGAATACAAATATATTTTATAGCAATACACCCTCTTAGTCTACATGACAAATAACAGATGTATGGAATGGGTCACAAGGTGAGACTAGATATATGAGAAAGGAGTATCCCCCAGCCAGATAGCATTTGCTATGAAGACTGTTCTTACTATATGGAAACCAGAGTTTGGCCCCCAAAACAAGCTTCCTTTCATCATTATCCATACCCGAGCCATCTCTCCCTGGTACCTCATTATACACAAACACCAATTAATTATATGGAATGAATTCTGTAGGTTTTATCACCAAACCATTCATAAATCAATTGTCAGCTCCAGATACCCCTATCTGAAGTAAAACCCATGTCCTTGACCACACACCTAGACAAGCTGCAGGGAGCTGGAGTAGAAATCATCCCTTTACAAAAACACAGCATTAGTAGAACAGTATATAATTGTTAATTATTCATATTAAGCAAAGTAGGTAAACATGTTACATGTTAATATTTCTCTCACACCTTTCCTACCTGGACAAAAGGAACACCTACGTGAGAATGCTATTCATTGACTACAGCTCAGCGTTCAACACCATAGTGCCCTCAAAGCTCATCACTAAGCTAAGGACCCTGGGACTAAACACCTCCCTCTGCAACTGGATCCATGACTTCCTGACGGGCCGCCCCCAGGTGGTAAGGGTAGGTAACAACACACTCTGATCCTAAACACGGGGGCCCCTCGGGTGCGTGCTCAGTCCCCTCCTGTACTCCCTGTTCACCCATGACTGCATGGCCAGGCACGACTCCAACACCATCATTAAGTTTGCCGACGACACAACAGTGATATAGGCCTGATCACTGACAACGATGAGACAGCCTATAGGGAGGAGGTCAGAGACCTGGCCGCGTGGTGCCAGGATAACAACCTCTCCCTCAACGTGATCAAGACAAAGGAGATGATTGTGGACTACAGGAAAAATAGGACCGAGCACGCCCCCATTCTCATCGACGAGGCTGTAGTGGAGCAGGTTGAGAGCTTCAAGTTCCTTGGTGTCCTCATCACCAACAAACTATCATGGTCCAAACACACCAAGACAGTCGTGAAGAGGGAACGACAAAGCCTATTCCCCCTCAGGAGACTGAAAGGATTTGGCATGGGTCCTCAGATCCTCAAAAAGTTATGCTGCTGCACCATCGAGAGCATCCTGACTGGTTGTATCACTGCCTGGTATGGCAACTGCTCGGCATCCGACCGCAAGGCCTTACAGAGGGTAGTGCTTACGGCCCAGTACATCACTGGGGCCAAGCTTCCTGCCATCCAGGACCTCTATACCAGGCGGTGTCACCCTAGTCATAGACTGTTCTCTCTGCTACTGCACGGCAATCGGTACCGGAGCACCAAGTCTAGGTCCAAAAGGCTTCTTAACAGCTTCTAGCCCCAAGCCATAAGACTCCTGAACAGCTAATCAAATGGCTACCCGGACTATTTGCATCCCCCCCCCTCTTTTACGCTGCTGCTGCTCTCTGTTTAGTATCTATGTATGGTCACTTTAACTCTACCTACATGTACATACAGTGAGGGAAAAAAGTATTTGATCCCCTGCTGATTTTGTACGTTTGCCCACTGACAAAGAAATGATCAGTCTATAATTTTAATGGTAGGTTTATTTGAACAGTGAGAGACAGAATAGCAAACAAAAAATCCAGAAAAACAAATGTCAAAAATGTTATAAATTGATTTGCATTTTAATGAGGGAAATAAGTATTTGACCCCCTCTCAATCAGAAAGATTTCTGGCTCCCAGGTGTCTTTTATACAGGTAAAGGTAGTGCTCCTAATCTCAGCTTGTTACCTGTATAAAATACACCTGTCCACAGAAGCAATCAATCAATCAGATTCCAAACTATCCACCATGGCCAAGACCAAAGAGCTCTTCAAGGATGTCAGGGACAGGATTGTAGACCGAGGAATCAGCCCAGAACTACACGGGAGGATCTTGTCAATGATCTCAAGGCAGCTGGGACCATAGTCACCAAGAAAACAATTGGTAACACACTACGCCGTGAAGGACTGAAATCCTGCAGCGCCCGCAAGGTCCCCCTGCTCAAGAAAGCACATATACAGGCCCGTCTGAAGTTTGCCAATGAACATCTGAATGATTCAGAGGAGAACTGGGTGAAAGTGTTGTGGTCAGATGAGATCAAAATCGAGCTCTTTGGCATCAACTCAACTTGCCGTGTTTGGAGGAGGAGGAATGCTGCCTATGACCCCAAGAACACCATCCCCACCGTCAAACATGGAGGTGGAAACATTATGCTTTGGGGGTGTTTTTCTGCTAAGGGGACAGGACAACTTCACCGCATCAAAGGGACGATGGACGGGGCCATGTACCGTCAAATCTTGGGTGAGAACCTGCTTCCCTCAGCCAGGGCATTGAAAATGGGTCGTGGATGGGTATTCCAGCATGACAATGACCCAAAACACACGGCCAAGGCAACAAAGGAGTGGCTCAAGAAGAAGCACATTAAGGTCCTGGAGTGGCCTAGCCAGTCTCCAGACCTTAATCCCATAGAAAATCTGTGGAGGGAGCTGAAGGTTCGAGTTGCCAAACGTCAGCCTCGAAACCTTAATGACTTGGAGAAGATCTGCAAAGAGGAGTGGGACAAAATCCCTCCTGAGATGTGTGCAAACCTGGTGGCCATTTACAAGAAACGTCTGACCTCTGTGATTGCCAACAAGGGTTTTGCCACCAAGTACTAAGTCATGTTTTGCAGAGGGGTCAAATACTTATTTCCCTCATTAAAATGCAAATCAATTTATAACATTTTTGACATGCGTTTTTCTGGATTTCTTTGTTGTTATTCTGTCTCTCACTGTTCAAATAAACCTACCATTAAAATTATAGACTGATCATGTCTATGTCAGTGGGCAAATGTACAAAATCTGCAGGGGGTCAAATACTTTTTTCCCTCACTGTATATTTTTTTATTTTACCTTTATTTAACTAGGCAAGTCAGTTAAGAACAAATTCTTATTTACAATGACGGCCTACACCGGCCAAATCCGGACGACACTCAATTACCTCAATATATTACCTCAATTACCTCGACCAACCTGTGCCTCCGCACATTGACTCTGTACCAGCACCCCCTGTATATAGCCTCGCTACTGCTGCTCTTTAATTATTTGTTATTTACATTTTTTTCTTACATAACACTTATTTTTCTTAAAACTGCATTGTTGGTTAAGGGCTTGTAAGTAAGCATTTCACTGTAAGGTCTACATTTGTTGTATTTGGCACATGTGACAAATACAATTTGATTTGATTTATGCTGTTTGAGTTGAGCTGGCACATTTCTTTAAAAAATATAATGTCCACCATCCAGGCGGTCTGCCCTGGAGTTGCCGTATATGTTACCATTATTGTGTATGGGGTGGATGCAACCACACATGATGAGAAGCGTGTAAGGCAGGTGTTCACTACAATACACCAACACAACCCGACACTCATTGACAATAAATGCCATTAACTTAGTGGGCCTACACATGTCATAGGAATTGTGCCTATACAATGTCAATGCCATCCTGCATCTCCCAGTCTAGCCTGGAGTTGCCCGTACATGTTGACATGATGGTGTATGACCCATTATTTATTTTCAGTCTTATGTTCCAAAATTTGAATTAGTGTTTTTTACATTGGATAAAAGTACAGACTCTGAGCTTCAAAATGGCATATCATCCACTGTAGTTGGAGGAAACATGGGGAAGTAATGCTGCTTTAAAAGTTAATAAATGCCAATATATAATATAATCCCATTTAGGAGAAAAAGGCATTCAAACATTTTGCTGTGATTTTCACACTTGCTCTACATTAATCCTTGGGAAACATATTTAGAAAATGAATAATTTCAGCAAATTGCCAAAAATGGATTATCTGAACATTATCTCACCAAGTTACCCCATTAGGTAAACCATTTGCAGTATTAAAATGCGTATGTTGTATAATGAAGATAACTTTTCGAATTGAACAGCTACAGTGCTGCTCTTTGTTTACGCCCGTTTTACATTGTTATAATATAATTAAATTAAACATTGTTCACACCCTCTAAAGCCTTAGACCCACCCATCTCAAAATAATTCACATTGGAACACGTGACTGTGGTCAAGTGCTAAAGCAGCGAGGTAGTGCTTAAAAAAACAAAGAAAATATTTAAACATTAAAAGACTAACTTCAGGTGCTAAAGGTAGTAGCCAACAATTAGGAAAAACTTAAAACACAAAGACTTAGTGTTTTTATCTATCTAGACCTAGGCCTATATCATAAGATCCTTTTGATTGACTTTGGTTCAGATCATGTAATGATATGAACAAAGAAATATAGCCTGCAAGCATATTTCTGTCCTGCCCTTTAGAGCAGGACATGTAATGTCCATGGCATTTTGATAGCAAAAGTCCTGATCTTCTTAAAAATATATGTTTGCCGGGTTGTGTCCAGTCTGGGGGATGCTTTCACATCTCTGGGAGGAAGGACGTCAACATTGCACAGCAGCTGAAACCTGGTTCTATTTGAGTAAAAGCTCCTTAGCCACAACAACACCAGGCTCCAGACAATTGAAGCTCTAAAGGAGGAAAGCAGACAAAAATAGACAAGACAGTAAAAACCTTGCATACCAGCAATAACATTAATTGTACTAAAATGCCCTGTACACACTAGGTTTGGGCGGTATACCGGGGCACTATAAATAGCCACGGGATGGTTTTTCAATACCGTCAACATTATTTCTTTGACGTTTTTCAATCAATTGTAATATTTGTAGCTACTTACCTGTAAAGTAAATACATGCAGTCAACTTGTGCAATACATTAGGAGATGAAGCCGATCGCATTCTTTATTTCACCTATCACATTATTTTACATTATGAAGCTTACCGTAGTTCCCCAGCCAGTCACTGTGATGAGTGTGATTAGAAGGAGTCAGGCGCAGGAGGGAAAATCACAGGATACAGAGTTTATTCCATCGTACACAGTTGTGCTGGATAGCTCCAGCAAAATACAGGCACAGGGGAATAAACTACCCCGGCAATACAAGGTACGAGTAGCTCCACTGAGCCACACTCAACTCACATAAAACAATCACCCACAAGGACAAGGGGGCAGAAGGAACACTTATACACGGACTAATGAGGGGATATGAACCAGGTGTGTGTAATTGACAAGACAAGACAAATGAAATGATGAGATTTGGAGCGGCAGTGGCTAGTAAGCCGGTGACGACGAACGCCGAAGCCTGCCCGAACAAGGAGGGGAGGCAGCCTCGGCGGAAGTCGTGACAGTCACGTTTGTTTGTAAATAGCACAACAGGAGAAAGCAGGAGTAGGTGAGTCCAGCTGTGTATTGACAGGGGTTGTGTTTTATATTGAAAGTCAAGTGTTTCTTTTGCTTCAATAGTGTTCAGGGACGTGCAACTATACTTTAGTGCAACACATTCGGCGGAAATTAGCTTCAATTTCATCAGATGACAAAAGAAGTGCAATGCTATTTGGTTGGCAGCAACACAAGTACATTAGCTTACAATGAAAAAGGAAGGTATTTTTTAGCAAAAACTATGCATGCCCATCATATTTCTAATGTTTATCATAGAAAGAATGTAGCCAGCTCCATTTCCTAATGTTTTGCTTAAAGTTAATCTTGCATTTTACCAAAGAAAAGTAAGCTGGCTACACCAAGAAAAGTACCAGAGAAAAGTAGCTACACACCAGTCAGAGCTCTGTCTGCTGATAGAATGCCCATTAGTGAATTCACATCTGAGTGGAGAAGTGCAACTGAAGCACAAAATTAGTCTGATGCCCAGCAGAAATTACAATAAGAAGCATTTTAGATCTGCGTTTACAAAATGCATAAAGATATTTCTTATGCGTTATATATTTTTTTCTGGGTGAAAAATGCATAATTCTGCATTGACACGACCCTTATGTTTAACTTGCTAGTTATCTAAGTGGCTGAATTAATAAAGTGATGGGGCATCATATTGTGTTAGCTTTCTGCCATGTTTGAGAAGTCAAAGCCCTTTGGATGGGTTATCTGTACAGCTGTCACTGTCATCTTGATGCCACGGTCATCTTGATTTTCTTGCATTTTTTCTCCTCTCCATTATCAGCCTGTCTGCTCCTCCCCCCTCTTCTCCGAGCAGGCAGGCCTGTTGCCATAGCGACTCCAGACTCCACACAGACACAATGTGTACACATGCTGGTCCAGAGCCAGTAATGTTCTTCCTTCAGACAAGAATGCGTCAAAACTTTGTTCATTTGCACGTCTCTCGTTTACATTTGCATGTAAATGTCCAAACTCACCAAAAATGACATTCAATAGCGCCTACCTATAATATGTATAACTTTATGACCTGGATTGCCTGTCTTTGCCATTTGTTTCTTTTAGTTTGCGCTCGTTAGCATATTTAGCTAGCAGTCTCCATAGTCTCCAAAGTCGCCATCACTTGTGCTAAATTTGTTAGCATTCTGGTAATAGACGCCCAATTGTCATCTTTTGGCTATTTTTTTTGCAGCCCCCTTGTACTAAGCCGGTAATACTGTAAATCCCGGGATGAGAGAAGGACGATATGAAAATCTGAATACCGCCCAACCATAGTACACACTCAACCTGCTTCCAGCCCAACAACGGCAATGCAGACACTACAAGATAACTTGCTATATTTAGCAAACATTTAGCTTCATAATTACCAGCTGGCTAGAAGTAAATGTTATTCATCTAGCTAGCCAGCTAGTTAAACATGCAAAAAAACGACCTCGAAATCTATAATCCAGAGGTCTCCAACCTTTTCTAGCGTTAGAGCTACTTTTAAAAAATGAAACATGTCGCGACCTACATTTTTTTTTCAAGCTTTCAAATTGGCACATTCTTCTCTTCTCCTCTCCCCTGCAACTCTTCCCTGGGTCCTTAGAGAACAAGAGAAAGTAGTGCACTATGTTTTTGGTCAATATACCTGGTAAAATAATGGTCAATAAACAACCAAGTGGGGCCATATATAAATCTGTTTTTTCCCCCAAAAAAGTATGTTTTATATTTTCCCAAATGTTTCCTCCATTTTATTTTTCCTGGTTTTAGATATTTTTTGTTTTCCACACTCAAAATTACAATTGTTCATAGAGAAACAACGAAATTGGATGTTCTGAGTCCGTCAATGCTTAAATCACATCAGAATACCATTTTTTTTAGGTCTGCATTTTAAATTGCACATCTAGCGAGTGAGGAATGTGCCATCTAATGTGCTGGTCTAGCGTTGGTTCTGTACTGCTGCTGCTCATTTCATGGCAAGGTTAGCAAATAACAAATATCCTTCTGCCAGGTAAGCCTACTTTGCAGTTAACATTTAATTGAGAAGTTTTTGGGGAAAGTATTTCTGTCAACCCACAAGACAGTTATCACCTTAACTGGCTACACACAGAGTTATATACAAACACGCGCACCACACAGACAATATTGCTAAAAATGTATTGGCAGATATTGTGTTAGGTTTGGCTATTTAAGACAATAGTGTCTAACCAGGGGTGAGATAATGTAAATGTTGTGTTGATTAGATAGTAACGGTAGCTAACGCACTTTTGTACATCGCGCTGTTCTGTACAGTTGACCTTATTTTAGCACCCCAAAAACGTAATACTTCCAGGTCAACTGTAATATGAACACCATTGTAAAGCACAATTTCTCCCCATTTCCAGCAAAGTTAATGACGAGACCTTCATGCTGCCCGTCTCTGCATTATCGAAGAAAGCAATGGAGCCCTGCCGGGTCTTTTTAAAAATGGCGGGTGGGGAAGCGAAAGCAACTGTGTCATAGTGAAAGGGGGAGATACACTGCCAGTGAAAAGTTTGGACACACCTACTCATTCAAGGGTTTTTCATAGTAGAATAATAATTTTACATAGTAGAATAATAGTGCAGACATCAAAACTATGAAATAACACATGGAATCATGTAGTAACCAAAAGGGTGGTAAACAAATCAAAATATATTTGAGATTTGAGATTCTTCAAATAGCCACCCTTTGCCTTGATGACAGCTTTACAAACTCTTGGCATTCTCTCAACCAGCTTCATGAGGCAGTCACCTGGAATGCATTTCAATAAACAGGTCTGCCTTCTTAAAAGTTAATTTGTGGAATTTATTTCCTTCTTAATGCATTTGAGCCAATCAATTGTGTTGTGACAAGGTAGGGGGGGTGTACAGAAGATAGCCCTATTTGGTAAAACACCTAGTCCATATTATGGCAAGAACAGCTCAAATAAGCAAAGAGAAACGACAGTCCATTATAACAATAAGACATGCAGGTCAGTCAATACGGAACATTTCAAGAACTTTGAAAGTTTCTTCAAGTGCAGTCGCAAAAACCATCAAGTGCTATAATGAAACTGCCTCTCATGAGGACCGCCACAGAAATTGAATACCCAGAGTTACCTCTGCTGCAGAGGATAAATTAATTAGAGTTACCAACCTCAGAAATTGCAGCCCAAATAAATGCTTCACAGAGTTCAAGTAATTATAATAATATGCCATTTAGCAGACGCTTTTATCCAAAGCGACTTACAGTCATGCGTGCATACATTTTTTTGTGTATGGGTGGTCCTGGGGATCGAACCCACTACCCTGGCGTTACAAGCGCCGTGCTCTACCAGCTGAGCTACAGAGGACCAAAAACAGACAGACACAGACACATCTCAACATCAACTGTTCAGAGGGAACCGTGTGAATCAGGCCTTCATGGTCGAATTGCTGCAAAGAAACCACTACTAAAGGACACCAATAATAATAAGGAACACGAGCAATGGACATTAGACCGGTGTCACGATCGTCGACAGATGAAGCGGACCAAGGCGCAGCGTGATAAGCGTACATTCTTTATTTGTGTACACACACGAACCAAAACAATAAACCAAACGATACGTGAAGTCCTAGGTTAAACACAAAACCTTACGGAACAAGATCCCACAAAATACTAGTGCCAAACAGGCTGCCTAAGTATGGACCCCAATCAGAGACAACGAGCTACAGCTGTCTCTGATTGGGAACCACCCTGGCCAACATAGATATAAACGATCTAGAACAAAAGCATAGAAAATGTAACAGAAACTCCACACCCTGGCTCAACATTTAAGAGTCCCCCGAGCCAGGGCGTGACAACCGGTGGAAATTAGTCCTTTGGTCTGGAGTCCAAATTGGAGCTTTTTGGATTATCTCTGCATGTGTAGTTCCCACCATAAAGCATGGAGGAGGAGGTGTTATGGTGTGGGGGTACTTTGCTGGTGGCAATGTCTATGATTTATTTAGAATTCAAGGCACACTTAACCAGCATGGCTACCACAACATTCTGCAGCGATACAGCATCCCATCTGGTTTGGTCTTAGTGGGACTATCATTTGTATTTCAACAGGACAATGACCCAACACACCTCCAGGCTGTGTAAGGGATATTTGACCAAGAAGGAGAGTGATGGAGTGCTGCATCAGATGACCTGGCCTCCACAATCCCCCGACCTCAACCCAATTGAGATGGTTTGGGATGAGTCGGATGGCAGAGTGAAGGAAAAGTAGCCAACAACTGCTCAGCATATACTCCTTCAAGACTGTTGGAAACGCATTCCAGGTGAAGCTGGTTGAGCAAATGCCAAGCGTGTGCAAAGCTGTCATCAATGCAAAGGGTGGCTATTTATATATTTTGATTGTTTAACACTTTTTTAGTTACTACATGATTCCATATGTTTTATTGCATAGTTTTTATGTCTTTACTATTATTCTACAATGTAGAAAATAGTAAAAATAAAGAAAAACCCTTGAATGAGTAGGTGTTCTAAAACACCTCTCATCACCCCTGGGAAACTGGTCAGAATTGAAGGAATGATGGATGGCGCTAAATACAGGGAGATTCTTGAGGGAAACCTGTTTCAGTCTTCCAGAGATTTGAGACTGGGACGGAGGTTCACCTTCCAGCAGGACAATCACCCTAAGCATACTGCTAAAGCAACACTCGAGTGGTTTAACATTTAAATGTCTTGGAATGGCCTAGTCAAAGCCCAGACCTCAATCCAATAGAGAATCTGTGGTATGACTTAAAGATTGCTGTACACCAGCGGAACCCATCCAACTTGAAGGAGCTGGATCAGTTATAGTTATACACGCTCAAGTTTTCTTTTTTTTGGTCTTATTTCTTGTTTGTTTCACAATAAATATTTTCCATCTTCAAAGTGGTAGGCATGTTGTGTAAATGAAATGATACAAACCCCCCAAAAATCAATTTTAATTCCATGTTGTTGTGACGAGGTGTGAATAAAGGAGTCAGGTGCAGGAGGTAAAAAAAGTCCAGAGTTTAATCCGTTTGCATAAATCAAACGCCCCAAGTGTCAAATGAAACTATACAAGGGAAAACATCCACCTTGGCAATAACACAGTGAAATGTAGCTCAACCGAGCTACACGCTCTCACAACAAACAATCACTTACAAAGACAAGGAGAACAGAGGGAACACTTATACACATACTAATTAGGGGAATGAGCACCAGGTGTGTGTTATTGACAAGACATGACAAGTTGAGTGATAAGAATGGGATCGGCAGTAGCTAGTACTCCGGTGACGACGAACGCCGAAGCCTGCCCGAACCAGGAGGGGGGGCAGCCTCGACAGAATTCGTGATAGGAGGGGGGGGAATACTTTCGCAAACCACTGTTTGATTGGGGGGGATATGTGCAGTCAATGCTATCTCAGAGCATTGAAGGTTGAGGGGGTTGGTGCGGTTTTTTGTTTGTGTGTGTGTGTGTGTGTGTAGGGGGGTGGAAAAGCTTTTAAGAGAGCTTGGAGAGTGGTACATGTTGCTGAGAACTTTGCTTTTGTGCCCCTGTGTTGTGCTCTTGTTGGGGTTAGCCCCCTCCTGTCACGTTCGTTCATCGACGGGTCAGACCAAGGCGCAGCGTGATATGCATACATGTTTATTTGACTATTGAACACAAAGACAAAACAAGAAACGAAACGTGAAGTCCAAGGTACACACACAACATACCTAACACGGAACAAGATCCCACAACCCACTAGTGCCAATAGACTGCCTAAGTATTGTCCCCAATCAGAGACAACGAGCGACAGCTGCCTCTGATTGGGAACCACACCGGCCAACATAGAAATAGACATACTAGATTCTACAACATAGAACTAACACAACAAGGAATACACACACCCTGACTCAACATATAAGCGTCCCCTGAGTCAGGGCGTGACAGTACCCCCCCCCCAAAGGTGCGGACTCCGACCGCGCAACATAAACATAACAGGGTAGGGGCCGGGTGGGCATTCCGCCTCGGAGGCGGATCCGGCTCCGGGCGTGACCACCACCTATTCTCCGCCTCCCTGTTGCGCCCCTGGTCTGGTCTGGACCTCGGCGCACTGTTTGCCCTCTCCTTCCTCCCACGAAGTACCAAGCCCTGTCTGGACCCTGGTGTGGGAGACCCCGAACCTGGAGAGGGGCTGACGTCTGGGTCTGGACTGGAACCGCTGACTGGAGCTGAACCCGACGACGGTGGAGCGAACTGCTCTAACTCCGGAGTAGAGCCACTGACCGGAGCTGGATCAGGCACCGGTGGAGCGGACTGCTCTGGCTCCGGAGTGGAGCCGCTGACCGGAGCTGGACTGGACCCCGGTGGAGCGGATTGCTCTGGCTCCGGAGTGGAGCAGCTGACCAGAGCTGAACTGGGCACCGGTGGAGCGGACTACTCTGGCTCCGGAGTGGATCCGCTGACCGGAGCTAGACTGGACCCCGGTGGAGCGGATTGCTCTGGCTCCGGAGTGGAGCAGCTAACCGGAGCTGGATCAGGCACCTGTGGAACAGGCACGGGCCGTGCCGGACTGGACACACGCACCACTGGTCTGGTGCGAGGAGCAGGCACGGGCCGGACCGGACTAGGAACACGCACCACTGGCTTGATGGGAGGAGCAGGAATGGGCCGGGCCAGGCTGGCGACGCGCACCACTGGCTTGGTGCGAGGAGCAGGAACAGGCCGGGCCGGGCTGGCGACGCGCACCACTGGCTTGGTGCGAGGGGCAGGAACAGGCCGGGCCGGGCTGGCGACGCGCACCACTGGCTTGGTGCGAGGGGCAGGAACAGGCCGTACCGGGCTGGCGACGCGCACCACTGACTTGGTGCGAGGGGCAGGAACAGGCCGGGCCGGGCTGGCGACGCGCACCACTGGCTTGGTGCGAGGGGCAGGAACAGGCCGGGCCGGGCTGGCGACGCGCACCACTGGCTTGGTGCGAGGGGCAGGAACAGGCCGGGCCGGGCTGGCGACGCGCACCACTGGCTTGGTGTGAGGGGCAGGAACAGGCCGGGCCGGGCTGGCGACGCGCACCACTGGCTTGGTGCGAGGGGCAGGAACAGGCCGGGCCGGGCTGGCGACGCGCACCACTGGCTTGGTGCGAGGGACAGGAACAGGCCGGACTGGGCTGGCGACACGCACCACTGGCCTGGTGCGAGGAGCAGGAATGGGCCGGACCGGACTGCGAAGGCGGACTGGAGGTCTAGAGCGGAGATCTGGCACAACCCGTCCTGGCTGGCTGCCCACTTTCGCACTACACGTGCGGGGCGCTGGCACAGGACGCACTGGGCTGTGCACGCGCACTGGCGATACAGCTCGTAGAACTGGCGCAGGATATACGGGACCGAGGAGGCGTACTGGAGACCAGGAGCATTGAGCCGGCACACCCCGTCATGGCTGGATGCCCATCTTCGCACGGCACGTGCGTGGTGCAAGCACAGGACGTACAGGACTGTGCCGGCGCACTGGCGACACAGTACGTAGCTCCGCATAACATGGAGCTTGCCCAGTCATACGCCTTCTTGCGTGAGTACGGGGAGTTGGCTCTGCTCTAACCCTAAGCTCCGCCAACCACCCTCTTAGCCCCCCCCAAAATTTTTTATTGGGGCTGTCTCTCGGGCTTCTTCCTCGACCGGCTTCCTCTGTGCTGCCGTTGCTCCTCCTCTCAAACACAGAAACATAGATCGGTAGCAGCTAGTACTCCGGGGACGACAAACGCCGAAGCCTGCCCGAGCAAGGAAGAGGGGCAGCCTCAGCTGAATCCGTGACACACAAGGCATCTTGCTTACAGTAGTTCTGCCACATCTGTTAACTGCTGTTACATTAACCACTCAGTTTAGGTGAATATCCACACCTGCTAATGAGCCTGTGATTCTACCAGCCCAGGCTTCACCCTTGTATGGGTGTGTTCATAAATTCAATCTGGAGTGCCAGAGTGCGCTCAGAGTGCGCTCTGGGCGTTTGTAAATCGGAGCGTTCAGAGCGCACACTGGAAGTTCTGGCGGAGGAGTTGGGTTGATCCGAGCGTTCTGACCGTTCTGACGGCAGTCAAGCACCCAAGCTAACTGGCTAACGTTGGCTAGTTTGCTAGCTACTTCAAGACACAAATGAGAGAACACCTCACACTGACCCTTTTACTCGCCCTAGCAGAGGTGGTCAGGCTGTTTTCATGTTATCCATGTTATCCAGAGCGTTGGTGACTGTAACTAATTACGCTTTTTTTTCCTTCTACATAGCACATCTCTTCCTATAGTAGGAGACTGGCTCTAAGCCACCATATATTGGGTAATATTCCAAATGTGGGTCAGGTCCTGTAGTGACGTTGGCATGAGAATAAGGCATAATATATGAATGAATACAGCAGCTGCATAAGTTAATGAGTTCATCAGCTGGGATGAGTCGAGGTGGGAGGAGAGGAGAGGGAAAGAAGGGCTGAGGAGAGGGAGAGGAGGCTAGAGGAGATGGGGAGGACAGGAGAGGAGAGGGAAAGAAGGGCTGAGGAGAGGGAGGGGAGGCTAGAGGAGGGGAGGACAGTAGTGGAGAGGGTAGGGGGATGGCTGGCTGTGTTTTGATGGGTATGAAACATAAAAGCTGTCTGAGCGAGTGCATGAAAAATACAGAACATTCTGTCTGCACACTGGATTACTGACAGCTATTTCTAGCACTAGGACTGTGTTTGGGGAGACATGATGCCATCAGGGGCAGCTGTGGCTGACTGGATTGGGCCATGTCTGGCTCTGAGAGAGAGAGAGAGAGAGAGAGAGAGAGAGAGAGAGAGAGAGAGAGAGAGAGAGAGGGGTGCATTGAGAGAAAGGTGCATTGAGAGAAAGAGACATGGTGACTGAGTTTAGCTGAAATTAGGTCAGTTGAGTTGGACCCTGTCTGTCTATGCCCAGAGCAAACTCAGTGCACTGTGGTAATGTCTGAAATGGCACCCTATTCCCTATGCAGTGCACTACTTTTGAGTGAATAGGGTGGGTGCAATTTCTCACGCAGACAGAGCACTGCGACTGCTCAGTAGTGCATGGCTCTATTCAAAAGTAGTGCACTATATAGGGAATAGGGTGCCATTTCAGACGCAGCCTGTGTGTTCTCAGGGCTGTCTGTCTGAGGGAGGAACAGGGACAGGGACAGGGACAGATGGGTCGTGTTCTGAGTGAGGAGGCAGAGGCAGGCAAACTGGGTCATCACAGACACAGCCAGAGGAAAAAATAAGATTACACAGGCAGACAATGAACAGCACTGTGAGCGGAATTAGATGGCAGCGTTTTTAGGACAGCCTTTATGTTACAGCCGGAACAGACACAGCAGAGCATAGCAGACAGCTGAAACACTCTGAGCTGTTTGAGAACCGTGATCTGGTTAAACACTGTGCTTTGATCACCAGTCTACTTAAAACGTATTTACTTATAACTTCTGTACTTTCTTTCAATGGTAGGCTATAGTATATTATGACATGATGCATACATCCCAAAAACACTTTCCTAAATGTCTCTGAATGTCTTAGTTAGTTTCTACATTTTGAATAGTGGAGGAGGTAGTTCACGGAGCTAGCCTCAAATGCAAAAAGCTGAAATGCAAAAATAATGAGGTTTTTGCATTATAGCTTTATTCTGTTCCTAGTTAGAATGAATAACCCATAGACATTGAGGTACAAACTCAGTGATAGACCAAGGTATCCTCTTTTCAGTGTTGTTGCCTATGAGGGAAGATTGAGGTACTGTATATTCTTAGTGCCTATGACACAGAATAGACAGGGAGGTATTCTGCTGTGAGGTAGCCTTTTCTCAGCATTCCCTTTAGGGGTAATAATGAGATGTAAACTCAGTGAAGTGTGAGGTAGACTCTTCTCCATGGTTGGGGTCAATCATTTGTCAATTCAGGAAGTACACTAAAATTGCAATTCCAATTCTCTTCAATGCTTGTCAATTAGGACAATTTGGAATTGGAATTTGGTTTACTTTCTCAATTGACTGGAATTGAAATGGAATTGACCCAAACTCTGCTCTTCTGAGTGCAGCCTTTATGGGGAATAGTGAGGTATAAACTCATTGAAGTTTGAGGTAGACTCTTCTCAGTGCCGCCTTTAGGTGGAATAGTGCAACCTGGTCTCAGAGCATTTCATATTATTCTGTACGTAAATCGTAGACACTCCATTTGGTATGATATGTTACGTTTCGTATGGTATGTATTCATTTGTGAATATCCATCACCCATTTCGTATGATATGCTACAATTACAACTCGTATTATATGTTCCTAATTTGCAAAATGTACAAAATGTTCATAATTTGCATAACGTACAATGTGTTACGAATTTGCAAAACATATGATATGTTACGAATTCTCGATTGGTGGCTAATGTTAGCTAGCTGGCTAACTTTAGCTAGGCTAGGGATTAGGGTTAGGGGTTAGGGTTAAGTTTAAGGGTTAGGTAAAAGGGTTAAGGTCAGGGTTGGGGGAAGGGTTAGCTAAAAGGGTTAAGGTTAGGGCTAGGAGAAGGATTAGCTAAATGGGTTAGGGTTAGGGGAAGGGATAGCTATCATGCTAAGTAGTTGCAAAGTACACTGAACAAAAATATAAATGCAACATGCAACAATTTCAAAGATTTGACTGAGTCACAGTTCATGTAAGGAACTCAGTCAATTGAAATAAATTAATTAGGCCCTAATCTATGAATTTGTTGGTCACAGACACATTTTAAAAAATGGGCCTCACAATGGGCCTCAGGATCTCGTCACGGTATCTCTGTGCATTGGTATAAAAATGTATATTCAATTCTCTGGCAACAGCTCTGGTGGACATTCCTGCAGTCAAGCATGCCAATTGCACGCTCCCTCAAAACATGAGACATCTGTAGCATTGTGTTGTGTGACAAAACTGTACATTTTAGAGTGGCCTTTTATTGTCTCCAGCACAAGGTCTGTCTGTGTAATGATCATGCTGTTTAATCAGCTTGTTGATATGCCACACCTGTCAGGTGGATGGATTATCTTGACAAAGAAGAAATGCTCACTAAAAGGGCTGTAAACAAATTTGTACACACATTTGAGAGAAATAAGCTTTTTGTGCATATGGAAAATATCTGGGATCTTTTATTTCAACATGGGACCAAAACGTAACATATTTTTGTTCAGTGTAGCTAAAAAGTACTAAGTAGTTGAAAAGTTGCTAATTAGCTAAAATGCTAAAGATGTCCATGATGAGATTCAAACTCGCAACCTTTGGAATGCCAGACGTTCATGTTATACACCTGACCAACCACCCTACTTTTTGACATAGTCACAAAATGTTTTGCTTGTCAGCAATCAAGTTTTCAAGATATGTAACTTTCAAAATACAGAAATCATCCCCATATTCACCTGCTATTCACCTTGGGTGGGGATTGAATAAATGAAGGTGTGGCGGAGGTGTGTCTACAGATACGCCGTATTCTGACCTTGACTTAATTCCCTAATAATTACATCACCTTTACACACAAGGAAACCATGAATAAGGTCTAGCGAACCTACTGATTCCAAGTGGAAAAAACATCTACTTGATTTTTCTGATAGAAATAATACAATTTTTCATGCACTGTAATTTATAACTTGATAAGAGCTATTGATAAGATCTAGGTAAATGAGTAATCCGTTTGGATAAGGGAATTGTAAACATAAATTACACTTGTTTTAGGTATATTTTACCTTCATAAAGTTTATGAAATGGTGTGCCATTATGCAGATTTTAAATTGTACAGACATTTAACTTGCAGAGATGGGCACTCTCGAATGTCTTAATTATAGGCTACTCCGACTTTCTCTGTTTCATATTTTTATCATGTTAAATATTAGCCACTATAAGTGTCGGCCGTCAGTAGGCCTAATAACAACACATGTTCAACTGCCAATTTACTGTTAGTTCCCTTCAGTTGGTAAGCCTACATTATTTTTCCATATCATTACACTACCGGTCAAAAGTTTTAGAACACCTACTCATTCAAGGGTTTTTATTTTTGTAAACTATTTTCTACATTGTAGAATAATAGTGAAGACATCAAAACTATGAAATAACACATATAGAATCATGTAGTAACCAAAAAAGTGTTAAACAAATCAAAATATATTTTATATATGACATTCTTCAAATAGCCACCATTTGCCTTGATAACAGCTTTGCACACTCTTGGCATTCTCTCAACCAGCTTCATGAGGTAGTCTCCTGGAATGCATTTCAATTAACAGGTGTGCCTTCTTAAAAGTTAATTTGTGGAATTTCTTTCCTTCTTAATGCGTTTGAGCCAATCAGTTGTGTTGTGACAAGGTAGGGGGGGGGTATACAGAAGATAGCTCCGGATGATAAGTTAATTAGAGTTATCAGCCTCAGAAATTGCAGCCCAAATAAATGCTTCACAGAGTTCAAGTAACAGACAATCTCAACATCAACTGTTCAGAGGAGACTGTGTGAATCAGGCCTTCATGGTTGAATTTCTGCAAAGAAACCACTACTAAAGGACACCAATAATAAGAAGAGACTTGCTTGGGCCAAGAAACACGAGCAATGGACATTAGACCGGTGGAAATGTGTCCTTTAATATAAAAAGAAGACATGTAGGTTAATTAAATCGTTATGGAGTGGAGCGCAGCGCTGACCAAGCAATAATAGTTTTAACCCAACGAATGGCGTAATACTTGGCTGTGTCATCACACAATTCTATGGTTAGTGCAGGTAACAGATAAGGGTGTAGCCTACTATTGTACACTATTCTCCCCATTATAATTATATGTACTGTACACTAATCTTCCAACATTACCATGGGTTAAAGAACTGAATGTGGCAATTTTCAGAATTAATAAACCACAGTTTTCTTTCTTTCGTGCTCTCCAAACGTGTTTTTTATGATTCATAAATACACCGTATTTAAAGGGATGGTTTAAGATCAATGTACTGAAAACCCTATTGAATGAAAACTGTTGGCCAGCAAGTGGGAGGGTTTTCAGTGGTTGAATTATATTTATTCAGGGCGCGCAAGGGAACCACGCCTGCAAAGCCTGTTATGCACCTTCATAGGGTTAGTCTGAATACCAACTACTGAGACATGCGTAGGAAAGGCATACTAGAAATCTAAGTCGAAATCGGGCCCTTGGTGCCTTAATAGTAGTTGATGTTGTTTCTAGAATACTGATAAATGTACAGTATGAGTTGAATAGAATATAATATAATAGAAAATAATAGAATTTAACTTTATTGTTAATACATTCTCTGTATTGGTTCTTCTCGCAAACAATTTGAGGGAATGAATTTGACATTTCAGGTTCAAAACGTTAGTTAGGAAAATTGCATAACGTTTTGAATCTTGAATACTCTGAAGGTCGTTTATGAAAGGAGGTTCAGTTTCTCCTGTAATCATAAAAAGGCGGGACTTACTCATTGTGTGAAGTAGTTTATCTTCTGTGTGCTTACCTATGTCTTGTTGGACTGTAGATCACAAGAATATTATATTCCCTGCACTTTTGGTGCAGCTATTATGTGTTATGGCCATACGTGCACACTCACACACAAGTGCAGCAGGGCATGCATGCACACGCACACACTATAACATGCACTCAGTATGTTCAGTCATCAGAGAGGAGATCACACATTAAATCGTTTTTATTTGTGGGACATGTCAGTCACTTTAGTCTCAACCTAATAACGTCCTGGCGTCCTCCTCAGAGTTGATTGAATACGGGGAAGGTTTAGAGATGGGAGGTTTTGATAAAGACATCTGATTTACAGAGATACCTCATTGGTTTTATTGGAGCGATCTAATCAAACATGAAAATATAATTGAGATATAGCTTATTTTGCAATTGGGGAGAGGCCTTTTCTTTATGACAAAGTTTTTAGATTGAAAAACTCAGTGCCCCCATACCAAAGAAATCTCAATTTCACAGTCCACTAAATATTTTAAGGGCGCTTTGAAGGGCAGTGAGACGCTGCACCAATAATTCATAGTCACTAGTCTTGCGCTGCTAGGGTGCATCCCAAATGGCACCCTATTCCCTGTATAGTGCACTACTTTCGACCAGAACCCTACGGCCCCTTGTCAAAAGTAGTACACTATATTGGGAATAGGGTGCCATTAGGGAGGCAGCCCCAGACATCACACCATATTCTCCTTCGAGAAATGTAGAACGACTCACAGACACGTATTATACACGTCTTGAATGCATATTATGATAATGGCTACTGCATACATTTCATGGTTAAACAAGAACATACAGTATATAAAACACATACAGTGGGGAGAAGAAGTATTTGATACACTGCCGATTTTGGAGGTTTTCCTACTTACAAAGCATGTAGAGGTCTGTAATTTTTATCATAGGTACACTTCAACGGTGAGAGACGGAATCTAAAACAAAAATCCAGAAAATCACATTGTATTGCATGACATAAGTATTTGATCACCTACCAACCAGTAAGAATTCCGGCTCTCACAGACCTGTTAGTTTTTCTTTAAGAAGCCCGCCTGTTCTCCACTCATTACCTGTATTAACTGCACCTGTTTGAACTTGTTACCTGTATAAAAGACACCTGTCCACACACTCAATCAAACAGACTCCAACCTCTCCACAATGGCCAAGACCAGAGAGCTGTGTAAGGACATCAGGGATAAAATTGTAGACCTGCACAAGGCTGGGATGGGCTACAGGACAATAGGCAAGCAGCTTGGTGAGAAGGCAACAACTGTTGGCGCAATTATTAGAAAATGGAAGAAGTTCAAGATGACGGTCAATCACCCTCGGTCTGGGGCTCCATGCAAGATCTCACCTCGTGGGGCATCAATGATCATGAGGAAGGTGAGGGATCAGCCCAGAACTACACGGCAGGACCTGGTCAATGACCTGAAGAGAGCTGGGACCACAGTCTCAAAGAAAACCATTAGTAACACACTACGCCGTCATGGATTAAAATCCTGCAGCGCACGCAAGGTCCCCCTGCTCAAGCCAGCGCATGTCCAGGCCCGTCTGAAGTTTGCCAATGACCATCTGGATGATCCAGAGGGGGAATGGGAGAAGGTCATGTGGTCTGATGAGACAAAAATAGAGCTTTTTGGTCTAAACTCCACTCGCCGCGTTTGGAGGAAGAAGAAGGATGAGTACAACCCCAAGAACACCAACCCAACCGTGAAGAATGGAGGTGGAAACATCATTCTTTGGGGATGCTTTTCTGCAAAGGGGACAGGACGACTGCACCCTATTGAGGGGAGGATTGATGGGCCCATGTATCGCGAGATCTTGGCCAACAACCTCCTTCCCTCAGTAAAAGCATTGAAGATGGGTCGTGGCTGGGTCTTCCAGCATGACAACGACCCGAAACACACAGCCAGGGCAACTAAGAAGTGGCTCCGTAAGAAGCATCTCAAGGTCCTGGAGTGGCCTAGCCAGTCTGAACCCAATAGAAAATCTTTGGAGGGAGCTGAAAGTCCGTATTGCCCAGCGACAGCCCCGAAACCTGAAGGATCTGGAGAAGGTCTGTATGGAGGAGTGGGCTAAAATCCCTGCAGCAGTGTGTGCAAACCAGGTCAAGACCTACAGGAAACGTATGATCTCTGTAATTGCAAACAAAGGTTTCTGTACCAAATATTAAGTTCTGCTTTTCTGATGTATCAAATACTTATGTCATGCAATAAAATGCAAATTAATTACTTAAAAATCATATAATGTGATTTTCTGGATTCCGTCTCTCACAGTTGAAGTGTACCTATGATAAAAATTACAGACCTCTACATGCTTTGTAAGTAGGAAAACCTGCAAAATCGGCAGTGTATCAAATACTTGTTCTCCCCACTGTACATGTGCACTTGAGAAAATACATGCACATCCTGCATCCTGTGCAGTGCAGTGTGCACATACAGTACATGCTCATAAACATACTGTATGTTCACAAGCAGACAGACACACATGCTGGACTTCAGTCTGACTGCACTCTCCCTGGCGGCTGCTCTGTCGAGAGAGTCGGTGGCTGGAGCTGGAGCGGCTGGGATGAGAGGGGGAGGATAACAGAGGAGGAGGAGGGGGAACAGCCAGCGTTGGAGTCCCACACAAGGGGAGCTAACCAGTGGAAAATAAGCCGTGTTCATTTCAGTGTGCCTCTCTGTTAAGAGGGCGCTCTGCTCTCTGTTGCTCGCTCTGTTTTTAGATGATTTTGAGAGTGTTTGCAGGCACAGGCCTTTATGTGCTCTCTGCTCTCTCTTTCTTTTTTCAGTCTTTGTTTATCCGGACTGTTTTATGAGGAGCTGGTTGAGGAGTTGGTAGGAGAATGTCAGAACTAGATTTGAACTAAAGTCAAAGAAAGAAGGAGAAGAAGAGAAGAGAGGAGTTTGTTAAGAACATTCATCTTAAGAGGAGAGAAATGTGAGGAACAAACATCATTGGAAAGACTGAGAGTGACTGAAAGATGTACGACCTGCAAACAACAAGGTAGGAAATGCATTGGAACTGTGGAGACTATTTTAATTTCATTCAGAATATTCATTTATCTGAGAAAAGTTGAACATTTTGTTCAAATGTGTTCCTCGTATTCATGTGTAGACAGTCTCTACGGTTACTTGTGTATGGACATTTATATGTTAAAGTGTGTATGTGTGTATGTGTGTGTGTGTGTGTGTGTGTGTGTGTGTGTGTGTGTGTGTTGGAAAGGCTCAGCTGCATTGCTCTCTTTCTCCCAGGGCGTTTGTGTCACTTTGTGGTCAGACATCCAGACGTCTCACACGTCCAGAAATAGAAGCACACACGTGCGCGCACACGCACACACACACACACACACACACACACACACACACACACACACACACACACACACACACACACACACACACAAACAAACGGGAAAAGCTGCAGGTACTGCTGCACTGTACTGAATGAAATCCAGGGAAGAAAACCTCAGGGAAGAGCTTTGTTGGACAATGTAATTGCCTGCCAAGTGAAAGAACACTGGAGTAGTCTTCAATACACAGTTTTGAACAGATACACAAATATATTCAATTAGATGACTATTAGATATAAATAACATTCTGCAGTCCATAAGGATTCTATTGATAAATTCAGATGGTATTCGTATTTTATAATGTGTTGTGTTGATGTTGGTTTTTCATTTTATTATTGTGGTGCCTTGGTATTTCACTGAGGTGCAGGGAGTTTATGAATTCCTTGGCCTTTTGGCGTTTGTTTTTAGTCAGCACCAGCCATAAATTATGGTGCAATGATGTGAAATGCTGTAAGCATGAATACATTCCTTAGCCTTGCTCTAGGCTTTTTGGTGGCTAGAAGTCATCAATCTCTAAACTAATGTTGGAAAGTCACCTGTTTTTTTAATTATTATTTTATTGTCATAATAACTAATATTATGATACACTACATGACCAAAAGTATGTGGACACCTGCTCGTCGAACATCTCATTGCAAAATGCATGGGCATTAATATGGAGTTGGACCCCCCTTTGCTGCTATAACAGCCTCCACTCTTCTGGGAAGGCGTCCACTAGATGTTGGAACATTGCTGCGGGGACTTGCTTCCATTCAGCCACAAGAGCAACAGTGAGGTCGGGCACTGATGTTGGGCAATTAGGCCTGGCTCACAGTCGGCGTTCCAATTCATCCCAAAGGTGTTCGATGTGGTTGAGGTCAGGGCTCGACAAACCATTTCTGTATGGACCTCGCATTGTGCACGGGGGCATTGTCAGGCTGAAACAGGAAAGGGCCTTCCCCAAACTGTTGCCACAAAGTTGGAAGCACATAATCGTCTAGAATGTCATTGTATGCTGTAGCGTACATTGTATGCTGTTCCCTTCACTGGAACTAAGGGGCCTAGCCCGAACCATGAAAAACAGCCCCAGACCATTACTCCTCCTCCACCAAACTTTACAGTTGGCACTATGCCTTCAGTCAGGCAGCGTGATGGTGAAGCGTGATTCATCACTCCAGAGAACGTGTTTCCACTGCTCCAAAGTCCAATGGTGGCGAGCTGTACACCACTCCAACCGACGCTTGGCATTGCGCATGGTGATCTTAGGCTTGTGTGGAAACCCATTTCATGAAGCTCCCGACAAACAGTTATTGTGCTGACGTTGCTTCCAGAGGCAGTTTGGAACTAGGAAGGGAGTGTTGCAACTGAGGACAGGCGATTTTTACACGCTACGCGCTTCAGCACTCGGCGGTCCTGTTCTGTGACCTTGTGTGGCCTACTACTTCGCGGCTGAGCCGTTGTTGCTCCTAGACGTTTCCACTTCACAATAACAGCACTTAAAGTTGACCGGGGCAGCTCTAGCAGGACAGACATTTGACTAACTACCTTGTTGGAAAGGAGGCATCCTATGACGGTGCCACGTTGAAAGTCACTGAGCTCCTCAGTAAGGCCATTCTACTGCCAATGTTTGTCTATGGAGATGGCATTGCTGTGTCCTCGATTTTATACACCTGTCAGCAATGGGTGTGGCTGAAATAGCCGAATCCACTCATTTGAAGGGGTGTCCACATACTTTTGTATATGTAGTGTATGACGTGTAGCCTGTAACTGGGATATTGGGCTAGCCAGTGTCACTGGAAGATACCTGTAAAGGTAGTTTATATACACTGAGTGTACAAAACATTAGAAACACTTTCCTAATATTGAGTTGCACCCCCTTTTGCCCTTGGAACAGCCTCAATTCTTCGGGACATGGACTCTACAAGGTGTCGAAAGTGTTCCACAGGGTTGCTGGCCCATGGTGACTCCAATGCTTCCCATGTTTGGCACCTACATCCATACTCAGTTCAAAGGCACTTAAATATTTTGTCTTGCCCATTCACCCTCTGAATTGTACACATACACAATCCATGTCTCAAGGCTTAAAAATCCTTCTTTAACCTGTCTCCTCCCCTTAATCTGTACTGATTGAAGTGGATTTAACAAGTGACATCAATAAGGGATCATAGCTTTCAGCTGGATTCCCCTGGTCAGTCTATGTCATGGAAACAGCAGGTGTTACTAATGTTCTGTACACTCACTGTATATGGGTAATTCTACAGAAGTTCTGCAAATTGCTATCTCCAAACGTAGGACATTTATTTACATCATGATATATTCTAATTCATTCCAAGGCAATAACAAACATAATGTTACATTAATATAGTCCAAAGTCATTGTTTATATATCGATTTCTATTGAGAGGTGGCTGTCCCACACCCTGACTCCCCAATATTTTGGAGGAAATAAAGCAACAAAATGTTCAACACTATTATTTCTGAATAACACCTTGAGTTGTTCTATTATTACATTGAATGATACTGATCTGATTAGTAGTTGTGTTTCTTTTTAAACATCTTTCACTGAAAAATGCTGTCCCACCTTTTGCTGTCACTACCAAAACACACACATTAAAAGACTATGGAATTAATCCACAGCCATAGAAATATCACCAGGTGATGGGATGCACCCTGTAGCAACTGATAATGTACTAATTAAGTGATAATGCCAAAGAAGCCGGTGTTTGGAGGATAAATTGGCATGGCAAACTGTGCCAACATATCATCCAAACACCGGCTTTGAGGGTATTATGACTTTTATACAACGGGTTACCAACAAATTCAAATAATAATTGACATATTTTCATAAAAAACATTATTTTGAAAAATGTATTCATGCTATTTCATCCTTCCACAAGATATAGTCCCGACACAAAGCTAGGGTTGCTACCCAAGCTGGCTGGTTGTTCTTTCTATTGGTTCGGTTGCCAGAGATGTTTGGCTGCGTTCTTATCCTTTACTTGCTAGCTAGCCAATTTCAGTCTTTGTGTTTTAAATTTATGGACTTGACCCAGTCGTTCGTCCTAAATGTTCCCTTGCCATGATGGCTGGCAACATTCGCATCCCTTGCTTGCTAGCTAGCCAATTTCAGCTAACACAGTCATGTCAAACAGTGCAGCCATAATAAAAGCAAAGTAGCTGCATTTGCATTTGTTTAAGCTGTTTTCTAGTGATCTTTTGGGGGATATATTCACAACAATGAGCTAATGATGAGCGATTTCGCCTGGCACAGAAAATGTGCTCTCTCGCCAGGACACTGTTCAGAGGAGCTAGCCAACTACAAAGATAAAACAATCACTTCAAACTGAAGCTGGAATGACAGCAAACTAGCTTTCGTGTTTTTCTGTTGGCATTTCTTTGCATATATCCATACAAATTATGCTGATTTTGACTGGCTGAGAAAAGCTGCCTTTCTGTCTCATTCCAAATCCCTACCCCAACAGTTCATTACTATGGGACAACTGGAGATCGAATTTCAATATTAAAACAATGTTGCAAATGTCGGAGAGACAGACAGCAAGGTTTATACAAATCTACGAAATTGGAGATTATGTCAAGGTGCTTTTTACAGTGGAGATTAAGTTTATAAATCACCTTGCAGGGCTGATGAGACAGTGGATTGCGCCGTGAGATGGAATAGAACAACATAATAACGTTTTTGCACATAATGAAATAATGATTATTACATTATGCATTGATTATGACATTTTATGCAATGGGTGGGTCTAATCCTGAATGCTGATTGGTTAAAAGTGCATTCCAGCCGGTGTCTATTCCACAAGTTACCACCGGCTAAATATATGACGTTAAAATGCCTATTTTCTCTATTCCATCTGACTGCGCAATCCACTGTCTCATCAGCCCAGGCAGGCAAGTTATAAACGATCTCCACTATAAAAAGCATCTAGACATTATCTCACATATCTTTTAGACTAACATTTAGTTTTCAATAGCGGAGATTTGTATAAACCTTGCTGTCTGTCTCTCCGACATTTGCAACATTGTTTCAATATTCAAATTTGATCTCCAGCTGTCCCATAGTAATGAAAGTGTCAGGAGTCCGGACGAGACAGACAGGCAGGCAGTCAGCCAGTCGAAATCATGAATCAGCTGGCATCATTTTTATGGATATATACAAAGAAATGTCAATTGATAGTGCAGCTAGTAAGTGCAGCTAGTTTGCAGTCTTTGTCAGCTTCAGTTTGAGGTGATTGTGCTAGCAGTGTTGTTGGCTAGCTCCTATGAACAACAGTGTCCTGAGGAGAGGGCACAATTTCTATACCAGGCGAATCCGCGCCTCATTAGCTCGTTGTTATGGATGTATCCAAATAAATGTCACTAGAAAACAGCTTTTAAAAACGCAAATACAGCTACTTTCCTGTTATTCTGGCTGCACTTTTTGGTGTGACTGTAAGTTAGCAGTAGTTGGTTAGCTAGCAAGCAAGGGATAAGAACATTGCCAGCCAGTATGGCAATGGAATATTTAGAACGAACGACTGGGTTGCGTCTCTGGCAACCGAACCAATAGAACGAACGACCAGCCAGCTTGGGTAGCAACCCTAGATTTGTGTCGGGACTATATTTTGTGGAAGGATGAAATAGTATGAATAAATTCATCAAAATAAAGTTTTTAATGAAAATATGTCAATCATTATTTGAATAAGTTGGTAACCCGTTGTATAAAAGTGATAATGCCCTCGAAGCTTGGCACAATATATCCTCCAAACACCGGCTTTGAGGGCATTATCACTTAAATAAAGTGCTACAAAAAAAATAATAACTTCAACCAATAATGGAATAACAATCTAAAATCACTCTCTTTCTTGAATGGCATGTCTATTAAGTATCACACACTTGAGGGGGGGATCCCTGGTACAATCCGGGAACTAGATTTTAGACAAACATCCAGTACCATCAGAGAAGAAAAAAATAAACACGTCTTGCAGTCATGTGATTAGCCAAATTCTAATGATCACAGGCTTGACCAGGCCACTTTGCCTTACAGAGTGGAGATGGAACCAGACTCATGTCAACCCTGCAGGCTGTGGTGAGGCAGCGCGTAGCCCCTCCCACACTGCCGGACATATTCCTACCAACACCACCAAAACCACCCTATGACTGTTAGAGAGGGTTATGGTCAAAGATTACTCATTATATTGACAAGAGGGTTGAGTGACAGCTCTAACAATGGAAATATATGTCCTCAAAGATGGAAGGCAGGCGGGAGGAGGCGAGATCAGGTGGGACCATTCTAGCCAATGAGAGGGCAGAGACGTGTATGAACAACAGGCACAACTCCGATATAAACATGGGGTGTTGAATATTCAATGAGGGGTGTTGTGGTCAACAGCTTGAATTCTAGGGAGAAGGTATTTCAAATTCATCTACATCATGAGAATACATAGCCCGTCTTAAATTTCAACAGGGACAACTCTGAGATAGTGTTTTTTCTCAAAGTTGCCAGGATGTCACGTGCATCATACTTATACAGTGGGGAAAAAAGTATTTAGTCAGCCATCAATTGTGCAAGTTCTCCCACTTAAAAAGATGAGAGAGGCCTGTAATTTTCATCATAGGTACACGTCAACTATGACAGACAAAATGAGAAAAATAATTCCAGAAAATAACATTGTAGGGTTTTTAATGAATTTATTTGCAAATTATGGTGGAAAATAAGTATTTGGTCAATAACAAAAGTTTCTCAATACTTTGTTATATACCCTTTGTTGGCAATGACACAGGTCAAATGTTTTCTGTAAGTCTTCACAAGGTTTTCACACACTGTTGCTGGTATTTTGGCCCATTCCTCCATGCAGATCTCCTCTAGAGCAGTGATGTTTTGGGGCTGTCGCTGGGCAACACAGACTTTCAACTCCCTCCAAATATTTTCTATGGGGTTGAGATCTGGAGACTGGCTAGGCCACTCCAGGACCTTGAAATGCTTCTTACGAAGCCACTCCTTCGTTGCCCGGGCGGTGTGTTTGGGATCATTGTCATGCTGAAAGACCCAGCGACGTTTCATCTTCAATGCCCTTGCTGATGGAAGGAGGTTTTCACTCAAAATCTCACGATACATGGCCCCATTCATTCTTTCCTTTACACGGATCAGTCGTCCTGGTCCCTTTGCAGAAAGACAGCCCCAAAGCATGATGTTTCCACCCCCATGCTTCACAGTAGGTATGGTGTTCTTTGGATGCAACTCAGCATTCTTTGTCCTCCAAACACGACGAGTTGAGTTTTTACCAAAAGTTCTATTTTGGTTTCATCTGACCATATGACATTCTCCCAATCCTCTTCTGGATCATCCAAATGCACTCTAGCAAACTTCAGACGGGCCTGGACATGTACTGGCTTAAGCAGGGAGACACATCTGGCACTGCAGGATTTGAGTCCCTGGCGGCGTAGTGTGTTACTGATGGTAGGCTTTGTTATTTTGGTCCCAGCTCTCTGCAGGTCATTCACTAGGTCCCCCCGTGTGGTTCTGAGATTTTTGCTCACCGATCTTGTGATCATTTTGACCCCACGGGGTGAGATCTTGCGTGGAGCCCCAGATCGAGGGAGATTATCAGTGGTCTTGTATGTCTTCCATTTCCTAATAATTGCTCCCACAGTTGATTTCTTCAAACCAAGCTGCTTACCTATTGCAGATTCAGTCTTCCCAGCCTGGTGCAGGTCTACAATTTTGTTTCTGGTGTCCTTTGACAGCTCTTTGGTCTTGGCCATAGTGGAGTTTGGAGTGTGACTGTTTGAGGTTGTGGACAGGTGTCTTTTATACTGATAAGTTCAAATAGGTGCCATTAATACAGGTAACGAGTGGAGGACAGAGGAGCCTCTTAAAGAAGAAGTTACAGGTCTGTGAGAGCCAGAAATCTTGCTTGTTTGTAGGTGACCAAATACTTATTTTCCACCATAATTTGCAAATAAATTCATTAAAAATCATACAATGTGATTTTCTGGAAAAATATTTCTCAATTTGTCTGTCATAGTTGACGTGTTCCTATGACGAAAATTACAGGCTTCTCTCATCTTTTTAAGTGGGAGAACTTGCACAATTGGTGGCTGACTAAATACTTTTTTCCCCCACTGTATCAGTAAACTTGTCACAACCTAAGCATTCAGAAACTTCTGTTGGATCCAATAATCCTCACGTATCAAAATAGCAATTAATGTTTATCTTGACTAAATTCAACAATCTCTCATTGCCCCAATACAAAAGCTCCTGACCTGCTTAATAATTAAGGATCAGCTTAACTTGGACACATTTTGGGCAGAGCACTCGCTTTGGTATGGTTCTGTTCAGTCTACAACTGGGTTCCCAGCAAACAGGGCACGTCCTAAGGACATTCGGTGACGGTCCCATTAGGTCACTTTAAGAGTTTCAGCGAGAGGTTATCCCAGTCTAGGAACATTAAAACATGAAGTTAACCTCAGGACCATAAGAGGACATGCACTAAAGGTCCCATTTCGGTCGCAGTATAATGTTTTAATAAGTTATTTTGATGTCCATTATGGAATGTTATGAAAAGGTTTCTATTTGGTTCTGATCGGACGCTCTCCATGGTACATTCAATGACCACAAGGGGACGTTTGATGATGGTCAAGGGGAAATCGCATGATGGTACCAAGGGAACGTTCTCTGGGGGACCTCTGTCTAGTTCCCTGTAAGTTACCAGGACGTCACTGAGGACCATGTCAGGACCCTTTTATGATGTTCTTATGCCTTTCATTTTACTAGCCATTAGGACGTTGCGTGATGGTCCCAAGGTAACTTTCTCTGGAGGACCTTTGTCTAGCTCCCTGTAAGTTACCAGGACATCACTGAGGACCATGTCAGGACCTTTCTAGGAAGTTCTCAGAACGTTCATTTTAGTAGTCATTAGGACGTTGCATGATGCTCGTTAGGACATCCCTGGAACATCACGAAATGATGTGGTCAGGATGTTCTGTCATGGTCCCTGGAGGTTTTGTCTAGTTCCCGTATTGTACTAGGGATCTCGCCGAGGTTGTTTTTAGGACGTTCTTGGGACATTGTGTCATGGTCCCCTGGAGGTTTTGTCTAGTTCCTGGTTTGTACCCGAGGATGTTTTTAGGACGTTCTTGGGACGTTGTGTCATGGTCCCCCGGATGTTTTGTCTAGTTGCCGGTTTGTCCCGGGACTCCCTGAGGACGTTTTTAGGATGTTCTTGGGACATTGTGTCATGGTCCCCTGGAGGTTTTGTCTAGTTCCCGGTTTGTCCCGGGGACTTCCCAAGGACATTCTTGGGACATTGTGTCATGTTCCCCAGAGGTTTTTTGTCACTTGATGGTCCCAGGTGTGCCAAACCATTATAAGTAAAGTAATTAAATGGTATGGGGGTTTTAAGGTATGTGGTATGCTGTTCAGCTAAAATAGTGTAAAGATTACATTACATTTGACATGATCACTTTGTACTGACGTTTTAATATGACCCCAGCTGGGACTTGAACTCACAATCTCTGGATTTGGGGTATGCTGATCTTTCTGCTGTACCACAAAGTCTGTACAGTTTCAGAAGTCCCCTACACATTCATACCTATAATACAATGTTAAGCTGGCGGTTCCTACTCAACATAATGGACTCAACAAAAATCTATTATAATCAAGACATGGGTGGAATAAATCATGTTTATCTTGAACAAATATAAATGAAACAAGGTTTTCATTACTATTGATGTTTATTGCTTTGAACTTAACAAATTGGAAGGACACATTTTACATACAGTATTTTATGGAATTGATAAATGAGCTCCATTGAACACAAATTAAGGCCGGTCTACACACCACATGAGGGACAGAGTTTTACTGTGTGTGTTGCAAATTTTTCTTGCACTTGATGAATGTGTACTGTGTCTTCCTGTCCTTCTTGGGTCCACACACATCACAGCGCTTCTTCTTGTTGCTACCGGCTGCAATCTAGAATGATGAAAACACTTAGTTCAGAAATTTTGCTAACATCTCACTCACATATATAGTTACAGCAGGCCAAGGTAGGAGAGTCAGACACACACACATGCAACAACATCACTCACTTTTACTTCTGGTATTAGAGTTGTTGGTTCTGTGGGTCGGGCGGATGGGGCACCAGCATCCTCCTCCTGAATCCTCCTCACTATGGCTGCAGAAGCTGGGGTCCTTGGGATATGTTGCCTCCTCTGGATTTGAGGTCTTACTAATGCCTTGCCCAGCTCCTCGAGAAAGAGCCGTCTCCTCTGGAGCTTCCCCCTGTTCTAATCTGGGTTCAACGACATCCAGATAACAAACGCGTTGTACGCCGAGATGTCCAAGATGTTGAAGAATATCACAAGTGGCCAGCGTAGGGTTCTTCTTTTGCAGCTGTAGCCAGTCACCAGCTTGTCTAAATTGTCCACCCCTCCTTTTGTGGCATTGTAATCCATTATGATTTCTGGTTTTTGATGTTCCTGGCAATAGATTCTCCCATCCCTATGCAGCGTACTCATGAGTACCACATTTTTGCCTTTCTTTGGCAAATAGGACACTAGGGATGTGCCGGCCTTGAACATAAACTTAGAGGAATTGATAGGCCTGTTCCGTGTATTCAACAGCTGAGGTGGGAGCTCTGGCTTGTTTTTTCGTACTGTTCCTACAATCGTCAGCTTCCTCTTGAGGAGCTCCTGTCCCAGCTTGTGCGTAATAAGAAGACGCTCCTTCCACACTAGCTTCTCTCTCTGCCCCAAAAAATTCTAAGGCCCTCTGAGCAGAGATTATTTTTGCCATACTGGTTGATTGTGGTAAAGAGCCAAACATGCAAAGCTATTTATATGTTGTGTCCCTACCCCAATTTGAACCTGGCTGGGGTATATATCGATTTTTTTTTGGACAATGTATCGAAATAATGTATTGAAATAATGTATTGTAATAACATTGTGCAGGTTCCCGCAAGACATTGTGAGGTTACACACACTACAAAGGGTAAAGAGTGCGAGAAAAGCGGGACACAGCAGACAGGCAGGGAGACAGACAGGTTCTTGGTGTTATGTTGAAACAGCAGGCCTAGGGAGGAGGAAGACAGAGTGAAGGCACACAGCAAACCTTTTTGTTTCATTTTTACTTGTTTTCACGTACATACACACTTTTCCACACTTTTAGTACATTTACATTTTACATTTTAGTCATTTAGCAGACGCTCTTATCCAGAGCGACTTACAGGAGCAATTAGGGTTAAGTGCCTTGCTCAAGGGCACATTTACGTCATTTAGCAGACGCTCTTATCCAGAGCGACTACAAATTGGTGCATTCACCCTATAGCCAGTGGGATAACCACTTTACACTTTTTTTTTTGGGGGGGTAGAAGGATTACTTTATCCTATCCCAGGTGTTCCTTAAAGAGGTGGGGTTTCAAATGTCTCCGGAAGGTGGTGAGTGACTCCGCTGTCCTGGCGTCGTGAGGGAGCTTGTTCCACCATTGGAGTGCCAGAGCAGCGAACAGTTTTGACTGGGCTGAGCGGGAACTATGCTTCCGCAGAGGAAGGGGAGCCAGCAGGCCAGAGGTGGATGAACGCAATGCCCTCGTTTGGGTGTAGGGACTGATCAGAGCCTGAAGGTACGGAGGTGCCGTTCCCCTCACTGCTCCATAGGCAAGCACCATGGTCTTGTAACGGATGCGAGCTTCAACTGGAAGCCAGTGGAGTGTGCGGAGGAGGGGGGTGACGTGAGAGAACTTGGGAAGGTTGAACACCAGACGGGCTGCGGCATTCTGGATGAGTTGTAGGGGTTTAATGGCACAGGCAGGGAGCCCAGCCAACAGCGAGTTGCAGTAATCCAGACGGGAGATGACAAGTACCCTCGGGTTCAGTAGACCCGAACACCACATATGTAATATAAATGTGTAGGGGGGTGCACAGTGTGCACTCAATGAAAAATGTGTTATTTTACATGTTCTTCACAGAAAATGAGCCAAGGCCAATGAGTCTCAGGTTGAAAAAATAATTAATTGTATCATTTTTCTTTTAGTAAACATTGAAAATTGGTCCCACAGTCCCGAACACCACACAAGGGTTAAACCGTTTTTTCCCCCTCATCAATCTACACACAATATCCCATAATGACAAAGAAAAGGGTCTGGCCACTCTACCAAAAGGCCTGATTGGTGGAGTGCTGCAGAGATGGTTGTCCTTCTGGAAGGTTCTCCCATCTCCACAGAGGAACTCTGGAGCTCGGTCAGAGTGACCATAGGGTTCTTGGACACCTCCCTGACCAAGGCCCTTCTCCCCAATTGCTCAGTTTGGCCAGGCGGCCGGCTCTAGGAAGAGTCTTGGTGGTTCCAAACTTCTTCCATTTAAGAATGATGGAGGCCACTGTGTTCTTGAGGACCTTCAATGCTGCAGAAATTTTTTGGTACCCTTCCACAGATCTGTGCCTCGACACAATCCTGTCTCTGAGCTCTACAGACAATTCCTTCGACCTCATGGCTTGGTTTTTGCTCTGACATGCACTGTCAACTGTGGGACCTTATATAGACAGGTGTGTGCCTTTGCAAATCATGTCCAATCAATTGAATTTACCACAGGTGGACTCCAATGAAGTTGTATAAACATCTCAAGGATGATCCATGGAAACAGGATGCACCTGAGCTCAATTTTGAGTCTCATAGCAAAGGGTCTGAATACTTATGTAAATAAGGTATTTCGGTTTTTTATATTTAAGGCTGTAACGTAACAAAATGTGGAAAAAGTAAAGTGGTCTGAATACTTTCCGAATGCACTGTATTGAAGTAGTAAAATATATTTGGTCCCATATTCATAGCACTCAATGACTACATCAAGATTTTGACTCTCCACATTTTTTGGATGCATTTGACATTTGTTTTGGTTTTGTTTCAGATAATGTTGTGCCCAATAGAAATGACACTGGTGTAAAGTACTTAAGTAAAAATATTTTATAGTACTACTTAAGTAGTTTTTTGTACTTTATTTTACTATTTATATTTTTGACTACTTTTACTTTTACTTCACTAAATTCCTAATGAAAATAATGTACTTAATGACTTGTTACATTATGAATGCTTAGCAGGACAGGAAAATGGTTCAATTCACACACTTATCAAGAGAACATCCCTGGTCATCTCTACTGCCTCTAATCTGGTGGACTCATTAAACACAAATGCTTTGTTTGTAAATTATGTCTGAGTGTTGGATTGTGCTCCTGGTTATCCGTAAATAAAAAAACAAGAAAATGGTGCCGTCTGGTTTGCTTAATATAAGGAATTTGAAATAATTTATACTTTTACTTTTGATACTTAAGTATATTTAAAACCAAATACTTTTAGACTTTTATTCAAATAGTATTTTAGTGCGTGACTTTCACTTTTACTTGAGTCATTTCCTATTAAGGTATCTTTACTTTTACTCAAGTATGACGATTGCGTACTTTTTCCACCACTGAGAAATGAATGGTAAATAATGTATTGGGTCATGTTACCCTCAAATTAAAGCTGACAGTCTGCACTTTAACCTCATAGTGATTGTATCATTTCACATCCAAAGTGCTGGAGTACAGAGCCCCCCCCCCCCCCAAATACAATTATAGGGGGGAGATAAATGAACTGGCATTGTCGTGCCAGGACAACAACCTATCCCTCAACGTCAGCAAAACAAAGGAGTTGATTGTTGACTTCAGGAAGCAGAGTAGGGAACATGCCCGATCCACATCAATGGGACTGCAGTAGAGAGAGTCAGCAGTTTTAAGTTCCTCAGCGTCCACATCATCGAGGACTTGTCACGGACCAACAACACCACCACTCTTGTCAAGAGCGTCTCTACTTCCTAAGGCGGCTGAAGAAATGTGGCTTCCTAAGGTGGTGAAGAGGGCCCAGTACATCACTGGGACCGTGCTCCCACCTATCCAGGACATCTACTTGAAACAGTGCCTGAGGAAGGCCCGCAGCTTCATCAAGGACCCCACACACCCCAGCAATGTGCTGTTCACTCCCTTACCATTAGGCAGACTGTATCGGAGCATGATATCTGATACCAACAGGCTCAGAGACTGTTTCTATCTACAAGCCATCAGACTGCGTTTCTATCTACAAGCCATCAGACTGCTGAACATTTGAACTGGACTGACCACATGCTCTGAGTCTCTGCATCTTAGCACACATGCACTCACTCATGCACACACCCACACAAACACGCACGCACACACACACACACAAACACATTAATGCTACACACATCACAACTGCTGCTACCAGACACTTATTCTGATTGCTAAATACTGCACAATTTAAAAACTTGCACCCCAATCTCCCCTTCCCAAAACACATGTAAATATTGGACTATAAATTGTACCTTCCCGTATTATACTTATGCTAAAATGTTTATTTTAATGAGCCATTTCCTTTATATTCGTATTCTTATCTTAAATTTGTTCTTATTGTTGTTGCATTGGCGAGATGTAACCTGCAAGTAATCATTTCATGGGACAGTGTATACCATGGTCATCCCGTACATACGACTAATAAAACTTGAAACTTTAAGCATCTCTGCGCTTATCAAAAGAGTGCCATCTGCACTGCTATTGAAGTTATCAGTTAATATATATAGGAACATTTAAGTTGACAAATTGAAAAAGAAATTGGTACCAATGCAGTTGTCTTCTGTTTGGGAGTGACAGCCAATTTAGTGATTCATACATTGTGCAATGATGTGTCTTATAATGGCATCCAAGATTGAATGTGCAAAGATTCCAAAATTCAAAACCCATTCGCAAGCATCTTGTGTCCCGCTGCGACCTGTTTAGTTTTTTAGTTTTTTTTGTTTTGATTCGCTATGAAACACTGCTGGACAGAGGCATAATCCGGTATAATACAACGGGTGAGTCTAATCCTGAATGCTGATTGATTAAAACCACTTTCCAGCCAGTGTCTATTCCACAAGTTAAAACTGGCTAAATGTATGACGGTAAAATGCCTATTTACGCTGTTCCATCTGACTGCGCAATCCACTGTCTCATCAGCCCAGCCAGGCAATTTATAAACTTGATCTCCACTATAAAAAGCATCTAGACATTATCTCACATTCCTTTTACATTTACATGTACATTACATTTACGTCATTTAGCAGACGCTCTTATCCAGAGCGACTTACAAATTGGTGCATTCACCTTATAATTTTCTATAATTTTAATTTTTTGTTTCTAGAGTATATTTGTAATTTTCCTTTGTTTTATTTCTCTATATATATATATATATATATATAAAGACAAATGAAAAAATGAAAAAAATGAAATATATATATATATTTAATTTTTTTTTAAAAAAATATTTAATTTTCTAATATATATTTTTTTATATCTAGAGTATATTTGTAATTTTCATTTGTTTAATATATAAAAAAATTTTTTTGGGGGGGTAGGGGGGTGGTAGAAGGATTACTTGTATACTATCCCAGGTATTCCTTAAAGAGGTAGGGTTTCAAGTGTCTCCGGAAGGTGGTCAGTGACTCCGCTGTCCTGGTGTCATGAGGGAGCTTGTTCCACCATTGGGGTGCCAGAGCAGCGAACAGTTTTGACTGGGCTGAGCGGGAACTGTGCTTCCGCAGAGGTAGGGGGACCAGCAGGCCAGAGGTGGAAGAACGCACTAACACTTTAGACTAACAATATATCCTCCAAGCATTATCACTTAAATAGCTGGTGAAATAGTTGTAAAAACAAAACGTCACCGAAGCACTTTGCCACATGCCAGTGATAAGCTGATTTATGACAAACACAGATGGAACTTAGCTAGCTAGTGATTTTGGCCACTGATAAACAGCGTGTAGCTTGTGCTTTATTTACGATAGTTTGATAGCTGGCTGATGAAGTTGTAGACATGTTCTCAGATTGCGCTACTAAGACCATACTTTATATATTTCTTGAAATGTTAGATGTTCGGTAGTGACACTTCTGAAAAATACGTGAAGATTTACTAACTTGTTTACTCATTTTCTTCTAAATGTTTGCAGACAGACTACTCACCATCTGGCCATGCTAGAGAGTGGTGTGTAGCAACTTATAATGTAATAATAATAATGTAATAGCTGCTATTAATTTAATAATGTAATAGCTTTTGCATTTATAATGTCATAAACGCTGATATTGTAATAAATTGCCAATAATATAATAAGTATGCTGAATGCATAAAGTAAAACCATTTTTGCGCATAATGTAATGATAAATGATTAAAATATAGTGTGTTGATTATTACATTATGAAGTGGGTAAATTGTTTTCCATTAATAGTTTAACCAACAGTGTAATATTAACTCTCTCTTTTTTTGTTGTTGAAACATATCAGGCCCCGTGTAGCTCAGTTGGCAGAGCATGGCGCTTGCAACGCCAGGGTTGTGGGTTCGATTCCCACGGGGGGCCAGTATGAAAATGTATGCTCTCACTAACTGTAAGTCGCTCTCGATAAGAGCGTCTGCTAAATGGCTAAAATATCAAGTGTCATGCTTCAGTAATAGCTGACTACACGCCAAACCACATTCCTGAATCCTAGCTCTAAACCTGATTTTAGCAGTAATATCAAGACATTCAAATAGTCCATCTGTAGATGCTCTACAAATGATCCTATTATCAACAAACGATCTGTTGATAAGCAACTGCTTGTTACTTTTAGGTTTAAAATAAGGGTTAGGTCTAGGGTTAAGTTTAAGGTTAGGATAAGGGTTAAGGTTAAAGTTAGGTCTAGAGTTAGTAGATAGTTGGTTGAAATGTTACTGATAGTCTGTAGATAGTCTGTAGAGCATCTACAGGTGGACTATCCAAATAAAGTGTTATCCACTATTGACCCCCCAATACATGCCCACAACCCCAATCAGTCAGTAAGTCTGTCTGTCTGTGTAGATGAGGTAGAGAGATTGTGTGTGTGTGTTTGTGCATGCACCAATTATTTTGTAACTACTACTAAAACTCAACTGATATGCAATGTTTTTATAGATATAACCCTGCGAACAAAAATGTGTCGTTAGGATGTCCCTGGAAAAGTCACGAAATGGTCGCCTAAAGTGGTAAGGACGTTGTGTCATGTTGCAGTCTATATTCAGAGCCACATTCCTGTAAATCTTAGAGACAATCTCATGTTAGATACTGTTTAAGTAATATGGCTACAGGTGCATCTGCCTCACCTAAAGTCCATTCTTGTGGGAAGCTGCTACAGACCACCAAGTGCTAACAGTCAGTATCTGGATAATATGTGTGAAATGTTTGATAATGTATGTGATATCAACAGAGCAGTATATTTTGTGAGTTATTTAAATATTGACTGGCTCTCATCAAGCTGCCCACTCAAGAGAAAGCTTCAAACTGTAACCAGTGCCTGCAACCTGGTTCAGGTTGTCAGTCAACCTACCAGGGTATTTACAAACAGCACAAGAATGAAATTATCAACATGTATTGATCACATCTTTACTAATGCTGCAGAAATTTGCTTTAAAGCAGTATCCAAATCCATAGGATATAGTGATCACAATATAGAAGCCATATCTAGGAAAACCAAAGTTCCAAAGGCTGGGCCTAATATAGCGTATAAGTGTAATGAATACTCAGGGAGAAAAAAGGTGTAGATTCACGCGCAGAGCGCGGCAGGTGTTTATTTAACTTTCGCAGAAGGCAGGAATCGTGGTCACAAGCAGGCAATGGTCATACACCGGTAGGCAAACAGGCAGGTAAATCAAAACTAGGACTGAAGGCTATAACTGGTTCTCACAAACGAGCTAGGAAATGCTTAGTAGAGTCAAAACGAACAATACCTCACAAGGCACAAACAGAATGAACTGAACTAAATAAGGAGCTGATGAGACCAGGTGAGTAACTAACACAGGTGAAATCAATGAACAAAAATGAAAGACAGGGCTACGTTCAAGAACACAAAGAAACAGGGCTACGTTCAAGAACACAAGGTTGACTAAGAAAATAAATACAGAACCTTACAATAAGAGGTCATACAATAAGTTTTGTAGTGATTCATATGTTGATGATGTAAATAATATTTGCTGGTCTGTGGTGTGTAATGAGGAGCACCAGATGCTGCACTTGACACATTTAATTGCTTATTCCAGTTACTAATAATCACCCACCCATTTAGAAAATGACTGTAAAAACTGAAAAATCAAAAAATGGTATGGTTGAGAGGGATGAGGCAAAAGGTACGGCAAATAAATCTGGCTGATTGGCAAACGTACTGCAAATTAAGAAATCATGTGACTAAACTAAATAAAAATAAAAATAAACTATACTATGAAACAAAAATAAATGATATAAAGAATGATAGTAAAAAGCTTTGGAGCACCTTAAATGAAATTTTGGGAAAAAAGGCAAACTCTGCTCCATCATTCATTGAATCAGATGGCTCATTCATCACAGAACCCACTGATATTTCCAACTACTTTCATGACTTCTTCATTGGCAAGATAAGCAAAGTTAAGTATGACATGCCAGCAACTAACGCTGACACTACACATCCAAGTATATCTGACCAAATTATGAAAGGCAAGCATTGTACTTTTGAATTCCGTAAAGTCAGTTTGGAAGAGGTGATTTTTTTTGTGTCTCTCAACAATGACAAGCCACCGGGGTCTGACAATCTGGATGGAAAATTACTGAGGTTAATAGCGGACGATATTGCCACATCTTCAATTTAAGCCTACTAGAAAGTGTGTGCCCTCAGGCCTGGAGGGAAGCTAAAGTCATTCCGCTACCCAATAATAGTAAAGCCCCCTTTACTGGCTCAAATAGCCGACCAATCAGCCTGTTACCAACCCTTAGTAAACTTCTGGAAAAAATTGTGTTTGACCAGATACAATGCTATTTCACAGTAAACAAACTGACAATAGACTTTCAGAACGCTTATAGGGAAGGACACTCAACAAGCACAGCACTTACACAAATTACTGATGATTGGCTGAGAGAAATTGATGATAAAATTATTGTGGGGGCTGTCTTGTTAGACTTCAGTGCAGCTTTTGAAATTATCGATCATGGTCTGCTGCTGGAAAAACGTATGTGTTATGGCTTTACACCCCCTGCCATAAAGAGTTACTTGTCTAACAGAACACAGAGGGTGTTCTTTAATGGAAGCCTCTCAAACATAATCCAGGTAGAATACAGGAATTCCCCTGGGTAGCTGTTTAGGCCCCTTACTTTTTTCCATCTTTACTAACGACATGCCACTGGCTTTGAGTAAAGCCAGTGTGTCTATGTATGCGGATGACTCAACACTATACACATCAGCTACTACAGCAACTGAAATAACTGCAACACTTAACAAAGAGCTGCAGTTAGTTTCGGAATGGGTAGCAAGGAATAAGTTAGTCCTAAATATTTCCAAAACTAAAAGCATTGTATATGGGACAAATCATTCACTAAACCCTAAACCTCAACTACATCTCGTAATGAATAATGTGGAAATTGAGCAAGTTGAGATGACTAAACTGCTTGGAGTAACCCTGGATTGTAAACTGTCATGGTCAAAACCTATTGATACAACAGTGGCTAAGATGGGGAGAAGTCTGTCCATAATAAAGCGCTGCTCTGCCTTCTTAACAACACTATCAACAAGGCAGGTCCTAAAGGCCCTAGTTTTGTCACACCTAGACTACTGTTCAGTAGTGTGGTCAGGTGCCACAAAGAGGGACTTGGGAAAATTGCAGTTGACTCAGAACAGAGCAGCACGGCTGGCCCTTAAAAGTATACGGAGAGCTAACATTAATGACATGCATGTCAATCTCTCATGGCTCAAAGTGGAAGAGAGATTGACTTCATCACTATACTTGTTTTTGTAAGAGGTGTTGACAAGCTGAATGTACTGAGCTGTCTGTTTAAAATACTAGCACACAGCTCGGACACCCATGCATACCCCACAAGACATGCCACCAGAGGTCTCTTCACTGTCCCCAAGTCCAGAACAGATTATGGGAGGTGCACTGTACTACATAGAGCCATGACTTCATGGAACTCTAATCCACATCAGATAACTGATGCAAGCAGTAGAATCAGATTTTAAAAAACAGGTAAAAATACACCTTATGGAACAACAGGGACTGTGAAGCGACACACCCGTGTAGCTCAGTTGGTAGAGCATGGCGTTTGCAACACCAGGGATATGGGTTCATTTCCCATGGGGGGCCAGTATGAAACATTTATGCACTCACTAACTGTAAGTCACTCTGGATACGAGCGTCTGCTAAATGACTAAAATGTAAAAATGTACAGACACATGCATGCATACACACACATTGTTATATTGTTGAAAGGTGGTTTAAACATTTTGTATTGTAGATATGTAGTGGTGTAATAATGTTATATGATGTACTGTTTTATATTTTGTTTTATATGCAATGTAAGTGCTTTAATATGTTTGGACCCCAGGAAGAGTAGCTCCTGCCTTGGCAGCAGATAATGGGGATCCCTAATAAATACAAATACGAATACAAAATTGGGTTGAGGTCGGGCGATTGTGGAGACTTGGTAAAATAGCCCTTACACAGCCTGGAGGTGTGTTGGGTCATTTTCCTGTTGAAAAACAAATGATAGTCCCACTAAGCCCAAACCAGATGGGATGGCGTATCGCTGCAGAATGCTGTGGTAGACATGCTGGTTAAGTGTGCCTTCAATTCTAAATAAATCACAGACAGTTGTGGTGGATATTTTAAACTATCAAATGAGGAGAGACAAACTTATCACACAAGTCAGAGTAATACTTAAATTAAATATTTATTCAAATAACTTATCGATAAGGGAGCTAGTCGCAATACCCACACAACCCACATAACCAAGTGAGATCCCAACGAACAGGAAATGTTGACGTCTTATATAGTGGACCTGAAAATGCTTAGTCATGGCTGGTTCCACCCCTCCCCGACAGATCAGGAGCTACCTTGTTTTCTTCTTGTGGCTATGTGTATCGGGTCATAGCCTATTTTTTAAAATAATTCCAGCCTAGTTCTTACTCGTCTGATAATAATTTGAATATCTCAAAAAGTATAAAGTGCAAGAACATGGTTGAATATTATATTTGAAGAGGAAACCGTGTACCTTACATTGTCTATTAAATCAGTTATACCTGAGCAGGCACACATAAGCCTTACACAATCAATAGAAAAATACAAAAAAAGAAAAAACACCATATAATGTTTGATCTTTTATGGAATATATTACCAAATCAGATATTTAGGAAGCTAAACTCTTCTTTCAGTGGTACCTACACGTTGTTAGCATGTGGTAAAGATGTGGAGTTGATATTTGACACCATTCCAGTTTTACAGGTTTTTTTATGAAAGTGAACCTAAGTGCCCCATGGTGGAGATGTTGGCCAATTTTTTTTATTTGTATAATTCAGGCCTAGTTCTTACTCATCTCATACAAATGTGAATATCTTCAAAAGTATAAAGTGCACAAACATGGTTGAATATTATATTTGAAGAGGACCCCTGTACCTTTGATAATATGGTCTAATAAATCAGTTATACCTTAGAAGGCACACATAAGCCTTACATAATCAATAGAAAAATACAAAGCAAAAGCAAAAATGCCATTCAATGTTAAGCCTTTTATTGAATATCTACCCAACACAATAGGAAAAAAGTTAGAAACTGATGTGAGCGTTGAACAAATTAATCACTCCCAAAACTTAATGTGCTACAAGTTAGAAATTGATATTTTAACATTAATAAAGTTAACCATGAAGTAGTATTTACAACAAAACTGATAATGAGAACAGAACTGATTATTAGTGTGTGGGGGAAAGGAAGATGGAGGTGTGTTTGTGTCTGTGTTTCGAGTGTTCACACTTCTGTCCCTTCTCTTCTCCTCTTGTGCCATGCCCGGTAACAGTTCCTGTCTACTGTAAGACAGAGTGGCACATTGCAAGACTCACATTTCCAAGGGGTCTTGTTTTCCAGCTTTTTCTCCGCACACAAGTGACAGCACAGCCTGCCCTTGGTGACCTTAAGGTAGACAGGTGAGTGAGGTGTCCACAATTGTAATGGGGTTGCAGTCCACCCCTCTTCTTCAGCCACGGCAGCCAATGACCCTCTCCGAGCCCCCACTACTGCCCCTGAAGCTGTAGCCTCCTCTTCCTCCTTGTCGTCCTAGACAGATTGATCACCACGGGGAAATGCATTATCATCATCAAGTAACAGAACAATATACACACCTCTTCCACCTCCTCCACACCACAGTCAGCCAGCTGCATGCAGAGGACCTCTCTGCACAGCCGCTGTGTCAGGGGCTTTCTCCTCTTTTCCAGGGCCATCTCCTTTTGCAGGATAAAGCTGTTCACCACTGCAACGTTGACAAAGTGGTAGAACAGCTTCTTGTACCACTTTGGCATCTTCTGGGCCACATTGTAACACTTCAACAGGGCATCGGACAAGTCCACTTACCCCAAGAAGCTGTTGTATGCCCTCACTGGTGCTGGGATGGGGATACAGCGAGTGGTCCATCTCCCGTCATGGTTCCTGACTCTCTGCTGGACTGAGTCTCCATTGAACACCTTTTGGATGGAGGAGAGCATGGTAACACACCAAGAGATTAACGTACTTTGGTGCGAAAAGTGCAAATCAATCACAGAACAACAGCAAAGGACCTTGTGAAGATCCTGGAGGAAACAGGTACAAAAGTATCTATATCCACAGTAAAACGAGTCCTATATCGACATAACCTGAAAGGCCGCTCAGCAAGGAAGAAGCCACTGCTCCAACGATGAGACAGCCTATAGGGAGGAGGTCAGAGACCTGGCCGTGTGGTGCCAGGATAACAACCTCTCCCTTAACGTGATCAAGACAAAGGAGATGATTGATGAGCACGCCCTCATTCTCATCGACGGGGCTGTAGTGGAACAGGTTGAGAGCTTCAAATTCCTTGGTGTCCACATCACCAACGAACTATCATGGTGCAAACAAACCAAGACAGTCGTGAAGAGGGCACCACAAAGCCTATTCCCCCTCAGGAGACTGAAAACATTTGGCATGGGTCCTCAGATTCTCAAAAAGTTATACAGCTGCACCATCGAGAGCATCCTGACTGGTTGCATCACCGCCTGGTATGGCAACTGCTCGGCCTCCGACCGCAAGGCACTACAGAGGGTAGTGCGTACGGCCCAGTACATCACTGGGGCCAAGCTTCCTGCCATCCAGGACCTCTATACCAGGCGGTGTCAGAGGAAGGCCCTCAAAAGTGTCAAAGACTCCAGCCACCCTAGTCATAGACTGTTCTCTCTGCTACTGCATGGCAAGCGGTACCAGAGCGCCAAGTCTAGGTCCAAAATGGTTCTCAACAGCTTTTATCCCCAAGCCATAAGACTCCTGAACAGCTAATCATGGCTACCCGGACAATTTGCATTGCCCCCCCACCCCCAACCCATCCCTCTTTTTTACTGTGCTGCTACTCTGTTTATTATTTATGCATAGTCACTTTAACTCTACCCACATGTACATATTACCTCTGTAGTGGAACAGGTTGAGAGCTTCAAGTTCCTTGGTGTTCACATCACCAACCAACTATCATGGTCCAAACACACCAAGACAGTCGAGAAGAGGGCACGACAAAGCCTATTCCCCCTCAGGAGACTGAAAAGATTTGGCATGGGTCCTCAGATCCTCAAAAGGTTCTACAGCTCCACCATCTAGGGCATCCTGACTAGTTGCATCACCGCCTGGTATGGCAACTGCTCGGCCTCCGACCGCAAGGCACTATAGAGGGTAGTGCGTACGGCCCAGTACATCACTGGGACCAAGCTTCCTGCCATCCAGGACCTCTATACCAGGCGGTGTCAGAGGAAGGCCCTCAAAATTGTCAAAGACTCCAGCCATCCTAGTCATAGACTGTTCTCTCTGCTACCGCACGGCAAGCGGTACCGGAGCTTCTACCCCCAAGCCATAAGACTCCTGAACAGCTAATCATGGCTACCCGGACTATTTACACTGCCCCCCCACCCCCACCCCATCCCCCTCTTTTACACTGCTGCTATTCTGTTTATTATTTATGCATTGTCACTTTAACTCTACCCACATGTACATATTCCTCAATTACCTCGACAAGCCGGTGCCCCCGCACATTGACTCTGCACCGGTACCCCCCTGTATATAGCCTCCCTACTGTTATTTTATTTTACTGCTGCTCTTTAGTTATTTGCTTAAATTTTTTTACTTAACACTTTTTTTATTTTACTTTTTTCAACAACAAAAAAATGCATTGTTGGTTAAGGGCTTGTAAGTAAGCTTTTCACTGTAATGTCTACACCTGTTGTATTCAGCGCATGTGGCAAATAAAATTTGATTTGATTTGATCGATGGAGAGATTCTGTTAACCTTTTCACATGTGAGTTCCAAATATCTCTAACGGTCGCCCCAGTGTGAGTTGTTTTATGCACGTGATGTCAGAATGCACTCACTGTTCAAAAATGTGATTGTTACTCAACAGGACAATTAACACGTGTTGCCTGCTAATTACGTTTCAACTTGTCAATTTCAAATTATTTTCTAACAAGTTTTATTTTCTAACAACAGTTTGAATTGAGGTGTGTTCCGCCTCCTCATTATTTCACATAGAAGTAGCCCATTTCAGAGTTGCAGACAATTTATGTTTGAGGCTTTACTGACCTGGACAAACGTCTCTCTTCGAGGAGAGCCCACGCACTTCACCAATTATTCCGCAGATCAATTATGCAGACATTTGCGCAGTCTTGCACGAATTGGCACATTTTCTGTCTGGCGCTCGCATTGCCTTCATTGTTGTTTTCCTTACAAATAATAACTTTGGACATGTGTGCGTTCCTATCAAAGTAAGTGCCTTTTTTTCTGTATATCGTGTTGTCGTTTCTACTGTAGTATACTGATTATTAGGAAATGGAAGACATACAAGACCACTGATAATCTCCCTCGATCTGGGGCTCACGCAAGATCTCACCCGTGAGGTCAAAATGATCACAAGAACGGTGAGCAAAAATCCCAGAACCACACAGGGGACCTAGTGAATGACCTGCAGAGAGCTGGGACCAAAGTAACAAAGCCTACCATCAGTAGCACACTACGCCGCCAGGGACTCAAATCCTGCAGTGCGAGACGTGTCCCCCTGCTTAAGCCAGTACATGTCCAGGCCCGTCTGAAGTCCATTTGGATGATCCAGAAGAGGATTGGGAGAATGTCATACGGTCAGATGAAACCAAAATATAACTTTTTTGGTAAAAACTCAACTCGTCATGTTTGGAGGACAAAGAATGCTGAGTTGCATCCAAAGAACACCATACCTACTGTGAAGCATGGGGTTGGAAACATCATGCTTTGGGGCTGTTTTTCTGCAAAGGGACCAGGACGACTAATCCGTGTAAAGGAAAGAATGAAGTTGGCCATGTATCGTGAGATTTTGAGTGAAATCCTCCTTCCATCAGCAAGGGCATTGAAGTGAAACGTGGCTGGGTCTTTCAGCATGACAATGATCCCAAACACACCGCCCGGGCAACGAAGGAGTGGCTTCGTAAGAAGCATTTCAAGGTCCTGGAGTGGCTAGCTAGTCTCCAGATCTCAACCCCATAGAAAATCTTTGGAGGGAGTTGAAAGTCTGTGTTGCCCAGCGACAGCCCCAAAACATCACTGCTCTAGAGGAGATCTGCATGGAGGAATGGGCCAAAAATACCAGCAACAGTGTGTGAAAACCTTGTGAAGACTTACAGAAAACGTTTGACCTGTGTCATTGCCAACAAAGGGTATATAACAAAGTATTGAGAAACTTTTGTTATTGACCAAATACTTATTTTCCACCATCATATGCCAATAAATTCATAAAAAATTCTACAATGTGATTTTCTGGAAAAAAAAATCTCATTTTGTCTGTCATAGTTGACGTGTACCTATGATGAAAATTACAGGCCTCTAAGGGGCAACACTGTATATATATATATATATATGTATGGAGCATAACGCATTTACAGTTTTATTCACGTTTTCAAGTACTGGTGACAAATAATGCATTCCAATTATTGCATAGATTGTAATGGACACCTATGATGTGTGTAAAATACTTTTTTTGAAGGTTCTACTGATTATAATGAGCTAATGCTAAGCTATTTGCCAGCAATGTGTGGCGCCATGTTTGTTGACATTATACAATGCATTCTGGGTGTCACATAAATGTCTGTCAGACCAAAGATGTTATAATGAGGTGAAAGGTAGTCCCCTGTAGCTCAGTTGGTAGAGCATGGCACTTGTAACGCCAGGGTTGTGGGTTTGTTTCCCACGGGGCCAGTATGAAAATGTATGCACTCACTAACTGTAAGTCGCTCTGGATAACAGTGTGGCTAGCTTAAATGCTGACTGTTACGTCAATTGAAACTGGACGTTCTAAATAAGCTTTCTAATCACACTGGTTTGAGCATACATTTTGACATTTTAGTAATTTAGCAGACGCTCTTATCCAGAGCGACTTACAGTAGTGAGTGCATACATTTTCATACTTTTTCGTACTGGTCCCCAGTGGGAATCGAACCCACAACCCTGGCATTGCAAGCACCATGCTCTACCAATTGAGCGGGAATACAGAGTACAGATGTAGTGGGGTATCCACATACCAAATTATTATATGCAGTACTAGTACATGGCTGGATTGATAGACAATTACCTCTAGTGGTAATGCTATATATTGCAGCTACCTCAGGAAATGTATATATTCATTTTACATTTATACATTGTAGTCATTTAGCAGACGCTCTTATCCAGAGCGACTTACAGTTAGTGAGTGCATACATTTTTATTTATTTTTCATTTCATACTGGCCCCCCGCGGGAATCGAACCCACAACCCTGGCGTTGCAAACGCCATGCTCTACCAACATCCCTGCCTGCCATTCCCTCCCCTACCCTGGACGGCGCTGGGCCAATTGTGCGCCGCCCCATGGGTCTCCCGGTCACGGCCGGCTACGACAGAGCCTGGATTCGAACCAGGATCTCTAGTGGCACAGCTAGCACTGCGATGCAGTGCCTTAGACCACTGCGCCACTCTGCAGGGACCAATGTAGAATGATCACACCAGTTTGTTGGTATGTGTAAAAAGGTTAAGCGTGGTAGTAGGCCCTGCATGCCGCAATTATGTCGTCGAGGAGGGGACGGAGGTGGAACAGGCAGTCTTAGCCCTCGGTGCCCTTCTTTCGGTCATTCTCTACGTCTCCCTTTAGGTCGCTCATATGCGGGGTCCAGCTCAGAACCTCGAATCTCGTCCTTGGCATGACGGATGCCATGAAGATGACCAAACTCAGGAACCTGTACATTTCATTCACAGACCTAGGGGTCCAGGGTGTCTTCTTACCTTGTGGCAGTCTTCGTTCACCAATTGAGTTGGTGTTGGTGCAGAGGGTTTGGACAATTCTGTGACTAAAGAACAGCTGGGACAGTTCCAATGGGGTGTATGTCTAGGAGGTGTCCAACTGCACTCCTGGGGTCATTGATGGGCAGAAGGGAAAGAGAACAGGTGCTGTGTCAGCCTCCGTAACACTCCGCCACATGTCCTGAGGGGGAGCCTCATGGGGGGGCTTTGGTTTCACCCCTACCACTCTTCGTCTTGCTGCTGCATGGGGTAATGGCACAGTATTCTCTGCTGGCATCCATTGCTGGAGTTGCAGCTGGAGGTCTGACATCCTCTCTGAAAAATACATAAAACATTTTATGAGTGGACTGATTTTGAATGAATGAAACAACCAATCTCAAATCTCTCCTCAATAACACATGAATACAGTCTATTAGCATTAGTTTACAAAATGCATAATTTCAAAACAGCTACTAAGCCAATAACAGTAGCTAGTACATCTGGAAAGTTTCAGGTCAATCATACATCAAATGGACTACTACAAATACTATTATTATTAGCCATTGCATTACAGGTACTAGCTATATCAGTAAATGCAAGCTTGAACCACTATTAGCTAGCATGCATCAAGGGACTGTTGCTATAAATACTGATGTTATTATTATTAGCCATTGCATTACAGGCACTATATCACTGAATCTAAGCCAGAACCACTATTAGCATGCATCAAGTGGGTACAAAAAAAGACGTGATTGAAAACAGCGCGGAAGACCAGTTGGATAGCTAACTAGTTAGCTAAATAACGAACGTATCAAGGTTTATTTTTTGTGATTTTGATACCTGCAAACAAGAGCCTGGCAGTATTATACCGAAATACCAGTAGCTATATAAATGCATAGCTACATGAGGAATAATGCAATTGATTCACTTACATGTCCAGAAGCGGGTCCATCCCATCCTCCCATCCTATCGTCGAATGCCGCTTCAGCCACAGGGTCGATGCGCTTCGATCCCAGGAGTCATCAAGTCCAAGATCACTTCTTTCTAGCTCCTCAAGGATGTCTAACATTGTCAGTCGCTTCCCCTTAGATTTGGCCATCATCAAACCTAGCTAGCTAGCAATGGGCATCGGCTATTTGGGCATGCACTGCCCTGAAGTCCCACGGGGGGCCAGTATGAAAAATAAAATAAATTATGTATGCACTCACTAGCTGTAAGTCGCTCTGGATAAGAGTCTGCTAAATGACTAAAATGTAAATGTAAATGTAAGTGCATACACGAACTGGAGACAATCAATTCTGACAAAGCGCGCAATTGCCCGGGCGCACGAGCCAGGCACAAGAGATGGAGGAGCAACACATTTAGTCACGTGCCTTGCACATTCCCTAGTAGCCTCATAGCATTTTAGAAAGTGTTGAGAATTTACATTGTAACTGACAATATGGCTTACAATAATGTATGTCCCTATACAAGTTGTCAGACAAAGAAGGAAAGGTTTTCCAACCCGGATGTAAGCTGTGTTGTATGTTGTAATAGTGAGCACAAAATAAACAAATGATGTGTTTATATATGCAAAATGTAGAATGTGTATGTTTTTGTGTTTATGAAAACACAATTTACAGTGGGATAAAATTGACATGACAACTCCACAACTATCTCTTATCTCTGGAAATCGCTGGTTGGTGTTAAAGTGAAAGGGAAGAATAGCGATTTACATCCAGCTAATTTATGGCCCTGCTCCTTGACAAAATACAGCTGATGATAACCATCTTATGGCTCTGCTAGCAAGCCAAGGTACTATAAATGGGCCTGCCATCAGACTTTTGGCAAATGTTTCTTTATTAGAGTTTGTAATAATGACTTGAACTGGAACTTGAACACGAATTTGGGACGTCAACGTGCTAGAAGGCGGTGTTGAAAGGGTATATTAAGGAACACCTAACTTTACAAGACTCACACTACTCCTTTCGACAACAGCAGTACACATTCCAAGGGTACATCATGAAGTTGGAGTAAGATCTTTCAGATACAAAGGCCCAACTGATTGGAATAATCTACCTATAAAAATCAGGGCATTAAAATAACACTATGAATTTACGAAAGCCCTTTTTCAAAAGTTAAGAACAAACTATTTGTCTATTTAACTAATAGAAACATCACCATGTAAAGACATTTGGTGTGCAAAAGGATATCCTGCAGGGAAACAGACTAACTAGTTTTTCACAGATCTGAGCAAAGATAGGTCCAGCTGGGGGATATTAACCAATGTGAGTTTCACACAAACCCCTTTCAAACCAAGACGAAAAGCCGCCAACTTTACCATGCCGCCAAGAGCAGAAGTAAAATAAAATAACAGTAGGGAGGCTACAGTATATATACAGGGGGGTACCAGTGCAGAGTCAATGTGCGGGGGCACCGGCTAGTTGAGGTAGTAATATGTACATGTGGGTAGAGTTAAAGTGACTATGCATAAATAATTAACAGAGTAGCAGCAGCGTAAAAAGATGGGGTGGGGGGTGTGGGTGGGGGGGCAGTGCAAATAGTCCGGTTAGCCATGATTAGCTGTTCAGGAGTCTTATGGCTTGGGGGAATTTATAACTTGCTGCTGTCATGTCAGCTTAACATGATAATGATGCAACAACAGGGTCCTTGCCGGCTAAGCAATGGCTATATAAAAGGCGAATGCCGACAAGAAAGAGGTACAAATTAGCTGTTTGAAAGGGGATGATATACACATTGCCCAATTGTTTTTACAGGCAACATATCGTTAATCCTATGTGAAAGGTGTAACAGCCTTGGAACCACATCCCAGTGAACCCATTCACAGAGGAGGGGTAGAGAGAGAAAGAGGGAGAGAGTGCAAAAGAGAGAGAGTTGTACAATTCAGAAGAGAGACATACTGAGACTTAATTGTCTAGGCATCAATTGTATAGTAAAAAGAGAAACAGAGAGAGAGACATAGACAGAGATAGGGGAAGCGAGACAAAAAGGCATAGGATATGTAGGAAAGGGGGGGTGGTGGGGGGGGTGTTGAGAGAGGAGAGAGAGAGATACAGAGGGTGTGAGAGAGAGAGTGAGAGACTGAAAAAGAGAGATTTAGGGAGAGAGAGGGATGTTTCAGGGCTCTGACTGCATGCCATACATTCTTAGCTCAAGGGAAAATAACAACAGGCGTGTTTCAAGGTCACCTCACCATGGCCACTGGCTCTGGATGACTGACCACTGATGTTTCCATGGAGGCGCTCAAATGGACATGTTTCTGACCGACATGACTTGTGTCACTTTGGTGCTGTTGGTATCAATAACTTCGTTTAAAAATAAAATAATGTTGTTTATCAGTCATTACAAAGTCGCCAACTGACTGGAAAAGTCTCTGACCTACTTGACTTGTGTCACTCTGGTGCACAGCTATTGGTGCTTTTGTGCGTCAATAAAGTTGCTTATTAGTTGTGATCAAGTGTCCAACTGACATGAACAGTCTCCAACTCGAAAAGGTCTCCAACCGACTTGACGTGTGTCAGTCCGGTATTGTTGTTGCTGTTGTGTGTCAATAAAGTTAATGAGATAGATTTTTGGTCACTTACTCCATAGCTACAGTATTTGTTCAGTCTGGATGCTCTTTTAATTGGAGCTGAGATCATTACTGTAAAAAGAGGACTACAATAAACACTTTCCTACACATTTAAAAAGAAATGTTCTACATAGTGCCAAATAAGGGTTGTTTGGCTTGTAACCACAGCAGATCCCTTTTTGGTGCTATATATAACAATTTTTTGAAGGTTCTATAAAGAACAATGCTCATAAGGTTCAAAATGGAACCTTAATGGTGCTATAAAGAACCCTTTCTCCTGAGTGGCGCAGTGGTCTAAGGCACTGCATCGCAGTGCTAACTGTGCCACTAGAGATCCTGGTTCAAATCCAGGCTCTGTCGCAGCCGGCCGCGACCGGGAGACTCATGGGCGGCGCACAATTGGCCCAGCGTCGTCCAGGGTAGGGGAGGGAATGGCCGGCAGGGATGTAGCTCAGTTGATAGAGCATGGCGTTTGCAACGCCAGGGTTGTGGGTTCGATTCCCACAGGGGGCCAGTATAAAAAAATAAATATATGTATTCACTAACTGTAAGTCGCTCTGGATAAGAGCGTCTGCTAAATGACTAAAATGTAAATGTAAAATGTTCTACAAAAAAACATTAAAAGAGGTTCTATATAGCGCCAAAAAAGCTTCCGCTATGGTTAAACCCCTTTTGATGCTATATAGAACCCTTTTTAACCATTTACACTCGTACCTGTATACAGGTTGAAAATGGCAGATTTGGACAAAGTGAACTACCTAAATTGGAACTCAGTGGCTTTACATTAACATGCTATACATGACGTCAGAGCTCAGGGTCTCCACTTCACAGTTTTGTATGGGTTTTGACTGACAGTCATTCTGAACTTGAGTACCGCCTGTGACAAGAAGTTGCCTCCATCCCTTCCGTTAATTGGGCAACTTTTGCAAATGTTTTGTTGTCTGAGGGAAATGCTGTAAATTAAGACAACTATGTATTTTGAAAGATGATACATAGAGGATTATAATTAATACTGCTCTGATGTCATACAAGCAAGCCAAACACCCGTGAGTCCAAATGTGCACTTCACATTTCCATATTATAAAACTCATGTAATATACAGTGTCAACGTTTATGCTCACTATGTTTGATGTACAGTTACAAGATGACATGGCGTCATACCCTGGGTTGTCCTGAACAGAATGAGCCTATGTTTGTTGCATTGTGAAGAGAATCTGCAGCGGACCACGCATCTGAATGCACTCATGACTCCATTCTATGCGCACCAAAATTGCGATCCGCTTCCTGATTTGCCATGTGAAAGCCTAACACCGTAAGATCGTATTTAATAATTTAGCTAGTAATGTTTGCGATAGAACAAGCTTTCAAATGATGCCCACCTGACACAGATTGTGATTTATAATGGACTGTCTTTGGATTGCGTAAACAATAACAGTAATTGTGTGATGATGGGGATACAGGGCTGTGTTCCAAACAAAACAACTACTAGTGTGCTTGCTCTAGTTCCTCAACTGCACAGCTAGGAGAGCTAAAAAAAGCACCTTATAGTTGAAGACTCATATTTGAGTCATAAAAGTGCATTGTAATTACCTTCACACACTTTGGAGAGGTGGCCACTTGGAGACACTTGTAATTATTTTGTCTTACGTTGCACCTACCCCAAATTTTCCCAGAATATTCTTATCATGTTACTGAGTGTATCCAGCATTTTCTCACATTTCGTTATCAACAAATGCTGTGAAATGTAAAGTAAATGTAAAATGCACATAAAATCAACAGTGTAATGTTTGGGTTCAGTCTTGTGTCAGGTGAACTGTTGCGTCCTCACCTTTAGTCTAATAATTGTCCCATAATCTCCAAACTGTTCCCTTTTAATTGCTAGCATGGTTATGCATATGCCTTCCATATTTCTTCTGTAAGAAACATTTTAATTTAGCCCTATCCATATAGGCCAATTCCTTACGAGTGTAAAGGGTTAATGATTCTTTATAGAACCTTTATGGAGAATGGTTCTATAAAGAACCTTTCTCAATCTCAAAGATTCTATAAAGAACGTTTTGAAGAATCATACAGGGTTTTTCATTCTGGTTAGCCATATTATATACAAATTTCATTGGTGTTATTATTGTGTTAATTCAGAAGTTTAATCAGGTTTGCTAGCTCTGGAACAGCTGGGGGTCCCTGAGGAGAGAATTGAGAAGCACTGACTTAGTCAACAGTTCTCAATTGACACAAGGCCTTACATGAGTCTTTCACAAGACACTGTTACTGGCCGTAGTCATATTCAACATGTAATAACATAACACAAAATATTAGATACATTGGAATGACACTCACTCATGGTTGCACAAAAAGAGCTGTGAGTAAACCACACCCCAAGATATTCTAATGAGCTGCTGCTTTACATTTTAATTATCACTAAAATATTAAATAACCCTTTTCTGAACTGCAAAGAACCACTAAAGGGCTCAACGGGTTTTTTGAGTCATTACGGTTCCACATAGAACCATTACCCTTACCAAAGAACCCTTGACAAACCTTATTTTCTAAGTGTGTACTGATTCACATGAATACAACTCATCTGTGGATCAGCTCCTTTTATCTGTTTTCTACTCTTTTGGCTGGTCTCTGGACTATCCTCTCTCATTAAGGAGTGTTTACGATTGACTTATAATAAGATCTAATGTAAAAGACTCATTCAAGTTCTGAGCCAACATAATGACACACCTGTATTACTGAAAAGAGAAATATAATATCGTCATGTTAAACGTGTCCCTACTTGGAATAACAATATTTGAGTCCTTTGGATTCATACACTGTTGCTAAATGGAAGGGTGTCCACAAGCTATTTTCTTTGGATTCATACACTATTGATATGTTGAAAGACATCTGCCCATATTTGCCATGGGAAGAGGGAGGTGGTTTTAGTGGAGATACATTTTCACAGACGCCCTGATGTTGATGTGTCACAGTGACAGCAGCAGATTTTTGGGGACGCGTTAGGGTCACAGAATCAGGTCACGCCCTTTTGTGTTCTCAAAACCTGAGTCTATGGTCACTGACAACAGTGACGCATCACACATAAAAAGTTCAGAGCAGAGTCAGCCAGGGAAGTCAGTCAGTGGAGAGAGGCGAGGTGAGGCCATGGAGGCATTAAACTGATCCATATTCAGTCTCTGAGACAGTAGTGACATGTGACTTACATCTGAAAAGGGCATTTGATTTGTGTGGACACAGACCATTCAATACATGTGTCAGGCCCTAAAGAAACAGGTTGAAGGGAACAGTGGCAATGAAAGGCTGCCTCCCCTCTTGTCGCAACCCTCAGCTCCCCTCAGCTCAGCTCAGTGGAAAGAGTGTGAGGACTGGAGAAAGGAAGAAGACTCTACAGAACACAGGTGGTTTCAGAGTTAGAATGACTGGCCATGGTGACTCAGTCTAATGATACTATTTCACCATTTGAAGGCTTGTGAGTTGGTGTTGTGTATCTGTCTTTTAAAGGAGCACCACCATGGGAAAAGCATATATTTTGTGGTCCTGTGTGGCTCAGACAGTAGAGCATTGCACTTACAATGCCAAGTGTTATGGTTTAAATTCCCACTGGGGCCACCCACACTTACAGTGGGGAGAACAAGTATTTGATACACTGCCGATTTTGCAGGTTTTCCTACTTACAAAGCATGTAGAGGTCTGTAATTTTTATCATAGGTACACTTCAACGGAAAATCACATTTTATGATTTTTAAGTAATTAATATTCATTTTATTGCATGACATAAGTATTTGATCACCTACCAACCAGTAAGAATTCCGGCTCTCACAGACCTGTTAGTTTTTCTTTAAGAAGCCCTCCTGTTCTCCACTCATTACCTGTATTAACTGCACCTGTTTGAACTCGTTACCTGTATAAAAGACACCTGTCCACACACTCAATCAAACAGACTCCAACCTCTCCACAATGGCCAAGACCAGAGTGCTGTGTAAGGACATCAGGGATAAAATTGTAGACCTGCACAAGGCTGGGATGGGCTACAGGACAATAGGCAAGCAGCTTGGTGAGAAGGCAACAACTGTTGGCGCAATTATTAGAAAATGGAAGAAGTTCAAGATGACGGTCAATCACCCTCGGTCTGGGGCTCCATGCAAGATCTCACCTCGTGGGGCATCAATGATCATGAGGAAGGTGAGGGATCAGCCCAGAACTACACGGCAGGACCTGGTCAATGACCTGAAGAGAGCTGGGACCACAGTCTCAAAGAAAACCATTAGTAACACACTACGCCGTCATGGATTAAAATCCTGCAGCGCACGCAAGGTCCCCCCTGCTCAAGCCAGCGCATGTCCAGGCCTGTCTGAAGTTTGCCAATGACCATCTGGATGATCCAGAGGAGGAATGGGAGAAGGTCATGTGGTCTGATGAGACAGAAATAGAGCTTTTTGGTCTAAACTCCACTCGCCGTGTTTGAAGGAAGAAGAAGGATGAGTACAACCCCAAGAACACCATCCCAACCGTGAAGCATGGAAGTGGAAACATCATTCTTTGGGGTTGCTTTTCTGCAAAGGGGACAGGATGACTGCACCGTATTGAGGGGAGGATGGATGGGGCCATGTATCGTGAGATCTTGGCCAACAACCTCCTTCCCTCAGTAAGAGCATTGAAGATGGGTCGTGGCTGGGTCTTCCAGCATGACAACGACCCGAAACACACAGCCAGGGCAACTAAGGAGTGGCTCCGTAAGAAGCATCTCAAGGTCCTGGAGTGGCCTAGCCAGTCTCCAGACCTGAACCCAATAGAACATCTTTAAAGGGAGCTGAAAGTCCGTATTGCCCAGCGACAGCCCCGAAACCTGAAGGATCTGGAGAAGGTCTGTATGGAGGAGTGGGCCAAAATCCCTGCTGCAGTGTGTGCAAACCTGGTCAAGACCTACAGGAAACGTATGATCTCTGTAATTGCAAACAAAGGTTTCTGTACCAAATATTAAGTTCTGCTTTTCTGATGTATCAAATACTTATGTCATGCAATAAAATGCAAAATAATTACTTAAAAATCATACAATGTGATTTTCTGGATTTTTGGAAATTACAGACCTCTACATGCTTTGTAAGTAGGAAAACCTGCAAAATCGGCAGTGTATCAAATACTTGTTCTCCCCACTGTACATGTGCACTTGAGAAAATACATGCACATCCTGCATCCTGTGCAGTGCAGTGTGCACATACAGTACATGCTCATAAACATACTGTATGTTCACAAGCAGACAGACACACATGCTGGACTTTAGTCTGACTGCACTCTCCCTGGCGGCTGCTCTGTCGAGAGAGTCGGTGGCTGGAGCTGGAGCGGCTGGGATGAGAGGGGAAGGATAACAGAGGAGGAGGGAAGGAGGGAAGGTGGGAAAGAGAGTTAGAGACAAAAGGGGGGGGGGAGGGAAAGAGCGAGAGAGAGAGTGAGAGAAAGAGAGAGAGAGACAGAGAGTGTAGCGATGTCTGATCTCTCTGGGATTTATTAGTTATGCGCAGCATCATTAACCGGATGTTACCAACCTAGCAGACTATGCTAACCTGACTAACCAACAATAAGTACTAGTAGATAGTAGGTTCTGTGGACTGCATGTTAAGTTACCTACTGTACGAGTCCTTTCCTGAAGTCAAATGACCTAGTGGCCTCATGGGTGAAATGTGATTAATATTTTTCATAATTTCATAATTAATCAACATTATTTTAAAAGAAGCCATAAATCCGGTGTTTCTATGTCAAACGTTTTTTAATAATTTCAGTTTTCTGTGATGTATCAAAGTGTAATATTGGGATGCAAATTCAAAATGTAATGCATTTCAACTCTATATCTGACATGGTACAGGTGTCTTCTTTTTTTTAAGCTCATAACCATGTTTATTAGGTGTATACTTTTGTTTCAAAGTAGAATTGTTTAAGACTACCAAAAAACACTTTGTGTGACCCTGATTTAACCCATTGCAGTAAATATAACTAAACTGGATTACTGTCTGCCTGGTCTCCATTATGACAGAATTAAAGAACTCACACACCGAAGATTAGTGAGAAACACTGTCGAAATTCAACCCACCGGAGCCATTTGATTTCTCGCCGCTGTCGGCATCGCTGATCTGAAGACCAAATTGTTTTCATTTTCGAGTGGCATCGACACTGGACAAGGAGAGTAGTGTGGTGCAGGTGAATTCACTACTTTATTTAATGGGGAAAGATGCAGAGATCGTCTACAATGCCTTCACCTTTGATGACTTTAATGAAGTTTGACTTTGATATGGTGATTGAAAAGCTGAATTAACATTTTGTGCCACGGTGCAACGCGATTCACTAACGAGCCTGTTTCCATAAACAGATTCAAAAAGAGGCAGAGACTGTTGAATTTTTTGTGGGGAATCTACAGTGGGGAAAGAAAGTATTTAGTCAGCCACCAATTGTGCAAGTTCTCCCACTTAAAAAGATGAGAGAGGCCTGTAATTTTCATCATAGGTACACGTTAACTATGACAGACAAATTGAGAATTTTTTTCCAGAAAATCACATTGTAGGATTTTTTATGAATTTATTTGCAAATTATGGTGGAAAATAAGTATTATATATTACTAACATTCTAAACAGAATACAGGCAGCCAGGGCCAACAGTTCAAGCAAAGGCACAGTGGCCGTGTCCGAATACCCATACTTGTGTCCTAAATAATAGGCCGTTTGAGTATGCAATAAAATAAAGTTTTATAGTAGGTGACATTTTTAAAATTGTGTATACTTTAAATGCCCAGATGTCATACTCATTTCGTCTTTCACAACAGCTGTCAATTAGATATGGGGATGCGTTACTGAAAATAATCAATAGCGGGAAACAACGCAATCGCGCATGACGCATTCTCAGTATGCGGAAAAAAGAAGAACATTTTAGAGTATGTGAATTCTCAAATAATCTAATATGCTGTAAATGCCAGGATGTTATACTCATTTCGTCTTTTCGCTGCACACTTTTCGGGAATTTCACAGCCACAATGCATTGGAAGCAGGGGGCTGTGAGTTTTGATAACTAGAGCTGTATCTGTATCTGTTTTCAAGTAAAAAACAAAACAATTTGGAAGATGCAAATAGCGAAGGTTCTGCGGTGGTGTTCAAATGTAAGTCGTTTTTTTTCTCCTTCAAATTATCACAACTATTTCATCGTACATCTTTGAAAACAGATTTGCAGCTTACTGCCTGTCGTGCCTTCCCACTAGGCACAGTTCAACATTTATTGCACGTTGGTTCAATGTAATTTCGTTGAAATGACTTGGAAACTACGTTGATTCAACGAGTGTGTGCCCAGTGGGTTGGCTTGAGCTAGCTACGTGCTTTAGTAAGACTATAAGTTATAACTGTTCAAACAGTAATGTTAGCTACATGGTTACTTGCTGTTGAGCGACAACTTCATATTTAACGTTAGCCTAGTTAGCTACCTAGCTAGCTAGTTTCATTGCACATAGAGGTGTAATCATTACTCCAAACAGTTGAAAAAACATTCTGTTTTGCAATTAAGACTAGCGTTTCTATTGGACAGATCCAGGTAGGTCCCTTCCTGTTTGCTGAACCTGTCCAATAGAAATGCTATTTTTCATTGCAAAACGTTTGGAGTAATGATTACACCCCTGCTATGGTGAAAGTAATGGTAAGCTGCACTCTTTACTGTTTCACCTTGGCACTCCAATTTGAAATGTATGTGGCAGTCTAGCTACAGAAAGTTCACACAACTCTACTTTGCTTGTTTTGGTTAATGTTGTACTTCATCTTATGTCTTTTCAGGATCTACGTGAATGAGTATGAGCTGGAGGGCCAGCCTGTCACCTGCATGAATAAAAAATAAGTGGGAGAACCTGCAGCTGTGGGCTCCTCTCCCTCCCAGAATGTGGATGTGGAGGCGGGAGAAGGAGGTGACTGCCAGGGAGGCACGCCTTATGGCCATTTTAGAGGCCATGATTAAGAATACGTTTTATGTATTTTGTATTGTATTTATAGCTATGATTTTATTCATTTTCTACTGTTTTTGGTGAAGAACTTTTTTTAAACCCAAAATGGATTTCAGTTTTCTCATTGAAAAGTTTTAAGAAACATTTTTATTTGATGCCGTATTTTACTTTAAATATTCAAAAATGCACTCGCACATCTGAGCTATCTTGTTGCAGGCGCATGGTAACAATTAGATAAGTTGAAAGAAAAAAGAAACCCGCACACTGCTCTAGCTAGTATTGTTTTTTTGCCTGTCGGCCTCTTGGTCTTCGTCTGAGCTTTTTGCCCTACTAAACTAAATAAACCATCTTTGGTATAATAATAATAATAATTGATTACATTTCTATGGCACTTTTCATAACAATCTCAATGTGCATCAAAAGCAGAAAACAAGCAATATATCATTATGAGTAGCCTAGCTATAACCAATAGAGGCCAAGTCTTTGAGTGCATGCATCCTCCAAAGATGGAGATGGACAGTTCATGGCTTGATCAGAGGAAGGTGGTCAGGGAGTTGGTTGATGAAGATAGAGTCTGGTGACGATCTTCTTGAGGGCTAGCTACTCTGGGAACCAGCCTGATTTGTGTAGTCACACTGGACTTGTCCTTCACAATGTATGGAACCAACTTGGGTGATACCCTCAGCAGCTCTGGGCGCCAGGAAGCTCACCACACAAAGTTCAGAGTAGTAGCCAGTCATCCTCATGATGAGCCCTCTGCCTCAGCACTGCATTCCTCTGCTGCATCTCCCATTCTTCTCAAGCTTCAGGTGACTCTTCAAATGATACATGCGTAGGCCTACTGTTCAATCAAGTTTACTCCAAATACGTCATTCCAAATGCTAGCTACTTAGCTAACTTTAGCCCAAAACAACAACAAGAAAGGCCACTGGGTGGGGCTACAGACGATCCTTTCCAGTTCATATGTGAAGCCAACACTGATGGTGCGTTCAAGACAACAGAGAACTCGGGAAAAAATACTTGCTCTGACTGGGAAAAATATTTTTTAACGGTCATCCAACTCGGAAGTCAGAAACTCGGGCATCATCAACAACTCCGACTTCTCCGACATTACCGATTTTTCCCTGTATGAGCTCGTTTTGTTTCAGAATTTCCAAAATTAATACGTTTCGGCCGTGGCATACTGCATTCTTTTTACTAAACAGTACGTGCTAAATAGTACGTAGTATGATTAGTACACAGTATACAGTTTAAGTAAGTAGTAAGCAAGAGAGATTTCGGACATGGCCAGTGAATCAAAACAGGTCAATTGCTCACGATGACAGTGAAAATTGTCTGCACGTAATAAAACAGACAGACCATAAGCTATTCGTTCCATTGATCAACATGTACCACCTGGACAAAGCACCACACTGGTGACAACGACGGCTCATGCTTCTCATGTGCTTCAACGTGAAAGCAGTACATGTTCCTGGGAAGCAGTTAGTGGTGGCTGACACACTGTCAAGAAACCCGCTGAAAGAAAACACATCAAACACAGAATAAGGAGTCAAAGCATATGTGAAAGCTGTGTTGGAGAGTAGACCAGTCTCTGCACACAGGCTGGATGACATTACAGAGGTGACACGGAACAACACAGACCTCCAAATGGTTATCAGCTTCATCCGAAAAGGCTGGCCTCAGAGAATTGCATAATTACGCTACTCACTACAATCAATCAAATGTATTTATAAAGCCCTTTTTACATCAACAGATGTCACAAAGTGCTTATACAGAACCCACCCAAAAAACGCAAAGAGCAAACAATGCAGATGTAGAATCACAGTGGCTAGGAAAAAAAAACCTTGAAAGGCAGGAACCTAGGAAGAAACCTACAGAAGAACTAGGCTCTGAGGGGTGGCCAGTCCTCTTCTGGCTGTGCCCAGTGGAGATTATAAGAGTACATGGTCATTAAGGCCAGATCGTTCTTCAAGATGTTCAAACGTTCATAGATGACTGGCAGGGGTCAAATAATAATCACAGTGGTTATAGAGGGTGTAACAGGTCAGCACCTCAGGAGTAAATGTCGCTTGACTTTTCATAGCCGAGCATTCAGAGGTCGAGACAGCAGGTGCAGTAAAGCGAGAGAGAGCGAGAGTGAGAGAGAGAGAGAAGGAGCGGGAGAACGAGAGAGCGGGTCGAAACAGCAGGTCTGGGACAAGGTAGCACATCCAGTGAACAGGTCAGGGTTCCATAGACGCAGGCAGAACAGCAGAAACTGGAGCAGCAGCACGACAAGGTAGCACATCTGGTGAACAGGTCAGGGTTCCATAGCCGCAAGTAGAACCGCATAAACTGGATCCACAGCGTGACCAGGCAAGTTTGTCCTGAGGCATGGTCCTATTGCTCAGGTTCTCCGGGAGGAGAGCGAGACAGAGCGAGAGAGAGCTGGGAGAATTAGAGGGAGCATACTTAAGATCCCACAGGACACCAGATAAGACAGGAGAATTACACCAGATAGGACAGACTGACCCTAGTCCCCCGGCACATAGACTGGGGGGTTGGGGGACACTGTGGCCACTTCCGACGATACAGGGCCAACCAGGCAGGATATAACCACACCCACTTTGCCAAAGCACAGCCCCAACACTACCACATGGATATCAACAGACCACCAACTTATTACCCTGGGAAAGATGGAGTATAGCCCACGGAGATCTCCCCCAACGCACAAGCCCGAGGGGGCACACAACTGGATAGGAATATCACGTCAGTGCCTCAACCCTTTCAAGTTGAGTACAGCAAAAAAAAGCCTGGCATGACGTGATGCACCCCTCCTAGGGACGGAATGGGAGAGCACTAACAAGCCAGTGACTCAGCCCCCATAAAAGGGTCAGAGGCAGAGAATCCCAGTGGAGAGAGGGGAGATGGCCAGGCAGAGATAGCAAGGGTGGTTCGTCACTCCAGTGCCTTACCGTTCACCTTCGCACCCCTGGGCCAGACTACACTCAATCATAGAACCTACTGAAGAGATGTGTCTTCAGTTAAAACTTAAAGGTTGAAAACAAATCTGTGTCTCTCACATGGATCGGCAGACCATTCCATAAAAATTGAGCTCTATAGGAGAAAGCCCTGCCTTCAGCTGTTTGCTTAGAAATTCTAGGAACAAGGACAAGGACTACATCTTGGGACCGTAGCATACGTGTAGGTATGTACAGCAGGACCAAATCAGAGAGATAGGTAGGAGCAAGTACATTTATATTATGTAATGCTTTGTAGGCTAGCAGTAAAACCTTGAAATCAGCCCTAGCCTTAACAGGAAGCCAGTGGCTAGCACTGAAGTAATATGGTTCTAGTCAAGATTCTAGCAGCTGTATTTAGCACTAGCTGAAATGTATTTAGTGCTTTATCTGGGTAGCCGGAGAGTAGAGCATTGCAGTAGTCTAATCATGAAGTGACAAAAGCATGGATTAGCTTTTCTGCATAATTTGTGGACAAAAAGTTTAATATTTTTGCAATGTTACGAAGATGGAAAAAAGCTGCTCTTGAAATATTTTTGATTTGTTTGTCAAAAGAGAGATCAGGGTCCAGAGTAACGTTGAGTTCCTTCACAGTTTTATTTGATACGACTGTACAACCATCAAGGTTAATTGTCAAATCTCTTTGTTTCTTGGAACCTAGAACTAGCATTGTCTGCATAGCAGTGATAATGTGTTTTCGAATGACATCCCCAAGACGTAGAATATATAGTGAAAACAATAGTGGTCCTAAAATGGAACCTTGAGGAACACCAAAACTTCCCACTGATTTTTCAGAGGATAAACCATCCACAGAGATGAACTGATATCATTCCGACAGATAAGATCTAAACCATGCAAGAACTTGTCCGTGTAGACCAATTAGGGTTTCCAATCTCTCTAAAATAACGCAGTGATCGATGGAGCAAAAGCGCAACTAAGGTCTAGGAGCACAAGGAAAGATGCAGAGCCTTGGTCTTCGTCATTAAAAATGTAATTTACCACCTTCACGAGTGTGATCTCAGTACTATGATGGCGTCTAAAACCAGACTGGAGAGTTTTTTATACATTATTTGTCTTCAGGAAGGCAGTGAGTTGCTGAGCAACAGCTTTTTGGGGGGATACCACACAGCGAGAGCATGTCTATCAGAGCTCGATGGCCTCATGCTGTATCAAGATAGGATCATTATCCCAGCTTCGCAGAAAGAAGAAGTTCTACAACAGATACACAAAGGTCACATGGGGCTGACAAAGTGCAGAGAAAGAGCCAAGATGTCAGTGTGGTGGCAAGGCATCAGTGCCCACATTGCAAGAAAAGTGATGTCATGCAAGTACTGTACAGAAAACAAACCAACTCAAAAGAGAGAACCACTTGTCACGACACCTTTACCTAAGGGTTCGTGGCAGAAGATCGCAGCTGACCTGTGTGAGCTTGAGGTGACAAAATACCTCGTAGTGGTGGACTACTACTCCAGAGACATAGAAATAGCCCACCTACCCACTACCACTAGCCAGCAGGTCATCACCCGCCTCAAAAGTATGTTCGTGAGATGGGAGATCCTAACGAACTCATTAGCGACAACGCTACCCAGTTCGTGTGTACTGAGTTCGACAAGGTCAGAAAGAAATATGGTTTAATCCATATCACCTCCAGCCCTCATTACCCGCAGGCGAACAGCACTGCAGAGAGAGCTGTTCAAACAGCAATGCGAATTCTCAAACAACCAGACCCAGACATTGGTCTGATGTGCTACCGAGCCACTCCCACCAGTGCAACAGATACAAGTCCAGCACAGAAAAACAAAGGAGTCACCCAGTCTACCAGTGAGGACAGCGCACAGGCCCTGCCTGTGAGCCAGCCAACTCCTACCCTCTCACTCAGACCACCAACTCAGCCAGCCTCACAACAACCGGTGAGAATGACTTCTAGAGGTTGACAGGTAAAACTGCCACTGAGGTTCAGACACTTGGGGGGAAAAACACTGAGACAAAGTACTTTTGATTTTGAAAAAAAACAGAGAGAGACTGAGTTATAGGAACAGCAACTGTTTAAGGGCAGAATAATACTTATGTTGCAGTTTACCCCAATGTCCTAGTTGACACAGTTATGTGATAAGTTAATGTTAAAGAAAAACAAAACAAAACAGAAAAAATACATTTTACACTGAAATACAAATAGTTTGTATTGAAACAGTCCACAGGGTGAGTATGTGTATTAGGTAGAGAGGATGTTATTTCGTTTTGATTTCTCTTAGAAAGGTGAGATATAGTGATGTCTGATCTAACTGGGATTCATTAGTAATGCGCCGTGTCGTGACTTTCATTAATCTGATGACTGTAATTTATCGAATCAACTAACTATGTTTAATTGTAACCCAATTAAATTAATCATGTAACAATTAACTCATTAGGCATTAAAGGCACCACAGAAGAAGTTGTTTAAAGAGTTACCATCTTCTGAATTAAACTCTGAAGGTCTTTACCTATCACATCCATAAAACAGTCAACGTATTAATTCATAACCTCTTATCATATCATTCTGAACGGTCGTAACCTTCTTGGATCCACAAAAACCCCAGCTTTACTTACGATTCAGCTCTGCACGTATTGGTTTAATAATTTATTTACTAGCTAACTAAATAATAACACAGAATAACATACACACTTAATATATGAGAAAAAGTCCCTAGCGGACTAACAACATGACTGCTTGTTTACCAAAAGAGGGAGGCATAGATCAAGAGAGACAAAGAGAAAGAGACACTTATCGTTGATACATTTGGAAACTACCCTCAAAGTAATCATAATACTTTACTCACGAACCACCGCCCGTTTGGAGTAAGAAATCATGAATGTATTAACGTGTGGATGTCTTTGTTCATCGTTTATCTCTGTCGGACCAAGCCTTCTTGAAAAGGGTTTGGCTGGTGGTCCTGTGTCGATGTAAGGCTCTGATTGTCCACCATAGGACACAATGTCCTTCTTAGTTGTCTGGTCTGTGTTGCAATGTTTCCTCAGAAAAGATACTCAGCTGCACCAGTGATTGTCTGAGAGGAGAATTTCTCCTTCCTTCACCTTGTGTGGATAATCAAAGTTCCAAACCACTTTACACGCGCAGCTGCAGCCTGGCAATGTTCGGGTCTAGTCTGGGAGTTGGTCTTCTTCTTGAGGTTCAACGTTCTAACCATTTCAAATGTGTAGCCGCCACTCCGCACTTTCTGGTCTAATGTTAATTTCGTTATCAAGGCTTTTTATGAACTCCGTCATGCTGACACACTCTTTGAGCTCCCTCGGGGCGTGGCTACTTACTTGTGCAAAGCTTATATGAAAAACAATTATCTCATTAGAAAACGAAAATCACATTCCTATCTTAACAAAGATACTTTCATCATTTTTAATATTATATACACAACGTATTGGATGATAAAGTGTGTATACTTTACTCAAGTTACAGTATTTTCTTGATACCATTCTTAACGACATCACAAAATAACAACCCATATGACATGATTATTATTTAGATCCCCACTGACCATTCCCCACGTTCTTATGTTATTAATATTCATAATTTGAACATTTGAGTTTTGGGCGGGAAAAAGTATCTGAACAAAGGACATTCCTCTAGCCAATACTAGAGGGTACAGAGCGAGTCCTCTCCTGCTTAAAGTTACGACTAGGTGTGAGGTGTCAAAACCGGCCCAGTGCCTTCCTCCCCTCTTCTGTGGATGAGAAAGGGCCTGGTTATTGTCAACCATTGCCAAGCTGATCTGAGCCATTGGATCCTCACACAGGACAGTCATGACAGTCCCCCTCTGGTGGGTTCAACCTTGAAAGGATTCTGCAAGTTGCAACCCACCATAAAAATTAACACGGCATGTCCTGGTTTGTGGATCATCGTCGCGGTCCCCCTCTGGTGGTTTACCCTGGTAGGATTTCTGCAAGCTGCAGACCACCACAAGAATGGCCAGGGGATGTCCTGGTTGTGGATAGTTGTTTCCGGTCCCATTGTCCGGTTGTCCAGGCTGGTAGATTCAGGCAATAACTTAGGTAGATGTTAACAACGCACAACACTCACGAAATACATTATTACATTTCTTCCCCAAATGAGCGGCGTTGCGGCACTAACTGGTGGTTGTATGGGGAACTTGTTATGGCTCTATCACTTCCTAAGTGTCAAAGGAAATGAAACACAAATTAAAAACACACAAACAAAAGATATACAAAATATAGTTACCACACCTTAATCATCTAATTGGACTATATTCTATATAGGTCCACGGTCTTGGCTAAATTACTCTATCATGGCATTTTGTCTAATGTCATATTTAGGGCGATCCTACGTAGCGTTGTGTTGTTTAGGGCACTATCATAAGTTGATATTACATGATAAGTCTACAGCTGTAAGGCACTAGCTTCGGACAGTCTACAGGGATGACCTATGGACCTTTGGGGAGAAACTGGTGATTCATGTAGCTGTAGAGTCAAAGGGCTTCAGGGTACATTTTCAACTTTACCACAGCTGGTATTTTGCTCGGACCCTTAAGTGATCCTAGTATAAATACTAATTAAATGTTCCATTGTACATGTGTGTTTGTGCTTGCACAAGCGCACATGCCAAGGGAAAGAAACCAAGTATCCTGGTAGGCTGCAACCTGTTCAGAATGAGACTGACGTCATCAGATAATTTCCATGTTAATGACCGTGTGTCAGTAAGAATCGGTGCCGACCTCAAGCCATATGCCAAGGGGACCTGTAGTGGTTTTACTACAAGTCAATGTGTCTTATACCATTGTAGTGGCAATAGGTATGAAGGAATCTATTTCATAGCTATGTTATCCACGGAGGAGCTAACCTCATGACAGAAGTACTCTATAAGCACTGAACCTGTCGTACACAGTGTGATCACTTTTTTTCCCCAAGGGGTACTTTTGACAGATACTCCTTGTGGATTACTGTGTGGTCAGTGGAGATGGTACGGTTACCTGTGACCATACTTGGTTGGTTTTCCAATCCATTACTGGGATCAAATGATCCATCAAGTCTACTCCGAGTAGCAGGTGTTCAGTTTCGACGCTGGTAACATACACAGGGTGAACAAGCGATACGTCTTGGAAGTGTAGTTTCAGCATGAGTCTCAATGTGAGAGGTGCGGTAGTCTGAGTGAAACCTCAAAGTTTAGTATCACATCGTTCCATTTTTTAACCAACGTTTTGCTGGGTTCAAAACCCTTTTGAGATAATTGAACAACGTTTGAGAGATGAGCTATATTGTCGAGCCCGAATCAATTAGCGCATCACAGGTTAAGCAGTCCTCCAGGACTGTTTTTAGGTATGGCATCTTTGAGTTGCATTTTGTGGTCATATTCCCCACATAGTGGAGTGATTGATCGCAAAGGCATGATGTGTCATTTGTGTTCACGGTGAAAACAGAACGACTTATCAGGGTTTGAGTGGAATTGGCTATTGCGATGTTTAGCTTGTGCGTCGCAACATTTGTATCTGAGTCTATAGTCAAAGCCTGTGGGCTTGTTTCTTGATCGAGCGGGCCCTGGATAGGGTCTCGAGTGAGAGCGGGGGTATGTTGATCGTTTACATCCTCGCAAATGGTGTTAATTTTAGTGGACCTGTTGTCTGGCAATTCCACACCTATTCATGGTGACTTATCTTTTTCCCCTTTCTCAAATTTTTCTCACTTTAGTACTTCTCATAGCAGGACTTCTAGAGAGCATCGTTTTTTGCGGATCCAAGAAGGTTACGACCATTCAGAATGATATGATAAGAGGTTATGAATTAATACGTTGACTGTTTTATGGATGTGATAGGTAAAGACCTTTAATTCGGGAGATGGTAACTCTTTAAACAACTTATTCCGTAGTGCCCCACATTTCTAATGAGTTAATTGTTACATGGTTAATTTAATCGGGTAACAATTAAACACAGTTAGTTGATTCGATAAATAACAGTCATCAGATTAATAAAAAGCCACGTCACAACATATTGGTACCCCCTGTGAGGAATTGTGGGGCAAAAGGCCAAGAGGAGAAGCCAAACTTTGGCTTTGTTGGCGAGTAGGCACCAAATTACCCTATGCCGAATGGCCAAGTGGAGAAGACTGAGGGACACCTGAGAGAGGCAAAGTCTGAAACCTTCTGTAGTCTTCACTCCTTTGTGTATTGAGCTCCAGTTGCGATCATGGTTGCGTAGTCATGCTATAGCATGTGACTGTTCTGGAATGCCTCCAGATGGTACAGTGAGGGAAAAAAGTATTTGATCCCCTGCTGATTTTGTACGTTTGCCCACTGACAAAGACATGATCAGTCTATAATTTTAATGGTAGGTTTATTTGAACAGTGAGAGACAGAATAACAACAAAAAAAATCCAGAAAAACGCATGTCAAAAATGTTATAAATTGATTTGCATTTTAATGAGGGAAATAAGTATTTGACCCCTCTGCAAAACATGACTTAGTCCTTGGTGGCAAAACCCTTGTTGGCAATCACAGAGGTCAGACGTTTCTTGTAGTTGGCCACCAGGTTTGCACACATCTCAGGAGGGATTTTGTTCCACTCCTCTTTGCAGATCTTCTCCAAGTCAATAAGGTTTCGAGGCTGACGTTTGGCAACATGAACCTTCAGCTCCCTCCACAGATTTTCTATGGGATTAAGGTGTGGAGACTGGCTAGGCCACTCCAGGACCTTAATGTGCTTCTTCTTGAGCCACTCCTTTGTTGCCTTGGCCGTGTGTTTTGGGTCATTGTCATGCTGGAATACCCATCCACGACCCATTTTCAATGCCCTGGCTGAGGGAAGGAGGTTCTCACCCAAGATTTGACGGTACATGGCCCCGTCCATCGTCCCTTTGATGCGGTAAAGTTGTCCTGTCCCCTTAGCAGAAAAACACCCCCAAAGCATAATGTTTCCACCTCCATGTTTGACGGTGGGGATGGTGTTCTTGGGGACATAGGTAGCATTCCACCTCCTCCAAACACGGCGAGTTGAGTTGATGCCAAAGAGGTCGATTTTGGTCTCATCTGACCACAACACTTTCACCCAGTTCTCCTCTGAATCATTCAGATGTTCATTGGCAAACTTCAGACGGCCCTGTATATGTGCCTTCTTGAGCAGGGGGACCTTGCGGGCGCTGCAGGATTTCAGTCCTTAACGGCGTAGTGTGTTACCAATTGTTTTCTTGGTGACTATGGTCCCAGCTGCCTTGAGATCATTGACAAGATCCTCCTGTGTAGTCCTGGGCTGATTCCTCACCGTTCTCATGATCATTGAAACTCCACGAGGTGAGATCTTGCATGGAGCCCCAGGCCGAGGGAGATTGACAGTTGTTTTGTGTTTCTTCCATTTGCGAATAATCGCATCAACTGTTGTCACCTTCTCACCAAGCTGCTTGGCGATGGCCTTGTAGCCCATTCCAGCCTTGTAGGTCTACAATCTTGTCCCTGACATCCTTGGAGAGCTCTTTGGTCTTGGCCATGGTGGAGAGTTTGGAATCTGATTGATTGATTGCTTCTGTGGACAGGTGTATTTTATACAGGTAACAAGCTGAGATTAGGGGCACTCCCTTTAAGAGTGTGTTCCTGATCTCAGCTCGTTACCTGTATAAAAGACACCTGGGAGCCAGAAATCTTTTCTGATTGAAAGGGGGTCAAATACTTATTTCCCTCATTAAAATGCAAATCAATTCATAACATTTTTGAAATGCGTTTTTCTGGATTTTTTTGTTGTTATTCTGTCTCTCACTGTTCAAATAAACCTACCATTAAAATTATAGACTGATCATTTCATTGTCAGTGGGCAAACGTACAAAAGCAGCAGGGGATCAAATACTTTTTTCCCTCACTGTACCTAAGGGTGGTATTCTGCTGCATTGGGTGCTAAGAGTAGTTATTTTAGACACTTGAGTGTCGCACTTGCTCTGTTCTGCCTTTTCTGTCATGGTTTGCAGGTTGTGGTCTTGAGTGCGGAGCGAGAGATTCAGTGATGAGATTTCCTCCGCTTGCTTAGAGATAATTTTGTCCATATTCATCACCTGGGTTCTTTCATCATTCATTTGGTCAGTGACTTCAATGAGTTCCGCTGTTTGGTCATCCAACTTGGTCATTGTGTTCATTAACATTAACATTTTAGTCATTTAGCAGACGCTCTTATCCAGAGCGACTTACAGTTAATGAATGCATACATGTGTTTTTGTTTGTTTTGTTTATGTTTTTCATACTGCCCCCCCCGTAGGAAACGAACCCACATCCCTGCCGGCCAAACCCTCCCCTACCTTGGACGACGCTGGACCAATTGTGTGTCGCCCATGGGTCTCCCGGTCGCGGCCGGCTGCGACAGAGCCTGGACTCGAACCAGGATCTCTAGTGGCACAGCTAGCACTGCGATGCAGTGCCTTAGACCGCTGCACCACTTACACTGTCACAACAGGTGTAAAAATATGTGTCATGACAGTGTAATAACCATATTATGACAGGCTATGACAAGTTATGTCAGCTGTTATCAAATGGCCACCCGGACTATTTACATTGACACTTTGTTTTTACACTGCTGCTACTTGCAGTTTATTATCTATGCATAGTCACTTTACCCCTACCTACATGTACAAATTACCTCGGCTAACCTGTACCCCAGCACATTGACTCGGTACCGGTATCCCCTGTATATAGCCTCTGTATTTTATTGAGTTATTTTTAATGTATTTTTTACTTTAGTTTATTTAGTAAATATTTTCTTAACTCTATTTCTTGAACTGCATTGTTGGTTAAGGCTTGTAAGTAAGCATTTCACGGTATTCCGCGCATGTGACAAATCAAATGTGATTTGATTATTATGATATAGTTATGACCGTGTCGTAACGCGTTATGATGCTGAGTATCAAGTAAAGCGTTACCAATAACTGCTATAGCTTACCGCCATTGCGCGTTCGCTCTTCTTTCAAACTACCCGTGAGTTATTTTGGCTGCTGTATTTAATATTCAGCAAGAAAGAGCTTGCGTCCCTCTTCGAATAGTCTATTTGTATAAGAAATGCTAAAAAAATAATGTCCAGCAAGCTACTCTAGTCTAGCTTTTCTGGCATGGGACGCCAAGAGCTAAGGAGCGTTTTTTAAGGAGAGGCCAGCTGAACACAGGTGCTTGCGTATTGCGCAAGAGTCTGAGGCTATATTTCACTCATCAATCTACACACAATTCACCATAATGACAAAGTAAAAACAGGTTTTTAGAAATGTTTGCTAATTTATTAAAAACTGAAATATCACATTTACATCTAGCATTACATTGTTATTGATTATTGCATTGTTGGGTTTTGAGTTTGCAACAAAGGCATTTCATTATACTTGTGCATGACATTAAAACTTGAAACTTAAAAACAGACTAAAACCTATCCAAGCCATAATACTCACTCCATTTGATGATTTCGAAATAGCTTCCTCACTTGGCGACGAGGCAGGCATCTGTAGGGATAATACGTTGACATTATGATAAAATGTAGGCACCGCTGTAGTCTAGTTTTTCCAGCGGAGAATAAATGAAATTAACTTTAAAAAATGAACAAAAAGTATTTAGGATGCCAGCGTTTCCCTTAGCCATGGTCGGCATATGTAATACAGTGCCTTCAGAAAGTATTTATACCCCTTAAATATTTCCACATTTTATTGTGTTACGGCCTCAATTCAACATTTATTAAAAAATATATATATCTCACCCAACTACACATGATACCCCATAATGACAAAGTGAAAACATGTTTTTAGAAATGTTTGTCAATTTATAAAAAACGAAATACAGAAATATCTAATAACGTAAGTATTCACACCCCTGAGTCAATACTCTGCAGAAGCACCTTTGGCGATGATTAGTCTTTTTCGGTAAGTCTCTATGAGCTTTGCACAACTGGATTGTACAATATTTGCCAATTCTTCTTTCAAACATTCTTCAAGCTCTGTCAAGTTGATTGTTGATCATTGCTAGACAGCTTTTTCATGTCTTGCCATAAATGGTCAAGCCGATGTAAGTGAAAACTGTAACTAGGCCACTTAGGAACATTCAATGTCGTCTTGGTAAGCAACTCCAGTGTAGATTTGGCCTTGTGTTTTAGGTTGTTGACCTGCTGAAAGGTGAATTCATCTCCCAGTGTCTGTTGGAAGACTGAACCAGGTTTTCCTTTAGGATTTTACCTCTGCTTATAGTGGTATTCCATTTATTTTAAATAATAAAAACTCCCTAGTCCTTGCCGATTACAAGCATACCCATAACATGATGCAGCCACCAACATGCTTGAAAATATGAAGAGTGGTAGTCAGTGATGTGTTGTGTTAGATTGGCCCCAAACATAACGCTTTGTATTCAGGACAAAAAGTTAATTTCTTTGCCACTTTTCTTGCAGTATTACCCAAGTGCCTTGTTGCAAACAGGATGCATGTTTTGGAAAAACAAATATTCCGTACAGGCTTCCTTCTTTTCACTCATACATTTAGGTTAGTATTGTGGAGTAACTACAATGTTGTTGATCCATCCTCTGTTGTCTCATTTCACAACCATTAAACTCTGTATTTGTTTTAAAACTACCATTGGTCTCATGGTGAAATACCTGAGCAGTTTCCTTCTTCTCCAGCAACTGAGTTAGGAAGGACGCCTGTATCTTTGTAGTGACTTAAGAGTGTTGACGCACAATCCAAAGTGTAATTAATAACTTCACCATGCTCAAAAGGATATTCAGCGTCTGCTTTTTTTCTTCTTTTTTTTCTTTCTACCAATTGGTGCCCTTCTTTGTGAGGCATTGGAAAACCTCCCTGGTCTTTGTGGTTGAGTCTGTGTTTGAAATATGGGTACAGAAATAAGGTATTCATTCAGAAATCATGTTAAACACTATTATTGCACACAGAGTTAGTCCATGCAACTTATTATTTGACTTGTTAAGCAAATGTTTACTCCTGAACTTATTTAGGCTTGCCATAACAAAGGGGTTGAATACTTATTCACTCAAGACATTTCAGCTTTTAATTTCTTATTAATTTCGAACATTTTCTACAAACAAAATTCCACTTTGACATTATGGGGTATTGTGTGTAGATCAGTGACACAAAAACTTAATTTATTCCATTTTAAATTCAGGCTGTAACATAACAAAATGTAGAACAAGTAAAGGGGTGTGAATACTTTCTGGGAAGGTGTTCTTAATGTTTTGTACAGTCAGTGTATAGTATAGCGCACTATTTCTGAACAAGGCACTTGTCAAAAGTAGGTGTATGCCCTTAAATCGCAATATCCACTAAGGAATTGTTTTAAGATGGTCATAAAATTGATAATTTGGCCATTTTGATTTAAATTTTAGGACCCCTGTAGGTATAAAGACATTTATATATACAAAAATGATTTGATAAAACATTGAATTTGGCCTTTACTGCTATAGCCCACAGAAACGCATTTAATGACATATTCATAAATGGCAAAACAGAAAATAAAAAAATTAATCATAAGGAACACGGTTTTTAAGTGTCTGTCTGAGAGATATAAGAAAACATAGAAAAAAATAAACATGTTAGACCCCAATTTGGTCACGTTATTTTGGGCATATTTGACCCCTATGCACTTTTTGACATTTTTACAGCCAGGTACTGGGTTACCTTCAGACACCTTTGTGTTTGTGAGAGTCTCCTCTTTCGCTATTGGTGACATACAGTATTAATTTGTTGCTCCATCGGTTCGGTCTGGAGAGTCGGTTTTGTGAGAAGACCTCTTAAAAATGAGGAAGTCCGTGACAGAGAGTTCAGATGACTACCATAAAGCTTGTGGATGTCGTAGAGCCAAACAACCGACACTGTCGTGTTCGTGAGTCTCCCCTTTCGATATTGGCAACATATTCGTTTGTAGCTCATATGGTTCGATTTCGTGACAATTTTCTTGTCCGGATCCTCTCATGTGTACACAAAGGCTGCTTTCACAAGCCCCATAAGTCTCTAGCATAAACACACAGGGAGCTATTCAATATTCAAAATAAGGTTGCCATTTGGGACATAGACAGAGTATAATTAGCTGCTGCAGAATGCGATCTAGAATCAGACTATGAGCTGAAAGTATCTCTGTCTGACTGTATGTGTCTCTAATAGTGTTTCTTGATCTATAGTTTACCATGGACCCCATGAACTGTATGTACCGGGAAGGGTCCCAAATTACACCCCTATAGGCCCTGGTCAAGTGCACAATATAGGGAATAGGGTGCCATTAGGGACGCGTCCATGGTCATGGGTGTTGTTGTTGTTGTTGACTTGGTTTCTTCCCACAGCCGCTGGATGGCCTTGAGTCTGGTAGGCGAGACAATATTTGACTGTGGTGTTGGTTGCAAAATAATTGTGAATGTGAGCATTGCTTCGCCCAAACTGCAATTGTCCTTTTTTATCTCTGTGTATAGTAGTTTGATAAATATGCACTCAGTCGGTGTAATGCTGATGCTGCAGGAGCTGCAATGTAGACAATACTTTTCCAATGGCATTGAATCCCCCCAATGGTTCGTATAGTGGTGGTTGGGGAGTTAGCAGCACACACCTTAAACGAAACCTCTTTATTACACTGACATAGTCCCATGGAAAAATAGATGCGTATATGTGTGTGTGCATGTGTGTCCGTGTGCATGTGTGACTGTGTGTGAAAGTTCCCACCTGTGTTGATCACCTGCAATGCAATCAACAACTGTTATCAAGACCTGGTGAGCAGGATAATAATCAATCATAACTGCTGTTATTACAACACCTTCCAAAACCTTACAACACCAATCAACCTGACTGGTGAGCTTCTATATAGAGGTTGTAAAGCCATTAAGAATAGATAGGAGCTGAAAGTATACCGCTGAAGATTAGCGCTGTAGTGCGTTTGACATTGAAAGGTAATTTCGGATCGAGCCAATATCTGCAATGTTTACTTTGAATGCGATCTTTGCGACCGCTGTAACATTGCCTTTAAATGAAGCATAGCAAAAGGGGTGATCGGATTGAATAACATAATCATCATCATCTCTTTGTGTGTACACATAATTTCTGTATGTGCACACATCATCTCAAGGGAGTTACCTACCCAGTGTGTGATTGGATCAGCAGGGCAGCCTTTTGGTTGTATACCTCTCCCCATGCTGCTACTCAGTACCATCACGCTCCCTTCCTGAAGGCAATGGGGAAAGAGTTATAGCTTGCTTACTTACTGACTTTTTCCACATTTTGTTGTGTTACAGACTGAATTTAAAATGGATAAAATAGCATTTTTTTGTCACTGGAAATGTACACAATACCCCATAATGTCAAAGTGGAATTAGGTTTTTTGAAATTTTTGCATATTAATACAAAATCTAAAGCTGAAATGAGTTTTCAACCCATTTGTTATGGTAAGCCTAAATAAGTCCAGGAGTATACATTTGCTTAACTAGTCACATAATAAGTTGCATGGACTCACTCTATGTGCAATAATAGTGTTTAACATGATTTTTTAACGACTACCTCATCTCCGTAACCCATACATACAATTATCTGTATGGTCCCTCAGTCAAGCAGTGAATTTCAAACACAGATTTAACATCAAAGACCAGGGAAGTTTTCCAATGCCTCGCAAAGAAGGGCACCCATTGGTAGATGGGTAACATTTTTTAAAGCAGACATTGAATATCAGGTTGAGCATGGTGAAGTTATTAATTACACTTTGGATGGTGTATTAATACACCCAGTCACTACAAAGATACAGGCGTCCTTCCTAACTCAGTTGCTGGAGAGGAAGGAAACCGCTCAGGGAGTTCACCATGAGGCCAATGGTGACTTTAAAACAGTTACAGAGTTTAATGGCTGTGATAGGAGAAAACTGAGGATGAGTCAACAACGTTGTAGTTACTCCACAATACTAACTTAATTGACAGAGTGAAAAGAAGGAAGCCTGTACAGAATATAAATATTCCAAAACATGCATCCTGTTTGCAACAAGGCACTAAGGTGATACTGCAAAAAATGTGGCAAAGCAATTAACTTTTTGTCCTGAATACAAAGTGTTATGTTTGGGGCAAATCCAATACAACACATTACTGAGTACCACTCTCCATACTTTCAAGCATAGTGGTGGCTACTTCATGTTATGGGTATGCTTGTTAAGGACTGGGGAGGTTTTCAGGATAAAACAATAAATGGAATGGAGCGAAGCACAGGCAAAATTCTAGAGGAAAACCTGGTTCAGTCTGCTTTCCACCAGACACTGCAGGACAATATCCTAAAACACAAGGCCAAATCTACACTGGAGTTGCTTACCAAGAAGACAGTGAACGTTCCTGAGTGACCGAGTTATAGTTTTTATTTAAATCTACTTGAAAATCTATGGCAAGACCTGAAAATGGTTGTCTAGCAATGATCAACAACCAATTTAACAGAGCTTGAAGAATTTTGAAAAGAACAATGGGCAATGTTGGACATTCCAGGTGTGGATAGCTCTTAGAGATTTACCCAGAAAGACTCACAGCTGTAATCGCTGCCAAAGGTGCTTCTACAAAGTATTGACTCAGAGGTGTGAATACTTATGTAAATGAGATATTTCTGTATTTAATTTTCAATACATTTGCAAACATTTCGAAACACATGTTTTCACTTTGTCATTATGGGTTATTGTGTGTAGATGGGTGAGATTTGTACAAATTTAATCAATTTTGAATTCAGGCTGTAACACAACAAAATGTGGATTAAGTCAAGGGGCACTGCACTTACTTACTGACGATACATACCAGGGCCCTATAGTATTTGACCAGGGCCTTATGAAGGGAATATGGTGTAATTTGGGACACAGACATCATGCTGCTGCTGCCTGTGTGTGTGGAGGAGAGGAGCTTGATATGTGGGCAGGAAAAGCAAACAGCGGTTAGTGTGAGTGGGCCCACATGTTCCCTGAGCGCTGAGCTCGGCCCCTACAGACTGGGCTCTCCTGTCACACCACGTTTCCTCTCACTCTCTATCATACCCTATGGACCGCTGCACGGCAGGCAGACTGCACTCGCACACCCACTCAGCCTGGGCTAGAGCTCTGTGTGTGTGTGTGTGTTTGTATGCTACACTAGAAGCTCTCTTGCTATTGATCGCATGGTGTGCAGAGAGAGTCGTTGAGTAAAATAATATATCTGAATGGAGAGAGCGGAGGGAGGGAGGGAGAATAATAGAGTGGAGGTAATTGAGAGGGGGAGATAAGGCACATTTCGGCACATGACAAAGGGAGAGAAGGGGAGAGAGAGCACGTGTGGAGAGGGAAGGAAGGAGGAAGAGAGGGAGGTTATGTGCAGCAACAGAGAGAAAGAGAGATAGAGAGAGAGATGAAGGGAGGGAGGAACGGAGGGCGAGGGCATGAAAGAGAGAAAGGGTGGGAGGGAGAGACAGAGAGGAAAATGGAGGGAGAGATGGGTGAGGCCCATTAATTTCCCCAGGTGTATATGAAGCGTGGGAGGAACAGAGGGCTGATGGCTGAGAAGGACTGCTGCCAGTCTAGTCTGTGTCCTGAAAGGTCATTATTTCAGTCTGAGCCCCACAGCCCCCTGGGTTTCCCTGCCCTGTCACTCCCAGTCCTCTAGTATAGTCCCTGGGGCCCTCAGGTCCCTGCCCTGCTTTGCTCTGATTTGTCACTGTGCCCCCCAGTCCTATCCCTCAGCCCTAGAGCCCCCGGTTCACAGTGCTCTGCTCTATCACTGTGGCCCCAAGGCCATCTCCATGCAGCTCCCCTGGGCCCCCCCCAGCTCCAGCCTCAGCCCCCTCCCTAGCAGGAAGAAAGAGCAAGCCCTATCTGCCAGTTCCAACCAAAGCCCCAGCCCCAGCTTCAGCCCCCAGTCCCAGTCCCAGCTTCAGCCCCCAGCCCCAAGTTCAGTCCCAGCCCCAGCCCCAGCTTCAGCCCCCGTCCCCAGTCCCAGCTCCAGCCTTCCAGCCCCAGCCGCAGAATCAACCCTGTTCCCCAGCCTGGTTAGCCACTACCTTCCCATAGCCAACAGGAAGGACACTGCACAGGGAGATGTTAGTCGAGGGGTTGATTTGGGATTTTTCTGGCCAAGTCTGGCCTCCCTTGGGTTAATAATGGGGTATATTCATTGCGATTCTGTTGCAAAACGTTTCTTGAATGGAAGCAAACAGAATGATACTGTCACGAATGTCAGTGAAATGCGGTGGAAGTAGTCAGGCGCAGGACACAGAACTCTCGGAAACGTACTTTACTCAGAATGCAAAGAACACGAAACAGAATACCTCCACACAGGGAGGAACTAACCCGCTCACCAACGACACACGTCACAAAGAAACAATCACACACAAAATCCAAATAAGAGACAGGGGTAAATATAGGGCATACAATCAAACATAATGGAGAACAGGTGTAAACAATACAGACTAAACTAGACAAACACCGAAACATCGATCGGCAGCAGCTAGTACTCCGGGGACGACGAACGCCGAAGCCTGCCCGAGCAAGGAGGAGGAGCAGCCTCGGCAGAATCCGTGACAGATACAGGAGGAACCTACATTCATTTGTCCAATAGAAACTCTTAGTTCTGTTTAGCAACAGTTTGGACTACTGATTACATCCCTAAGATTGCTAAATCAGTTGTGCTGCTCTATCTAGTAAACAGAGAGTCAGCAGAAAGTGAAAATATTTCAAAAAATACTCTGTGCCTTGCCGACCATAGCACATACAGGAGAGAGAAAAAGAGAGGGCGAAAGGGGATTTGCATGTGAAGCACTTGCTGTAATTAATGACTGAGGTGTGAGCAGTATACAACAGGTGCTAGTGTTGGAGTGGAGGACTACTGTGCTTTTGTGAATATTGGGAGAGCTGTGGTGAGGTTAGGTGCTGCTGTGACGTCTCTATGCAGGGTGCTATGTGTTTTGAGTTGTGTGTGTGTGGGTTGTGTGCTGTGTGTTGTGTTTTATGATGGAGCCATTACTGTGGAGTGGAGTGTTGTCATGGGCAATGGGAGCGTTCTGTAGGTTTGGGATCTGCTTGACTAGAGGACACACACACACACACACTGGGCACTGTAGAATAGAGGGCTGTTTTATATTTCTGACACCACTTCTGGATCTCCAGAGGAATGATAATAGCTCTCTCTATCTGTCTCTCTGTCTCTCACTCTATATCTCTCTCTCTCTCTCTCTCTCTCTCTCTCTCTCTCTCTCTCTCTCTCTCTCTCTCTCTCTCTCTCTCTCTCTCTCTCTCTCTCTCTCTCATTCAGGCCAAAGAGTTGAATTTTGGTTTCATCAGACCAGAGAATCTTGTTTCTCATGGTCTGAGAGCCCTTTAGGTGCCTATTGGCAAACTCCAAGCAGGCTGACATGTGCCTTTTACTGAGGAGTGGCTTCTGTCTGGCCACTCTACCATAAAGGCCTGATTCGTGGAGTTGGTTGTCCTTCTGGAAGGTTCTTACATTTCCACAGAGGAACTCTAGAGCTCTGTCAGAGTGACCACCGGGTTCTTGTTCACCTCCCTGATCAAGGACCTTCTCCCCCGATTGCTCAGTTTGGCTGGGCGGCCAGCTCTAGGAAGAGTCTTGGTGGTTCCAAACGTCTTCCATTAAGAATGATGGAGGCCACTGTGTTGTTGGGGACCTTCATTGCTGCAGAAATGTTTTGGTACCCTTCCCCAGATCTGTGCCTCAACACAATCCTGTCTTGGAGCTCTATGGACAATTCCTTTGACTTCATGGCTTGGTTTTTGCTCTGACATGCACTGTCAACTGTGGGACCTTATATTGACAGGTGTGTGCCTTTCCAAATCATGTCCAATCAATTGAATTTACCACAGGTGGACTCCAATCAAGTTGTAGATACATGTCAATGATGATCATTGAAAACAGGATGCACCTGAGCTCAATTTCGGGTCTCATAGCAAAGGGTCTGAATACTTATGTAAATACGGTATTATATATTTTTTTTATATATATACATTTGGAAAAGTTTCTAAATACCTGTTTTCACTTTGTCATTATGGGGTATTGTGTGTAGATTGATGAGGAAAAAGTTTTCTTTCATCCATTTTAGAATAAGTCTGTAAAGTAACAAAATGTGGAAAAAGTCAAGGGGACTGAATACTTTCCGAATGCACTGTATTTATGCAGAATTGGGGGTTCGTCCCATTTTCTCTCTCTCTCCCTCCCTCCCATCATTAGGGTGTCCATAATTTGCCGTGTCATAAATTGAGGGATTATATGTACTGAGTGTCAGTGTCTCTGTTGTATTTATTTTCTATCTGAATAAGTGAGAATATAACCTAGACCTACAGATTAGCGTCATTCCCATTTCTCTGTCATTACTCATCTACTGCCCTTCAATGGGTTGTGCCATATGAAACTATAAGGCTGATGTGTTATTTTCTATATGCAGTAAGTGGTCTGTGTATCTGTATCTATTGTATTGTTCAGCACAATAATGCATAGACTCACACACACACACAAGCACGCACATGCACACACACACTGGGAACACTGTCCTGTCCCTAACCAGCAGTAAAGGGAGGAGAGAAGGGCCACCTGGTTCCTGTCTGTGTGTGTGTGTGTGTGTGTGTGTGTGTGTGTGTGTGTGTGTGTGTGTGTGTGTGTGTGTGTGGGTGTTTTCAGAGAGCTTTACTTTTAGGGCGAGCCTCTCCACTTAGTTACACATCCCTGAGAAAACACGGACATGGCTACACTTTAACCTAACTGGGGAGGGAGACCTACAGCTAACTACAGCTACATCCTCCCGTTCTACCGGACAGGCTATGCTAGGGGGGATGGCCTGAAGAGCTACTGTTTAGAGTGAGAGAGCGAGAGAGAAAGAGAGAGAGAGGCTTTGTCTGAAATGTCACCATATTCCCTAAATAGTGCATTACTTTAGAACAGAGCCCTATGGGCTACTAGAGGCTCTGGTCAAAGGTAATGCACTACATAGGGAATATGGGGGTGCCATTTTGGACACAACCGGAGAGAGTCATGCGCTGCACATTTTAAGGCTGCTTGATGCGACTCTAATGACGATTTTTTTTTAAAGTCACATGAAGGCATGAGCTCTGCTTTGTTTTTTGCGCAGGCTGCACACACTTCATCAGTCTCTCATTCACAATTTGACAAGCACTTGATAATGCCTCGAATTTCCCGGCGGCATCCCCTTTGTGTGGCCGTAATGACCCCTAAAAAAATCCATCCCTTTTGCGGCCAATGGCCGTTGTGCCCTTGGGCTGAATATAATAATTATAATTATCTTCTCCCGGCTGCGTGCTCCGAAGCACCTCTCACCCACATGACTCTATCAGATATCTCAATTCTTATTAGCCAATGCCCGTCACATGATCGGGTCCTTCTCACAGGCTACAAGTGAAGACAGACACATCGGGGACGCAGCTGCGCGTGTCCTTATCGAATTCCGAGGCGCATATTGAAGATGTTGGAAGAACTGTCCACATTTACTTTTCATCAGCCAACAAGATGAGTAGGTCTAACAAACAGCAAAAGGCCTAGCCTATAATCTACTATCCCATATAGTACAAAAGTGAACCTATTCTATTCTGTGCGAGAAAAAAATTATTCCAAGCATACTCGGGGACAGTTGTGGGATTTGATAGATCCCAAATTAATACAACCACTATCATCAAAAAAACTTTTAAAAGCAATGTGGCTGACGCAACCGATCAGAACATTTAGCTTTTACACTATTAGGCTATTTCTTCACATTATAAGTGCAGAAATGCGCACACAGCAGTAGGCTATAAGCGCGAATGTTCCAAAATGCAATCAATTAGCGGGAAAACACCATTCTCAAAAGTGACCGCAAATGCGATTGTGTATGTAATGCTTTTACAGTTTTTTTCAATTGTTTACACGCGATTTTGAAAACAGAGTTCTTTTTGTCAAAATATAATCACAATTATCCAAACACCACAATCAATTAGCAAAATTCCTAGATTGTTTGCAAAATGACACACTTCAGTCAAAACATATACACATATTTGTGAAAATGCTATTTGTTTTCATTTAACCAACACAGTCATCAATGATCATACACTATTGCAGCCAGTTTCACACTGCTGTGATAAATAAAAAACACATTTGTAAAAAAAAAAAAAAAAAGATTTTTGGCCAGACATTCTTACTGTATGTGAGAGATAATTTAGGTGACAAAAAATAGTGAGAAACTCACAACATTATTCATGATTTGTTTTGAGATATAAGGAGAATGTAGACAAATACTGTAGGCCTACTATAACCTTACCAAGCACTGCACAACACTTGATGCTGCAGACTGAATATTTCAAGTATTTATTTCAATATTTACAGTATTTCTTACCATAATCAGTTACAGTAATCAACCAACAATGATATCAATTACTGTAAACAAATAAAATCCGTAGACAAATAAAAATTACTGCATGAATTACAGTACATACACTTTGACTCTGAAGAAAAGTAAAGTAAAAGTAAACAGAAATGAAAGAAAACTACTGTAAAAGCAACAAGAATACTGTAACTATCCGTCTCTCCGTCTGGCTGGATCAGGCCATAACATTTCATCCACATCACAGGCTATGTCTTCATTGGCAAGGCACCGTTGGAAGAATCGCCTTGTGTGACGAATCCACCCCTGCACTGAAGCTGCTTCAATAAGATCACATGCCTGTTCCATGGCCTGAATGAGGGGCAAACGGTCATAAGGCCGCAGGTCATATACCTTCCACCGCCACGCTGAAAAAAAGTATTCTATAGGATTCAGGAAGGGGGAGTATGGGGGAAGGTATAAAACTTCAAAATCAGGGTGATCATGGAACCAGTTCTGGACTAGAGCAGCCCGATGAAATTAGACATTGTCCCAAATGACAATGTACCGCATCTGGTCCACTTGGTGTAATGCTGTGACAATCTCATGCAATCGGTCAAGAAATGCAAGTATCAGATTTGCATTATAGGGTCCCAGATTTGCATGGTGGTGGAGGACCCCATTTTGTGTGATAGCAGCGCAAAGGGTGATGTTACCCCCTCGCTGCCCTGGCACATTGGTGATTGCCCTGTGCCCAATTACATTTCTCCCTCTTCTTCTTGTTTTTGCAAGGTTAAATCCAGCCTCATCCACATATATAAATTCATGTTGAATTTCAGCAGCATCCATTTGCAAGACTCTCTGAAACACATTAAAGAAAATAGGATGCTATTCAATATCTATAGCACAGTATTTTTTTGTGACAGAACATTATGAGCAGTGCATGATACCACACCATAGTCAGATGAACAATGCATACCTCCACATACTCATTGCGCAGATGTTTCACTCTCTCTGAATTTCTGTCAAATGGTACCCGATACAGTTGCTTCATGTATATTTGATTTTTCTTTAGGATTCGACCTAATGTTGACAGAGAGACTCGTTGGATGTTATTGAAAATATTGTCATCATTGATGATATTGGCTTGGATTTCTCGTAGCCTGATACAATTATTGGCCAAAACCATGTTCACAATGGCGGCCTCTTGTGCATGACTAAACATAGGGCCCCTTCCACCTTGGTGTCCTCGACCCTCAATCCTATGTAAAAACAAAATAAGATAAAAATAAATAAAATATATATATATATATATATATATATATATATATATATGCAGCCTACTGTCAAATGTCACAGTAAACAATATTGATTATACAAGCTTCAGTTTCAATGTATACTGTGTGGTTAGCTTACCTGTTTTCTCGATGAAATGTCCGAATTACTGATGCAACAGTATTTCTGCTGAGATTTGGTTGAACTCTTTGTCCAGCTTCCATCAGTGTCAGTCCATGGTTGATAACATGGTCAATAAGTGTTGCACGGATTTCTCGAGTCAAATTTGGTCCTCGTCTTCTTTGTTCAGGTTCTATCAACTCTTCAAGTCCTTCTCTACCTCTTCCTCTACCTAGGTGTCTTCCTCTACCTCTTCTCTTCCTCTACCTTCTTCTCCTCTACCTATGCCTCTTCCTCTACCTCCTTCTCCTCTTCCTCTACCGCCTTCATCTCCTCTTTGAGCTCCCCCTCTCATTCTCACTCTTCTTCTTCTTCTTCTAACTTCTTCCATTTTTGTTGAAGACAGGTGAACTCACCTGCTGCCTTTTATAGCACACCTGAGTGCTGCGTTTTCAAATTAGCACATGTGTGCTTCCACACCTGGTAGATGTGTTTATCCAATTTGTTCATTAGTGTGGTAATTGGCAATCCGGTGCTTTGTAATTACAAGGAAGTAACCTCACGATCCTTATCTGTGTCTAAGGTGTGAAAATGTGTGTAGAGTTTTACAAATCACTGTGTGTAATGTTTTGTAAAAAGGGTGAGGCGGACATTGTGTGTAATGTTGTGCAAATCTGTGGAGGTGTTTTGCTCATTGGAGTACAATTTTGCTAATTGTGTGGAAATTTTAATTTTAGTGTGTAAACAATCGTAAAAAACTGTATTATAAAGGTGCATTTTTATGGTGAAAATTATCTTCCCCAAATGTTAAACTCGCGCTGCGTATGTACTGTATGCCAGTTAGGCTCTACACACATTGCAAAGCGGATTCATGACTATTTGGCCACTTTAGTTGTGATCCAAACCTTATCAAAACATATAGGCCCATGGGCTAGGCTACATGAGGTGTGCGACTATGATTTGAAAAAGTTGCAAAACAAAGGCTGGCACTGTTTCTTGCCTTACTGTACACAAGCTGGGCATCGTTCACAAGTGATATGCTAATGTTGTCACCCATAAGACTGTTCTTGATTTAATCTTGTCTACATATACTAAATAATATACAGTACCAGTCAAAAGTTTGGACACACCTGCTCATTCAAGGGTTTTCTTTATTTTTCCTATTTTCTACATTGTAGAATAATAGTGAAGACATCGATACTATTGTCATGACTGTCCTGACAGTGGATCAAATGACCCTCTCTCTCTCCCACAGGAGAGGGAGGGGGGGGAGAAGTTGGCCAGTTTTCTGACTTAACAACCGGTCGTCAATACCATGCAGACTTTCTCTTCCTTGCCATGAAGTATTGGGAGAAAGGACCCCTTTGTTAACACAGAGATTCTTCCCGCCAAAACTCCAACATCCAAAAGTGGATAATGAAACAATATTTCTAACACAAAGAATATGGGAAATGGTCGGTGGGGACTTAAAGAACAATCATGTCGAATTCATTACTATGTTGTGATGTCATTAAAGACGGTGGAACAACATAACTGTATCTCTGGGGGTGTTCACTTCCCAGTTATGGGGTTTGCATCTAATTGTTGTATAAAACGAATGATTAAGTATAATAATATTTTTGTGAAGATAACAATGTGATTTTAGCATTCTAGATGAGATGATTGTTTTCCATATTGACTTGTTCTCAGTCAGTGGTCACGCCCAGATGAGCACAAACATGATGAAACGCCCCCTTTTCTACTCAAGTATAAAACCCCTCGTGACGAAATTCACCTCAGACCAAGCAGACTACGGTGTAAGCCGGATGTTGCAAATGGTTGAATTTCTACCAGACCAGGAAGCGTGAAGCTGTGGCTACACGGCTTAAAATGGTTGACACTCTACAGACCAGAAAACGTGAGACAGTAGTCCATACGTTTTAAATTGTGAAACTCTGAAACTCTCAATCTCTACATGAGAAGAAGACCACGCACCAGACCTTATCATATCAGTCTTCAGCTGTACATGTAAAGAGTCGAGAACTTTCACTAAAGACACGAGTTGGGAAGGACAATCCCATCTCAGACAACCGTTGGTACATCTGAAGTATCTATTCTAACGAACACTCCATTCGAAGACAAGCCGAGTCTCACCGAAGTGGAACCAGGACACACAAACCCTTTTTGAGAAAGTGGTTCAACAGAGAGACGACGATCGAGGACGACTACGCGTAAATATATACATTCATTTCTTATCCGAATGAGCGGTGGTTCGGGTGCTAAGTATTATGATTAGTTTGAGAGTAGTTTCCAAAATGTAAAAACTATAGTTTGAACTGCTGTCTCTCCCTTCCACTCTGACCCCTCCTTCTCCTAACCACTCAGTCATTGTTATTCGAGTCCACTAGGGACCTGTTTTCATTGTATTATGTTAGTAATCAATAACCTATACCGTGTTTGTTTTGTATTCTGTGTTATTATTTAGTTAGTAAATACATAATTAAGCCAATTTATGTATTGCTGTATGTGTATTGCTGATTCATCAATATGGTTAGGGTTCTTGCAGGTTCAAGGATTCTGCGACGGTCAGAATGAGACTGATAAGAGGTAATTATTTAATAAGTGACTGTTATCGATATATAACATATATATCTTCTAAGAGTTTAATTCGGGAGATGGTAACTCATTAAACAACTTATTCCGTGGTGCCCCAAATTCCTAATGAGTTAATTGTTACATGATTAATTTAATTGAGCGACAATTAAACATAGTTAGTTGATTCAATAAATAACAGTCATCACATTAATGTAAGTCACGTCACGACACTATGAAATAACACAAATGGAATCATGTAGTAACCAAAAAAGTGTTAAACAAATCAAAATATAGTTTATATTTTAGATTCTTCAAAGTAGCCACCCTTTGCATTGATGACACCTTTGCACACTCTTGGCATTCTCTCAACCAGCTTCATGAGAAATGCTTTTCCAACAGTCTTGAAGGAGTTCCCACATATGCTGAGCACTTGTTGGCTGCTTTTCCTTCTCTTTGCGGTCCAACTCATCCCAAACCATCTCAATTGGGTTGAGGTCGGGTGATTGTGGAGGCCAGGTCATCCGATGCATCACTCCATCACTCTCCTTGGTCAAATAGCCCTTACACAGCCTGGAGGTGTGTTTTGGGTCTCTGCCCCTCTCTCTCTCTCTCTGCCTCTCTCCCCCAAGCAAAGTTGAGAAAAAAATATGGTAGGCCTAGCCTATAGAAAGCTGATGGGATCCTCCTCTTTTTAATGGAGGATATCAAAACTCTGTTTTCTCACACAATTGCATAGCCTATAGAAATGTTGTGCAAAATGAGCTCATGGGCTCTCATGAAGTGTTTGACTAGATTTTCAATACATTTGCATTGATGTCAGAGTGATTAGAGGGATAATAGAGTGCTGAGTACCAGGGAGTTAGCAAGTTTGGTAGGCTACTAATGACCATCAGCAGCATCAGAGCTTGGAGAAGCCTAATTACCGTGACTAAAGGGTCACATGAAATTTGACTGCCGTCATGACTCCTGACCGCCGGTGTGGCGGTAATATGGTCACCGTAACAGCCCTAGTCAGACCCACAGAGAGAGAGAGAGAGAGTTCAATGATTCCCAGTCTGGTTTTATTACATGACCTGTCTTGACACTTTAATCTTCTGTCATTGCAACTGTTTTATCTCCTTGGTTTATCTTAGTCTACTTGTTTTCTTTTCTTTCCTACACAAATATCTACTTCTCATTAGACGATGCTTTCTCTCTATGAGTTGACGTGAGGTGACTGTTCATTTCAATCTTATACCTTTACAATTAGCATTGTGTGGTATGTTGTATTTACTTAATGGGACAAAAAGAAGAATGAGATCAGATGAGCTTGAGGAGGAAAGGTGAAGATAAGAGAAGTCTTTATAGAGGTGGGAGAGAGGAGAGACGTTAGAGGGTGCAGGTGTAGAGTTGACTATAAAGTTATGATATTTAGAGATGTTTGCTGAATGAGAGCTATATGTGATCTATTGGAATATCTTGTAATATTATTGTCTTGTTATATTGTTTCTTAAAAGAGAGTTTTGTGTCCGAGGGGAGGATCGGACATAGTGGAAAGACACTGCCCTCTACTGGAGTTTGGCCCCTGTACAGGTGAGAGGAGAGAGACAGGGAGGGGGAGACAGATGGGGAGAGGCAGAGAGACAGGTGGAAATAGAGAGAGACGGGGAGGATGGAGACGGGGAGGGGTAGAGAGACGGGAGGGAGAGAAACAGGGAGGGAGGGACAGGGAGGGAGAGTGAGACAGGAGAGAGAGAGAGAGAGAGAGAGAGAGAGAGAGAGAGAGAGACGGGGAGGCAGAGAAAAAGTCTGGAGTTTTAGCTTAGTGACCTTTTGTTTCCCTTTTCTGCATAATGCATTTATTTTCTAACTTGATAATAATGTTATGAGTTCAAACACCTCTCCGTCTGTCTGGCACACACAGACGCTGACACAAACAGACGCCGACACACACACACACACACACACACACACATACACACACAAACTGCCAGACATACTCACAAACACACAGAATCACACTTACCCCTGTGTCTGAGGAGGGAGAGAGTTCTGCCTGGTGCCATAGCAACCAATGCAGACATTCATCAAGAGGAAAGAGAAAGAGAGATAAATAAGAAAAGGGCGAGAAAAAGAAAGTGGCAATGACAGAATGACAGAAACCTAATGATAGAGAGGAGAGAGAGGAACAGAGAGACAGACTCACAAACAGACACACACACACACAGGAACGAGATGAAATGAAGAAATTGAGGGCATCTGAGGACACAGAGAAAGAGCGATAGAGTGAACGAGAGAGAGGCAGAGAGAGAGGGGGAGAGAGGACAGAGAGAGAGGGAGAGAGAGGCAGAGAGAGAGAGAGAGGGGGCAGAGAGAGAGAGAGAGAGAGAGAGAGGGCAGACTGAAGAGAGAGAGCAAAGAAAGAGATCAAGAGAAAGAGAGACAGATTCAAAGGGAGGAAGGGAGGGAAAGAAACAGAGAGAGAGAGAGAGCCTGCTCAGCCTCTCCTAGACACAGATTTTGTTTTCTGTCCTCATGACTGTGCTGTTCAGTAAACCGCAGGCTACTGTGAACTCAGACACTGCAGCAGCAGTCTCAGTCAGGCCTCGTTGTCCGCCATAACTGGGGGGTCTACTGCACGGTACTGTACGGGCCCAGGCACGGTTGCAATGATCCGTGGGTCTACTGCACCCTATATACTGTATATCTGCAGTTCACAGTACATTCATTTCTGTAACCCAGAACTACAATCTTGTGTAATTTGATGCTTGTAGTCTGTCCATGAGAGATTAACACTACATCAACTGCAGACTGTGGTCTGAGCAGTATTCTAAACCAGATAGCCTTGCAACAAACATACATTATACTATAGCTATGCTTACAGTTGTGTTATTCTTGATTGTGTAGGCCTATGCTTGAATCTGTTCTTCAGATCGGGTAAAAATTCACCTCTGGACCAACCTGTATCACCCATGGAATTACATATTAGAACTCTAGAATGGACATTGGGGTCCTAGCAACATGCCTAAAAATCCATCCATCTTGGTAAAGGAAGTCTTTATAGAGATGGGAGGGAGGAGAGACGTTAGAGTGCAGGTGGAGAGTTAATTATAATGTTATGATATTTAGAGGTCTTTGCTGAATGAGAGCTATATGTGATCTATTGGAATATCTTGTAATATTATTGTCTTGTTATATTGTTTCTTAAAAGAGAGTTATGTGTCCGAGGGGAGGATCGGACATAGTGGAAAGACACTGCCCTCTACTGGAGTTTGGCCCCTGTACAGGTGAGAGGGGTGAGATGATGAGGGGGAGACAGATGGGGAGAGGCAGAGAGACAGGTGGAAATAGAGAGAGACTGGGAGGATGGAGACGGGGAGGGGTAGAGATAGAATATTGTTTAAAACAATGCATTTGTAGAACTATCTGCACAGTATGTTTAGCTCGCTTTCCAGGCAGTTTTAGTGGAATTATTCCTTTTTTTTAAATGTATTACCCACTTCAACACTTCCTCTATCAGAAGTCACTACTCAGACAACACCTAGTGTAGCCTCTGACTTGTGCTCTAGGTGGCTGAGTCAACCTTTGTCTTAATGAGGAGATCGAGACGGTCTATCTTCAGTGGTCTTCATGGTAAGTGTTCTCTCTCTATTATTCCTTACAGGCTGTGTGTATTGTAATTAGGGTGGCAAAAGGAGTGTATGTTACCAGTAAACTACCAGAATTGTGGTAACTTTCAAGGATTTTATGGGATTTATCACAAGACATCTAGTGGCCTTTTTGGGTACTTCAGATGATCACAGGTGTCTGACAAAGTTGTAAAACATTATCCTAAATATAACCCATCACTTAGTGAATGCCATTGCTGTTTAATATGAGGTTTTCAGCATGAAATAACCTTTATATATTTTTTACTAGCAATGTCGATATGTATTTTTTGTAAATGTTTTGATGCCAAACTGGTGGCAGTTGTGAAAAAAGTCAAGAGTTGGAAGAGTTATAGTTCATTGAAAATAATGCCATTGTTGATTAGATGCTTTTTTCATTAATTAGGCTATTTTCCTTTCAACCACATGGTCTATCCACTAGAAACTCATGGACAATATGGACACATATACAATATACAAAAATGAATAGTTTATATAAATACAAATATTATTTTAAGTTATTGAAGTATAAATTACCAAAGTTACCATAGATTGCCATAGATGACCGGTTAATTACCAAAATGAACGCAAATTCCAGTAACTTTGGTAAATTACCAGTGCTTATGCAACCCTAACTGTAATTAACTCAGGTTCCCTAACAATTCTGGTCTGCAGGTGGCAGCCACACTCCCATCTCCTGCAGCGGTGGCCTGTTTTAGTCTGGGTTGCATACAGCACTACCAGCAGGTGTTGAAAAATATCCCATCCGTTTCTACATCCCCCATCCCCCTATCCCTACTCAACACATGATGCAGCAGAATGTTGGACGCCCGAGATGTGTTAGAGAGGAAATAGTAACATAACAAATGGCAAAAGGGAGTGGTTTTATGGCACACACATGCATCCGTGCATAAGCGTATACGTGCAAACACACACACACACACACACACACCACGACGACACACACACATGCCCAGTGGCACGTCCTCTGAATCTGCCGCATGCCAGCTCTCTTCAGTCAGACAACCAGGGCTCTGAGTCACCTAACCATACAGGCCACACTGCAGCGTCAGAAGTCTGTGTCTGCATGTGTGTATGTGCTTTCGGAAAGTATTCAGACCCCTTCCCTTTTTCCACATTGTTATGTTACAGCCTTATTCTAAAATGGATTAAATGAAAAATATTCCTCATCAATCTACACACAATACCCCATAATGACGAAGCGAAAACAGATTTTTTGAAATGTTTGCAAATTAAAAAAATTGAAATACAGTTGAAGTCGTAAGTTTACATACACCTTAGCCAAATACATTTCAACTCTGTTTTTCACAATTCCTGACATTTAATCCTAGTAAAAATTCCCTGTCTTAGGTCAGTTACAATCCCCACTTTATTTGAAGAATGTGAAATGTCAGAATAATAGTAGAGAGAATGATTTATTTCAGCTTCTATTTCTTTCATCACATTCCCAGTGGGTCAGAAGTTTACATACACTCAATTAGTATTTGGTAGCATTGCCTTTAAATTGTTTAACTTGGGTCAAACGTTTCGGGTAGCCTTATCTTATCCAGAGCGACTGTACAGTTAGTGAGTGCATATATTTTCATACTGGCCCCCCGTGGGAAACGAACCCACAACCCTGGCGTTGCAAGCGCCATGCTCTACCAACTGAGCTACAGTATCTTCACAAGGTCCTTTGCTGTTGTTCTGGGATTTATTTGCACTTTTCACACCAAAGTACATTAATCTCTAGGAGACAGAACGCGTCTCCTTCCTGAGCTACGTGGTCCCATGGTGTTTATACTTGCGTACTATTGTTTGTAAAGATGAACGTGGTACTTTCAGGCATTTGGAAATTGCTCCCAAGGATGAACCAGACTTGTGGAGGTCTACCATTTTTTTTCTGAGGTCTTGGCTGATTTCTTTTGATTTTCCCATGATGTCAAGCAAAGAGGCACTGAGTTTGAAGGTAGGCCTTGAAATACATCCACAGGTACATCTCCAATTGACTCAAATGATGTCAATTAGCCTATCAGAAGCTTCTAAAGCCATGACATCATTTTCTGGAATTTTCCAAGCTGTGTAAAGGCACAGTCAACTTAGTGTATGTAAACATCTGACCCACTGGAATTGTGATGCAGTGAATTATAAGTGAAATAATCTGTCTGTAAACAATTGTTGGAAAAATTACTTGTGTCATGAACAAAGTAGATGTCCTAATCGACTTGCCAAAACTATAGTTTGTTAACAAGAAATGTGTGGAGTGGTTGAAAAATGAGTTGTAATGATTCCAACCTAAATGTATTTAAACTTCCAACTTCAACTGTACCTTATTTACATAAGTATTCAGACCCTTTGATATGAGACTCGAAATTGAGCTCAGGTGATTTGGAAAGGCACACACCTGTCTATATAAGGTCCCACAGTTGACAGTACATGTCAGAGCAAAAACCAAGCCATGAGGTCGAAGGACTTGTCCGTAGAGTTCCGAGACAGGATTGTGTCGAGGCACAGATGAGGAGAAGGGTGCCAAAACATTTATGCAGCATTGAAGGTCCCCAAGAACACAGTGGCCTCCATCACTCTTAAATGGAAGAAGTTTGGAACCACCAAGACTCTTCCTAGAGCTGGCCGCCAGGCCAAACTGAGCAATCGGGGGAGAAGGGCCTTGGTCAGGGAGGTGACCAATAACCCGATGATCACTCTGACAGAGCACCAGAGTTCCTCTGTGGAGATGGGAGAATCTTCCAGAAGGACAACCATCTCTGCAGAACTCCACCAATCAGGCCTGACGGAAGCCACTCCTCAGTAAAAGGCACATCACAGCTCGCCTGGAGTTTTGCCAAAAGGCACCTAAAGGAATCTCAGACCATGAGACACAAGATTCTCTGGTGTGATGAAACCAAGATTGAACACTTTGGCCTGAATGCCAAGTGTCAGGAAACCTGGCACCATCCCTACGGTGAAGCATGGTGGTGGCAGCATCATGCTGTGGGGATGTGTTTCAGCGGCAGGGAATGGGAGACAAGTCAGGATCGAGGCAAAGATGAACGGAGCAAAATACAGAGAGATCCTTGATGAAAACCTGCTCCAGAGCGCTCAGGACCTCAGACTGGAGCAAAGGTTCACCTTCCAACTGGACAATGACCCAAAGCACACAGCCAAGACAACACAGGACTGGCTTTGGGACAAGTCTCTGAATGGCCAAGCCAGAGCCCGGACTTTAACCCGATCGAACATCTCTGGAGAGACCTGAAAATAGCAGTGCAGCGACGCTCCCCATCCAACCTGACAGAGCTTGAGAGGATCTGCAGAGAAGAATGGGAGAAACACCCTAAATACATGTGTGTCAAGCTTATAGCGTCATACCCAAGAAGACTCTAGGCTGTAATCGCTGCCAAAGGTGCTTCAACAAAGTACTGAGTAAAGGGTCTGAATACTTAATAATATGCCATTTAGTAGACGCTTTTATCCAAAGCGACTTACAGTCATGTGTGCATACATTTTTACGTATGGGTGGTCCCGGGGATCGAACCCACTGCCCTGGCGTTACAAGCGCCATGCTCTACCAATTGAGCTACTGAGGACAACTTTTGATATAAATGTGATATTTCATGTTTTTTGCAAAGATTTCTAAAAACCTGTTTTTGCTTTGTCGTTTTGGGGCATTGTGTTTAGATTGAGGAAAAAAACGAACAATTTAATCAATTTCAGAATAAGGCTGTAACGTAACAAAATGTGGAAAAAGTAAAGGAGTCTGAATACTTTCCGAATGCACTATATGTGTGTGTGTGTGTGCCAAAGATGATGGAACACAGCGTTTTTCCTATATTGTTGCATTACAACCTGTAATTTAAATGGATTTTTATTTGGATTTCATGTAATGGACATACACAAAATAGTTCAAATTGGTGAAGTGAAATGAAAAAGATAACTTGTTTCAAAAACGTATAAAAAATTAATAACAGAAAAGTGATGCGTGCATATGTATTCACCCCCTTTGCTATGAAATCCCTAAATAACATCTGGTGCAAACAATTACCTTCAGAAGTCACATAATTAGTTAAATAAAGTCCATCTCTGTGCAATCTAAGTGTCGCATGATCTCAGTATATATACACCTGTTCTGAAAGGCTCCAGAGTCTGCAACACCACTAAGCAAGGGGCACCACCAAGCAAGCGGCACCATGAAGACCAAGGAGCTCTCCAAACAGGTCAGGGACAAAGTTGTGGAGAACTACAGATCAGGGTTGGGTTATAAAAAAATATCTGGAGCATTGAACATCCCACAGAAAACTATTAAATCCATTATTAAAAAATGGAAAGAATATGGCACCACAACAAACCTGCCAAGAGAGGGCCGCCCACCAAAACTCACGGACCAGGCAAGGAGGGCATTAATCAGAGAGGCAACAAAGAGACCAAAGATAACCCTGAAGGAGCTGCAAAGCTCCACAGCAGAGATTGGAGTATCTGTCCATAGGACCACTTTAAGCCGTACACTCCACAGAGCTGGGCTTTACGGAAGAGTGGCCAGAAAAAAGACATTGCTTAAAGAAAAAAATAAACAAACACGTTTGGTGTTTGCCAAAAGCCATGTGGGAGACTCACCAAACATATGGAAGAAGGTACTCTGGTCAGATGAGACTAAAATAGTTATGCACGCTTTTTTTTGTTGGTCTTATTTCTTGTTTGTTTCACAATAAAAAATATTTTACATCTTCAAAGTGGTAGGCATGTAGTGTAAATGAAATTACACAAACCCCCCAAAAATCTATTTTAATTCCAGGTTGTAAGGCAACAAAATTGGAAAAATACCAAGGGGGTTGAATACCTTCGCAAACCACTGTACCTTCTGAAGAATGAACAGAGCCTCAAATTTAGAAACAGATGTCTCAAAACGATGACCAAATATGCACAAGTCACTAAAAACTATGTCGGCTCTGAGGTTTAGAGGGAGTGAAGATATAGTGAGACAGATCATGACTCAGCCGTATAAATCCACCACTCTCCTCCTCCTCCCCCTCCTCCTCTTGTCCTGGCTATGTCAGTCCTAGATTGATGTTAGTGTGGGACTGGGAGGGTCTGAGCCAGAGCCATGGTTGGCCCTGTCATGCCCTGCTGCCTGGAGCTCTCCTTCCCTGGCACAGACGGAGGGGCACAGCCCCAGCCTGCCCTCCCACACACCCACCCACCCGCCAGCCAGCCCAGCCCGCCCCAACCCAACCAGGGGGGACAGCATCAGCCAATAGCACCTCTCAGCCAGCCAGTGTTAGAGGGGTCGAGACAGGCATTCAGCCAATCAGATTGCACTGCAGCAAGGAATGCAGCGGCACTGACAGACAAACAGAGAGAGAGAGAGAAAAACAATTATGCTGGAACGAAGGTGAAAGAGAAAACGTATCAGACACAGAGAAAGTAATTTGGAAAAAAGTGCAGGAAGAGGGAAAAACTCAGGTAGAATATGTAGCTGAAATGATTGAGACGTCTGCGTTGTTTGAATCCATTTATTTTAGAAACCTGTACTTATTTTCTATAACACCATCTGATGTATCAATACAATTACACACAGAGAAAACAAAATTGTGATTGTCACAGTGATTTCATTCCAGACTTTCATAAAGTTCTTCATTCAGAGTCAGGACACTGATGAAAAGGCAAGGGGGAAACCTAGTCAGTTGTACAACTGAATGCATTCAACTGAAATGTGTCTTCCCCATTTAACCCAACCCCTCTGAATCAGAGAGGTGCGGGGGGCTGCCTTAATCAATATCCACGTCATCAGCACCCGGGGAACATTTACATTTACGTCATTTAGCAGACGCTCTTATCCAGAGCGACTTACAAATTGGTGCATTCACCTTATAGCCAGTGGGATAACCACTTTACAATGTTTTTTTTTTTTTGGGGGGGATTACTTTATCCTATCCCAGGTATTCCTTAAAGAGGTGGGGTTTCAAATGTCTCCGGAAGGTGGTGAGTGACTCCGCTGTCCTGGCGTCGTGAGGGAGCTTGTTCCACCATTGGGGTGCCAGAGCAGCGAACAGTTTTGACTGGGCTGAGCGGGAACTATGCTTCCGCAGAGGTAGGGAGCCAGCAGGCCAGAGGTGGATGAACGCAATGCCCTCGTTTGGGTGTAGGGACTGATCAGAGCCTGAAGGTACGGAGGTGCCGTTCCCCTCACAGCTCCGTAGGCAAGCACCATGGTCTTGTAGCAGATGCGAGCTTCAACTGGAAGCCAGTGGAGTGTGCGGAGGAGCGGGGTGACGTGAGAGAACTTGGGAAGGTTGAACACCAGACGGGCTGCGGCATTCTGGATGAGTTGTAGGGGTTTAATGGCACAGGCAGGGAGCCCAGCCAACAGCGAGTTGCAGTAATCCAGACGGGAGATGACAAGTGCCTGGATTAGGACCTGTGCCGCTTCCTGTGTAAGGCAGGGTCGTACTCTCCGAATGTTGTAGAGCATGAACCTACAGGATCGGGTCACCGCCTTGATGTTAGCGGAGAACGACAGGGTGTTGTCCAGGGTCACGCCAAGGCTCTTCGCACTCTGGGAGGAGGACACAACAGAGTTGTCAACCGTGATGGCGACATCATGGTTAAAATAACATTCTGATAGTGGAGCAACTTCGCTGGAGTCAGATGAACAGTCTTAGCCTGTGAGATGAGAGAATGAACAGCATGTGGGATGTGAACGGTTAACTGGCACATAACCACAATATCTGCACACGCTAACACAGCTTCAGTAGCAGCAGCCACCGCCTTTAAACAACACACCAAACCTCTCGCCACACTGTCCAATTGTTTAGAATATTAACCCACTGGTCTCTGCTTCCCTCCATGTTCCTGTGTCAAAACCGAAGACATAAAACCATTTTTCTCACACACAAACATATTAAATGGTTTAGAGTGGTTAGGGAGCCCTAAACAAGGGGAAGTAGTCATGAGCTGTTTCAGTTTCGTCAGGGCAGTCAGTCCTTCAGGGTCCATTTTATCTTGTCATTCATAGCCATCTTGTGACCATAAATGAGATCTGAGAGAGGCTGGACAACCTCGGCATAGTCAGGCAGCCACGCCCTGCAGTACCCTGCCATACCAGTCAGGCGACATCATGTGGTGTTTGGTAACAGGCTGTGGGACAGAGAGAATAGCTTGCACTCTCTCTGGATCCAGCTGCCTGCCATTGGAAGTGATATCATGTCCCAAATATTTTACAGTTTGGGAGACAAGTTCCAACTTATTTTTTGATACTTTGTGGCCGTTCTCTGCCAGAAAGATCAAAATAGCTCTTATGTCAGTTTCACAGGACTGGAGATTCTCAGAGCACAGTAATAAGTAATCGACGTATTGGAATAGAGTGCTCCCCTCCGGGGGAATGAAACCCTCCAAATGTTGTGCCAATGTGGCTGAAAAAATTGCGGGGGAGTCCATGTACCCCATGGGGGCCACCGTCCATGTAAATCTCTTGCCAAGTAATGTAAAAGCAAACCAAAACTGAGACTCTGGTGCCACGGGAATGCTAAAAAACGCATTAGCCAAATCAATAACTGAAAACAATTTGCTGTTGCTGGAACAGCAGACAATAGGGTAGTAGGGTTGGGAACCACAGGGGCACGTGCAAACACAACATCATTCACAGGCCTTACATCTTGTACAAAACGGCAATCAGCTGAGGCCTTTCTTACTGGCAAGATAGAGGTGTTACAAGGTGACTCTGGACAAAGGACTAACGCTCTGTGCTCTAACAGTGAAGCATGTACAGGTGTGATACCCGCAATAGCCTCTTTACTGAGTGGATACTATGCTCTGGAGGGGCGCCTGGTATCTTTGGGAGTGACTACAAGGGGCTCAGCCCCCTTCATAGTTCCTGTTCCACTCACACACCCACCAAATATTCCCTACTGCAATAACGGTGGTATAGATCCTCTTTTGTCTGTCCAGATATGCAATTGTGACCCAGGGCACACCTTGTCTATTCTAACGCCCATTTAATCTACCAAAGTATCATTAGGTTTCGCCAGGCCAATGTCTCACTCAGACTCACCCAGCGACACACAGACTCCACTGGCTCTGGTCCCTCGCCTAACGGACCTCACTGGTCTGCTGGGGATCAATCCAACCAACCAGACTTTTGGTTACTCTAAACTGGTTCCACCAGCAATCAATCCCAGAGGACACTTATTCCTCTGAAATATTGCCTGGTTTACCGAATTCTGCCAGTCACCCCAGCTGTGACCCCTTAAGGGAGTCTCTTAACCTATTGGTGATTTATTCTGCTCACCTCAATACTATTTTCGGAAATGTGGTATCCACCCGTGCCCGATTCCTCTCAGATCTTAGGCGGGTCCAGCTGCTCCTTTCACGGAGTGTGGCTACCCTAAGACCCCAATTTGGAATCTCCCGTGCACGGTTTACCCAGGTCCTCAGGAGCGGTCACCAGGTGAAGTTTCACATCCCGTCCTCATCGCCAAATGTAGTGGAAATTCTAATCAATAATGAGGAGAGACAGGGTCAATCACCAATCAGGATACAACTTTATTAAAATCTTATTAATAAGGTAATAAGCGAGGCTGGTCTGCCCAACAGTCTTGACTGTTGGGCTGAGAGCCCAGACACAAAGAATACAAATATATTTTATAGGTAGAAGTTGATCTGGAGCCTTTTGGTCCTAGACAGCGCTACGGTACCGTTTGCCGTGCTGTAGCAGAGAACAACCTATGCCTTCGGTGGCTGGGTGGCTTTTACATTTGTAATGTAATTGTCTGCATCACTTTCAATTCCAATCCCCCAATATATATATATATATATATATATATATATATATATATATATATATATATATGTAAATATATACAAAATGTATATAGCATGTATAAGCTGGAAGTAGAAGCCTAAGTGTTGTTGTCCATTAGTTTACTCCAATTAGGGGAGAGGTGGTAGTGTTAGGGGAAAATAATAAAAGGAATATTCCTTTATGTCATGTGCCTTTTACTGAGGAGTGAATTCCGTCTGGCCACTCTACCATAAAGGCCTGATTGGTGGAGTGCTGCAGAGATGGTTGTCCTTATGGAAGGTTCTCCCATCTCCACAGAGGAACTCTAGAGTTCTGTCTGAGTGACCATCGGGTTCTTGGTCACCTCCCTGACCAAGGCCCTTCTCCCCCGATTGCTCAGTTTGGCCGGGCGGCAAGCTCTAGTTAGAGTCTTGGTGGTTCCAATGTTCTTCCATTTAAGAATGATGGAGGCCACTGTGTTCTTGGGGACCTTCAATGATCCAGAAATGTTTTGGTCCCCTTCCACAGATCTGCGCCTCGACACAATCCTGTCTCGGAACTCTACGGACAATTCCTTCGACCTCATGGCTTGGTTTTTGCTCTGACAGGTGTGTGCCTTTCCAAATCATGTCCAATCAATTGAATTTACCACAGGTGGACTCCAATCAAGTGATAGAAACGTCTCAAGGATGATCAATGGAAACAGGATGCACCTGAGCTCAATTTGGAGTCTCATAGCAAAGGGTCTGAATACTTACGTAAATAATAGTTATTTTTTTTATAGATTTGCAAAAATTTCTAAAAACATGTTTTTGATTTTGTCATTATGTGGTAATGTATGTAGATTGATGAGGATTTTTATTTTATCCTTTTTAGAATAAGGCTGTAACGTAACAAAATGTGGAAAAAGGGAAGGGGTCTGAATACTTTCCGAATGCACAGTATCTCTGAAGACCATCCAGTTTTGATTTCCATTTTCCATATATTTTTCACTGTGCTGTTTCACAAAAGTTCTGAACCTACAACAGTATAGACATTTTACGGACACAGTATATTTTGCATTAGTTATCTTGTTATTTTTATTCCCACCCTTGGCTGGTGGCTGGAGTCTTTGCCAATTTGTAGGTCCTTCCTCTGACACAGCGTGGTATAGAGGTCCTGGACGGCAGGGAGTTCAACCCCAGTGATGTACTGGGCCGTACGTATTACCCTATGTGGCACCTTGCGGTCGGATGCCAAGAAGTTGCCATACCAAGCGGTGATGCAGCCAGTCAAGATGCTCTCAATGGTGTAGAACTTTGAGGATCTGAGGGCCCATGGCCAAAAAAAATTGTGTTCATGTGTTTTGACCATGATAGGTCCTTAGCGATGTGGACACCATTGAACTTAAAACTCTCGACCCGCTCCACTACAGCCCCGTTGATGTGAATAGGGGCGTGTTCGGCCCTCCGTTTCCTGTAGTCCACGATAAGCTCCTTTGTCTTGCACACATTGAGGTAGAGGTTGCTGTCCTGGCACCACACTACCAGGTCTATGACCTCCTCCCTTTAGGCTGTCTCATCGTCATTGGTGATCAGGCCCACCACCGTCGTGTCATCAGCAAACTTGATTATAGTGTTGGAGTCGTGCGTGGCCACGCAGTTGTGGGTGAACAGGGAGTACAGGAGGGGACTAAGCACGCACCCCTGAGGGGCCCCTGTGTTGAGGGTCAGCATGGTGGATGTGTAGTTGCCTACCCTCACCACCTGGGGCCGGCCCGTCAGGAAGTCCAGGATCCAGTTGCAGAGGAAGGTGTTCAGTCCCAGGACCTTAGCTTAGTGATGAGCTTGGCGGGCACTATGGTGTTGAACGCTGAGTTGTAGTCTATGAACAGCATTTTCAAGTACGTGTTCCTTTTGTCCAAGTGGAAAAGGGCAGTGTGGAGTGCAATAGAAATACCGTCATCTGTGGATCTTTTGGGGCGGTATGTGAATTGGAGTGGGTCCAGGGTTTCTAGGATGATGGTATTGATGTGAGCCATAACCAGCCTTTCAAAGCGTTTCATGGCTACAGATGTGAGTACTACGGGGCGGTAGTCATTTAGACAGGTTACCTTGGCGTTCTTGGGCACAAGGACTATGGTGGTCTGCTTGAAGCATGTAGGTATTACAGACTGTATCAGGGAGAGGTTGAAAGTATCAGTGAAGACATTTGCCAGCTGGTCAGCTCATGCTCTGAGTGCGCACCGTGGTAATCTGTCTGGCCCTGTGGCCTAGTGAATGTTAACCTGTTTAAAGGTCTTACTCACATTGGCTATGGAGAGCGTGATCACACAGTCTTCCAGAACAGCTGGTGCTCTCACGCATGGTTCAGTGTTGCTTGCCTCCAAGCGAGCATAAAAGGCACTTAGCTTCTCTGGTAGGCTCGCGTCACTGGGCAGCTCTCGGCGGGGTTTCCCTTTGTAATCCGTGATAGTTTGCAAGCCCTGTCACATCCGATGAGTGTCAGTGTAGTAGGATTCGATCTTAGTCCTGTATTGACGCTTTGCCTTTTCGATGGTTCGTCAGAGGGCAAGCGTCCGGATTAGTGTCCCGCTCCTTGAAAGCGGCAGCTCTAGCCTTTAGCTCAGTGCGGATGTTTTCTGTAATCCATGGCTTCTGGTTGGGATATGTACATACTGTCACTGTGGGGATGACGTTGTCAATGTACTTATTAATGAAGCCGGTGACTGATGCGGTACACTCCTCAATGCCATCGGATGAATCCTGGAACATATTCCAGTCTGTGCTAGTGAAACAGTCCTGTAATTTAGCAGCCGCTTCATCGGATGACTTCCATATTGAGTGCATCAATGGTCCTCTGTAGCTCAATTGGTAGAGCATGGCACTTGTAACACCTGGGTAGTGGGTTCGATCCCTGGGACCACCCAAAACGTAAAAATTTATGCACACATGACTGTAAGTCGCTTTGGATAAAAGCGTCTGTTAAATGGCATATTATTATTATTACTTCCTGTTTGAGTATTTGCTTGTATGCAGGAATCAGGAGGATAGAGTTATGTCAGATTTGCCAAATGGAGGATGAGGGAGAGCTTTGTATGTGTCTCTGTGTGTGGAGTAAACGTGATCTAGAGTTTTTTCCCTCAAGTTGCACAGGTGACATGCTGGTAGAAATTAGGTAAAACGGATTTTAGTTTTTCTGCATTAAAATCACCGGCCACTAGGAGCGCCGCCTCTGGATAAGCTTTTTCTTGTTTGCTATGGCCCTATACAGCTTGTTGAGTGCAGTCTTAGTGCCAGCATCGGTTTGTGGTGGTAAATAGTATGGTCTACAGTTTATCATGATGTATTCCAACTCAGGTAGCAGAACCTCAAGACTTCCTTAATATTAGAGATTGTGACCATTCTTTGTTGATAAAGAGACACACCGCACCCCCATGGATCTTACCGGACGCTGCTGTTCTGTCCTGCTGATGCATGGAAAACCCAGGTAACTGTATATTATCCATGTCTTTGTTTAGACATGACTCTGAAAAGCATAATGACCTGTTGATAGGATAGTCTCGAATGGATCTCATCTAGTTTGTTCTCCAGCGATTGCACATTCGCCAATAGAACAGAGGGTAGAAGCGTTTTATTCACTCGTCACCGTAGTCTCATCAATGTGCCCGCAAGGAATCCTCTATAGCTAAGTTTTTTTCTCTTCCGAGTGTTAACGCCTGGTCCGAGTTAAGCAGTATGCCCTGTGCCAAAGACTCATTGAAGTAGTCTTTGTCCAGATCTAGGTGAGTTTTTGCTGTTCTGATGTCCAGAAGCTTTTTTTCGATCATATAAAACGATGGCAGAAACATCATGTACAAAAAACGTTTTTTTTTTAAAAGACTCCAAAATAGCAGAATTGGTCAGGAGCCCGTAAAACGGCGGCTATGCATCCCAGCGTCATCTTTTATCTCATGGTACAGGTTATCCAAAGTTACCTCGCTAACTCCTCAAACCTGATTCGTAGTATAGGGCACACTGGAGGCTCTGGCCGAGTAGGGTTGATCCGAGCATTCTGACCTCACAACAGCTGGCTAAAGTTGGCTAGCTTGCTAGCTACTTCCAGACACAAATGAGAGAACACCTCATTCTGACCATTTTACTTACCCTAGCAGAGCTGATTAGGTTGTTTTCATGTTATCTAGACCGTTAGTGACTGTAACTGTGATGCTTGCAACAATTTCATAACTTTTTTTGCTGACGTTTACTGACACCGGTAATATTCAACGGGTGTTGGGGGTTCGTAAATTAATCAGTTCTTCTGCTCTCTGGTGCACTCAGACGAGAGTGCTCTGCCAGAGTGAATTTAGGAATGCACCCTTAGATAGAACGTCGCAGCCCCACATGCCTGTGGGGAAAACAACCTGTGGTTAATTAGGTTACCCCTCACAGCAAATACTTGACCTTTTTCAAACGCAATTTTCTTGTTGTCTGCTTGTTTTAGTCAATTACAAAACTTCATTTATGAAAAGTACAACATGTCTAAAGATTACATTTCAACATTGTCTGCCCCTGAGCGTTCTCACTACTCTTTTATATATTGGGCCTCCTAAGTGGCGCAGCGGTCTAAGGCACTGCATCGCTGTGCTTGAGGCGTCACTACAGACCCGGGTTCGATCCCAGACTGTGTCACAACCGGCTGTGACCGGGAGTCCCATAGGTCGGGGCACAATTGGCCCAGCGTCGTGAGGGTTTGGCCGGGGGGGGGCTTTACTTGGCTCATCGCGCTCTTGTGGCGGGCAGGGAGCCTGCAGGCTGACTTCTATTTTCTGTTGAATGGTGTTTCCTCTGACACATTGGTGGGGCTGGCTTCCAGGTTAAGCGGGCAGGTGTTAAGGAGCGCGGTTTGGCGGGTCATGTATCGAAGGACGCATTACTGGACCTTGACCTCTCCCGAGCCTGTGCATATTCCCATGAAACTGATTGAGATCAAATGATTGGCATGCAGATGCAGTTTGGACATTTTATTGGTAAAACGTGATTGACAGTGATGATGCCATGGCCTATTTTGACATTAGGTATGCCTAACTTGGTGCTTGAGTGTATTTAAAATATAACATTTTCTTGAGACAATATGTGTGGGCATAGGCAGACATTGCAATTGGAGGATTGCAATGGGGGGGGGGTTGTTATTCATATGGGCTATACTGTCCCGCAAAATCATCCTATTGTCCCGCATTTGGGTATTTTAAATGTGGTCACCCTAGTCACATTAGTTCTGAAGGTATCGGCACTCGGCAGTCACAGACAGATAGATAAGCATCTTGATTTTGTGTTTAGCGGAGATCTTCTGTGTATAAAGTGACGCAGTTGGGCGAAAAAGCATCTAACGACATACTTAGCTGTTCTACGACTGGTCTGAGGGAGTCGTTAAATAACAAGCGTTTTCAAGAGCAACTTTGGAGTAACGATGGATATGGGAAACAGCTCCGAGACCTAAAAATGCTCCTACGAAGGGTCTAACGATGAACGCAGCCTTGTGATTATTTTGGGAAACCAGGCCCAGCTAGCTAAACTCAGCAAAAAAAGAAATGTCCCTTTTTCAGGACCCTGTCTTTCAAAGATAATTCGTAAAAATCCAAATAACTTCACAGATCTTCATTGTAAAGGGTTTAAACACTGTTTCCTATGCTTGTTCAATGAACCATAAACAATTAATGAACATGCACCTGTGGAACGGTCGTTAAGACACTAACAGCTTACAGACGGTAGGTAATTAAGGTCACAGTTATGAAAACTTAGGACACTAAAGAGGCCTTTCTCCTGACTCTGAAAAACACCAAAAGAAAGATGCCCAGGGTCCCTGCTCATCTGTGTGAACGTGCCTTAGGAATGCTGCAAGGAGGCATGAGGACTGCAGATGTGGCCAGGGCAATAAATTGCAATGTCCATACTGTGAGACGCCTAAGACAGCGCTACAGGGAGACAGGACAGACAGCTGATCGTCCTCGCAGTGGCAGACCATGTGTAACAACAGCTGCACAGGATCGGTACATCCGAACATCACACCTGCGGGACAGGTACAGGATGGTGGCAACAACAACTGCCCGAGTTACACCAGGAACGCACAATCCCTCCATGAGTGCTCAGACTGTCCACAATAGGATGAGAGAGGCTGGACTGAGGGCTTGTAGGCCTGTTGTAAGGCAGGTCCTCACCAGACATCACCGGAAACAACGTCGCCTATGGGCACAAATCCACCGTCGCTGGACCAGACAGGACTGGCAAAAAGTGCTCTTCACTGACGAGTCACGGTTTTGTCTCACCAGGGGTGATGGTCGGATTCGCGTTTATCCTCAAAGGAATGAGCGTTACACCGAGGCCTGTACTCTGGAGCGGGATCGATTTGGGGGTGCAGGGTCCGTCATGTTCTGGGGTGGTGTGTCACAGTATCATCGGACTGAGCTTGTCATTGCAGGCCATCTCAACGATGTGCGTTACAGGGAAGACATCCTCCTACCTCATGTGGTACCTTTCCTGCAGGCTCATCCTGACGTGACCCTCCAGCATGACAATGCCACCAGCCAGCTCGTTGTGTGCGTGATTTCCTGCAAGACAGGAATGTAAGTGTTCTGTCATGGCCAGTGAAGAGCCCGGACCTCAATCCCATTGAGCACGTCTGGAACCTGTTGGATCCGAGGGTGAGGGCTAGGTCCATTCCCCCCAGAAATGTCCGGGAACTTGCAGGTGCCTTTGTGGAAGAGTGGGGTAACATCTCACAGCAATAACTGGCAAATCTGGTGCAGTCCATGAGGAGGAGATGCACTGCAGTACTTAATGCAGCTGGTGGCTACACCAGATACTAACTGTTACTTTTGATTTTGACCCCCCCCCCTTTGTTCAGGGACACATTATTCAATTTCTGTTAGTCACATGTCTGTGGAACTTGTTCAGTTTATGTCTCAGTTGTTGAATCTTGTTATGTTCATACAGCTAATATTGGCGAAACAACGTCACTGCCCAGCGACAAACAAAGAAACAACTTTTTACCTTAAATAATTCTTACCTTAGCATAATAGCTAGTTAACTATTTCAGTTTGGACATTCAACACTGGTACAATAATCCCTTTCTCTGACGACAATGTCCTAAAGTTACTTATTTTTCTTCTATGGGACCCAACCAACGTTAGAGGTGCATGCCGCCACGTACTGGATGGGTGAAAAGTGATATACTTTAATGCAGAAATAATAGGGGAAGGGTAAATAATATCTTCTCAGATCCATACACAGGCTCAGGAGCCTGCGAGAGGGGAACCTCTTGATTCAGTATTCCCTGTAACATTTCTGCCGTGAAGTCCTGAAGATCCCAAAATCATTTTGCCGTCTTCACAATGATTTCTAATTTCTTAGATTTGTTTTATTAGTTTTTGCGCAATAAACGCAGGTGATACTGTTATCTCAGGATACCTCTGATGAACGACATTCACTGCATGCTGTTGGGCATCCACTTTCATCTTATCTCCACTTGCTCCTTACGCTATTTGCACTGCCTCCACATAGGAGACCTTCTGGATATCCCTGATGCTTGCTACTGCAACCACTTTTACCCTAACAGGGCACTCTGGAAACTCAGGAGCGTGATTCCCATTACAATTTCAGCACCATCTCCCAAGTGACGCAGGGATCTAAGGTACTACATTGCATTGCTTGAGGCATCACTACAGACCCGGGTTCGATCCCAGGCTGTGTCACAGCTGGCTGTGACCCGGAGACCCATGAGGAGGTGCACAATTGGCCCAGCATAGTCCGGGTTAGGGGAGGGTTTGGCCGGTCGGGATTTCCTTGTCCCATCGTGCTCTAGTGACTCCTTGTGGCGGGCAGGGCGCCTCCAAGCTGACTTCGGTTGCCAGCTGGACGGTGTTTCCTCCGACACATTGGTGCGGCTGGCTTCTGGGTGAAGTGAGCAATGTGGCTTGGCAGGGTTGTGTTTTGAGGATGCATTGCTCTCGACCTTCACATCTCCTGAGTCCGTAGGGGAGATGCAGTGATGGGACAAGACTGTAACTACTAATTGGGGAGAAAAAGGGGTAAAAATAAATAAAAACAATTACAGCACCGTGCTTCTTCAACAATGACAAAAACTTGCCACGTTTTATAATTATAACACTGAAGTGGCTTTTGTACATACAGTCTCACCTCATATCTCACATACCCAGGTTTTACATGAGTCGTGTAGAAAAACGACAGCAAAACCGATAGGCTTTCCTCCTTTCTGTCAATCATTTGGGTTAAATGACGTATGTCTACGACTCCAGGCATGAACATTACTTCTTCTTCTTCTCTGGTATAATGGTGTTCACACACATTTAATGTGCATTCAGCCACCTACTGTACAGGTAGTAAACTGTAGAAACAATTAATGTCAATTGCAGAATGTTAAAAAAAAAGATGAAAAAAACAGAAATCAAAAAACCATCGTACTCCTTCATTCACAGTCCAATCCAAATCGAATTCCTCAAGGGCCTGGTAGGGGGGAGCATCTTCATTCAGTATTCCCTGCAATGTTTCGGCAGTTTAAACAACATCCTGTATTTCACTCCACCTATCTGTTGTATGTGACAATAAAAACCTATTAATTCCTGCAGACCCAAAAACCTTTCAGCCGCAACTATAATTCTGTTCAGTTTTTTAGACTTCTTGTTTGTTTGGGCAGTACAATTAATCACCTGCACAATAAACACCACATAATCCACCTTCTTTACAATCAATTTATCAGTATCCCTCAACTCTTGAGCGGCATTCTGAAAAGGCTGCAGGTCATCCACTGCCATAGCTTCCTCAGCTCCACAACTATTTCCTGCACCTCTCTGTAGGAGACTTGTTGTACAGCTAGAATCCTTGCAACTTCAAACTCCTTTACCCTAGCAGGGCACTCCAGGAATTCGGCAACGTGATTTCCAACAACATTGTTACACAGTACATCATCAGATTCTTCAACTACATGTTGATTCCGTTGACACACTTGAGACATGGCCATACTTTTTGCAATTTTGGCACTGTAACGGTTCATTTATGAAGGCTCTTACAGTACATCTCACGTATCCCATCTTTACATGTGTTGGCAGACACTTCATCAAACATCAGTAAAATGGACTGACCTTCTTTGCATCCACTACACGGTGCAGGAGCCATGCTCCCCCACCACTCCTGGAATCTTCTTCTTAAGAATACTCCTGATATCACACCTTTAAATCGGTGCCCTGCTTCAAAAATCAAAGCTCTCCATTTCAGATGTCACCAACTTATGGAGCCGCAAAGCTTTCTCCTTCTGCTCTTCCGAGATGCATGAAATCAGAACAAAACCACTCCTGGAAACTCTGACTGATTCTACCGTTCCTAATTGCATCATTTATCATCTTTGTGACCTCAAATGGATCTCCCCATGTATGCATCATTATTACCACATTGCACTACAACAAGAAACCGATGATCAGTTACAACTCTGGCTATTTTTGCTTGATTTTCCGTTGCCACTGTCTTCCACTCACTCTTGCCGAGCTTGCTCAACAGGCCATCAGAATCAACCAGGACTTCTGCTTCCACCATGATTCCGTCCAGCTGTTGCTTCTCCAACCATCTCTCCATGCCCTCCATCGCCACATCCTTTCTACTCGCCACCATTCTGCTCCAAATATAGCGGTTTGAACTAGGGCTGTGGTGGTCTTGAAATTTTGTCAGTGATTGTCAAGCAAATAACTGCCGGTCTCATGGTATTGACCGTTAATTAACATAAACACATTTAGCATAATCCTGGCTTCCAAGCATAGCCTACAAGCCACTAATGCAGACCTTTGGAACATCTGCATTTTAAAAAGTATAATAAATCCATTTCATATACACCATCACAATGAATCCATTATTTATTTTAGACAAGTCTAAAGAAACATGATATGAAGAAAATGTACAGTACCAGTCAAAAGTTTGGGACAAACCTACTCATTCAAGGGTTTTTCTATATTTGTACTATTTTCTACATTGTAGAATAATAGTGAAGACATAACAAAACTATAAAATAACACTTATGGAATCATGTAGTAACCAAAAAAGTGTTAAACAAATCAAAATATATTTGAGATTCTTCAAAGTAGCCACCCTTTGCCTTGATGACAGCTTTGCACACTCTTGGCATTCTCTCAACCAGTTTTGATGAGGTAGTCACCTGGATTGCATTTCAATTAACAGGTGTGCCTTGTTAAAAGTGAATTTGTGGAATTTCTTTCCTTCTTAATGCGTTTGAGCCAATCAGTTGTGTTGTGACAAGGTAGGGGTGGTATACAGAAGATAGCCCTATTTGGTAAAAGACCAAGTCCATGTTATGGCAAGAAAAGCTCAAATAAGCAAAGAGAAACCACAGTCCATCATTACTTTAAGACATGAAGGTCAGTCAATCAGGAACATTTCAAGAACTTTGAAAGTTTCTTCAAGTGCAGTCGCAAAAACCATCAAGCGCTATGATGAAACTGTCTCTCATGAGGACTTCCACAGGAAAAGAAGACCCAGAGTTACCTCTGCTGCAGAGAATAAGTTCATTAGAGTTAACTGCACCTCAGATTGCTGCCCAAATAAATGCTTCACAGAGTTCAAGTAACAGACACATCTCAACATCAACTGTTCAGAGGAGACTGCGTGAATCAGGCCTTCATGGTCGAATTGCTGCAAAGAAAACACTACTAAAGGACACCAATAAGAAGAAGACTTGCTTGGGCCACGAAACACGAGCAATGGACATTAGACTGGTGGAAATCAGTCCAAATTTAAGATTTTTGGTTCCAATTGCTGTGTCTTTGTGAGACGCAGAGTAGGTGAATGGATGATCTCCGCATGTGTGGTTCCCACTGTGAAGCACGGAGGAGGAGGTGTGATGGTGTGGGGGTGCTTTGCTGGTGACACTGTCAGTGATTTATTTAGAATTCAAGACACACTTAACCAGCATGGTTAACAGCATTCTGCTGCGATACGTTATCCCATCTGGTTTCACACCTCCAGGCTGTGTAAGGGCTATTTTACCAAGGAGAGTGATGGAGTGTTGCATCAGATGACCTGGCCTCCACAATCACCCGACCTCAGCCTAAATGAGATGGTTTGTGATGAGTTGGACAGCTGAGTGAGGAAAAAGCAGCCAAAAAGTGCTCAGCATATGTGGGAACTCCATCAAGACTGTTGGAAAAGCATTCCTCATGAAGCTTGTTGAGAGAATGCCAAACGTGTGCAAAGCTTTCATCATATTTGAAGAATCTCAAATATAAAATATATTTTGATTGGTTTAACACTTTTTTGGTTACTACATGATTCCATATGTGTTATTTCATAGTTTTGTTATGTCTTCAGTATTATTCTACAATGTAGAAAATAGTAAAAATAAAGAAAAACCCTTGAATGAGTAGGTGTGTCCAAACTTTTGACTGGTACTGTAGTCTATTTCAGAAGAACAGAATAACATACTCTGAGTTGTCCTTATGGTAGGCCCTGATCTGGCTATGCCATTTGGCTGTGGGCTACACTAGTTCATTTAGCAGACAAGATTTGCTTAGAATTCCATGGCATTATTTTATATTATTTCATAGTATGAAGAATACAAGTCAACATAGCTGAATAAAAGTGGCCGTTGTGCCCTTGGGCTGAATATAATCAGTATAATTCCCTTCTCCCGGCTGCCAATCGCCATGCTCCGAAGCACCTCTCACTCACATGGCTCTCTCAGATATCTCAATTCTTATTAGCCAATGCCCATCACCTGATCAGGTCCTTCTCACAGGCATCTCAGCTCCGAAGTAGGCTACAAGTGAAGATAGACACATCGGGGACATGTAAAAAACGCATGTCATCTATGCACTTAAATAGTGAATTTTCATGCCAGCCAGGTAGGCTATTCTCCTATTGTAAAGCGAAGCAATTAGTTTAATACTAGGAAAGTTGAGAAATAAATATAGTAAGCCTACAGTATAGCAAGCTGATGGGATCCTCCTCTTTTTAATAGAGGCCATCAAAACTCTGTTTTCTCTCTCAATTGCATAGCCTACAGAAATGTTGCACAACATGAGCAAGTATTTGTATTGATTTTCAATTACATTTGCATTGATGTCAAAGTGATTAGAGGGACAATTAAGTGCTGAGTACCAGGCAGTTAGCAAGTTTGGTAGGCTACTAATGACCATCAGCAGCATCCGAGCTTGGAGAAGCCTAGTTACCATGACTAAACGGTCATGTGGAATTTGACTGCGGTTATGACTCGTGACCACCAGTGTGGCGGTAATACAGTCACCGTAACAGCCCTACTTTGAACCAGTCCAAACAGGGCTCCCATCCTAACGTTACAGTATGGTATTCACTTTCCTATGCAAAACCTCTCCCGGTCTTCTTCTTGTATGGTATTATGGCAGCCACAAACAAACGTTAGAGGTGCATGCTGCCATCTACTGTCCTGGAGTGTGTAGTCAGTCACAGTTTACAGACTAAATGAATAAAGAAACAAACATGAAGAAAAACTGAACCCTCCTACCTAATCCTGTACTACTAAGAAAAGAAGAGCCCTACTAACTTCTAACTACATCAAATAGTATGGTTGAACCCAAATGTAATTGTTGATAAAATACCTGTATTTATGGAAAATATGTTTTAGAAGGGTATTTTGTTTTTAAATGATATTGTAAATTGGAATGGTAGAGTTATGTCTTTCATAGAGCTATCGGAAATGTATGGGAAGGTCTGCTCAATCCAAGATTACAACCAAATGATTACAGCACTACCGAAAACATGGAGGCAGGTGGCAGCGGGAGGAGGTAGGGAACTGGTCTGTCTGCCCAATATAAAGGATAGAAACTGGCGGAGGAACAAAAATAGCATAAATAGGAAAGTATAACGTTTCATTTGAGGACCAGGATGTTAACAGTTGTGCCATACAGATTGCAAAATAGCTGGGAAGAGATTTTTGATGTACCGCTTCCATGGCACTGGGTAGGGTGTATGAGGTGATATATAAAATGACGCAAGATTCAACACTTCGTGCTTTTCAACTAAAATTATTGTACAGAATTCTTGCCACCAACAAAATGTTGAATATTTAGGACATACAACCATCGCAGCTCTGCAGATTTTGTTGTGAGGATACTGAATCAATAGACCATTTGTTCTGGTACTGACCACAGGTAGCCTGTTTCTGGTCTCATGTTCAGGAATGGCTGAAAAAGCATAACATTGACCGTAATTAGAATGACGGTCAAAGATAAAGTAGAAAATAATGCCTGTTTGCCTGAAGCCAATGCCACGCAAGCGCTTGTATGTGCGTACACATACACACACACGCGCACATATAAATAGTGCCACACATGCACAAAAACACACAAAGTAGGCCATGCTGTTTACATTTTTTGTGTCCTTGATGTCTTTTGTTTTTACATTGTTGTTTTCCTTTGTTCTTGTCTTTTTTTCTATTTTATTCTTTTTATTGGTTGTTAGCACATTGGGTGGGTAGTTGTTTTGGTTGGGTTGGATGAGGATGGTGGCTTGGATTTGGGGAATGGAGAGGGAGTTTTTTTCGGGGGTGACTGTGGGAGGGTCTTGGATGGGTTGAGGGGCAGCTCTCGGGGAGAACTGTGTGGGAACCTTGGGTGGTTGGGGGCGGCGTGTGGCCTGGCGGTTGGGAGCGTTGGGCCGGTGGCCGAGAGGTCGTTGGCTCAGGTCCCCGAGTCGACTGGGTGGAGGATCTGTCGATGTGCCCTTGGGCAGGGGCGCTTGACCCTGGTTGCTCCTGTGGGTCGCTCTGGATGGGAGCGTCTGCTAGATGACTGGAATGTAATATAAATGTTGAGCGGCTTCACTGCAGGTAGATTGTATGTTTTAAAATTCAATAAAAAAATGTATAACTAACCCTGCCCCATACCTCAAATCCCTTCCAATATCACTGCCACTCAATGTCATATGAGCTCCACTGCGCGGGCATCTACCCTAACATGACAGCTAAGCTGTCAAATAATAGGAAAACGAGGCAATCTATAGCCTATGAATTTCTGTACCTAGCAAACATAACAAACCATGAACTAAGCCCAACAGATAAACACTCTAATATCCATTTTGGTGGCTAGTTAGCTGGTTGTCTGTATGGCTAGCTAGTGAAAGTGACAGCTGAGGTTGACACTTCACAAGCACAGCCCAAATTTACCACCACACACAACTTTTCTTGCATGACAGACTAGCTAGCTAGCTAGCTATAGCAAGCAGCTTGGGCCGTTTCCATATGAATTACATCGGTAGAAACAAGACAAAACAACCAACTAGTTAGCTGACTATATACAGCGAAACACTGCAACTATTTCCATGAGACAGAGAGCAATCATTCGACCTCCTGCTCCACCGCTGATGTGCTCGCCTATACCAACCATGTGATCATGACAGGATTTGCTCATCTGAGAGCTATTCCCCAAGTTTTACAGCATCAAACATCAACAACACCAAACACATATCTACTGTTTACCTATTTAACTCACCTCAACATCATTGCTTTCAAAGTGCAAGGATGTGTCCGAATCCGTATCACCAACCAACATAGGCACAGCCTCTTCCACAGTGAAAATGTGTGCCTGCTTCTGCACCGTCACTTTAAGTAATTAAGTGATTTTTTCTTTTTAAAGTCAAATGACAGCATACCCTGTTTCCGGTTTCTGGTTGATGACAACAGCCACAGAAATACTACAACAGGTTGTTAGCAAGTTAATTTTGCGATATTGACACAGATATTATTGTTAGAAAAACAAGGCCGTTTACGGCCGCTATAGTAATTTAAAGAAAGGCCGTTGACGGCCGCAATGGGTTCTAAAGAGTTAAAAACCTGAACCTTGAAGAGGTAAATCAAGCTCGTCGGCTTGATTACTTTCTGGTATCCTTTCTATGGTGCCAAAAGTGAAAAAGGTACAGATGAGAATTGAATGCGATCAGAACATCAGTTTATAGCCTTCCAAAAATGGATCTGGTCAACAGAAAAAAAATACAGCAGAAATAGAAGAACTAAGATTGTACATCAATGGCATTGATAAATGTTCTATAGAAGTACTGAATAGTTTAGATGCAAAACAAAAGGAGTTTGAGGAACTTATTCAGGAAAGATCTGGTTTCATTTATATATAAAAATGAGCAAATTGGATGGAGAAGAGTAAAAATGCAAGTTTGTCCTTAAACCTTCAATATAGAACGACCAAATATAATCTACAGAAAATAGTTGCAAATGATGGAGAAAACATTGTCTTACCAAAGGATATGTTGAATGAAGAAGCAAAATATTAAATATTTTCCTTTCAAGTTCCTCCAATTTTACTTGACGAAGAGTGTTGTGATTTTATTTTCCATAAAAATCTAGTTAAATTATCTGCAACACCAAAATGTTATTGCAAAGGACAAAATACACAGGATGAACTACGGTTGGCAATTGACTCCTTTCAGACTGGGAAAACCCCTGGCCTTGATGGCATTTTAACCCTTTGATGCGTACAATTTAGATGTTTAGTCATTTAGTAGACGCTCTTATCCAGAGCGACTTACAGTTAGTGCATACATATTTATTTCATTTCATACAATCACATATTTGTGATCATTGTTGAGTGGTCCCTGCAGCGTACGATCACAAATGTGTGATTGGAACAGTAGTAACAGAACGTATGACGCAACAAACGCGTCTAAACACCATTGTTGTATGAACAGCATCTAAATATGTTTTTGTACTGATGGAAAATAATAATAAATAATAATATGCCATTTAGCAGACGCTTTTATCCAAAGCGACTTACAGTCATGCGTGCATACATTTTTGTGTATGGGTGGTCCCGGGGATCGAACCCACTACCCTGGCGTTACAAGCGCCGTGCTCTACCAGCTGAGCTACAGAGGACCAAAATAAAGGTCTTAAACTTTATTCCTCAATTTGTGGGGGGGTTTCAGGTGCATGGGGATGGAAGTGAGGGAAGGTATTGTGGGGGGATATGATGGAGGAAATATTACTGTGATGGGGGATTTATCAATAAATGGGGAGCAAACATTTTATTTCAGTCAAATCATATTTTCCCTAGCCAACAACCTTTAACCTAATCTGTAGACTACTGTAGACTAAAGAGCAAAATTTGAGTTGTTACATTACATCAACTTTTCCTAGGAATATACTGTATAACTAACTATTGAAGTTTATACAAATGTAACCACGTTTTGGAAGGAGAGCGATAACTGGTCCACCCACGTAACATTAAGCCCGTAGATGGCGCCAAAGCATAAACCTAGATAATCCTGTCTAGCTCCATAGTTTACGATAACCCATTATATCTACAACCTTGCTTCACTCATGCCACGGTCTCTGCATACAATATAGCTGATTACACACACGCACCATTCAATCTGATCACCCGCACAAACTACCTCACTTTGTTGCTTACATTACTTTGTCCACCACCCTGTTCTCATTATCCTCCGCCTCGACCAGGCAAAAACCTATCCAAGCCATAATACTCACCGCATGTGATGAGAAATATCTTCCTCGCTTGGTGACGAGGCAGGCATCTGTAGGCTACATGTCCAGTGGTGATAATACGTTGACATGATAATGAAATGTAGCCGCCACTGTAGCCTAGTTTTTCCAAGGGAGAAAAAGTATTTAGGATGCCAGCGTTTCCCGGCCTTAGCCATGGTCGGCATATGTAATATATGCTCATACCCCGCTCTCACCTTTTGTATGCCACTATTGTATCAAATACACCGGATTTAGCGCCTCAGGTTTCCTGCCCTATCTCACACGTGCAGCCCCTCAGACAGGCTAATACCAAAGGATCTTTTAGATAATAACATATGTAATATAGATGATAATAATAATTATACAATTATCAATAATACTATAGATACTCACTGCTACTACTATAGGAATAAAGTTTTATAAAGCCTCATATGAAACAGACATTGCAGTATTGATACAATGAGGGGTGTAGAGAATAGCAGCAAAATGCAACAATCAAATTCTAGAACAGCAGCATAGAATTCTGGTACCCCGTGCAAAAAGAACTCATGCTGTAAGGGCCTTTATTGATATTTAGAACTTATGCGTCAAAAGGTTAATAGAGATATATCAAACATTTTATGAATTACTGAAAGATCCAATATTAGCATGTTTTAATTATTCATAAATAAATGGTAAACTGTCTGACACAAAAAAAGGGGCTGATTTCTGTCCTACTGAAGCAGGAGCCGGGAGGACAGTACAAAAATTGGAGGCCCCTCACCCGTCAATGTAGCGATGCAAAATGAATTGCACATTGAATTAAAAATGTATTACCGGAATTTATTCATCACAATCAGACAGGATTCTTAAAAGGAAGATATATTGGAGACAATACTAGATAATTATAAAAAATTATTGAAAACTATGAGAATGGAGGGAAACCAGGCACAATCTTTACATCAGATTTTAAGAAAGCCTTCACTAAAGTATGGCTATAATTTATTTATAAATTTCTAGATTATTTCAACTTTGGAGAATCTCTCATAAGATGGATAAAGTAATGTATAACACTCCTTTATGTAAAATTATAATTTATGGTTATTTATCTGATACTTTTTTTATCGTCAAGAGGTGTAAAACAAGGTTGCCTTCTATCACCATACTTGTTTGTTATGGCCATTGAATTGTTAGCTATACAATTCTGACCCAAATGATAAAATTAAGGGGTTAGAAATGAATGGGTTAGAAACAAAGGTATCAATGTGTGCCGACGATTTAAGCTTTCTCTTGAGTCCACAATCTTCAACCCTGAACAGTCTTATTGAGGACCTGGATAATTTCTCCAGTTTATCTGGATTAAAACCCAACTATGATAAATGCACTATATTACAGATTGGGTCTCTAAAAGAGACAAACTTTAAATTGCTATGAGATCTCCCGATTAAATGGGTGGATGGTGCATTTGATGTGCTTGGTGTACACATTCCGGAAAAGTTGAATGATCTTGCAACTATCAATTTTGATAAAAACATTTGCAAAATAGATAGGATCTTGAAACCATGGAAAGGGAAACACCTGTCCATCTATGAGAAAATTACCCTGATTAATTCCCTAGTGATACCGCAGTTTACATACAGTATCTATTCATGGTTCTACCGACTCCAGGATCATCTTTTTTAAAGTCATGTGAGAAAAAAAGTATTTCATTTTATTTGGAATGGAAAACCAGATAAGGAATATGAGTTTGGAGGGCTAAAACAGCTGGTAGAGCACGGCGCTTGTAACGCCAAGGTAGTGGGTTCGATCCCTGGGACCACTCATACACAAAAATGTATGCACGCATGACTGTAAGTCGCTTTGGATAAAAGCGTCTGCTAAATGGCATAATATTATATAATATCATTAATATCAAGGCATTAAACCCCTGTCTAAAAGCTTCTATTATACCAAAACTGTAGCTAAATCCAGTAGGCTACTAAGAGAGGCACATCCAATGTTTAAAAAGGGGATCTTTGCTGTTATACAGATTAAAACGAGACATTTCCAGTGGATTGACAATGGAACCCTGTTTAAAGTACCCTCCTTAAATGAAGCCATACACAGTTCACTACAATTCCAATGTTATCCCCCAGAAGAGGCAGAATATATATTACAGCAAAATACTATGGCTAAACTCCAATGTACTTACAGAGGATAAACCAATTTTCTTGGAGAGAATGAATAAGGAAGATATCATGTTTATGAATGCCATTGTAAACAATGAATGATACAATTATGTCACACAAGCAATTAATCACAGTGTATGGAGATGTATGTATAACCAACTCATCGCAGCTCTGCTACAAAAATGGAAGAGGCAATTACTTAAAAGAGAAAGGAATTAATTTGTCTGCCACCAATAAAAAATGATGAGTGGCTTAAAATGACCAATAGACAGTTGAAGTCGGAAGTTTATATACACCTTAGCCAAATACAGTGAGGGAAAAAAGTATTTGATCCCCTGCTGATTTTGTACGTTTGCCCACTGACAATGACATGATCAGTCTATAATTTTAATGGTACGTTTATTTGAACAGTGAGTGACAGAATAACAACAAAACAATCCAGAAAAACGCATGTCAAAAATGTTATGAATTTATTTGCATTTTAATGAGGGAAATAAGTATTTGACCCCTCTGCAAAACATGACTTAGTACTTGGTGGCAAAACCCTTGTTGGCAATCACAGAGGTCAGACGTTTTTTGTAGTTGGCCACCAGGTTTGCACACATCTCAGGAGGGATTTTGTTCCACTCCTCTTTGCAGATCTTCTCCAAGTCATTAAGGTTTCGAGGCTGACGTTTGGCAACTCGAACCTTCAGCTCCCTCCACATATTTTCTATGGGATTAAGGTCTGGAGACTGGCTAGGCCACTCCAGGACCTTAATGTGCTTCTTCTTGAGCCACTCCTTTGTTGCCTTGGCCATGTGTTTTGGGTCATTGTCATGCTGGAATACCCATCCACGACCCATTTTCAATTCCCTGGCTGAAGGAAGGAGGTTCTCACCCAAGATTTCACAGACATGGCCCCGTCCATCGTCCCTTTGATGCGGTGAAGTTGTCCTGTCCCCTTAGCAGGAAAACACCCCCAAATCATAATGTTTCCACCTCCATGTTTGACGGTGGGGATGGTGTTCTTAGGGTCATAGGCAGCATTCCTACTCCTCCAAACACGGCGAGTTGAGTTGATGCCAAAGAGCTCGATTTTGGTCTCATCTAACCACAACACTTTCACCCAGTTCTCCTCTGAATCATTCAGATGTTCATTGGCAAACTTCAGATGGCCCTGTATATGTGGTTTCTTGAGCAGGGGGACCTTGCGGGCGCTGCAGGATTTCAGTCCTTCACGGCATAGTGTGTTACCAATTGTTTTTCTTGGTGACTATGGTCCCAGCTGCCTTGAGGTCATTGACAAGATCCTCCCGTGTAGTTCTGGGCTGATTCCTCACCGTTCTCATGATCATTGCAACTCCACGAGGTGAGATCTTGCATGGAGCCCCAGGCCGAGGGAGATTGACAGGTATTTTGTGTTTCTTCTATTTGCGAATAATCGCACCAACTGTTGTCACCTTCTCACCAAGCTGCTTGGCGATGGTCTTGTAGCCCATTCCAGCCTTGTGAAGGTCTACAATCTTGTCCCTGACATCCTTGGAGAGCTCTTTGGTCTTGGCCATGGTGGAGAGTTTGGAATCTGATTGATTGATTGCTTCTGTGGACAGGTGTCTTTTATACAGGTAACAAGCTGAGATTAGGAGCACTCCCTTTAAGAGTGTGCTCCTAATCTCAGCTCGTTACCTCTATAAAAGACACCTGGGAGCCAGAAATCTTTCTGATTGAGAGGGGGTCAAATACTTATTTCCCTCATTAAAATGTAAATCAATTTATACAATTTTTGACATGCGTTTTTCTGGATTTTTTTGTTGTTATTCTGTCTCTCACTGTTCAAATAAATCTACCATTAAAATTATAGACTGATCATTTCTTTGTCAGTGGGCAAACGTACAAAATCAGCAGGGGATCAAATACTTTTTTCCCTTACTGTACATTTAAACTCAGTTTTTCACAATTCCTGACATTTAATCCAATTAAACATTCCCTGTCTTAGGTCAGTTAGGATCACCACTTTATTTTAAGAATGTGAAATGTCAGAATAATAGTAGAGAGAATGATTTATTTCAGCTTTTATTTCTTTCATCACATTCCCAGTGGGTCAGAAGTTTACATACACTCAATTAGTATTTGGTAGCGTTGCCTTTAAAATGATTAACTTGGGACAAACGTTTCGGGTAGTCTTCCACATGCTTCCCACAATAAATTGGGTGAATTTTGGCCCATTCCCTCTGACCGTGCTGGTGTAACTGAGTCAGGTTTGTAGGCTTCCTTGCTCGCACACGCTTTTTCAGTTCTGCCCACTAATTTTCTATAGGATTGAGGTCAGGGCTTTGTGATGGCCACTCCAATACCTTGACTTTGTTGTCCTTTAGCCATTTGCCACAACTTTGGTAGAATGCTTGGGGTCATTGTCCATTTGGAAGACCCATTTGCGACCAAGCTTTAACTTCCTGACTGATGTCTTGAGATGTTGCTTCAATATATCCACATCATTTTCCTTCCTCATGATGCCATCTATTTTGTGAAGTACACCAGTCCCTCCTGCAGCAAAGCACCCCCATAGCATGATGCTGCCACACCCGTGCTTCACGGTTGGGATGGTGTTTTTCGGCTTGCAAGCTCCCTCTTTTTCCTCCAAACATAACAATGGTCATTATTAGGGGTGTAACGATCCATCTACTACATCGATGTATCGATTTATATTCCTATGATCCAACTACATCAATCTGTGCTCGGCGAGTTGGCCTTTTGGACAACATATATCGATCTAACATCGTTTTAAAATGTAATAAATCGATTGTATCGATACTAGGAAATATCCCATTGGATTTAAGCACGTCAGACTTTATATGGATGTTTTTTCTTAGCACTTTTAATGATAAAGGCATTAAACATTACTCGATTCAGTCTGCCTATCCGTGACGTCATCGCGCCAGCAGCAGCGCAAAGGCGCCAAGACAACAAAACATAGCATGGCGGACGACAGAGGAGAAGCCGACGAGCGATAAATTATCAAGCCACCATTGCGGTCCTTACAAGAAACAGGAATCTAGGAAACTTCACCTGCACTGTCCAGTATCCAGGTATTTATTTCAGTCACACTGGTTGAATTTTTGGCTAAAAGGTTACTGAATCGATTTCAAGTCACTGAATCGTTTCGGATCGTATCGTTCTAAATGAACCAATATTGTCCTTGAATCGTATCGACAACCACGAATCGTGATACAAATCGAATCGTTGTTAAAACGAATCGTTACACCCCTAGTCATTATGGCCAAACAGTTCTATTTTTGTTTCATCAGACCAGAGGACATTTTTCCAAAAAGTACGACCTTTGTCCCCATGTGCAGTTGCACACTGTAGTCTGGCTTTTTTTATGGTGGTTTTGGAGCAGTGGCTTCTTCCGTGCTGAGCAGCCTTTTAGGTTATGTCGATATAGGACTTGTTTTACTGTGAATATAGATACTTTTGTACCTGTTTCCTCCAGCATCTTCACAAGGTCCGTTGCTGTTGTTCTGGAATTAATTTGCACTTTTCGCACCAAAGTACGTTAATCTCTAGGAGACAGAATGCGTCTCCTTCCTGAGCGGTATGACGGCTGCGTGGTCCCATGGTGTTTATACTTGCGTACTATTGTTTGTACAGATGAACGTGGTACCTTCAGGTGTTTGGAAATTGCTCCCAAGGATGAACCAGACTTGTGGAGGTCTTCCATTTTTTTTCTGAGGTCTTGGCTGTCTTTTGATTTTCCCATGATGTCAAGCAAAGAGGTACTGAGTTTGAAGGTAGGCCTTGAAATACATCCACAGGTACTCCTCCAATTGACTCAAATGATGTCAATTAGCCTATCAGAAGCTTCTAAAGCCATGACAACAATGAACCAGGGAGAACACTTCTCAAGTACCTGCACATACGTCTTGTGATCAAACACTGATTAGTACTGTTTGGCATCGAGAACCTAGCAGAGAAAACAGAGCAAGGGAACACAGGGAAGTGAGGGCAAAATACACAGGTGAGCAGGTAGACACAGGTGACACCAATAGGATAATAGTTAGTCCAGAATGTGAGTGAGGAGGTGCGTAAGGTTGTCGGAGGATGACACCTAGTGGGTCTCTCTGGAACTGCGACCCCCTCCTGTAACAGTGCCCCTCCGACGAACGGCCCCAGCCGTTCACCTGGGTGGAGGCGACGGAATGTTGTTATCAGCCCTGGGTCCAGAGCATCCCTCCTGGCCACCCAGGACCGCACCTCCGGCCCATAACCCTCCCAGTCCACCAGAAATTGGAGACGCCTCCTCACCCCCCGGCAGACCAGGATCCGGTCCACAGTAAAAGCCGGCTGACCTCCGACGAGGCGCAGCGGGGGAACAGGATGAGGAGGGGGAGCCAGGGGACAGGTGGTGACGGGATTGAGGAGGGACACATGGAACGTGGGACGCACCCGCATGATGGGGGGAAGTTGCAGGTGGCAGGTGGTAGGCCACTGGGTTGACTCGCCAGACCACTCTGAATGGCCAGATGAACCGGGCGGACAGCTTCCTGGACTCCACGTGGAGGGGAAGATCCTGCATGGAGAGCCACACCCTCTGTCCGGGCAAAAAACCGGGGCCGGACGACGCCTGCGGTTGGCCTGATGTTGAGACCTGACCGAGGCCCACTTAAGCGCCGCCCATACCTGCCTCCAGGTGCGGCGACAGCAACTGATGTGGGCCTGGTCCTGCGGGACCGCCACCTCCTCCTCTTGCTCTGGGAAGGGGGGGGGTTGGTACCCGTATTGGCACTGGAAGGGGGACAGACCGGTGGACGAGCAGAGAAGGATGACTGTGTATCCATCAAAGGGGGGTAGGGCGGAAATTAAATCCAGCGAGATGTGGGACCAGGGGCGCTTGGGGGTAGGCAGGGGTCGGAGCAGCCCTGCCGTGGGCTGACGTGAGCTGTTTGTGCGTGTGCACACCGGGCAAGCCGCCACGAAGGCGCGCGTTTCCCCCTCAGCTGATGGCCACCAGAACCTCCTACGCAGGAACTCCAACGCCCTGGTGCATCCCAGATGGCTGGGGAGGTCGGACGCATGCGCCCACTGAAGCAGTCACGAGCGCAGCCTTGGGTACGTACAGCCTCCCAGATGGACCTCCGCCCGGATCGGGCTCCCGCCGTAGCGCTGCTCTGACCAGCCTATCGATTCCCCATGAAACTGGGACAGCAATCAGGGCATTGGGGACAATGGGGTCGTCCCTCTCCACCAGGTCCACGGGGTCGAACTGCCGGGAGAGCGCGTCAGGCTTGGTGTTCTTCGACCCCGGACGGTATGAGATCGTGAACCGGAAACTGGTGAAGAACAACGCCCATCTGGCCTGGCGCGAGTTGAGCCTCTTGGCCCCCTGAATGTAGGCTAAGTTCTTATGGTCAGTCCATACGACGAATGGATGGGTGGCCCCCTCTGGCCAATTCCTCCACTCCCCCAAGGCGAGCTTGACTGCTAGCTGCTCACGGTTCCCCACGTCGTAATTCCGCTCCACCGGGGACAGCCGACGGGACAAAAACGTGCAGGGGTGAGTCTTACCGTCCGTGAGGAACCGCTGGGACAGAATTGCTCCCACCGCAATGTCTGAAGCATCCACCTCCACAATGGATGCTAGGGACGGATCAGGCCGATGGAAAGCGCAGCTTAAGCGCATCAAATGCATTCCCCGCTTCCGGGGTCCAGGCAAAGGGGCACATGCTTGTCTGGGTGAGGGCTGTCAGGGGAGCGGCTAGGGAGCTAAAATTGAGAATAAATCGGCTATAAAAATTTGCGAACCTTAAAAAACGTTGTAGTTGCTTGAGGGATGAGGGCTGGGGCCAATCCAGTACCGCGCTGACCTTGGCTGGTCCATCCGTAGGTCCCGCTGGGTGACGATGAACCCCAGGAAGGAGACTGTCTCTGTGTGGAACATGCACTTCTCCGCCTTGACGTAGACCTGGTGACGGAGAAGGCATTGGAGGACCTGCCGAACGTGCTGCTGGTGTTCACTCATGTCCTTTGAAAATATTAGGTCATCCAAATACACGAAGACGCTGTAGTCGAGGAGGTCCCGGAACACGTTATTGACCAACACCTGGAACACCGCAGGCTAGACCGAATGGCATGACTTGGTACTCGTAATGCCCACTGGGTGTGTTAAAAGCCCTCTTCCATTCATGCCCCTCCCGAATCCTCACCAGGTTGTAAGCATTTCGTCCAGCTTGGTGAAGACCCCGGCTCCCTGCAATGACTCGAAATGCCGTCATCATCAGGGGTACTGTGTAGCGGTTCCTAACAGTGATGTCGTTGAACGCCCAGTAATCAATGCACGGCCGCTGCCCACCGTCCTTTTTCCCCACAAAGAAGAAGCCCGCACCCGCAGGTGAGGTAGAGGGACGGATGTGAGTTCCTCGTCGATATACTCCCTCATGGCCAGTGTCTCCGGCCGGGACAAGGAAAACAATCGCCCTCATGTGGGCATGGCGCCTGGCAGAAGATCGATAGTGCAGTCATATGGCCTGTGAGGAGGTAGGGCCTTGGTCCTCCCGGTGGCAGCCGCCGCTAGGGCGGTAGGCGGTTCGGTGTGCGGGACCTGGGGAAGTGTTGAAAAAGGTGGTTTGGGCTGATGAGTGGTCGGTGGAGACCGGAACAGGATGGAGGCGGAGCTTCCCTCCAGGATGAGCCGCCCCATGGACCAGTCTATCCGGGGTTTGTGGGCGACCAGCCAGGAGTGTCCGAGGACGAGGCGACACTTCGGAGAGTCCACAATGAAAAATTGGATATCCTCCAATAGCCCCTCTGCCACCCAGACACAGACGGGGACAGTGCGCCGGGTGATGAATCCCGACCCCAACGGCTGGCCGTCCAGGCCCATGACCAGAACCGGCTCGGAGAGGGAGAGTAACGGAACGCTCCACCCTTGGGCCAACCCCGCGTCCATCAGGTTTCCCGCGGCCCCGGAATCCAACAGTGCATGCGCCCGACGCGCAGTGCGAGCCCATTGAACTCTGACGGTGAGAAAAGTCCAAAAGTCTCTGGGCTTGGGGTATCGGTTTCAGCTCGCTAGCACCCCTCCTGATATTAGCGAGCCCTCCCGTTTCCCGGCTTCTCCGGGCATGAGACGCAGTGGTAAACTGTCTGGCCACGGTACAGGCAACGTCCCTGGCACAGACGTCAATGCTTCTCCATCCTGGACCAGCACGCCTTGCGTCATCCCTCTCTCGTGCACCCTCTCATGACGCCGATTGTCTACCCGCACGAGAGGTTGACGAGGCCGTCCAGTCGCTCCGGCAGCTCCATGAAGGAGAGTTTGTCCTTCATCTCCTCCGTTAGCTCCTGCGCGTAAAGGACGACCAGGGCGGACTTCTCCCATCCTGTGTCTCGAGCCCGGGTCCGGAACTCCACTGAGTAATCCGCCACCGAACGGTCACCCTGACGACAGGCCGTGAGCCACCTCCCGGCCTCGTGCCCAACACCACCCGAGAAGTGTTGAACACTTTGCGTAGCTCCCGGGTGAGTCGGAGCACGCCGGAGTTTGGCTCTCCCACTCCGCGGTGGCCCAGGAAAGGGCCCGACCCGTCAACAGAGTGATAATGTAGGCCACCCGGCCCTGCTCTGTTGGGAAGGAGGAGGGTTGTAGGCTGAATACCAGGGAACACTGGGTGAGGAATACCCTGCATCCCTCTAGACGTCCGTCGTACCTCTCCGGAGGTGGCAGACGGGGTTCCCGCGATGTCAAGGGCGAGACTGGAAACGCCGCTGCCGCGGCTTCCGCTCCGCTGGCTGCCGGGGCTGGTCGGGTGTCCATCCGGCTCTGCACGGCAATCGTCAGCTGGCGGAGATTCTCGGTGATCTGCTGCAGGCTGTGGTCGTGATGCTTCAGCATAGCTCCCTGCGTTGCCAATGCGCTACGATACTGTGCTGCCTCCATATTGGCTCCATTTTCTGTAAGGGTTGGTGTGAGGTGTGACCCAGGAGCGGTGCAGGATAGACAGTAGGCAGTAGGCAGAGATGGTGAAACAAGGAACTTTACTGGTGGTCCCAAAACCAGGATAAAAAATAACGGACCCATGTTGTAGCCCACATGGGGTTGCCTGTGTGTGACCCAAATGGTTAACCTGATTGGCACCAGATAGCCCACTTACAGCCCATGAAAAAAATGGGACCCACACTATAACCCACATGTCCATGTCTGGCCCAAATGTTAACCCAACTGGGTACCAACTAAGATAACCATTTAGAGCCCTTGCACAGTTGAAACCCATGAAGGCCAAATAAAACCCAGGTGGGGCCCACCTGGACATGTTGGCTGGGATGGTTCTTCATCTCTAGATCTTGGTGCCTTTTCTCCAGAGTGATGGGATCAGGTCAGACACTACAGACATAGAGATAGGGTTTGTACAGTGCTCCTGTCACATATAGGGGCTCTGACCATCCAAACCATCGGTGTTAATTTCCTGGGACTGCTTAGTCAACTGCTTAGTCAAAAGAACCTCTAGTTAATTACTGCAGTAGGTCCCACTGTACAAGTAGGGAAAATGAAGATAGTACCCTATCTCAAAAAGCCAGTGATGTGGTGGAGGGTAAACGCACAAACATGCCGTTTACGCACCTTTTTTCATTTTGCGCAAGAGTTTACCCACCCTATCGCGGAAAAATGCATTGAAAATATAGGGAATGTTACCTCACCTCTTTATCCCGTGGGGGGCATAAAGTACAGCAGAGCTCTCCAACGCTGTTCCTGGAGAGCTACCGTCCTGTAGGTTTTCACTCCAACCCTACAGGAGGGTAGCTCTCCAGGAACAGGGTTGGAGACCCCTACAGTAGAGAGAAACTGATCAAATAAGCACAGGCTCTGCCTCTTGTATGAGGTTTTTTCTGTTACACCGAAGCAATCAGTAAAGTACTTTATACACAACTGTTTCCAGAGTGTGGCAGGACAGTGGATAATAATAATAATAATAATAATAATAATATGCCATTTAGCAGACGCTTTTATCCAAAGCGACTTACAATCATGCGTGCATACATTTTGTGTATGGGTGGTCCCGGGGATCGAACCCACTACCTTGGCGTTACAAGCGCCGTGCTCTACCAGCTGAGCTACAGAGGACAAAAAGTGGCATGACTGGCTAGGTTACTGTATAGTTTGTGCTCTGTGAGTATGAGTATGTTGAGAGTCAGTGAGAGAATGAGGAGGAGGCTCAGGGGACAGTGTGTGTGTTTGTCCATGTGTGGTTGTGTGTGTGTGTGTATGTGTGTCTGTGTGTGATGTCACACACCACTGCTTAAGGATGAGAGACAGTATGAGACGTGTCTGCGTGGGGTGTGGGTGTGCCTATTTACACACCACAGCTCTTGGATATGATAAAGGGAAAATAGGTGTGGTGCTCTGCTGCAGTAGACCGCATGTGTGTCCTCTAGGATATAAATCAGGCAGGGTGAGGAGGGCTGTGTGTGGAGTCAGGACAGAGAGAGGATGAATGATGAGGTTAATTTACTTCCCTCTACTCCCTGCCACCAGTGAAATTGTTCTGAGTTATCACAGGCATCAGGGCCATGGTGGTGTAACCGCAACCGCAACCACCACTACCACACCCCCATGCCAGAGACAGTGTCAATTTCAAAGAATTCCTCATATTGTAGCTTTTCATATGGACTAAGTTTGTCTTTAAGTGGATTGGCTGTGCGTCCTCACTATGACACACACCCTGATCAAACCCACACTGTAAAAAATGATTAGGGGATTTAGCAAATATTACCCCAAAAAATTGATGATTTCCACATAAAAATGCAGGTTTATTGTTTTACTTAAATATTCGAATACCTTACTTCATTGTGTTCAAAAAGCATGATATTCGAAAATGTAAATTACATTTAATATACTGTGTTTAATTTACTAAAGGTTCATAATATTTACTCTCAACTTAAGAATTTTACATTTTTTGAAACAACTTGCCATGTGGCTCCGTTTTTAGAGGATTGTGGGTCATTCAGTTTTGTTTGATTTTATGATACTTTTAACCATAGTTATATGCATGTTTGAAGAAAGAAAATTATATTTCTATATCAGTATTAACCTCTTAAGGATCAGACCCTTTTTTCAATTTTTTTCATTTTTTTTCATCATCTTTGAAATACAAGAGAAAGGCCACAATATAATATTGCAGTTTAGGCGTGATTTAGATTTTGGCCACTAGATGACAGCAGTGTGTACGCAAATTTTCAAATTGATCCAGTGAAGCATTGCAATACTGGACTAATTTGTATCAAGTCAGCCCAAATGTGCCGAATTGGTCAATTGATACATTTTCAAGTACATAACTATAGAGAACATACAAAAATGATATGGTAATACAAAATGTAAGTTTACACACTCACAGGAATGTCATACATGATGGATCATTAGCTTATACACTACATTTCACACATCTAGATGGCCGGGCGGGGTGGGTGTGGAGCCAGAGACTGTAAGGATTCAAACTGTAGATCCCAGTTCCTACATTTAAATATAAAATTTGATTTTATCAAACAAAACTATGCTACATTTTATCTCTGGGACCCTAAGGATGACCAATCAGAGCAAGATTACTGAATGTAAGTACATTATTTACCTTTAGAGGTGAATGTATCAAATCAGTTGCCGTGATACGTTCTTTGTTGTTGTGCACTCTCCTCAAACAATAGCATGGTATTTCGTCACTGTAATAGCTACTGTAAATTGAACAGTGCGTTTAGATTAACAAGAATTTAAGCTTTCTGCCCATATAAGACATGTCTATGTCCTGGAAAGTTTGCTGTTACTTACAACAGTCATGCTAATCACATTAGCGCACCTTAGCTCAACCGCCCTGTATACCGGACACCAATCCCGTAGAGGTTAAGCACTTTGTTGTGCTATGACGTGTAATGGATCATGATGAACTGATATCAAAATCTTCAGGTTCAAAGATGGGACCACCCATTCCCGCCATCAACAAGGTCATGTGCACAACCGCACACAACGCTGAATGCTAGAGGCACATGCAACATCTTACTATGCATGCAGTCCTACCTCCACTGACTGCTAATGGAATGAGCACCTTGTTCAGCAACACCTGCTAAAGTGGGTTAAAATGGCATATAATGTTTTTTTAAACATTAAGACATAATCACTGAAAGTAACTGAGAAAAAAGATGAAGTAGATCCAATGAATAATAACAGTTTTGGATTGTTTTTTAAACTGGACTTAAGATATTAGTGTTTGTGAAACACCAAAAGTTATGTACATTAAACATAAGAATACCTCATGTTGGAAATACTAAAAAAGCTGATGCAAATAGTTACCTCATTTTTTAAAAGTAGAACTAGCACAATATTTTTTTACAATGCAGTGCCATGTATTGTTTCCAGCAGCCTAGCCGTGTTTCCAGAGACTGACATTCACCTCATAGACACTGGTGGTCAATACATCTCCACCACTGACCTCCCCTTTAGGGAGAAAGTACAGTGTAAAAAAAATACAATATGTTTTATTGTCACATACACAAGTGCAGTGAAATGTGTTGTTTTTACAGGGTAAGCCATAGGAGTACGGCACCCCGGGAGCAAATTAACTTAAGTGCCTTGCTCTAAACACATTGACAGATTTTTCACCTTGACAGCTTGGGTATTCAAACCAGCGACCTTTCGGTTACTTGCCCAACACTCTAACTGCTAGGCAACCTGCCGCCCTAGGTCAGCTTTGAGGTCAGTGTTTGTCATTTGTAGTGCTGTGGCGGTCATGAAATTTCATCAACCGGTGATTGTCAAGCAAATAACTGCCAGTCCCACGGTAATTGGCCGTCAATTAACATAAACACATTTAGCATCTCCTGGCTTCATTGATGCAGACATTCGGAACATCTACATTTTAAAATGTCTAATAAATCCATGTAATATACAGTTGAATTCTGACGTTTACATACACCTTAGCCAAATACATTTAAACTCAGTTTTTCACAATTCCTGACATTTAATCCTAGTAAATATTCCCTGTATTAGGTCAGTTAGGATCACAACTTTATTTTAAGAATGTGAAATATCAGAATAATAGGAGAGAGAATGATTTATTTCAGCTTTTATTTCATTCCCAGTGGGTCAGAAGTTTACATACACTCAATTACTATTTGGTAGCATTGCCTGTAAATTGTTTAACTTGGGTCAAACGTTTCGGAAAGCCTTCCACAAGCTTCCCACAATAAGTTGGGTGAATTTTGTCCCATTCCTCCTGACCGTGCTGGTGTAACTGAGTCAGGTTTGTAGGCCTCCTTGCTCGCACATGCATTTTCAGTTCTGCCCACTAATTTTCTATAGGATTGAGGTCAGGGCTTTGTGATGGCCACTCCAATACCTTGACTTTGTTGTCCTTAAGCCATTTTGCCACAACTTTGGAAGTATGCTTGGGGTCATTGTCCATTTGGAAGACCCATTTGCAACCAAGCTTTAACTTCCTGACTGATGTCTTGAGATGTTGCTTCAATATATCCACATAATTTTCCTTCCTCATGATGCCATCTATTTTGTGAAGTGCACCAGTCCCTCCTGCAGCAAAGCACCCCCACAGCATGATGCTGCCACCCCCGTGCTTCACGGTTGGGATGGTGTTCTTCGGCTTGCAAGCTCCCTCTTTTTCCTCCAAACATAACAATGGTCATTATGGCCAAACAGTTCTATTTTTGTTTCTTCAGACCAGAGGACATTTCTCCAAAAAGTATGATCTTTGTCCCCATGTGCAGTTACAAACCGTAGTCTTGCTTTTTTATGGCGGTTTTGGAGCAGTGGCTTCGTCCGTGCTGAGCGGCCATTCAGGTTATGTCGATATAGGACTCGTTTTACTGTGGATATAGATACTTTTGTACCTTTTTCCTCCAGCATCTTCACAAGGTCCTTTGCTGTTGTTCTGGGATTGATTTGCACTTTTTGCATCAAAGTACGTTAATCTCTAGGAGACAGAACGTGTCTCCTTCCTGAGCGGTATGATTTCTGCGTGGTCCAATGGTGTTTACACTTGCGCACTATTGTTTGTACAGATGAACGTGGTACCTTCAGGCATTTGAAAATTGCTCCCTAGGATGAACCAGACTTGTGGAGGTCTACAATATTTTTTCTGCGGTCTTGGCTGATTTCTTTAGATTTTCCCATGATGTCAAGCAAAGAGGCATTGAGATTGAAGGTAGGCCTTGAAATACATCCACAGGTACTCCTCCAATTGACTCAAATGATGGCAATTAGCCTACCAGAGGCTTCTAAAGCCATGACATCATTTTCTGGAATTTTCCAAGCTGTTTAAAGGCACAGTCAACTTAGTGTATGTAAACTTGTGATACAGTGAATTTTAAGTGAAATAATCTGTCTGTAAACAATTGTTGGAAAAATGTCTTGTGTCATGCACAAAGTAGATGTCCTAACCGACTTGCCAAAACTATAGTTTGTTAACAAGAAATTTGTGGAGTGATTGAAAAACGAGTTTTAATGTCTCCAACCTAAGTGTATGTAAACTTCCAACTTCAACTGTAGCCTACACCATCACAATAAATCCATTATTAATTTTATACAGGTCTAAAGAAACATGATAAGAAGAAAATGTAGTGTATTTCCGAAGAAAATAATAGCATACTCTGAGTTATCCTTATGTTAGGCCCTGATCTGTCTATGCTATGTGGCTGTGGGCTACACTAGTTAATTTAACAGACACAGTTTGCTTAGAATTCAATTTATATTATTTTATAGTATGAAGAATACAATTGAACATAGCTGAAGAAAATATTCTGTGCGACTATTCTGTGTTGAGCGGTTAACAAATAAACGGGTACTCTCATATGCTTAATTTAGAGTTATTTACATAACTTTAGTTGTGATATAAACGTTGGGCTATATGTTTAGATTTTTTATACATTCTAAGGCTGCATGATGCAACTCTAATGATGATTTGAAAAAACACAGAATAACCACATGTGCACACCCCCTCAAATCGTTTGGAGAAAATATCCTTTCTATTTTATTCAGCTTTGTTCAATTGTATTCTTCATACTATAAAATACTATAAAATAATGCCACGGAATCCTATGAAAATCTTGCCTGCTAAATGAGTGTAACCCACAGCCATATGGCATAGCCAGATCAGGAACTAACATAAGAACAACTCAGAGTATGCTATTCTGTTCTTCTGACATAGACTACATTTTCTTCATATCATGTTTCTCTAGACCTGTCTAAAATAAATAATCCATAAAAACGCATGTCAAAATGTTATAAATGGAAGAAACACAAAATAACTGTCAATCTCCCTCGGCCTGGGGCTCCATGCAAGATCTCACCTCGTGGAGTTGCAATGATCATGAGAACGGTGAGGAATCAGCCCAGAACTACACGGGAGGATCTTGTCAATGATCTCAAGGCAGCTGCGACCATAGTCACCAAGAAAAGAATTGGTAACAAACTACGCCATGAAAGACTGAAATCCTGCAGCGCCCGCAAGGTCCCCCTACTCAAGAAAGCACATATACAGGGCCGTCTGAAGTTTGCAAATGAACATCTGAATGATTCAGAGGAGAACTGGGTGAAAGTGTTGTGGTCAGATGAGACCAAAACCGATCTCTTTGCCATCAACTCAACTCGCCGTGTTTGGAGGAGGAGGAATGCTGCCTATGACCCCAAGAACACCATCACCACCGTCAAACATGGAGGTGGAAACATTATGCTTTGGGGGTGTTTTTCTGCTAAGGGGACAGGACAACTTCACTGCATCAAAGGGACGATGGACGGGGCCATGTACCGTCAAATCTTGGGTAAGAACCTCCTTCCCTCAGCCAGGGCATTGAAAATGGGTCGTGGATGGGTATTCCAGCATGACAATGACCCAAAACACACGGCCAAGGCAACAAAGGAGTGGCTCAAGAAGAAGCACATTAAGGTCCTGGAGTGGCCTAGCCAGTCTCCAGATCTTAATCCCATAAAAAATCTGTGGAGGGAGCTGAAGGTTCGAGTTGCCAAACGTCAGCCTGTCATACTGACACGCTCTCTGAGCTCCCTCGGGCATGGCTAGTTACGAGGCAAAAGTATTATCATCACTATGATTTTGTTAGAAAGCTAAAATCACATTCCTATATTCACGAAAACATTGTCTTCCTCCTTGATATTTTATAAACAACGTAAAGGCTGTAACCCTGATATACACAGTGTAAAAGCTCTTCAAGTCACAATGTTTTCATTATAATGCCTTTATACCATTTATACCACAAAATATACATTAATTTTCCATATTCAATTTCTCATCATTCCCAACGTTTGGATGTTGAAATATATTGTCTCAATGTTCATTGTTGGATGTTAAAGTATTATGGCAGCAAAAAGTATCTGAAACAAAGGCATTCCTTTCACCATACTAGAATGCCAGAGATAGATTCTCCTCCTCTCTAATTTATGGCAGTATTGAGGTGTCAAGACCGGCACAGCCCCCCTGTGGGTAAGAGGGTCTGGTTGTTGTCGGCCATTTGCCAAGCTGATGTGAGGCCTTTGATCCTCACCCAGGGAGAGTCATGACACTATATTCCCATCATGGAAGGAGAGATGAGATAATCCAATGACACTCATATTTAGAAACATTTAAGTTATTTTCCTGTTACAATAGTTTGTTTTCTGTTTCGTTTGAGAAAAACAAACGAGCCCTTATCAAATCAAATCTTATTTGTCACATGCGCCAAATACAACAGGTGTACTTGCAAAAGTATTCACCCGCCTTGGCATTTTTCCTATTTTGTTTTTAAAAAATATAAAAAATAAATAAAGGAAAAGAGGTACATTCATATGTATTCACCCCCTTTGCTATGAAGCCCCGAAATAAGATCTGGTGCAACCAATTACCTTCAGAAGTCACATAATTAGTTAAATAAAGTCCACCTCTGTGCAATCTAATTGCCACATGATCTCAGTATATATACATCTGCTCTGAAAGGCCCCAGAGTCTGCAACACCACTAAGCAAGGGGCACCACCAAGCAAACGGCACCATGAAGACCAAGGAGCTCTCCAAACAGGTCAGAGACAAAGTCGTGGAGGAGTACAGATCAGGGTTGGGTTATAAATAAATATCAGAAACTTTGAACATCCCACGGAGCACCATTAAATCCATTATTTAAAAATGGAAAGAATATGGCACAACAACAAACCTGCCAAGAGAGGGCCGCCCACCAAAACTCACGGACCAGGCAAGGAGGGCATTAATCAGAGAGACAACAAAGAGACCAAAGATAACCCTGAAGGAGCTGCAAAGCTCCACAGTGGAGATTGGAGTCTGTCCATAGGACCGCTTTAAGCCGTACACTCCACAGAGCTGGGCTTTACGAAAGAGTGGCCAGAAAAAAGACATTGCTTCAAGAAAAAAATAAGCAAACACGTTTGGTGTTCGCCAAAAGGCATGTGGGAGACTCCCCAAACATATGGAAGAAGGTACTCTGGTCAGATGAGACTAAAATTGAGCTTTTTGGCCATCAAGAAAAACGCTATATCTGGCGCAAACCCAACACCTCTCATCACCCAGAGAACACCATCCCCACATTGAAGCATGGTGGTGGCAGCATCATGCTGTGGGGATGTTTTTCATCGGCAGGGACTGGGAAACTGGTCAGAATTGAAGGAATGATGGATGGCGCTAAATACAGGGAAATTCTTCAGGGAAACCTGTTTCAGTCTTCCAGAGATTTGAGACTGGGACGGAGGTTCACCTTCCAGCAGGACAATGACCCTAAGCATACTGCTAAAGCAACACTCAAGTGGTTTAAGGGGAAACATTTAAATGTCTTGGAATGGCTTAGTCAAAGCCCAGACCTCAATCCAATTGAGAATCTGTGGTATGACTTAAAGATTGCTGTACACCAGCAGAACCCATTCAACTTGAAGGAGCTGGAGCAGTTTTGCCTTGAAGAATGGGCAAAAATCCCAGTGGCTAGATGTGCCAAGCTTATAGAGACATACCCCAAGAGACTTGCAGCTGTAATTGCTGCAAAAGGTGGCTCTACAAAGTATTGAGTTTGGGGGGATATGCAAGCTCAAGTTTTCTGTTTTTTTGGCTTATTTCTTGTTTGTTTCACACAAAAAAATATTTTGCATCTTCAAAGTGGTAGGCATGTTGTGTAAATGAAATGATACAAACCCCCCCAAAAATCCATTTTAATTCCAGGTTGTAAGGCAACAATATAGGAAAAATTCCAAGGGGGGTGAATACTTTCGCAAGCCACTGTACAAGCCCTTAACCAACAATGCAGTTCAAAAAATAGCTTTAAGAAAATATACTAAATTTACTAAATAAACTAAAGTAAAAAATAAAATAAAAAGTAACATAATAAAATAACAATAACGAGGCTATATACAGGGGGTACTGGTACCGAGTCAATGTGCTGGGGTACAGGTTAGTCAAGGTTATAGTAGGCTACCCTAACAACGAAAGCTGGTTGAACAGCAATGCGTCTGGTGTCTTTCTTGTCCTGGCAATGCATTAGCCAAGGAGCCTATCCATAAAAGGTTGGTAAATGGTCTGCTCATGAGGCTTTTGCAGACATGCTTTTGCATTATTCAGAATTCACATAGGCCTACCTGCAGTACATACTCCATTAGGCTTGTATCCATCCCCATTTCCAAAGTGTGCCTCTTGTCCGGTTACCAAAGACTCCCTCCTCCAAACATAGGCTATTCAATATGTTCTGTCCTAGGCTATATCTTGCTTATTGAGAACGTGCCTCACACATACAATACAATTTACGGGAGCCTAGTATTTTTTATTTGAGGAGAAGTACGATGCGTAAAGGCCTATACTCGTTGAAGCACTCCAAACATATTGAGCAAACACTGGATTTTTTTTCTTCAGTTGCTATCACTTGTTACTGTAGCCTATTCTGTTTAATAAACAGTAGTATAAATCCACAATGGTCTAGGACAAGAATATTCCATGCCCCCGGCTGAATTGGAGTTGATGACAGCGCAAAGACTGTCAATAACCTGTAGAACAGAACTTGAGACAAATGCATACAGTTGTCACGATCGTTGAGAGACGGGTCAGACCAAGGTGCAGCGTGGTATGCGAACATGTTTATTTAAGAATAAACACTCACAACAAAACATGAAGTCCAAGGCTATACACAATACAAGCCTAACACAGGAACAAGATCCCACAACTATAGTAGGCAAACAGGCTACTTAAATGATCCCCAATCAGAGACAACAAGCGACAGCTGCCTCTGATTGGGAATCACACCTGGCCAAACATAGAAATACGAATCTAGATCCTACACATAGAAAACATCACATAGATTCCCACACCCTGACTAAACCAACAAGAGTTCCATACGTCAGGGCGTGACAACAGTATTAAGCCATGGAATGCCTTGATTGGCCAGTGAGTGACCAAGCCCTCTTCACACCTACAACCCTTTTGCACCACAGCCAGCTACTGCGTTCATAATAATGACTGTGAAAATAGCAAAACTATTTCTGACACACCTACGGACCTATAGCGCTAACGCCAGTGCTTATATTTACCAATGCGTTAGGTTTGTTAAAATAGAGCCCTAAGGGGAATTTGAAATTGAATGCCCGAAATGGCAAAGTCGTAAAAGTGTGTGTGGTCAAATTATAATATAATATGCCATTTAGCAGACGCTTTTATCCAAAGCGACTTACAGTCATGCGTGCATACATTTTTGTGTATGGGTGGTCCCAGGGATCGAACCCACTACCTTGGCGTTACAAGCGCCGTGCTCTACCAGCTGAGCTACAGAGGACCACAAATTGTCTTAGTTACTTTCTGGGGACATTTTTGTTGTATATTTTGAAGACTAATGTGAGTCTGACACATTCCATATCCTGAGTTGATCCTTTAGTTAAGTCACTGAGCTACACACACACACATACACACACACGAAAATGAAACTCAATTCCCTTTAAAGTGCACTGCTTTTGATACCCTACCTTTGACTGGCCAGTCTGTCAGTCAATACCTATCACTGGGGGGAGGAGGCAGGGGGCAGTTCTAATTTATAAAAAGTTTTTGTTTTTCAGTTGCAAAATGTTCTGTATTGCTACAGTGTGTCCCACTGAACAGGGCCATGCTCTCACACCTCATTCCAGATTACAACAGTGAGACCTCTGTGTGTCTGTAAAAAACTTCCAGAGGCCCCTTATGCTGTACTTAACCTCCAGTTAAACTGCTGTAAACACATTTTTTTACACACACACACGCAAACACACACACACACAACTTTGCTTCCTCCCTATTGTAGTGAGGCTGCTCAAGGCTTCTGCTTTGAGATTGAGGTTTGGATGAAACCTGAAATAGAGGTGAAGTAGAGATTTTGCAAGGACCTCTTCTGAAATAGCTTGTATTACATTTTTACCCGAGTGAGAAATTATTTCCAAAGAAACCTTGGGCTAAGGTGTAAGTAAGAAAAAAAGACAGAAAGAAAGAGATATTTTGTTTTTAGTATATCCAACCAACTCTGAGCACTGATTGGCCCTCCAATGTTAGGCTCCTCCTTCTTCTCAAGGTTCCTTTCTTTGCTGCCTATGTCTGGCCAGGTGACAGGTGGCACATTGGTGTTAACATCCAACCAACACATTCATTTTTCTCTTCATTTTCTTTAGCAGGTTGGCATTTATTTAACCCTAACCTTAACAACACTGCTAACCCTAATGCCTAACCCTAACCTTAAATTAAAACCAAATAGCACATTTTTACGATATAGCCAATTTTGACTTTGCAGCTGGCCCATCTAGCGGAAATCTCTCAGTTCTGCCTCCAGGGCAAATTTAATGATAATAAGCATCAACCTGCGTTTCTATATTGCTGTATTCCAGTCTTTCAAGCTCCACCACACCACATTGTATATATTCAGGTCAGAAAACACTCATTTGACACCCATTTTGAGGGTTTCTTTTGTAGCCCTCTCCCTCTGAAGGCTGCTCAATGCTCTTTGTACGGCTGACCAAATCCTACGCTATTCCTTACATAGTGCACTACTTTTGACCAGAGCCCAATGGGCCCAGGTCAAAAGTAGTGCACTAAATAAGGAATAGGGTGCCATTTGGGACACACTCTTTGAGTTTGAAGTCTGAAGTCTAGCACACCATTAACGGGGGATTAGACACCCTGAGAAGTCGTTAATCACCACAGTCATTCACACTCCACACAGACTCACCGGTCTGCCCTGGGCCCGCTCCTCTATATGCTGGGGGATGGAGGCTGGAGGCTGAGGATAGGGGCTGGGGCTGAAGCTGGCGGATAGGGATGACTGGGCTGAGAATGGGGGCAGTGGGGAAGAGTGGGGGCTAGGAGAGACTGGGGGAGATAGAACTTTGGCTATGGGGGAGACAGGGGGAGACTGGGCTGAGAGAGAGTGGGGGAGAGTGGACTAGAGACCAGGGAGAATGGGATGGTAGAGGCTGGGGGAGAGTGGGCCTGTGGCTCTGGGGGAGAGTGAGGGAGAGGCTGGGGCAGAGACTAGGGGAGACTGGGGGAGATTGGGCCTGTGGGAGAGATGGGAGAGTGGGGGAGAGTGGTCCAGTGCTAATGGTGCCGATGGTTGTTAATTAGAGGGAAAGCTCTGCAGAGATTGATGGAGGAGAAAGACTCTCAGGATGTGAGCCCAGGGTGAGAGGGTTCACACAAAACACTGGCTTTTCATCATGACTCATTCAGTTTGTGTTGTGTGTGTATGTGGGTATTAGCATGCATGTGTGTGTGCTTGTGTGTGTTGCGTGTGCATACGTACTGGCGTGCATGTGTATGTGCGTGTGTTTGTGTGTGTGTCTTACCTCACTGCTCAGGCATTCCAGTAGAGAAAACGGTGTGAAGTGAAAGACTGAGTCTCTCACAGTGCGGGTATTCATGGCTGTAGCCCCTTGGGGCAGGACCGGCCTCCACTGTTCACAGGACAAAGCCTGTCCAGCAGGACGCAGAGTACACTCACACAGACTCACAGAGAGGGAGAGAGGGAGAGGGGGGGAGAGAGGGACAAAGTAGAGGGGGAGAGAGACGGGATGGGAGAAGGTCTGTGGGGAAGAACAGAGAGAGATGGACACAGGAGGGGGGTGGGAGATAGGACAGCGATGGGAGAAGGTCTGTGGAGAGGAAAAGAGGGACAGAGGGAGAGGGACATGGGAGCGAAGGGCAGAGGGGGAGGAGAGGAGGAGAGGGGAGAATGGGAGAGAGCAAGGGGAGGAGTGAAGAGGGCAATGGGAGGTCTGTGTGTAGAAACAGAGAGAGAGGGACACAGGAGAGGGGGAGATAGAGGGAGGAGAGGAGAGAGGTCTGATAAGTGGTCACCTCAGCGTGGCTCAATCACCACACAATGACATGAGCTGGAAGACATTGCTCAGATGAGTGAGGAGGATGAAAACATCAACTTGTAGCACTAGCTCTCAAATCCAGTGCAAAAACAATGAAGCAGAATTTTGCTGGTTATAGTATTGACTCTCCCAGCACTGGAAAGAGATACACTGGAAATAAATCTCTCTCCATCTCTCTCTCTCTCTCTCTCTCTCTCTCTCTCTCTCTCTCTCTCTCTCTCTCTCTCTCTCTCTCTCTCTCTCTCTCTCTCTCTCTCTCTCTCTCTCTCTCTCTCTCTCTCTCTCTTTTCTGTTATTTTCCTCCATGAATTTATCCACTCTCCGTCCTTTTACTGCCCCTCCCCATGTTTCCTCCCCTTCTCTCTTTTCTAATCCCATCTCTCTCCCTCCCGTCTCCCACCAGCACATGGTTGGGCCAGCCGGTCGGTTTTGGGCTTTTAGGATTATTCATGTATTCCTTCCAGCTGGCCGTCCGTCCTGTCGCTGCCCCCCCCCCTGCCCGGCCCCTTCCCTCTGAGATTGGGTTCACTGTGTCCTTAGACAACCCAAATGCATCTACAGGAAAGGAAAGGGGTCCCAATCTGGGGAGGCCCACCTCCAGCACAGCACTCAGAGAGCCAAACTCTAAAAACTAAACCCTCAACTTCTGCCTTCCTTACTGTAGCTGCCTGGAACACTATTAGGGAATACAATTATTTCATCATAAACAGATAAACACAGGCGCGCACACACACACACGCACGCCTTCAGAAAATATTAATACCCCTTGAACTTATTCCAAATGTTGTTTTCTCTCACCCATTTACACACAATACCCCATAATGACAAAGTGAAAATGTTTGTAGATTTTCTTTCTAATGTAAAGAAAATGAAATACAGAAATATCTCATTTACATATGTATTCACACCCCTGAGTCAATACTTTGTAGATGCAAATTTGGCAGCGATTACAGCTGTGGGTCTTTCTAGGTAAGTCTTTAAGAGCTTTCCATACCTGTATTGTGCAACATTTGCCCATTATTCTTTTCTAAATTCTTAAAGCTCTGTCAAATTGGTTGTTGATCATTGCTAGACAACCATTTTCAGGTCTTGCCATGGATTTTCAAGTAGATTTAAGTCAAAACTGTAACTCGGCCACTCAGGAACATTCACTGTCTTCTTGGTAAGTAACTCCAGTGTAGATTTGGCCTTGTATTTTAGGTTATTGTCCTGCTGAAAGGTGAATGAATCTCCCAGTGTCTGATGGAAAGCAGACTAAACCAAGTTTTCCTTTCTGTACTCCATTCTATGTATTTTTTATCCTGAAAAACTCCCCTGTCCTTAACTATTACAAGCATATCCATAACATGATGCAGCCACCACTATGCTTGAAAATATGGAGAGTGGTACTCAGTAATGTGTTGAACTGGATTGGACCCAAAAATAAAACGTTGTATTCTGGACAAAAAGTTAATTACTTTGCCACCTTTTTTGCAGTATTACTTTAGTGCCTTGTTGCAAACAGGATGCATGTTTTGGTATAATTTGTATTCGCTACAGGCTTGTTTTTTTCACTCTGTCAATTAGGTTAGTATTGTGGAGTAACTACAGTCGTGGTCAAAAGTTTTGAGAATGACACAAGTATTGGTCTTCACAAAGTTCGCTGCTTCAGTGTTATGAGATATTTTTGTCAGATGTTACTATGGTATACTGAAGTGTAATTACAAGCATTCCATAAGTGTCAAAGGCTTTTATTGACAATTACATTAAGTTTATGCAAAGAGTCTGTCACGATTCAGACAGACGACCAGAGGACCACAATTGCGTCACACCAGAAAGTTTATTAAACTTAAGGGAAAAGGGAAGTAGGGGAGTGAATGAAGGCTCCAGGGGTAACAGGGATCCCGTCCAATGCGCTGGGTCTGTGCCCCCCAGTGGCAGCGATGCGTCCTATGAAGCCGGTGGTGGGTGGTCCAGAAGTCCTGGGGGGGAGACACAGACACAACAGGGCGGAATGAAACCAGGCAGCAGTACAGTTCAAGGGAAATCCAAAATACGTAGTAGCAAGGCAGAAGGCTGGTCAGAGTTACCGGGATTGAAGAGTAGTCAGGAGTCGTAATGGCAGAAGCAGGTCTGGATCTCCTGAGGCAGAAGAGTATCCAAAAAACAGGCAGGTCCGGGGGTCACAAAACCAGGGTGAGCCAGAAGCGCGAGCAAACAGGTTCCGGGTGTGAGCTTTGCAGACGATCTGACACCGGAGAGCTGAAAGACAGGGCCTTAAATACTGGGAGAGGTAGTGGGTAATGCAGCGCAGCTGGCAGAGTAATTAGAGCAGAGCAGAGCAGGGACAGGTGGAGCTAGTTAGGCTGAGTAGAGAGAGTGGTGAGCAGAGTGGAAGAAAATTAAGGTGGTAACCCGGTGGAGTGAGAGGCCCATGACAGAGTCAATATTTGCAGTGTTGACCCTTCTTTTTCAAGACCTCTGCAATCCGCCCTGGCATGCTGTCAATTAACTTCTGGGCCACATCCTGACTGATGGCAGCCCATTCTTGCATAATCAATGCTTGGAGTTATCAGAATTTGTGGGTTTGTGTTTGTCCACCCGCCTCTTGAGGATCGACCACAAATTCTCAATGGGATTAAGGTCTGGGGAGTTTCCTGGCCATGGACCCAATTTAGTTATCACTTTTGCCTTATGGCAAGGTGCTCCATCACGCTGGAAAAGGCATTGGTCGTCACCAAACTGTTCTTGGATGGTTGGGAGAAGTTGCTCTCGGAGGATGTGTTTGTACCATTCTTTATTCATGGCTGTGTTCTTAGGCAAAATTGTGAGTGAGCCCACTCCCTTGGCTGAGAAGCAACCCCACACATGAATGGTCTCAGGATGCTTTACTGTTGGCATGACACAGGACTGATGGTAGCGCTCACCTTGTCTTCTCCAGACAAGGTGTTTTCCAGATGCCCCAAACAATCAGAAAGGGGATTCATCAGAGAAAATGACTTTACCCCAGTCCTCAGCAGTCCAATCCCTGTACCTTTTGCAGAATATCAGTCTGTCCCTGATGTTTTTCCTGGAGAGAAGTGGCTTCTTTGCTGCCCTTCTTGACACCAGGCCATCCTCTAAAATTATTCGCCTCACTGTGCGTGCAAATGCACTCACACTTGCCTGCTGCCATTCCTGAGCAAGCTCGGCACTGGTGGTGCCCCAATCCCGCAGCTGAATCAACTTTAGGACACGGTCCTGGCGCTTGCTGGACTTTCTTGGGCGCCCTGACGCCTTCTTCACAACAATTGAACCTCTCTCCTTGAAGTTCTTGATGATCCGATAAATGGTTGATTTAGATTCAATCTTACTAGCATCAATATCCTTGCCTTTGAAGCCCTTTTTGTGGAAAGCAATGATGATGGCACATGTTTCCTTGCAGGTAACCATGGTTAACAGAGGAAGAACAATGATTTCAAGCACCACCCTCCTTTTAAAGCTGCCAGTCTGTTATTCTAACTCAATCAGCATGACAGAGTGATCTCCAGCCTTGTCCTCGTCAACACTCTCACCTGTATTAACAAGAGAATCACTGACATGATGTCAGCTGGTCCTTTTGTGGCATGGCTGAAAAGCAGTGGACATGTTTTTTTGGGATTAAGTTCATTTTCATGGCAAAGAGGGACTTTGCAATTAATTGCAATTCATCTGATCACTCTTCATGACATTCTGCCATCATCAAAACTGAGGCAGCAGACTTAGTTTTTAGAAATTAGTATTTGTGTCATTCTCAAACTTTTGACCACGACTGTACAATGTTGTTGATCCATCCTCAGTTTTCTCCTATCATAGCCATTAAACTCTTTAACTGTTTTAAAGTCACCATTGGCCTCATGGTGAAATCCCTGAGCAGTGTCCTTTCTCTCCAGCAACTGATGTAGGAAGGACGCCTGTATCTTTGTAGTTACTGGGTGTATTGATACGGCACCCAAAGTGTAATTCATATCTTCACCCTGCTCAAAAGGATCTTCAATGTCTGTTTTTTTTTTTTTTTACCCATCTACCAATAGATGTCCTTCTTTGAGAGGCATTGGAAAACCTCCCTGAAATCTTTGTTTGAAATTCACTGCTTAACTGAGGGACCTTACAGATAATTGTATGTGTGGGGTACAGAAATTAGGTAGTCATTCAAAAATCAGGTGAAACACTATTATTGCACAGAGTGAGTCCATGCAACTTATTATGTGACTTGTTAAGCACATTTTAACTCCTGAACTTATTTAGACATTTGTCCATGTTTCTCCAAAGTCAAATTTCGAAGTGTTTGTTGACACCGCAGTGCTTATCACTGGGATTGAACGCGCAACCCTTGAATCCGGAGTTCACAGATTACGTTTCTGCGCCATCCCCATCACCCAAGGAAAACACAGGCATACTTGATGGTACTAGCACTCATTTTTTTGCCCCTAGTGGCTGTTTTTGACTTGCCTTAGGCATTAAATCCGACTTGGTTGAGTAAAACAGAAAGGCGTTAATTCCAACTGGCTAACAGTCAGGCATTAATTCCGATTGGTTAGTGTTAAGGTTTGGGATAGGGTTGATTTAATTCAGGCATTAATTCAGATTGGTTTGGGTTAGGGTTAAGGTTTGGGATAGAGTTAGTTAAAGATGCACTATGCAGAAATAGATCCTCCATTTCCTTTAACATTACTTTTAAAACGTAATCCTATGCAACATTAAGCTACTAAAAACAGTACCGTAGCAATTATGTTTGTGCAGTAGGCTATAGGCCCAATACATTACCACTGAATATTGGCTTTGCTTGAATTGCCCTGCCAATGCATTGTTGTTCGGACCAATGTTCGGACCATTGTTGTTCGGACCAAATTATATTAAAACATTTCAGGTAGGCTATATGATCACACCGGTAATAGATCAGTTGTTGTTGTATTACTGAGGCACAGCTGAGTGAGCATACATTTAAATAATTTGCTTTTTATTTTATTGGGCTGATGGTGCCTGCATCTGATGGCCAGTCTCAGCGGAGGGAGAGAGCAGCAGACTGAGGGTCCGCCTCTAAATTCAGGTATTTAAATTCAGTCATTCATTCCGATTGGTTAGGGTTAGGGTTAAGGTTTGGGATAGGGTTAATTAAATTCAGGCATTAATTAAGTTCAGGCATGAATTAAGTTCAGAAAAACAACTACACGGTTTAGTTTAGCCATTAAGTAAGACTTGCCTTGCAAACTTATTGTGGATGGATGCCACAGTGGTCTAAGAAGCAGATATCTATTTTATAGAACAAGGTTCAATCCCAGCTCCGGCCAATAATTGTTTAGGGGCCCCTAGTGGACGGTTTTTGACCTGCAAAAACATAACATTTCGCCTTGAATCTGGAGTGATCTCCCTGATAGGCTACCGGTATATCCAGAGGAAAACACACCTGAACAGATCAACACGTTTTTGTAATTATATTTATATTGTAGGCTACTGTTTTTTAATGGATATGGATAACATGGGTTCATGATAGGCCTATCAAAACATGCCCCACCGACACACGCAGCAGGGAGCGGGTATCTCGTTGACTTTAGTAACGTCTAGAAAGCAAGTGATGCAATGTTCCCACAAAAAATATGGGAGTTTTTTAAATGCTCCATATTTGAAAATGTTGGAAGCCTATCCAGAGACCAAAAAGCTGAACAGATAAACACATATTTGATTTGCAGGAGGGGGGAATTGCATTGAATCAAAATTTTAATTTCCAATTATTTACGTCCGGGGTGCCACTAGTACAATCCATTGATATTACAGTATACCAATGCTGCTACTAGCACTACTGCAGTGCTTCAGCTAGATAGGAGTGTTAATGCACCTCTAGTGAATATGACAGGTTGCTCTCCTTTTAGTCTTTTAATTTGGGTTGCAATGTGTCTCACTAATGTGTCTGTAGTTATAGACTGTAGTTCTATAACTGTGCTAATTCTATAACATGGCTGCCTTCAGTTCTACAACTGTACTAATTATATACTAACTATGTGTCTGCTCTCACTGCTATAGCTGAGATTATTCCATAACGTGTCTGTCTTCCACAGTTCTATAACTGTGCTTATTCTATAACCACCTCCTTGGAGCACACTCTCACCCTGGGGGGCTGAACAGAGCAGGAAGTGGTGGTGTAACGAGGGAACAAGAGAGAGAAAAAAGAGAGGAATGGAAATGAACATATGATTATGATTTTACTGACTCTCAAGACAGATAATTTAATTAGTTATGGTTCAGTTATGCAAACAGCTCACAGTACGATCCGTGAGACATCACTGCTCTCTCCATCATTAAGCTGTCCCTAAGCTGGGCAGGGGAATATGAGTCTGATGTAAATGTATTGGCTACAGTACATCAGTACCTACTACAGACTCAATACATGGGCTTCCTGTAGAGGGAGAGGGTAGTAATTCACATACAGCAGAAGTCTCAGCTTGGTCTCTTAGAAAGGGTTCTGGGCCCGTATACACAAAGTGTACTGATCTAGGATCTGTCCATATAATCTTACCATATAATATTCATTATGATCTAAAAGGCAACTATTGTAAAAGTACTGAGGATTGAACTAAACAGGTCCTCTAGAATGGACTAGAATGTATAGTACCCAGACCAAATTAATATGATAGGTGGCTGTACTGTAGTTGCAAACAAGAACTGTAACCAGTACGAGTTACGTAGTGTACAAACATACATATAGGCCTAATATGTGCACTCTCATTGGTGATGTGGTATTATGGTCAGCCCACAGTCACTGTGCCTGGCTAACGAACACACACAGGCACACACACCTCGTGTTATTATTTATTTTTCTATTATTTATCTTTCTTTCTCTCTGCATTGTTAGGAAGTAAGTGTTTCATTGATAGTCTACACCTGTTGTTTACAAAGAATGTGACAAATAAAATTTGATTTGATTTGACACACATGTTTTCTTTGGACTATCCTAGTGGGGACCAAACAATTGATTCCCATTTAGAATCCTATTTTCCCTAACCCCTAACCCAACCCTTAACCTAACCTTAACCCTAAGCCCTAACCCAAACTCCTAACCCTAACCTTAACCCTAACCCCTAAGCCTAAAATAGCCTTTTTCCTTGTGGGGACCGGCGAAATGTCCCCACTTGTCTGAATTTTCCTTGTTTTACTATCTTTGTGAGGACTTCTGGTCCCCACAAGGATAGTGAAAAAAAAACACACACGGCCGTGCATAGGTGTAACCTCAGGCATAATCCTCTTATGTAACTGAGGTAGCCAGGTGCGGTCTGTCTGTGTGTGTGTGTGTGTGTGCGTGCGTGCATGCGTGCGTGTGTGTACATTGAGCTATGTCAGAGAAACTTCACATATCAACACGGCTGCCATCCCAGCCTTATCTCCAGCTTTTCGCACTGCTGGCCATTCACATCCGTCTCCCCTGTCTCCGTTATGGCACGTGTTTTAGAACGTTTGGATAACAAGTAACTTTGTTCCACCGTGCCAAAAGAAGCAAACATCGAACAGGGGAAAATGGGAGAAAACTCACACATTTCACGATTGTGACCATCACTAGAGATAAGAGAGAGAACCCATTAGAGATTGCACCTCTACAGGTGTAAACGCCTTGTGGGTAATCACAATTCTACCTTGCTTGGGCTGGTGCTCCTCTCCTCGTCCGGTTTCCCAGAACCAGATTGAGTGGTCGCGCCCCCTCTGCTTCTAGCTCCTAAGCAACTTTCCAGAAACGTAAAAAAAAAATATATTTCTTACATTATTAGCCCAGAACGTTTTTTTGTGTTAATACATACAGCCGGAATAACATTTGGATATCAGAGCGGCGGTAATGTTACACAAGATAGAATGATGAGACAGAGACACGTTAGTTGTGTTCAGTAGTAGGCATTCTACAATATTTAAGGTATTGTTCTCTTTTATTAATCTTTTTCTATCTGTTTGTTGTCAAAATCAATGACACATTACAATTGCATTGTAGTATTATGTTGCAACATTCCATATTTCAGTATCAAAAATAAAGGTCACAAGTTCAAAAAACTATCGCCATACATCTACACATTCAAACAGATTCACATATTACCTTTCACTAATGGTCAAATCAAAAGCGCATATAATCTGAGGCTATTCAATCAGTAGTATTTAGAATCAAGCAACAAGATCTATTTGGCATGTAAAACCATAAAATTGTACCATAAGAGGCTACATTACATTAGATATATATTTAACCTACTGTACAATCAGTGTGAATTTTCAAAAGCTACAAATGACTGGAGGCCTGTGCTAAACAATGCTACAACCATTACATTCTAAACTATTAACATGCAAGCTAACAATAGATGAAACCCACTCGCCTAGAGCTATCTAGCACTTAGCAAAGCTACATTTGGTTAGCATAAAGCTAACAAACTGTTAAACGTTATTTCTTTACAAATATCAGCACTTTAACACATTTTATCATCACAATGCATATTTACATATATTCCCTGAACTAAACTGAGCCTTCGTTCATAGAAAATAAAACAAATAGGAGCTAAAATCTTGTTGATAAGAAGTACAAAAACTTTGGACGCCATCTTAATCCCTTGTCTTACATATAAACCATTAGCAACCTAGCCAACCTTCATTACTTACAATGGGGAACATACCAACACGTTTTTCACTCTATTAAAACTCCCTCCAATTGCCTTCAAATGTCACCAAACTCATGGACTATGTAATTAACCATGTTACCTCAAAAGTTTGAGAGTCATCTTGCACTTTTGCACATTACCCACCTGTATTAACAGGATAGAATGATGAGACGGAGAAACGTTAGTGGTGTTCAGTAGTAGGCATTCTACAAGATTGAAGAAGAAACTTCCAAAACCTCACTATCTCACTAAAGCTCCCATTTGACGTCACAGCTTGTTCTTACCCTCCAAGGCAATTGAACTTATCCCAGAGGCTGCTCCAAGATGCCGCCAGCGGAGAAGAGGTATTCAGAATGGACTTCTTGTCCGACTCAGGAGGCGTGCACACCATCCACCGCTTCTGAGTATATTACTCGCTAATGTTCAGTCCCTGGACAATAAAGTAAACGAGTGCTCCCATTTGACATCATGGCTCTCCCTGGTGGCAGTACTCATACACATTAATTTAAATGCAAATACCTAGGAGGCCTAGAAAATGATACAAGGAATGGCCCCATAAAATAACAAACAAAATATACCATAAAAAATATGATCATACATACTTGTGTGTCACACGCTCCCTGACAAAAAGGAAATGGCTCCTGACATTTAACCCTTATTTACATCTAAAGTATAAGTGCTTCACTTTAGTTTCTTTCTTGCTTTCCTAATACACGTAAGTGGGAATATGGTAAGGCACTAGTGTGGGGTAGGGTTTGGTAGGGCTGTGCAATGTGGTAAGGTGTAATTCCTCAGACTGTCGTAGGTGGTACCCCATAAACCTCTACAGTGTTGATTGCGGTGTGTAGCTGGTAGGATTGCTGACCTTGCGTCCGGTAAGTGAATATCTGTGCAGGCCTTCTCTCACGTGTGGGCCTCCTAGCCTGTTCAACCGGAGTGTTAACTAGTGGGGGGTTCACTATGTGTCTTTTCTCTCCTACCGGTGTTCTTCGTCCATTCCCATCTTCTGAATCTGACCGTACTAGTTCAGCAGGTAAGTATTCCTCTTCTTGTTCTCCTTCAGAGTCTTCTTGTCTTTGGGTTTCTCTTTCGGTTGCAACAACTTGGGTAGGTACCGTGTCTTGTGTGGGTCCTACACGGGTTGGATTTCTCTGAGGATCACAGGTAAGTCTCACATTGTCTGTTCTTTGCTATTTTCTCACAGGTATTCTCAGGTAATGTGCTCCTGAGCTTTCTTCGTCTGAATCTGCTGTATCACTGTTTTGGGTCAACTCTCTCGTTTCTCTTTAGGTGGGTTTTTATCTTGCGGGCTTCAGCAGAAAGTCTACAGGTAAGTCGTTGACTAGGTGCAGGAGATTCCAGTGTAAGGTACGGGTCTTGTTCCCACCGGTCTCTGGACAGACTTTGTACACCGGGTTGTCACTCACTTGCTCTTTCACTACATATATTGTTCTTTCCCAGTATGACCTTAACTTTCCAGGACCACCTCTCTTGCTCAAGTTTCGTACAAGGACTCTGTCGCCGGGTTGCAGAACCACTCCCCTCAAGTGATGGTCGTAGTACTTCTTGCCTCTTGAACTTGCCTGTTTGTTGTTCCTGGACGCAATTCTGTATGCTTCGGTCATTCTTCAGCCCACTTTTCTGCATGAAAAGTGCGTGACTCCTCTCGTTGCCAGGCCAAACAGCAAGTCTACAGGTAGGCGCAGGAGGCGACCATATAGTAAGTAGAAAGGTGAGTATCCAGTCGCGTCATGTCTTGTGCAGTTGTAGGCATGGACGACTTGTGGAAGATGCCATTTCCACCGGTCCTTCTCATTTTCCTCAAGCGTTCTCAGCATCTGAAGTAGGGTCCTATTGAATCTTTCGGCCGGGTTACCCTGAGGGTGATAGGGAGATGTCATTGAGTGACCCACTCCTGTCATTTGCTGCAGTGTTTTGAATAGTTTTTTCTCAAACTCTCGACCTTGATCATGGTGTAACTTGGAGGGGTATCCGAACCGTGGGATGAAGTCATTGAATATCTTTTTGGCTGCTGTTCTTCCGGACTTGTTCTTGGTCAGATACGCTTGTGCAAATCTCATGAAATGGTCTGTTACAATCAGTATGTACTCGAAGCCTCCTTTGCTGGCCTCCAGATGCATGTAGTCGATAGAGACTAGCTCTCCCTTGCCATGTTGCACGAACAGCTTCACCTGACAACTCTTCTGTACACTGAGCAACATACTGGTCTATGTCAAGGGGCAAACGGGATAGCGTGTCTGCGTCTATATTGACTTTGCCTGGTCTGTACTTGATGTCGAACCTAAAGTCTGACAGTTCCCCAACACATCTGTGGCCTACTGCATTTAGCTTGGCTGTGCTTATGATGCATGTCAGGGGATTGTTATCCGTGTAGATGGTAAAGTAAGGGGCGTAAAAGAGATTGTCCCTGAACTTTTCACACACAGCCCACTTCAAGGCAAGAAACTTGAGTTTGCCAGAGTGAAGGTTGGTGAGAGGGTTCTTGATCCATACCCAACGACCCTCAGCTTCCCATTTTGACATTGGTAAAGGACGGCTCCAAGCACCTGTTCAGAGGCATCAGTGTGGAGCATGAAGGGCAAGTGAAAGTCGGGGTAGGCTAAGACAGGCAGACTGGCTAACGTGTCGATCAGTCTCCAAAGGGTGCTTTGGTGTCCCTCGGTCCATTCCACTGGAGTCCTGGACGACAACTGAACACCTTTTCCTTTCTCTTTCAAGCGGTTTCCCTGATGGCACTACGGCTGTACCGTTTTTCACTTGGAGTAGTTCGTAGATTGGCTTCATGATTCTTGAGAAGTCCTGTATGTAAGTGTGGTAGTAACTTAAGAATCCGAGTAGTTTACGAACGTCCTCAACAGTACCAGGCTTTTTGTCTCTCAAGGCAATGGCGGCTTCCAGGTCCTTAGGGTCGATCCAAACTCCATCTGCAGAGATCAGACGTCCCACATACCTGACTTCTCTCCGGAACAGTTCACACTTAGTTGGTCTCAGCATCACTCCGTGGCGTTGAAGGGCTTTCAGTACTATTCGGAGTCCTTCCACATGCTTTTCGAATGACTTGGCGTAGCAGAGGACATCGTCCAGGTAAGGAATGCAACATTCGTCTCGCAGCATATCTAGCATCTCCTCCATGCTCAGCTGGAACGCTGCAGGGGCATTTGATAAACCAAATGGGATTCTCAGCCATTCATACAGACCCCAAGGGGTGGTGAACATGGTCAAGTGTTGTGATCCTTCAACCATGAACCCTTGGTGGTAAGCTTTGCCTTGGTCCAGGATTAAGAACCAGCTATCACCGCCTAGTGTGTCCATGAGGTCCTGAATCTGAGGCAGTGGGTGCCTATCTGGTACAGTCTTCTGGTTCAGCAACCTGTAATCGATGCATAGTCTGAGTGTCCCATCTTTCTTTCAGATGCATACGACCGGTGCAGAATAAGGCGACTTGGACTTGACGATCCATCATTTAGCCAGCAGGTTTTGGACGTATTCTTTCACCTCCTTGTAGAGCGGCTTCGGGACAGAGGTGTATGTTCTCTGGACAGGGATGTCATCCTTAAGGTTGATGGTCATCTGTAGGCTCGGGATACATCCAATATCATCATCATCATCACAGGTGAATGCAGCACATTCATCATAGAGCATCTGTCTCTCCATCTTCTGTTGTTTCTCCTCAAGGTGGCTGACATCAACTGGGGGGTGCCACAAAGCTGCTGCAATCACCTCCATCACTTTTTGGGTTTCCTGCAGAGTGCACACTTTTGACTCCCACACCTGGTTTCCTCCGGTGGTCTGGTTGGTCTGTTTCAACTATTCTTGTTATGGGATGGATGATGCCGATGGCAGTTTTCCGAGGCAGGGTAACATCATGCTTGGTGCGATTTCCGATAGGAACTTCAATGTAAGGGTTCTCGGTTTTGTAGATCTCAATCAGTCCCTCACCAACATCCAGCTGCTCCAGCTGAGCGCTCACTTCCTTTGGTTCAAACAGCACCACTTGGTTGGATGAATCAAAACTGACTGGCACCTTACACTTGACATGAGCGACTTGGCCTGGGCAGATGACAACATCCTGGAACCCTACTTTCACCTCAGCATGTTCATCGTCAGTGTTTTGGGTCTGTATGAAACGTACTATTGCATTAGCTTGTTCTCCCTGGATCTCCAAAGCTGCACCAAGCAGGCTTGCTATTGTAAGCAGCACCTATGCTCCACTATGTTGTCCCTTTATCAGCTCTTGGATGACATTGAACCCTACGAGTGGTCTCTATAGTTTCAAGTGACTAATCAGAAACGGTACCTGTATTGACAGATCTGTATCACTGTTTCCTGAAAGGTCCATTCTCACCTCGACCCAACCATCGAAAGGGATAGCATCTCCGTTGACAGCCATCACATCAAGGGGCTTTGTTCCCATGAGTTCGGTCAGCGGTCTGACTCTTTGATCAGGTAAGTATTTTGTGGTCCAGAATACTCACTTGCGCACCCTTTTCTAGTAGAATGTTTACAGAATAGCCGTTCATGTAACACTTGAGTATGCATTTTTTTCCAACTAGCTGGGCTACTTTGTCTTGTGTTGGCTGACTGGTATGTGATGAAACTACACAGTTGACTTTATCTTGATTGGGCGTGTGAACCGCATCAGTCTGGGACTGTTGGTTTAGGCTGGTCACTGGCTGTCCCCCTGCAATGATCAGACCCAATTTCCCGAACGCTTCCGTTTTTTCAGACAACCCACAGCTCGGTGTCCCTCTTCTCCACAGCAATGGTGGCAGTCCGTTGCGCCTCTCTCTACACATCTTGAACATCCGTATGGTCTCTCTCTTTTTTGGAAAGCTGGCTTACTGGAAGTACATTGACACAAGTGTTCTGGTGTTTTGGGCTGCTTCAAGGATTCAATAACATTTGTTAGGGCCTCGACTTGAGCACTCAGTTGCTTGATTGTTTTGTTTTTGCTCTTTAGCTCAGTATTTTGCTCAACTCTGTGCTGTGGGCGTGTGTTGTCTTGTGACCAGAAATTTGGCCCAATCTACGCTGTCTCTCACTTTCATTGCTTGTTATGTTGATTACCTGCCTCAGCAATGCTTCATCAGACACAGTGTTATCAGAGAGGAGGGGTCTTAACTCCCTTCTGATGTCTCTGTGTTTTGTACCTAAGCCCTGATACACTGTGTGAAGGTACATGTTTTGGACCGTATGATTGTCATACTTGATGTCTGAGTTAGCCTGTTTAGACATAAACAGAACCTTTTGCTTCAGTCCTACCATTCTCTATAGCAGGGTTCTTCAATTCCGGTCCTGGAGGGCCGAAACACTTCTGTTTTTTATTTCTACCTGGTAGTTAATTGCACTCACCTGGTGTCCCAGGTCTGAATTAGCCCCTGATTAGAAGGAGAGGATGAAAACAGAGGTGTTTCGGCCCTCCAGGACCGGAATTGAAGAACCCTGCTCTATAGGAACTGCTGAGGTGTCTCATGTTCGTGTTGCTTCGCACACATCAGTTCCTGGAAGAGTTCAGTGCTGCTCTTTTCTCCTAAGTGAAACTGGAGGAAACTTTTCAGCTCTACAACACCCATTTCATCCTTACTTATTAGCAGGTCTTTAAAGTGTCCTGGTTTGATGATGCGGAAGACGGCTCTGATGATTTCAGCTTCAATGTGTTTTTTTGTTTAACCCCTCTTCTATTTGTCTACATACGCTGTTATAACTAATGTCAGATGTGTTGTCCCCCATGTATTTTAAACTCCCTGCGCTGCAGATATGGTAGGACTCTGATGGCGAACAAGCTATCAACTGAGAGGTGTGTCATGTGGTCAGAGCTCATGTTTAGACAAGATTTGTCTGTTGTGGCAGGTGTTACTTTACACTGAAGGAGTTTTCTGCCTAGCTCCTCATAACTGGTCAAAATCCGCTGATACTCAGACTTCTGTGTTTCAGTATCAGCAGTAGCTACCTTAGTGGATAAATATGGTGGTTGTGCTTGCACCTCAACCTCTGTGCTAACTTGAGTAGTCACTGGACTCGCTTCACGCCCTTGGATAACCTCATCAATAGCATCCTTTATAAACAGTAGCTGAGCCATACCTCTATCCTCTAGCGCAAGCATGGTCTTACAACACATGAATTCACACACATAGTCAAAACAACCTTCCTCGTCAGACTTGTTTAACTTAGCTGGGTCTAGCCCTGGTACCACATCAAGACTTTCAGCCAACTAGAAAACTTCATCAGATATCAACGTAGACAACCTCTTCTTAATGGCCCAGACCAGTCCCTTCCTTTCGTCGTTGGACATGATGCACGCTTACAAACACTTCAGGTACGTAGTGCTGCACTCTATCTGCCAGGATCCTCTTTCACGCTGGTCACCTGTCGCTGCTTATTCATCCACACGTAGCCCTCTCGCTCTGGTCAAGCGTTACACTGTCCCTGGTTCATGGATCTCTGGATCAGCTACCTCCTGAAGGTTGCACCAATTCCGAACGAGCCCCTAAAAATCTGTTACAAGCCTCGGACTGAGACGTGGTCAGCAGATAATAAACCTGAATTAACAAGATAGAATGATGAGACGAGAAACGCTAGTTGTGTTCAGTAGTAGGCATTCTACAAGATTTATTAAGATATTGTTTACATTTACATTTTAGTCATTTAGCAGACGCTCTTATCCAGAGCGACTTACAGTTAGTTTATTTTTCATACTGGCCCCCCTTGGGAATCAAACCCACAACCCTGGCGTTGCAAACGCCATGCTCTATCAACTGAGCTACATCCCTGCCGGCCATTCCCTCCCCTACCCTGGACCAATTGTGCGCCACCCCATGGGTCTCCTGGTTGCGGCCGGCTACGACAGAGCCTGGATTCGAACCAGGATCTCTAGTGGCACAGCTAGCACTGCGATGCAGTGCCTTAGACCACTGCGCCACTCGGGAGACATTGTTCTCTTTTGTTAATTTTTTTCTATCTTTTTGTTGTCAAAATCAATTACACATTACAATTGCATTGTAGTATTGCGTTGTAAATTCCATATTTCAGTATCAAAAATAAAAGGTCAGAAGTTCAAAAAACTATCGCCATACATCTACATATTCAAACACATTCACATATTACCTTTCACTAATGGTCAAATCAATAGTGCATATAATCTGAGGCTATTCAATCTAGCACCAAATCTTTTTGGCATGTAAAACCATCAAATTGTACCATAAGAGGCTACATTACATTATATGAACAGCAAAAAAAGAAACGTCCCTTTTTCAGGACCCTGTCTTTCAAAGATAATTTGTAAAAAAATCCAAATAACTTTACAGATCTTAATTGTAAAGGGTTTAAACACTGTTTCCCATGCTTGTTCAATGAACCATAAACAATTAATAAATATGCACCTGTGGAATGGTCGTTAAGACACTAAGAGCTTACAGACAGTAGGCAATTAAGGTCACAGTTATGGAAACTTAGGACACTAAAGAGGCCCTTCTACTGACTCTGAAAAACAGCAAAAGACAGATGCCCAGGGTCCCTGCTCATCTGCGTGAACGTGCCTTAGGCATGCTGCAAGGAGGCATGAGAATTGCAGATGTGGCCAGGGCAATAAATTGCAATGTCCATACTGTGAGACCCCTAAGACAGCGCTAATGGGAGACAGCTGATCGTCCTCGCAGTGGCAGACCACGTGTAACAACAGCTGCACAGGATCGGTACATCCGAACATCACACCTGCGGGACAAGTACAGCATGGCAACAACAACTGCCCGAGTTACACCAGGAACGCACAATCCCTCCATCAGTGCTCAGACTGTCCGCAATAGGCTGAGAGAGGCTGGACTGAGGGCTTGTAGGCCTGTTGTAAGACAGGTCTTCAGCAGACATCACCGGCAACAACGTCGCCAATGGGCACAAACCCACCGTCGCTGGACCAGACAAGACTGGCAAAAAGTGCTCTTCACTGACGAGTCGCGGTTTTGTCTCATAAGGGGTGACGGTCGGATTCGTTTTTATCATTGTGGGAATGAGCGTTACACCAAGGCCTGTACTCTGGAGCGGGATCAATTTGGAGGTGGAGGGTCCGTCATGGTCTGGGGCGGTGTGTCACATCATCATCGGACTGAGCTTGTTGTCATTGCAGGCAATCTCAACGCTGTGCGTTACAGGGAAGACATCCTCCTCCCTCATGTGGTACCCTTCCTGCTGGCTCATCCTGACATGACCCTCCAGCATGAGAATGCCACCAGCCATACTGCTCGTTCTGTGCATGATTTCCTGCAAGACAGGAATGTCAGTGTTCTGACATGGCCAGCGAAGAGCCTGGATCTCAATCCCATTGAGCACGTCTGGGACCTGTTGGATCGGAGGGTGAGGACTAGGGCCACTCCCCCCAGAAATGTCCGGGAACTTGCAGGTGCCTTGGTGGAAGAGTGGGGTAACATCTCACAGCAAGAACTGGCAAATCTGGTGCAGTCCATGAGGAGGAGATGCACTGTAGTCCTTAATGCAGCTGGTGGCCACACCAGATACTGACTGTTACTTGTTTTTATTTTGACTCCGATTATTTTGACACCCCCCCCCTTTGTTCAGGGACACAGTATTCAATGTCTGTGGAACTTGTTCAGTTTACGTCTCAGTTGTTGAATCTTGTTACGTTCATACAAATATTTACACATGTTAAGTGTGCTGAAAATAAACGCAGTTGACAGTGAGATGACATTTCTTTTTTTGCTGAGTTTATATAACTTACTGTACTAGCAGTGTGAATTTTCAAAACCTACAAATGACTGGAGGCCTTTGCTAAATAATGCTACAACCATTAACACGTAAGCTAACAATAACTGAAACCCACTAGCCTAGCGCTAGCTAGCGCTTAGCAAAGCTACATTTGGTTAGCATAAAGGTAACGAACTGTTAAACGTTATTTTCTTTACAAATATCAGCACTTTAACACATTTTATCATCACATCGCATATTTACATATATTCCCTGAACTAAACTGAGCCTTCGTTCATAGAAAATAAAACGAATAGGAGCTAAAATGTTGTTGAAAAAAAGTATAACAAAGTTTGGACGCCATCTTAATCCCTTGTCTTACATATAAACCATTAGCAACCTAGCCAACCTCCATTACTTGCAATGGGGAACATACCAACAAGTTTTTCACTCGATTAAATCTCCCTCCAATTGCCTTCAAATGTCACCAAACTCATGGACTATGCAATTAATCATGTTACCTCAAACGTTTGACAGTCATCTTGCGCTTTTGCACATTACACACCTGTATTAACAGGATAGAATGATGAGATGGAGAAACGTTAGTGGTGTTCAGTAGTAGGCATTCTACAAGATTGAAGAAACCTCCAAGACCTCACAATCTCACTAAAACTCCCATTTGACGTCACAGCTCACCTTAGTGGCAGTATTCATACACATTAATTTAAATGCAAATATACCTAGGGGCCCCATAAAATAACAAATGAAATAAAATATCTAAAATATGACCAGAAAAATGACTTTCCCGAATTGGATCCTTTGTTCTTACCACTGAAGGCGATTGAGCTCCAAGACGCCGCCGGTGGAGAAGAGGTATTCGGAATGGACTTTTAGTCCAACTCAAGAGGCGTGCACACCATCCATCGCTTCTGAGTATATTACTTGCTAATGTTCAGACCCTGGACAATAAAGTAAATGAGTTTAAGGTGAGGATATTATTCCAGAGAGACATCAGGGACTGTAACATACTCTGTTTCACGGAATAATGGCTCTCTCCGGATATACTGTTCCCGTCCATACAGCCAGGTGGGTTCTCAGTACATCGCGCAGACAGGAATAAAGATCTCCCGGGAAGAAGAAAGGCAGAGGTGTATGTTTCATGATTAACTACTCATGGTGTGTTTGTGATATTGTACAGGAATTGAGGTCCTTTTGTTCACCCAACCTAGAAAACCTCACTATCAAATGCAGACAGTATTACCTCCCAAGAGACTTCTCTTCGGTTATAGTCATATCCGTGTATATTCCCCCTCAAGCCAATACCACGCTGGCCCTCAAGGAACTACACTAGATTTTGTACAAACTGGAAACCATATATCCTGAGGCCGCATTTATTGTAGCTGGGGACTTTAACAAAGCAAATTTGAGGAAAATAATACCGTAGTTCTATCAACACATTGCCTGTAGTACTCGTGCTTCAAAAACTCTCTACCATTGTTACTCTCCCTTCCGGGATGGCTACAAGGCCCTCCCCCGCCCTCCCGTCATCAAATCCGATCACAACTCCATTCTGCTCCTCCCTTCCTATAGGCAGGAACTCAAACAGGAAGTACCCATGCTAAGGTCTTATCAACACTGGTCTGACCAATCGGAATCCATGCTTCAAGATTGTTTTGATCATGCGGACTGGGATATGTTCCGGGTTGCCTCTGAGAATAACATTGATGTATACACTGACACGGTGACTGAGTTCATCAGAAAGTGTATAGTGGATGTTGTTCCCACTGTGACTATTAATACCTACCCAAACCAAAAACCATGGATAGCTAGCAGTATTTGCGCAAAACTGAAAGCATGAACCACCGCATTAAACCACGGCAAGGTGACTGGGAATATGGTTGAATACAAACAGCGCAGATATGCCCTTCGTAAGGCAATCAAACAGGCAAAGCGTCAGTACGGAGACAAAGTGGAGTCGCAATTTTAACGGCTCAATTTTAACGGCTCAGACACGACATGTATGTGGCAGGGACTCCAGCCACATCGCAGACACTGACGTCTTTCTCCCAGACAAGCTAAACACTATCTTTACCCGCTTTGAGGATAACACAGTGCCACCAATGTGGACCACTCCTGAGGACTGTGGGCTCTCATTCTCAGTGGCCGATGTAAGAAATGTAAGCGTGTTAACCCTCGCAAGGTTGCCGGCCCAGATGCCATCCCTAGCCGCATCCTCAAAGCATGCGCAGACCAGCTGGCTGGAGTGTTTCCGGACATATTCAATCTCTCCCTATTCCAGTCTGCTGTCCCCACTTGCTTCAAGATGTCCACAATTGTTCCTGTACCCAAGGAAGCAAAGGTAACTGAACTAATTGACTATCGCCCCGTAGCACTCACTCCACCTTACCTGACACCCTAGACCCACTTCAATTTGTATATCGCCTCAATAGATCCACAGATGATACAATCGCCATCACAGTGCGCACTGCCCTATCCCATCTGGACAAGAGGAATACCTATGTAAGAATGTTGTTCATTGATTACAGCTTAGCCTTCAACAACATAGTACCCTCCAAGCTCATCATTAAGCTCAGGTACCTGGGTCTGAACCCCACCCTGTGCAACTAGGTCCTGGACTTCCTGACGGGCCGCCCCAGGTGGTGAAGGTAGGAAACAACACCTCCACTATGCTGATCCTCAACACAGGGGCCCCACAAGGGTGCGTGCTCAGCCCCCTCCTGTACTCCCTGTTCACCCATGACTGCGTGGCCAAGCACGACTCCAACTCAATCATCAAGTTTGCAGACGACAAAACAGTTGTAGGCCTGATTACCAACAATGACGAGGCAGCCTACAGGGAGGAGGTGAGGGCCCTGGTGGAGTGGTGCCAGGAAAATAACCTCTCCCTCAACGTCAACAAAACGAAGGACCTGATCGTGGACTTCAGGAGACAGCAGAGGGAGCACGCCCCCATCCACATCGATGGGACCGCAGTGGAAAAAGTGAAAAGCTTCTCTGCGTACACATCACTGACAATCTGAAATGGTCCACCCACACAGACAATGTGGTGAAGAAGGCGCAACAGTGCCTCTTCAACCTCAGAAGGCTGAACAAAAATCGGCTTGGCCCCTAAGTGCCTCACAAACATTTACAGATGCACCATTGAGAGCATCCTATTGGACTGTATCACCGCTTGCTACGGCAACTGCACCGCCCGCAACCGCAGGGCTCTCCAGAGGGTGGTGCGGTCTGCCCAACGCATCACCGGGGGCACACTACCTGCCCTCCAGAACACCTACAGCACCCGATGTCACAGGAAGGCCAAAAAGATCATCTAGGACATCAACCACCCGAGCCACGTCCTGTTCACTCCGCTATCATTCAGAAGGCGAGGTCAGTACAGGTACATCAACGCTGGGACCGGGAGTACCCTGCCCTGAACTTAGTCATGGTCACTAGCTGGCTACCGCCCGATAACTCAACCCTGCACCTTAGAGGCTGCTGCCCTATGTACAGTACATAAACATGGAATCATTGGTCACTTTAATAATGTTTACATACTGTTTTACTCATTTCATATGTATATACTGTATTCTATTGTAATCGAGTCAATGCCACTCCGACATTGCTCATCCTAATATTCATATATTTCCTAATTCCATTCTTTTACTTTTAGACTTGTGTGTATTGTTATGAATTGTTAGATACTACTGCACTGTTGGAGCTAGGAGCACAAGCATTTCGCTACACCCGCATAAACATCTGCTAAATAGGTGTATGTGACCAATACATTTTGATTTGATTTGAACCGGCTCCCTCTCGAGGGATAAGTCATTATGCTGGATTTCAAGCAGCTGACTCATGAGGAGCTGAATGGCAGTTTGATCATGACAACATTCCTCCCACAACTTTACAAGTATTCCCTGAACTTTAGTACACTGATCATACTGTATTGTCTTACTGTATGTTTCTTTGTGAATGATAATTTCATCAAGACCACCAGTTGTCTTAGCTACAGATTGTTGCACCAGATAATGTGATTCAACCAAAGGTTTTTGGTATCCATTACTGGGAGTTTCAGGATAAGTACTGTTTGGTGTAGCAAAGAGAATTTTTGACCAACGTTAGCAATGCCGTCTTCGTCCTCGATTTGGGGAAACAGGAGTCTGTTAGAATTTAGAAAATGCTTGGTTATTAAAATACATATTTTTTTTGCTCCATTAAGTAATCCAACAATGTGTATGCTGCCATCTTGTATATTTCAAGTCTTCTCTCATTGATCGAGGCATGTCTCTGTCATCATGACATTCAGCACTTTGGGGTGGACACCCATCTGTCTCGATCAATGAGAGAAGACTTGAAATAGACAAGATGTCAATCTTTGGGTAAATCACATTATCTGGTGTAACAATCTGTAGCTACAGTTCTCTGCACTTGTGTGTCTCTACACCTGAGACACTCTCGTATACACTGAACTGTACTACACTGTTCATAACATTTTTTTTAAATGTTACTTTTGACCATATAACATTCTTGTTGAATACCCAGTTCTCTTGAGTTAGCATTAAATAGTGTACACCCTGTATTTTAGATTTTGACCAACAAATATATATCTGAATGTCTAGAATCGGTTCGATGCTACAGGGTAGCTCTCTAGGAACAGGATTGGAGAACCCTGTTCTACATGGTCTAATGCTGAGCCACACTAGCTGCGTTTACACAGGCAGCCCAATTCTGATCTTTTTCCCACTAATTGGTTTTAATCACATCAGATCTTTTGAGAACTGATCTGATTGGTCAAAATACTAATTAGTGAAAAAAAGATCAGAATTGGGTGGCCTGTGTAAACACAGCCATAGTCCTTTATACGGCTTTGGTACACTGGCAATGGTGTTCGGCATGGTGGGCTGGGGAAGCTGAGACTCTTTGTACTTATGGCGAATGGTCTTGTCCTGTCTGCGGTGAACGGCCAGATGGATAAGACTCTGCCAAAAGTGGTGTAGGGCTTCTTAACCACCAAACTGTTTGGTCCTCTTGCAGAATATTTGCTATTACTGCATGTCTCCTGGAAAGACATGGTTGTGGTGTTAGCATTTTACACTTTTTGTGGAAGGGACGCAGGGCAACACGCCTTTGTTGGTGAAGGTGTCAACCGAATGCGACCGGCTAGCTTATAGTTTAGGGACAATGACGGGACATTGGGAGCTGCTTTTGAGAGGAAAGATAATTCCACAAAGTGAATGGGCTGAGGGGCTAAAGAAGGTGTGAAAAGTCTTAGGAGGGCAGTTCTTACACAGAACTAATTCTGTGTTCAATAATAGTGGTTAACATTATTTTTGAATGGCCACCCATCCAAACTGAGCAATTGGGGAAGAAGGGCCTTGGTCAGGGAGTTGACCAAGAACCTGATGGTCACCCTGCAGAGCTCCAGAACTCCTCTGTCGAGATGGGATAACCTTCCAGAAGGACAACCATCTCTGCAGCACTCCACCAATCAGGCCTTTATGGTAGAGTGGCCAGACAGAAGCCACTCTTCAGTAAAAGCCACATGACAGCCCGCTTGTCGTTTGCCAAAAGGCACCTAAAGGACTCTCAGACCATGAGAAACAAGATTCTCTGGTCCAAGATTGAACTCTTTGGCCTGAATGCCAAGCGTCACGTCTGGAGGACACCTGGCACCATCCCTACGGTGAAGCATGGTGGTGGCAGGACAACGACCCTAAGCACACAGTCAGGACAACGCAGGACTGGTTTCGGGACAAGTCTCTGAATGTCCTTGAGTGGCCATGCCAGAGCCCAGACTTGAACCTGATCGAACATCTCTGGAGAGACCTGAAAATAGCTGTGCAGCGACGCTCCCCATCCAACCTGACAGAGCTTGAGAGGATCTGCAGAGAAGAATGGGAGAAACTCCCCAAATACAGGTGTGCCAAGCTTGTAGCTTCATAACCAAGAAGACTCGAGGCTGTTAACGCTGCCAAAGGTGCTTCAGCAAAGGACTGAGTAAAGGGTCTGAATACTCATGTAAATGTGATATTTCAGTTTTGCTTTGTCATTTTGGGGTATTGATCAGGAGAAAAAAACCAATGTAATCCATTTTAGAATAAGGCTGTAACGTAACAAAATGTGGAAAGGTGAAGGGGTCTGAATACTTTCCGAATGCAAAGTAAGTGCATAGATGACATGTATTTTTTTTCCCATGCCCCTGTTCCGAGACAGGTGCATAATAATGGTCCATTCTAAATCAAAACTAATATCACACATATATTATTTAGTATATGTAAAGACAACATTAAATTAAGAATAGTCTGATGGGTGACAATATTAGCCTATCATTTGTGAATGATGTATTATCACTTGTGAATGATGTCCAGCTTGTGCATTAAGGCAAGAAACAGCGCAAACCTTTCTATTGCGACTTTTCAAATCACAGTCGCACACCTCAGATAATTTTCAGCATAAAAATGCACTTTTATAATAAAGCATTACATGAATAATCGCATTTGCTGTCATTTTTGAGAACAGTGTTTTCTCGCTAATTGATTTCATTTTGGAACATTAGCGCTTATAGCCTACTGCCGTGTGCTCATTGCTGCGCTTATAATGTGAAAAAAATAGCCTAATAGTTTATCAACATTTTAAGCTAAACGATCAGCCTCATTGCTTTAATGTGGGATCTATCGCATCCCACAACTGTCCCAGAGTATGTTTGGAATATTTATTTATTGCACAGAAGGACAAGTTGATCAATAGAATAGGTCAACTTTTGTACTATTGGGGATAGTAGATTGACATAGGCTAGTGCTTTTTCTGTTTGTTAGGCCTACTCATCTTGTTGGCTGACGATAAGTAGGCTAAATGTGGACACATCTTTAATATGTGCGTCGGAATTCGATAAGAGGGATGCGCACAGTTGCGTCCCCGATGTGTCTGTCTTCATTCACTTGTAGCCTACTTCTTAGCTGAAATGCCTGTGAAGACCCCATCACGTGATGGGCATTGGCTACATCTGAGAGAGCCATGTGAGTGAGAAGTGCTTCGGAGCACAGCAACCGGGAGAAGGGAATTATAATTAGCCTATTATAATCAGCCCAAGGGCACAACGGACACTTTGGCCGCAAAAGGCATGGATTTATTAGGGGGCATTATGGACATACAAGGGGAATGCCGCCGGGAAATTTGAGGCCTGTTAAGAATATTATCAAGTGCTTGTCAAATTCTGAATGAGAGACTGATGAAGTGTGTGCAGCTTGCGACTTTTTAAAAATCATCATTAGAGTCCCATCAAATCAAATCAAATTATATTGGTCACATACACGTGTTTAGCAGATGTTATTGTGGGTGTAGCGAAATGCTTGTGTTTCTAGCTCCAACAGTGCAGTATAACATATACCCAATACACACAAATCTAAGTAAAGCAATGGAATTAAGAATATATTAATAAATATATGGATGAGCAATGTCAAAGCGGCATAGACTAAGATACAGTAGAATAGTATAGAATACAGTATATACGTATGAGATTAGTAATGCAAGATATGTAAACATTATTAAAGTGACTAGTGTTCCATTTATTAACGTGGCCAGTGATGGCTATTTAACAGTCTGATGGCCTTGAGATAGAAGCTGTTTTTCATTCTCTCGGTCCCAGCTTTGATGCACCTGTACTGACCTCGCCTTCTGGATGATAGCGGGATAAACAGGCAGTGGCTCGGGTGGTTGCCAAATTTCTTCAGCATCCTGAGGTTGAAGAGGCTCTGTTGCGCCTTCTTCACCACACTGTCTGCGTGGGTGGACCATTTCAGTTTGTCAGTGATGTGTACGCCAAGGAACTTGAAGCTTTCCACCTTCTCCACTGCGGTCCCATCGATGTGGATAGTGGGGTGCACCCTCTGCTGTTTCCTGAAGTCCACGATCATCTCATTTGTTTTGTTGACGTTGAGTGAGAGGTTGTTTTCCTTGCACCACACTCCCAGAGCCCTCACCTCCTCCCTGTAGGCTGTCTCGTCATTGTTGGTAATCAAGCCTACTACTGTTGTGTCGTCTGCAAACTTGATGATTGAGTTGGAGGCGTGCTTGGCCACACAGTCATGGGTGAACAGGGAGTACAGGAGGGGGCTGAGCATGCACCCTTGTGGGGCCCCAGTGTTGAGGATCAGCGAAGTGGAGATGTTGTTTCCTACCTTCACCACCTGGGGCGGCCCGTCAGGAAGTCCAGGACCCAGTTGCACAGGGCGGGGTTCAGACCCATGGTTTCGAGCTTAATGATGAGCTTGGAGCGTAGTATGGTGTTGAATGCTGAGCTACTGTATAGTCAATTAACAGCATTCTTACATAGGTATTCCTCTTGTCCAGATGGGATAGGGCAGTGTGCAATGTGATGGCAATTGCATCGTCTGTGGATCTAGCATGGTTGTGGCCTGCAAGACACATTTTCAGCCCGCCCAGAACCTGTCCATAGATGAGAGGATGGTAGCCTCAAAGGATAGAATTGGCTTCAAACAATATATGCGTAACAAGCCAACAAAATGGGGTTACAAACTGTTTGTTTTGGCCGATTCTGTGTGTGCCTACACTTGGACATTTTTTGTTTACGAGGGGAAATCCATCTCAGCCACCGAACTTAGTTATGATTCCGTTACGGAATTATTGGATGTTGCACTGCTGGGGATGGGCTACAAACTGTTTGTAGACAACTTTTACAAAAGCCCTACCCTGTTTACAGACCCGAGGAAACTGAAAGTATGGTCTTGTGGCACCATTCATCCCAACAGAGTGAGTTTTCCCAAAACATGCCTAAGACGGCTGATAGCAGTGCCATGCGATGGATTCGTAAAGATGACCTGCTCTTTGTAAAGTGGATGGATACCAGAGAGGTGGTCATGTGCACCACTATCCACAAATCGTACAGTGGTGATCACGTCAGCAGGGGTGTGAAGGACGCTAATGGGGCATGGACCAAGAATAATATCCCCATTCCAGCTGCGGTAAAGGATTACAACAAGAGCATGGGAGGTGTGGACCTGTCAGACGTGCTGATAGGCTACTACAATGTTCTCCACAAGACAATGAAATGGTACAAGACACTGTTCTATCACTTCATCGACATTGCTGTGGTGAATGCATTCATCCTCCAGAAGGAAATGGCTAAGTGCTGTGGACAGACCCCCATAACACAGCTAGCCTCCAGAGAGCTGCTCATCCAGGAGTTTGCTGACTACGGCACAAAGTCCACTGCAGCACCTTCTGTCCCCTCCAACTCTGTCCCCTCTACTCCTGCCACCAATGGTGTTCACCTGCAAAAATATTGTGTAGAGGACTGATGGTCCTAATGTCCTAAATACTGCAATTGTAAATGGTGTGTAAATAGTATATACAGTTGAAGTCGGATGTTTACATACACCTTAGCCAAATACATTTCAACTCAGTTTTTCACAATTCCTGACATTTAATCCTAGTAAAAATTCCATGTTTTAGGTCAGTTAGGATCACCACTTTATTTTAAGAATGTGAAATGTCAGAATAATAGTAGAGATAATTATTTATTTAAGCTTTTATTTCTTTCATCACATTCCCAGTGGGTCAGAAGTTTACATACACTCAATTAGTATTTAGTAGCATTGCCTTTAAATTGTTTAACTTGGGTCAAACGTTTCGGGTAGCCTTCCACAAGCTTCCCACAATAAGTTGGGTGACTTTTGGCCCATTCCTCCTGACAGAGCTGGTGTAACGGAGTCAGATTTGTAGGCCTCCTTGCTCGCACACGCTTTTTCAGTTCTGCCCACAAATGTTCTATAGGATTGAGGTCAGGGCTTTGTGATGGCCACTCCAACACCTTGACTTTGTTGTCCTTAAGCCATTTTGCCACAACTTTAGAAATATGCTTGGGGTCATTGTCCATTTGGAAGACCCATTTGCGACCAAGCTTTAACTTCCTGACTGATGTCTTGAGATGTTGCTTCAATATATTCACATAATTTTCCTTCCTCATGATGCCATCTATTTTGTGAAGTGCACCAGTCCCTCCTGCAGCAAAGCACCCCCACAGCATGAGGCTGCCACCCCCGTGCTTCACGGTTGGGATGGTGTTATTCGGCTTGCAAGCAACTCCCTTTTTCCTCCAAACATAACGATGGTCATTATGGCCAAACAGTTATATTTTTGTTTCATCAGACCAGAGGACATTTCTCCAAAAAGTATGATCTTTGTCCCAATGTCCAGTTGCAAACCGTAGTCTGACTTTTTTATGGCGGTTTTGGAGCATGGCTTCTTCCTTGCTGAGCGCCTTTCAGGTTATGTCGATATAGGACTCGTTTTACTGTGGATATAGATACTTTTGTACCTCTTTCCTCCAGCAGCTTCACAAGGTCCTTTGCTGTTGTTCTGGGATTGATTTGCACTTTTCGCACCAAAGTACATTCATCTCTAGGAGACAGAACGCGTCTCCTTCCTGAGTTGTGTGACAGCTGCGTGGTCCCATGGTGTTTATACTTGCGTACTATTGTTTGTACAGATGAACGTGGTACCTTCAGGCGTTTGGAAATTGCTCCCAAGGATGAACCAGGTCTACCATTTTTTTTCTGAGGTCTTGGCTGATTTATTTTGATTTTCCCATGATGTCAAGCAAAGAGGCACTGAGTTTGAAGGTAGGCCTTGAAATACATCCACAGGTACACCTCCAATTGACTCAAATGATGTAAATTAGCCTACCAGAAGCTTCTAAAGCCATGACATCATTTTCTGGAATTTCCCGAGCTGTTTAAAGGCACAGTCAACTCAGTGTATGTAAACTTCTGACCTACTGGAATTGTGATTCAGTGAATTATAAGTGAAATAATTTGTTTGTAAACAATTGTTGGAAAAATTACTTGTGTCATGCAGAAAGTAGATGTCCTAACCGACTTGCCAAAATGATAGTTTCTTAAGAAGACATTTGTGGAGTGGTTGAAAAACGTGTTTTAATGACTCCAACCTAAGTGTATGTAAACTTCCGACTTCAACTGTATATATAGATTTTTTTTACTTTGTGTGTGGTTTGTGGTGAGTTCACTTATGACATTAGATCAGTGTTGGCTGCTAATTTGGCCCTTATCTTAAATAGATAAGGGCCATTGGGAGGTATTGGATCAGCATTCTCGTAGCGTCTCCTGTTAATAACTTTTGTGTAGGGAAGCTAATGATCCATCATGTATGACATTCCTGGGAGTTTGTAAACTTGTATTTTTTATTACCATAGCATTTTCGTTGTCACGGTTTCGGCCGAGGCTGCTCCTCCTCCTGGTTCGGGCAGGCTTCGGCGGTCGTCGTCCCCGGAGTACTAGCTGCCACCGATCTATGTTTCATGTTCGTTTGGTTTTGTCTTGATGTTGTACACCTGTGTCTTGTTAGTCCTCGTTAGTGTCCTATTTAGTTCTCGTTGTGTGTGTTTGTCTTTGTGTGTGATTGCTCTTCTGTTTTGTGTTGGAGCTACGTACTTCCCTCCAGTGTTTTGGAGAGGTTTTTCGCACATGTTAGTGCGCCGTTTGTTTGACGCCTGTGTGCGCCGTTATTTCGCCTTCGGGCTTATTGTGCTTATTTTCTACGTGAATATTGCACTAAAGTCTTTTGGACTGAGCTTCTGCGTCCTGCGCTTGATTCATGCACCACACCCACCTTCAGCACTCTATGACAGAATCACACACCAGAATGGAATCAGCAGGATCTGCAGTTACGCCTGAGTCGCTCGAGGAGCATGTTCGCGGCCAAGATGACCAGATACGACAACTGGGGACCGCTCTACAGGACGTCATCAACACCCTGCACCGATGGGAGGCCAGCGGGGTACCCACACCTCCACCTACCCTGCCAACCCCATCGGCCGGCAGGTCCGGAACCCAGGGGGATTCGGCTCTCGCTCCCGAGGGCGTATGACGGAACAGCTGCCGGGTGTCAGGGGTTCCTCCTGCAGGTGGAGCTCTACCTGGCCACTGTACACCCGGTGCCCTCGGGACACAAGAGCGTTTCCGCCCTCATCTCCTGTCTCACGGGCAAGGCGTTGGAGTGGGCTAACGCCGAGTGGAGGAAGATGGACGCCAACACCATCTCCTACGCCGAGTTCTCCCGCCACTTCAAGGCCGTGTTCGACCATCCACCTGAGGGCAAAGCGGCGGGGGAGCGTCTAGTCCACCTGAGACAGGGGAGGAGGAGCGCACAGGCGTTTGCTCTAGAGTTCCGGACTCTAGCGGCGGACGCAGGATGGAATGAACGGGCCCTCATCGACCATTTTCGATGTAGCCTACGGGAGGACGTTCAACGTGAGTTGGCCTGCAGGGATACCCATCTCACCTTCGACCAGTTGGTCGATATGTCCATCCGTCTGGACACCCTGCTGGCCACCCGTGGATGTCCCGAGGGGGGTCCGTCCATTCCGCCCTCCGGCACCTCCGAGCCGAGCCCTATGGAGCTCGGGGGTGCCGGCGCTAGAGAAAGGAGGAGGAGGAGCCAGAGGGGGCCTGTCTCCTGCACCAAGTGCGGTCGTGGAGGGCACACTGCGGCCAGGTGCTGGGGAGGGTCCTCCGGGGGAGAAGACAACAGGCCACGCACTGGGGGGGCCTCCCAGGTGAGTAGACGTCCCACTTACCCAGAGCTTTCTGTTGCGCACTTTTGTATACCTGTGTGTTTTCCACAGGTTGCACCTCATTCCCAGCATAAGGCGCTAGTAGATTCAGGCGCAGCTGGGAATTTTGTTGATCGGAAGTTTTGTTTAGATTTAGGGATCCCTCTCCTACCTGTTGACAAACCTTTTCCCGTTCATGCCTTAGATAGCCGCCCGTTGGGGTCGGGGTTGATTAGGGAGATCACAGCACCACTTAGGATGTGTGCGCAGGGGGGTCATGAAGAGACTATACAGCTGTATCTGATCGACTCTCCTGCGTACCCAGTGGTGCTGGGAATTCCCTGGTTAAGCACCCATAACACTGCTATTTCGTGGCAACAGAGGGCTCTCGATGGGTGGTCTGCTCAGTGCGAGGGCCGATGTCTGGGTGTTTCCGTGGGGGCGACTTCGTTGGAAAGTCCAAACCAAGTGCCCGTACTGCACCTTCCGCCTGAATATGGGGATTTAGCTCTCGTGTTTAGTAAAACTAGGGCGACGCAGTTGCCTCCTCATAGACAGGGGGATTGTGCGATTGATCTCCAGGCAGGAGCAGCGCTCCCACGGAGCCACGTGTATCCTTTGTCTCAAGAGGAGAGAAAAGCTATGGAGACTTACATAGCCGAATCTTTGAGACAGGGATACATTCGGCCCTCCACTTCTCCCGCCTCATCAAGCTTCTTTTTTGTGAAGAAGAAAGACGGAGGGTTGCGCCCGTGCATTGATTACCGTGGTCTCAATCAGATTACTGTGAAATACAGTTATCCACTCCCTCTGATTGCGACCATGACAGAGTCATTGCATGGAGCGCGGTTTTTCACAAAATTGGATCTCAGGAGCGCGTATAACTTGGTGCGCATTAGGGAGGGCGACGAATGGAAGACAGCGTTTAGTACCACGTCAGGTCATTTCGAATATCTCGTCATGCCATATGGGTTGATGAATGCTCCATCAGTCTTCCAATCCTTCGTAGATGACATTTTCCGGGATATGCAGGGACAAGGGGTGGTCGTGTACATTGATGACATTCTGGTGTACTCGTCTACCCGAGCCGAGCATATAATCCTGGTGCGTCGTGTATTGAGGAGGCTGTTGGAGCACGACCTATATGTCAAGGCAGAGAAATGTCTGTTTTTCCAAGAGTCGGTCTCCTTTTTGGGTTATCGGTTGTCCGCGTCAGGGGTGAGAATGGAGGTGGATCGTGTGTCCGCTGTGCGTAATTGGCAAACTCCAACCACTGTAAAAGAGGTGCAGCAGTTCTTGGGCTTTGCGAATTACTACCGGAGGTTTATCCGGGGGTTTTGGACAGGTGGCAGCTCCCATCACGTCCCTTCTGAAAGGGGGTCCGGTGCGCCTGCAGTGGTCGGCTGATGCGGACAGGGCCTTTAGGAGACTGAAGGACCTGTTTACGTCGGCTCCGGTGCTGGCGCATCCGGATCCCGCATTACCCTTTCAGGTTGAGGTAGACGCGTCTGAGGCTGGTATAGGGGCCGTTCTCTCTCAACGGTCCGGCACGCCACCTAAACTCCGCCCCTGTGCTTTTTACTCAAAAAAGCTCAGCCCGGCGGAGCGTAACTATGACGTTGGGGACAGGGAGCTGTTAGCTGTAGTTCAAGCCCTAAAGGTGTGGAGGCATTGGCTTGAGGGGGCTCAACACCCTTTCCTCATTTTGACTGACCATCGGAACCTGGAGTACATCCGGGCAGCGAGGAGACTGAACCCTCGCCAGGCTCGATGGAGTATGTTTCTCACCAGGTTCGTATTTAAAATCACGTACATCCCTGGGTCCCAGAATGGTAAGGCAGATGCGCTGTCCCGGCGGTATGACACGGAGGAGAGGTCCGTTGAGCCTACTCCCATACTACCGGAGTCTTGCCTTGTGGCACCGGTGGTGTGGGAGGTCGATGCCGAAATCGAGCGACCGTTGCGTACCGACCCCAGCCCTCCACAGTGTCCTGAGGGTCGGAAGTACGTTCCGCTCGAGATTCGGGATCGACTCATTTACTGGGCTCACACGTCACCCTCCTCTGGACATCCGGGTATTGGCCGGACAGTGCATTGCCTTA